>NC_072481.1:65051447-65651447 GCF_027574615.1 Eptesicus fuscus
CCTGTGTCCAAGCAATTTCACATTATTGTTGAATCTGCACAAACAGCTCATCATTAATTTTTCTAATTTTACCAGCAGACAATTGTTGGAAACCAAGATTTAAAGAACTATTAAAGAGGAAACTTGAACTGCTCTCCACTTTCTATTGGTAGTTACTGCTGTGAAATCCAGGGGAAGCTGTGTCTCTGGGATAATGAAATCTATTAAAAGTAAAAAAAAAAAACAAAAAAAAAAAAAACTAAAAAATTGTCCTCTCCAAAAGTGGGTGACAGATTCATTTCAGAGAAGGCTTCCATGTTAGCTATTTTGCCAACCGGAGATAATCGGAACATATGAATAGACGTATGCTTTTATCAGTAAACCAAGTACAATGCCCAGGTCCAGGCCAAGAGACTCCTCTCAGGTGACAATAAAGTAAACAGGGTGCAAACAGGCATTCTAGCCCCTCCCTCCTGGCCACTGTGGATAAAGCTGTGTCAGCATTTCCATTTGAACCCCCCACCCTTTTCAGGGGCTTTATAACTTACCCATAAAAATTAGTTCCAAGCAAAAACTTGGCACACAAAGTTTCAGCCTTAGAGTGAACTTTTTTTTTTTTTTTTCACAAATTGTCAAAGGGGAAAAAACTCCAGCCCTTTAGCTATTTCTACTTTTTTTTTTTTTTAAGGCACAAAAATAGAAAACAGAAATGTACTGGTTGTGCACTTTGTTGGAACTCTTACAAAAGCATTTATAGGCCATTATGAGGTATGAGTATTCTTGGAGTACTCTAGCTTTTCTAGACAGATGACTTTACGAGACTAACATCATCCGTGCTAGTGAGGCGACTTTTCAAAGCTCTTCTCTCTCATATCCTTTTCTTCGCAATCACGTGGAACAGATCTACCTTATAAACAGGCGTGACGGTTCTGATGTACACAATAGCGAGGCGTTGTGGTCTATTAGCTCAATAATCCATGCTCTGAAGTATCCGTCAATATAAATTTAGCCAATAGACCGCAGAGACTGGGAAGGAGCTTCCACAGTTGGGGGAGCCGGTGCAGTGTGTTCTAACATTCTCTCAATATGTAGGAAAACAATGGAGGGTCGGCTGGGAGTTTTCAAACTCCTTTGAAAAGCAATGGGCCAAGTTCCCACTCTGTGTAACTCTAGGGGAAAATTAAATAACTTTAAATAGCAGTACTCAAAACTTAATTAGCATGATTCAGGCGGAGTTGTGCAAGTTTGGTGATACAAACCGCGAGTGGTAATAGAATCACATTTGTGGCTGACGGTGACTCACCCCATTGTTCAAAAATACAGAGGAGGTCTGGGAGCAGCTTGTGATGTTTCGACACCATATGGGCTACAACAACTTGGTACAAGCAGCTGACAAGTGAAGGGCAGTGGCAGTGAATTAAAATAGGAGGCACACTCAAACTTTGTGAGCTTGTCATTTTGTCAAGAAACACAATGAAAGTGTTTGCATCATCATTAGTAGCAGTATTACTGTTGTTTGTACTCAGGTTGCTTGTGTTAAGTTACATGGAGACCGTAACCACCGAACTTAACCACCCCCCCCCTTTGATTTTACACTTAATTTGTATGTTACTAATAGCCAACTGCTGTCTAAAGTCTTTTTGATTCATGCTCTGTTTGCTTTCCTTCTGTGAGGTTTATGATCAAGGGACCTAATTTGCTGGCTTCATTATAAACTGCATTTTGGACAAAATATGAACTAATGGGGTTGAATTTAGGCTCTCGACTTTGCCTCAAAAGTCAAACCATGGCTTTCTAACAAAGAGGTATTTA
The DNA here is from genome assembly GCF_027574615.1 of Eptesicus fuscus. Classification (NCBI taxonomy): domain Eukaryota; kingdom Metazoa; phylum Chordata; class Mammalia; order Chiroptera; family Vespertilionidae; genus Eptesicus; species Eptesicus fuscus. The sequence goes on from NC_072481.1 coordinate 65,053,239, forward strand.
GCAGTGTCATTGGAGCATTTAGCTTCCTGAAGTTCACATATGATTAGAAGTTAAATATCTAAAAATCCATTTATTTGCTTAATAACACTGCCAAATTGAACCCGTCTGTGGTTTCTGCATTATAAAGCCACTAAAGGACTCTTTTGAGGTACGGTGTATGTGATTACCAACTTAATAGATTTCCACCAGCACCATTCAAATCAAATCATCATTCCTCATGGATTGGGCACCTAGTACAGCATGCCCTGTGTCAGGCACTGGGGCGATGCACAGTTCTCGTGTTTTCCTCTATGATCATGCTGATCATGTTGTAGTTTCATTATTTGAGTCCAGGTCTGCCCTCCATCCCCTCTTCCCATTATTTGATGGAATTTGTTCATACCTATAGCCCATGGTCCATAGAATGGAGGTTGAGCCCTTCCTACATGTGGCTAACAACAATTGAGTGTAGGGTCTTATCCTAAGCATGTTTCCTGAAAACACACACACACACACACATACACACATCCCCTCCTAAAATCCTCCAACAACCTGAGAGGCAGGAGTATAACATATCCCCCATTTTACAGATGAAAAAGCAGGTACACAGAGATATTAGGCTCCTGGCCAAAGTCACATACAAGTAAAAGATGTGGCTGGGATTTGTATGCAGGTGTCTGTCAACAAAGCCTGGTGTTTGCCCCCACACTCTTCTTCCCTCTCATTGTGCACTGCATGATTCTATCATAGAGTGCCTGCTCTCAAGGAAATGGTCATCTGGTTGAGCTGATGAGCTCTGCAGTACTCATGACACACCTGGGGAATGAAGGGCCATGTATGACTAGGAACTAACGGTATGGCACAGGTAATAGGTGCCGTAGCATCTGCGATGGCAGCTATTGATGTATGCTGGCATGCTAGCCAGGGAAGGCTTCATGGAGAAGGTGTGACTGCTTTTGAGATTTGGGGATGTAAAGGATGTAGATAGGTAGTAAAGAGGTGAGAGTTATTTCTTTGTGGGGAGGAAGAAGAAGGGGAAACAGAGTTCATCCTGCAGGACAGGCAAACCTGGGCAAGGAATAGTAAGAGAGGTTGAGTAGCTATGTGGGGGCCATGAACGCCAGGGTGAGAAATAGAAACAGAACTCGAAGAAAAAGCATGCTCATGTGGTTAAGCATATGGCTTAGAAAATCATCATCTTTGAGTTTGTTTAACAACCTGGGAAATGGAATGTGTTCAGAAGGCCTTTGCTTTTTCAGCATGGGAGAGGGATACCACCTACTTCTCCCTTTGCAATGCAACATCTGGGCCCCTGTCCTTCCTGCCTTCCGTGAGTGGGGGAGCGGCTACAGTCTGAGGTCAGCAAAGTCAGGTCAGGAGGACCTGAGCAACAATTCACCTGTGTTTAGCAGGCGCTGGTGCCCGAGTTTCCCTGGCTGGACATCCTGGATACTGGTGACTACATCAGCTACATCAAGCATTTCTTGGATTAAGAATTCAGCCTATCATGTTAAGATTCAGCATATCATGCTAAATCCAGTGAGTCTTCCCCCATCGTCCCACAAAAAGTAGTCATTCTTAGCATCTTTCCTAAAATCTGTTTCAAAAAGTATATGTGTTCCAAAAATCTCAAATTGACATCCAGCTAATACAAGATAGCACATCATAAAACAGTCATCAGGACTCAACTGGGTGAGTCCCACACGCTTGGAAAATACATATTAATATTTTGACTTCCACTTGAGATATTCATATTTGGCTGAGTTCTCTCTGCCAAATTGGGGCCCGGATTACTATAGATTCTCAAAAGGAATTTCTCCAGGGTGATCTAGGCCTAGGACAGGTACATTCTCTTGCTTGAGCCCCATGGGAGATTTTTGACATTTTAGGTGGAAGGGGTCTCACTGTAGTTACATTTTAGAGAATATTTTTTAAAAAGCATTAGATCAAAAACATTTTCACAAATTACAAACGTTTTCATGTGCCTTAAACTGATAGAATTCAATATTAGAAGGCACAACCCTTCCCCCGAGAGATTACCCCTCTCTTTCATCAAATGAGAAACCCGTAAGCCCAGGGAGGTGAGTGATTTGCCAGCACTGAAAGCAGGCGTGACACCGAGGTCTTCGGACTTGCACTCCTGTGCTTTCACTAGTTCACTGTGCTCCTTCCTAATTTATCTTTGAGGCCATTCAGGTGCTTGGGGCTAATTAGAAAGAGTTCACATTGGTATGGATAATGAGCAGAGAGGCACCAGCTTTGAGTCAAAAATCCTAGGCTTCAGTCCAAGCTCTCACTACCTGGAAGACCTAGAGTAAATCATTTAACTTTTCTGATCCTCAATTTCATCATCTGTCAAATGTGTATAATGATAATACCAAGTGCCTTTGGCTGTTAAGAGCATCAAGAAAGACACTACATGGGAACTTATTTAGTGGACCATAAATTTAGTTGTAAAAAGGGATGAAAATATGATTCTAAACTGTGATAATGTGTGTACTGACATGGTTTATATCTGCATTTCTCCTCCCCCACTCCCCCTAAAATTAATAAAACAAATAAGAAATGGTAGAAAAGACACCATTCCTGAAATTTGGATTCTAAATTGAGTGCCCTTGGAAGGTTACAAGGCCCAGGACACGGCACATTCTAAATCTTTGCTGCCGAAACACATCAACGTGCTATCCGTGGTTGTTTCAGGGTCCTAAGAATGTGGGAAATCCTTTTTTAAAATTCCCTTTTATTTTCTCAATTATTGATAATGAAAATGAATTAGTTTTATAATTAAGCAAAAAGCATTTTAAAATAAATCTTGTGGTACATTTGTAAAGGTCTCCATTTGATAGCAATAATAATTGCTTCCATTTATCCATTGCTTAGTATATGGCATATTCTTTACATATTTTGCTTTATTAAACTTTGGAAATCCCGCCTGTGTGGTAAGTACTATTGCTCCATTTTAAGACAATAACCTAAAGCTCAGGGAGATTAAAGCCCTTGCCTGAGATTGCAAAATCCATGAGTCTCTTTGCCTCGCAAGCCCATGTTCTCTTTACTGCACTGCAGGATTGAGATTGGGACTTGTAGGTATTTAACTTTGCTGTTCCCTAAACACCGTGGTTTTAGCAGATTGCTGAACCTGAACTTGGCATCATGGACAGAGGCCTGCCATCTCTCTGGTCAGAAGAACTGAGTTCCAGTCTTGACTCTGCCAGCTAAGAGCTAGAAAGTGACCTCACACGCACCTCTTCACCTTCTGGAGCCTGTATTTTTCATCACTAAGTGAAGGGCTTGGATTAAATAAATGGCTTTCAAGTACATCTTAGCTGCACTTTTTCTTTTCAAATGAAATTTTCATTGTCTGGCCCAGGTGTTAGGGACGCGTTGGCCTTAAAAATCTAGAAGGGCTAGCTCAAGCTTCAGCCCACACCATGTGGAAGCACCAATCCCAGGGCCTCATCCTGTGGATCTCACTACACTGGGGAGGGACCCTGCTTTGTCTCTGCTGCACATCATGGATTCAAACATAACATTTGGCTCTTTACCTCCATTCCCACTGAAAACAACAGTAATGAGAGTCTGAGTATATGGAGAAAAAAATCACCAATTTGGGGGAGAAAATGAATGAGCTTACCAAACAAATAGCTAAAATTTCCTAGTAGAGAATCATGCCACTAAACATTTTTGCCCTTTTTTAAAACTTGGGCTCCAAGCCCTGGCATGTTGGCCCTTCTCCCCTCACTCCTCTCCCGTGTTCCTTCCTTTGCTCGCTGACCTCCCCAGGTTTCTGCTTCCCATGCAGAGACTAGCCCTCTACCTGTGGCCTCCAGACTCCACCTTTCACAGGCCCACCTGCCCTCCCAGGCAGCAAGCCCTGTTCTCTTCCTAAATATAATGCCCACCTGGAGGAATTTGTGTGCCAAATGCTGACAATATTCTTATAAACAATGCCTCACTTGCCACTTCCGCATTCAATTGATGGAGTGATGCTTTCTGCTTGAAGCTGTGGGGGAAGGCCCAGCACCTCACTTTCTGAGCCATGTAGTCCTCAGGAAAGTGTAGCTGGAAAAAAGCTGGACCAGATCATCTTTAAGGTGGAATCCTCTACAAACCATTCCCTTCTCCGCTTCTTCCCAAAGGCAGTTGGCCACTTTCTCCTTTGAAACCCCAACTTCGCCCCAAGCAGAGGTCAGGCGGAACATCTACAATGCGTGTTTGCATGTCTCTGTGTAAGTACCTGCTCACTGACTAGGCTGTGAAGGGAGAGGACGGGGTGGATTATTATTTATCTCTGGACACCAGGTACTTGCTGAGCAGGCTGCATTGACTGCTTGTGAATGAGGGTACCTAGCTGTGTGTGACCACTCAATGACAGAAGTGGGCTAAAAGGTACCATACAGACAAGAAAGCAGGCAAACCTGGGTACTGTGCTTGGAGGAAAACCACGAGCTCTTGCTCTCTCTGCCCTACTCCTTATGTGTGATGTCTGTAGCACGCATAGCATGTTTCATGGTGCTGGGAAGAAGCTCTCCTTGAAAGCTTTATTTGTAAACTTGTTGTGATCAGCCCATTTGGCCATTTTATTTAGATCATTTTGTGAAAGATCATGTTTGGATTAGTGTTGGGCATAAGTAAATGGCAGTTCTTTATCTGTTCTGAAACACTGAAATGGCTCACTGAGGCATCGGTGCAGCTGTTGTAGGACGTGTAATGGCATTAGGCACTGAGTTGGAGAGGAATCCGGTGCCAGGCATTTCTGGCAGCGGCTGCAGTTCTAGAGATGCTCCCAGGGAGGAAGCTAACATTAGCAGCCGCGCTAGGGCAAGGCCGTCAGTGGGTGCCTTGCTGGAGTAGAATCCTGGGTTTCAGCACAAGGAAGAGGAAAGGGAGTTTTTACTCTTGACTCACAATCATTAATAATTGTTCTTGAAATCCCATTTCAATAACCCAAAGTGCTTTCATCTGTAACTTGTGTGTTTTATGCAGCCCACTCATTTCCTCCCCCCCCCTGCCCTTTCCTTCTTTTTCCTTCTGGTCAGATGATGTAAAAAACAACAACAACAATAACAACAACAACAAACTTATTATAGTACCCTATCCTCATTGGCTTCTGGGGGCACTAATGTCCTTTAGTTCTCTTATTCTAGAATTGTTTTGATGGAAGCAGGGGTTTGGCTCCCTTATCCTATCACTGTCCTAATTCTTTCTTTAATGAAACTGATGGATAAGGAGAAGTGCTGTGATTATATCTCAGGGTAAGTTACCAAGCTCTCTTTAAGGACCCATAGGAAACCTTTGCATTTTCCAATCACATGCACATTCTCTCTCTTTCCTTTTCCATTCTCCCTGCACATAAACACATATACAAGAAAAGAGGGTTAGTAACCCAGAACACAGAGCTGGAGAAGCATGGGTAGGTTTTCTGGATGACCATTCCAAAGACACTTTATAATTAAGCAATAGACTAAAATTAGCTTCAAGTCAAGTGTTGACACATACAGAAATATAAAGATGTGGATACATATGGAATAGGACAGTGATCAGAGATCTTGTTATACGTTCATTTCTTTCATCCACAAACCTTCTTAAACATCTTCATTGGGGTTTTAGAGTCTCCATAAATAACATCACCCTTCCCTGCCTCATGTTTAGAACCATTTCAAAGATAGATGCACAGTCAGAAATATGAAGATCAAAATATTATTACCAGTAAGATTAATTGACAAAATGACCATATAGACTTACTAACATGATGACCACTCTCCCAGTTAAATTTGTTTACCAACTTGCTCACTAAAGTTTCAGCACAGTGGAGAGAAATTCCTGAAGGGAAGTCGACTCCTTCCCAAGTGATCCATGATTGTCTGCTACATACACATATAAAGAGATTTATTATAAGGAATTGGCTCACACCATTATGGAGGCTGGGAAGTCCCAAGATCTCCAGTTGGCAAGCTGGAGGCCCAGGAGAGCTGGTGTGTGGTTCCAGTATGAAAGCTGGCAAATCTGAGACACCCCAAGAATCAGTGTTTCAGTATGAGCCGGAAGGCCAGCAAAGAACAATCAATGTCCCAGCTCAGCAGCCAGGCAGAAATAGTTCCTTTTTACTCAGCTCATTTTGTTCTACTGAGTTCTTCAGTTGACTGGGCGAGGCCCACTGACACTAAGGAGGACAATGTCTTTTACTCACTCTAAAGATTCAAATGTTAAACTCATCTAAAAACACTGCCACTGACTACCCATAATAATGTTTGACAACTCTCTGGGTACCCCATTGGCTCAGTCAAGTTAATACATAACATTACCCATCACACTTGCCAACTAAAGAAGTTACCCCCTCTCCATCCAAGGAGGCATGGAGATCATAAAGGGGTGAGCGAAGAGCCAGACAGATGCCTGGAGCACTGTACTCATGGGCATTTCTTGCCATGGGGATCTGAGGTGTAGAGAAAGAAGAGTTCTTCCAATAGCAGGTAGTATTAGACAATGGCCATACAAAAATGAATATAAAAGATCCCCTGATTAAAAAAACAAACAAACAAAAAAACAAAAAAACACACGAGAAGAAGAATAGAGACCTTAAAATATTTGTTTTAATACCATATAGTAAAAGCTAATGGAGATAAAGAATGTTAGTAAGAAAAATGATACCTCATAAAATGGGCACAGCACTAAGTAACTAATTTGCCTCATGTGAAAGGCTAACATTTCTTGCAGGGTATCATTTGACACAATAAACACCACATTTCATCTTCCAGATACTATGTTCCAACTGGATCTTGAACATATCCATGAACATGCATGGGTCATGGGCAGTGTAAATTCCCCTACAAGAATACCAGGTGCAATGACCAGGGAAGGATTAAAGGAATTATCAAAATGGTGGTTCCCCAAAGGGTCAGAGATACAAGTATGTTCGCATGAAAAATGGGAATGGAAAATTCTCTGGTTGTCACCACCACTATACCCTAATTACTACCCAGTTAGCTCTGCATTCCTCAGATGCTGGTGTTTTTTGTTTTGTTTTTAGCTTGTGAATAATCTGAAACTTTTTATCACTTTTCTTGTTGGCCAGTGGCAAGAGGAGACCAAGGGGAGTAACTGACAATGAAAGGCCAACCAGTTAACCTGGCAAATCTGAGCCATTGTAGTCTCATGGGAAGAATCTGGGATTTGAGGATGGCAGGGTTTGGATTCAAATTCTAATCCTACTATTTATTGGCTCGGTGGCCTTGGGCATGCCTTTAAACCTTTCTAAGAGTCTATAGAATGAGAATGTTAATAAGAAAAATGATACCTTATAAAATTATGCTGAGGATAAAATTAGATAATGCATGTCATAATGCTCTGAAAAATATAGTGTAAGCATCAGTTATTATCTGATGAGATATTTGGTGGAGTTGCAAGTTAAAACCAATGGCTGAAACATTGTGCAAGTCTTGGGCATTTTCCATTCTCCTGCTGTCTCACTTCTTCTACAAATACTGAATTCTGACTTTTCATTACATGCTCATACCCACCCCATGAGAGAAATCCATGTGAAATGGTGACCAGGGCCATAAAGAGCTTAGTCCAACATGCTTTAAAGGCTGCTTCATATGATGCTGTGGAACCAAGTAGACTCAGTTTCTTCATTGTGGGCCTGTGTTTCAGCCAGGATGATGCATCTCACAAGAGCACATCCATTCCAGGTCAACTCTCAGATTCTGTTTCTATTGTGGGCTAAAAATAAGTCAAAGTGATATAAGAAAAAATTCAGAACAAGCAACATCTCACTTAGGTGAAAAGAGATTTCTAGAAACCTTGAAGTGTCTAGATTATGTTAGAATACCCAGAAAAAAATCACTCCTTTTTAGGTCTACTTTCATCTTCCCCAATAAAATCAAAACCATATTAAGTGAATTGGAAAGGGAAGTTCCACTTTTAAACTCTCGGGTGTTTAAAAAGCAACATTAAGTAAAAATTAAAAACATGACCACCTGAATTCAAATTCAGGCCTCTGCCACCTATTAGTTGTAGGATTTGGGGACATTACCAGGCCGCTCTCTATTTCCTCATCTGAAAAACTAATAAAATTATATAAAGTACTTATATAATTATTGTGAGTATTAAATTAGTAACACATACAAAGTACTTAGAACAGTGTTTGGTATATACTCAAAAATAATAATTATTATTATGCTTACTAGAGGCCCGGTGCATGAAATTCATGCACTGGGAGTGGGGGGGGGGGTCTCTCAGCCTGGCCTGCACCCTCTCGAAGTCCAGGACCCCTTGCTCCTTACTACCCACCTGCTCACTGCTCCTTACCACTCAGCTCGCTGCTCCTTAGTGCTGCCATGGAGGTGGGAGAGGCTCCTGCCACCGCTGCTGCACTTGTCAGCTGTGAGCCTGGCTTCTGGATGAGCGGCACTTCCCCTGTGGTCAGTGCGCATCATAGCAACTGGTCGTTCTGGTCGTTCCACCATAAAAGTCACTTAGGCTTTTATTATATAGACTAGAGGCCTGGTGCACAAAATCATGCATGGGTGGGGTCCCTCGGCCTGGCCAGAGATTGGGATCAATCAGGGAAGTCTTGCCCAGTCCCAATGGGGGCTGGTCGGCCAAGGGGAGGGACCGTAGAAGGTTGGCCAGATGTGGGAGGTTGGCTGTGGGAGCGCACTGACCACCAGGGGGTAGCTCCTGTATTGAGCGTCTGTCCCCTGGTGATCAGTGTGCATCATAGTGACTGGTTGGCTGGTCATTTGGTTGACCAGTCATAACAGTCGCTTAGGCTTTTATTATATAGATTGCTATGGGGCACTGAATTGCTCCCCTGCCCACTCCTTTCCAATTCACATGTCAAAGTCTTTACTCCCTGTGTGGCTATATTTAGAGTTAGGATAGTGTTTTTAGGAGGTAATTAAGGTGAGATAAGGTCATAAGGGTGGTGTCCTAATTCAATAGAATTGAAGGCCTTCTAAGTAGAGGGAGAGATCTCATGCACCGATAAAATACCGTGTGACCATGTAGCCAAAAGGTGGCCATCTCCAAGTCAGGAAGAGACCTCTTACCAGAACCTGACCATGCTCATAGCCTGGTGTTGGATCCAGCCTCCAGATCTGTGAGAAAGTAAATGTCTGTTACTTAGGTCTATGGTATTTTGTTTTGGTAGCTCAAGCTGACTACTACACTTATAGACTAGGGATTGCAAACTCAAATTACAATAGATTGACACAGGCAATGTTATTAAATGAAACAATTTGTTCTTAGAAATACAGTAGTATAAGCTTAATGAAAAAAATCTCAGTGATAAACTGATACTGGGCATACATGACAGATACCTGAGAGTGATGGAGCCTGCTGAACTGTAGAGTGACAGCTAGGTCAAAAGTTTTCACCCAGCACTTGGTTGAGTCAATTGATTTTTGGTGTGTGAGAAACTGGCCTAGCATTCCAGGACTGTCTGACATTTTAAAGAAAAGATGAACTGTGGGTTTTTTTGTTGTTGTTGATGATGGGGTTGTGAGATTTCTAAAATGTAAAATGTTGACCAAAATACTGTGAGGGCATAAAAGTAACACCTGGCCCACAAACCACTGAACTGCTCCATCAAAAGTGAGTAGAGACCAGTGCTAGAAATGACTGGTCAGGGGAGGAGAGTGACCAATGATAGGAAGACTATTTGGGATAAAGAAATGTCAAGATGGGAGGTGGGAAGAGACCAAGAATTCTAGTCAGACCTAAAATCAAGTTCCATTTTGGCTCTGTAACCTTTAGCTAATATTTGAATCTTTCTGAGACTCAGGTGTTTTTTTTCAACAGAAAAATGATGATGAAAATAATACTTGTGTTATATGATTCTTGGAGGGATGAATGGAAAATGTATATAGAGTATTTCATGAACACTTGAACATATTTGTTCCTTCTCCTATCTTAGTTGATGAATAAGAACCTAAACAAGGAAATTGTGGTGAAATAATGCTATAAAAACATTACAGGCATAGAGTGACTACAATTTGATTGGGTGAGGAAGACTTCAAAGTTGATGACCCTTGGGAGAGAAAAGAGATAATGAAGCTGTTAACTGTGGTTCACAGGAGGAGAGAGATTAATTACTTGTGTTTTAGATAAATTGAACTTGAGGAGTCTCTGGGACATTGGGTTGAAATGTCCTACTGATATCCAAATAAGCATGTGCGAAGAGCAGTTAGGGAAAGAGATAATTTTGGGTGCTGTCATCTTATAGAGAATAGTTGAATCCATAGGAGTAATTGAGATTTTTTAGAGACCACATAGCACAAGAAGAGAACCAGAGCAAGGATGGTATAAGAAAAGACTAAGTGATGGAAGAAAAGCCAGCTTGGGAGAATGAGGAGGAACATCCAAAGGGAGACACATAATACAATGAGCAAGTAGTATCCTGAGCAACATTTTAAGAAAGAAGAGATTGTTATAGAAATATTAAGTAGAATGAGAATGAAGAAGAAAGACCTGGATGTCTGTAATTTGAAGTTTACCAATGACCTTTAGGAGAGACATTCAATGAGAAAAACTCAGGTGGTCTAACTTTTGAAAACCAGCACTGGTGACACCTCACCCACCATTTTATCTGCACTTTCCTAACTCTCAACCATGACTCCAATCCATCAAAAAAACATTAAGTTATGTTAAGAACAAAGAAGGCACAATTACATTTCGGATGAGGTATTTCTAGAAAATATGCTGTAAATGAAATCTGATTTTCTGGTAGCAAGAATGATATAGAGGAGGATTATGATCTTGACACAGGGCCTTGTGCCAATGTTTTATAGGCATGAACACAAACTCCATATTGAATTAATTAATTATAAATGATAACCATGTGTAATATAAAGCCTCTTCAAGTATATATAATTAAACAGGGTAATACAAAACCCAATAGCATAAATTATATTTAATATGAGGGAGTAGCATAAATATTAAACAAAGTTATTATTTTATTTCCTGACATTCTTTCACATTGGCAAGTGATGGGAATTTTGGCATCATAGAATCAGAAGGAATCCTTTGAAAAAATTTTCAGACATATTTGAGAAGACTTTGGAGGCTATTGGGGCTGCTTGATCCCTTTATAAAGAGTTGATGGACTATGCTTTGCTTTCTTCTTTTTCTTGTAATAGTTTCCATACTAAATGTTGGAGATCAAGATGTTGACTTTTCAGCTACCATCAAGAATAAAGTCTTTCTGCTTTCCTGAACTGCCATCTCACTAGGATTAGCACCCTTCATTTACACCCTGAGGTTATTCAAAGAAAATGGACTTTGAACCAAATATAAAAAACATTTTTAAATGTTTATTTTCTCACCTTGCTACTCTACACAATGTCAATAGAGGCTCAACGCTTTTACTTAAATGGTAGAAAACACTATCAAGGTTAAGTTTGATCCAGATCTGTGGCTAATTTTAAAGAGTTTTAACAATCATCAGAGGTTTGACCCTCTCAATGGAAACTTTAGAGAAGTTGTGTCCTATGTGATTATAAAGAAATGAGGGTGATGTTTTAATAAATACTGGGGATTTCTCATTTATTGGTATAATAATAAATATTTGTGTTGTACTTTGAAATTTATAGAACTTCCTATATGTTAAGTCATTGTAGTCTTAAAGTTCTTTTTTATATATAACTAGAGGCCCAGTGCATGAATTCATGCATGGGTGAGGTCCCTCGGCTTGGCCAGTGATCGGGCCAATCAGGGCTAGCCGGCCAGGGGGAGGGACCACAGAAAGTTGGCTGTGGGAGTGCACTGACCACCAGGGGCAGCTCCTGCATTGAGCATCTGCCCTGTGGTGGTCAGTGAACCTCATAGAGACCAGTTGACTAGTCATTTGGTCGACTGATTGTAACAGTTGCTTAGGATTTTATATATATAGATAGTAGGGCTATTATTATTATTATTAATTATTGTGCCTGAAGATTGAGGGTCAATGACATCACATGTCTTTTCCCAGTGATAGACAGTTAATAAGAGACAGAATGAGGGACTGGAACACAGTTCCTCTAACTCCTAAGCCAATGCTCTTTCCAAGCTGTCCTTTCTAATGAGCAGTCCCCATTTCCCTTGGGATACTGTGCATTCAAATGTTGGTGTCATTGCTCAAAATATTCTTTGAAAATTTATTTTTAGGTATGTTTTCTCAGTCATATTGGGTCTCAACATTATCCACCTTCTCTCACTACTTGGAGCACCACCATCTTCCTCTCAGACCCTAAGGGGTCAGTGCCGCTGCTGTCTGTTGCAGATAGTTGGGGGTGGGGGGTCTGTGCATTCATGAGGTGAGCCAGAGGACCAAACTAAGACTGAGGGTCAGGGAACTCTTGTGAAGCCTTGGAGGCTGCTGCCAGAATAACCTGGGTCCTCTTGTCTGTCACTGTCCTGCTCTCTCTGCTAAGAGCTTATCATATGGGTATAGCAAGCTAGCTCCATTATTAGGAATTGCTGTCCATCAAATTGCCAAAAGTCAAGCATTACTTATTTCTTCCATATGGAAACAGGGTAATGCACTATAAATATTTCCATTAAAATGATTATAATTTCATTTTCACATTTTCCCTTTTATAAAAGCATGCTTTATTTCTTTAAAAAATTTACTTATTTTTTATAGTAATATCTCCTTCCTTCATAATACCAATAAGGAATCTGGAGGCCAACTTAAAATTGCATCCAAATTATGAAGGATGTCACCATTTATATTGATGATAAACAGAAGTAGAAGAAGAAGAATGTTTATGACAAACTTGAGTGAATCACCAAGTGAGACAGCATAATTTTGTTCTGGATATCTCCATAAACAATACATTATCTTTTCTAAAGGGAAATGATACTACTAGAGTTCTTTCATCTTTACAAAGTAGTTCGTGTTTTTGACTAATTCTTTTCTTGTTGACATGATGAATTTGTCCTCTTTGGCAATACACATTCTCCTTGGCCAAGGGTATGCATTTTCAAAATGGCTGACCTCAGAGGAGTATGTTAGGATAATCACTAGAAATTAAAATAATTTTTTTGTAATAAACTTTAAGGGTCTGTATTTAGATCCTTCCAAAGAAGTAAGGAAGAGTGTTTATTTGTTTCACTATCTATAATGAGACCATCTTCTGCAAGGTATTGAAGGCACCTTCTTTCTAAAGCGTGTGTATCTGTGTGTGTGTGTGTGTGTGTGTGTGTGTGTGTGTGTGTGTGTGTGTATGTGTGTGTGTGTTGGAAAGAAAGAACTAGGTATACTAGGACAATATTGAAGAGGGAAAAGTGTTATTGTTGATGTTGTTGTTGTTGTTGTTATTGTTGCTATTGGTGGTGGTAGTGATGGAAACAGGGAAAGCTTGAGTCCATAAGGTGATAAAAAAAAATCCGAGATTCTCCTGGCCCTAACATCCGCTATGTGACTTTAAGCTCAGAAGAGCTTGTTCAAGTGGAAAAGGGGAAGCCATTCCCTGATGGGCTTTGTGCAGAGGCTGAGGCACAAGTGTTTCAGTGTTCAGGCAGACTGTCTGCCACCCCTCTGTTGACCTCCTCACTCGCGGTCACAGCAGGAAATGTTGCCTATGATTTAGAGACTGATGCTCCAACCTTGGTAGTTGGGGGAGCTTTAGACACTCAACAAATATGGGCACAATGCTTCCTGGAGATAAAGGGATGAACGTGTTAATCTCTGAATACCTTTCTTTTTTTTCTATTGGTTGCACATTTATCTATGGCACTTATCATCTCCCCAGAAGTAATTTTTTTAACCATCTCACAGGAATTCCTAAATATGTTGGTTTCATGATTCCCTGAAGGCTCCAGCTATACTCTAGGGTCCTTAAGAAATTTTTAGTCTGTCTTACATGATCCATTACTTCTGAAATCCTTTGGGATTATTTCTAGCTCCTATTTTACTATATGTTTAAAATCCCTTATCCAAAACTCATGGGTTTAAAACTATTTCAGAGTTCATATCTTTTCAGATTTTAGACTAGCAATAATGTAAATTATCTAATATCCCTACTACACCCAGTAAAACAAGTAAAATTAGTGAATATATGAACATTCATACCAAGAAGATAAATAAGGAGCCTTATGTCACTTTGAATCAGTTTTCTCTTACACTGAATTTATACCAAATTTGTGAAAAAAAATTGTTCAGTTTTCAGAGCTTTTAGGACTTCAGATAAAGATAAGTAATTGATTATAGATACTATACTACTGTTGTTAAATGTCATGAAGTTCAGTAGAGAGTGACAAGTACAACTGAAATTCTCACATGGAAGAGAATGTCATTTCTCTTTGTAGTAGGCTGAGTAGTAGCCCCCAAAGATAGCAGGCTCTCATTCCTGGCCCCTTTGCATATTATTTCATCTGGAAAAAGATTTGATTAAATGAAATCACATGTATCTTTTTTAAGTGGAGGCAGAGGGAGATATAACACACAGAAGAGGAGAAGGCAATGTGAAGGCAGAACAGAGAGATTTGAAGATGCTTGCCTTGAAGATTGGTGTGATGCAGCCGTAAGCCAAGGAATGCCAGCAGCCACCAGAAACTGAAAGAGGCAAGGATAAATTTTCCACTAGAATCTTCGAAGAGAGTACAGCTGTGCCAATACCTTGATTTCAGTCCATTGAGACTGATTTTGGACTTCTGGCCTCCAGTTCTCTTGCAGAATGAATTAGAGTTGTTTTAAGTTGCCAAGTTTGTGGTAATTTGTTACAGCTGCCACCCAAATGAGGCTTGTCTTCACACCCTCATGTAAGTCCTCCAAAGCTAGTCACTCTTTTTGGATTAATGGTCTTTTTTATAGTGATTCTTTTGGTGTTATTTAACTTCTCTAAATCTCAGTTTTTTTCAAAATAAGGATTATAATACTGACCTCACGGGGTTGCTGTAAGAATTAACTTAAAAAAACACACATATAAAATGCTTAGCATGCCAAAGACATAAAGTTAACACTTAATAAATGCTAGTTTGTTTTTGACATTACTATTCTCTGAGAATCTCTTTATAACTTCCCGGGATATATGAATTTGCACTTATGTTTGAGTCCATTTATTTTGCAGAGAGAATCTATCAATCAAATCTCAATTTTCCCTCATCTAAAAGATTTTGCCAGCCCATTTATATTCACCAATGTCACAATGATGATGCATTTGATGCCTAAGAGTGTGAGATGTCTAAAGACATACCAATCAGTCCTGAGAGGCTTAGTTTCTATTTTTACCCCAAACATTTTATTTTCTCAAAGGCTGAAGTCTTTGAACCTGGTGTCTTCAATCAAACCAGGCTAATTTGCCTGACAAATGCTTAGAAATGGGCCCATTTGCAGATGGGAAGGCCTATTGATACTGGGTAGAAAGTTTTTTTCCAAAAGTGGGGAAACATGTAGAAGAACAAAAAATCCTATATAATAAAAGGCTAATATGCAAATAGACCGAAAGGCGGAACAACCGGAACAACCGAACAACCAAACAACTGGTTGTTATGATGTGTGCTGACCACCAGGGGGCATGTGCGGAACATGGTGGGCATTGGCCACGGTGGGATGGTGGAGCAGGTGAGTGGGGGCACCAGACCAAGGCGGGGCACCAGTCACTGTCATCGGGGCGAGCCTCTGGTGGTTACTGAAAATTCTTTGCTCCCGTGCACCACCGTCCCTCCCGGCACTTGCACCTGCTGCTGGTGCCGGACCCTCTCATACCCACTGCCAGCACCGGCCCCACTTGCACCTGCTGCCGGTGCCTGGTGCTGGTCCTGATCACTCGGCACCATCAGCGGGTGCAAGCGGCAGCCCCTGAGGGCTTCTCCACCTCCCCCTGCTCCGGAGGAGGAATTGGAGCAGCAGCTGCCACTCACACCCACTGACAGCACTAGCCCCACTCGCACCGGCTGCTGGCGCCGACCCCAATCACTCCCTTCTGTCAGCAGGTGCGAGCAGGGCTGGCGCTGTCAGTGTGTGGGAGTGGCAGCGGTGGGAGCTGGGCTTCTGGCAGACAGGTGACGGGGGGCCGTGGCGGGAGGGGCTGGGCGGGGACACGGAGGATGGACCAAGACCTACCCCTGTGCCGACCGCAGTCTTGCAGCCCACAGTTCCTTTCAAGGTGCACAAATTTGTGCACTGGACCCCTAGGATATATATGAGAGACTAATCCACTTTTAAGAGAGACAATGAGTAATTGTAAAATGGCCTAAGCTCATAAAAAGAAGAATAAATAGGACAATAAATTCATGAGAAAGCACCCACCAAGAGATAAGAAGTATGGAGACAGAAGCTAATGGATGATAAATAAGGGCAATGATGAATGTTGTTCGAATATCTATTATGGGGAGTCATGCTGCTAGGCACAGTCACACACTGATAGGTATTTGTTCATCTTAGCTGTAGTCAGGCCAAATATTTCTGATAGTTTAGAGTGTTCTGCTATAGCCAGGACAGGTTTTAAATAGGATAGGTTTTTATTTCTGACAGATACATAGCTCTATCTTTTAATGGGTAACTTTCTTTTTTTTTTTTTTTTTTTTTTTTTTTTTAGCTAACATACATTTAAAATAGATTATTCTTTTAGGCAATGTAATTTTGTTGCCTCTGACAAATGTCTTAAAGTTTCTAGGTAACTGAGAAGTGTCCCCAGCCCCATTGAAAGGCCGATCTAAAGCTGAGGTCGTAAGAGAGGTGCTAAGGCTGCAGTAATTATCTAGCGCTGCACTCTCATTTTACAAAGGGGGAGGCCAAGGCACAGAACACCGTGAACCCACCTGCAGTCTCACGGTTGTTAACCAGGGAAACAAGACCCAAAGTCATTATCTTCCCATTGAGACCTCCTTCTGTCCCACAAAAAGGCACTATTAGTTGATTCATAGTTAAAACATTTCTCAACTTTGTTTCCTCCTTTTCAAGGCTGCAATACCAGGGAGGAGAATACCATCCAGTACATCCAGTACTAGCCAATGAATTTGGAGGATCAAATTTCGAATTCAGCTCAACTACTCTACTGATGAGGTGTGATCCTGGGAAGATCATTTACCTTCAATTTAAGGTTTCCCCATCTGAAAACGGCTCTCATTGACCTCTATTTTTTTTCTCTCTCACAGTACTTATCACAATTTTTAATATCTCACTAGAGGCCCGGTGCACGAAATTCATGCTCTAGGGGGCGGGGGGGGGGAATCCCTCAGCCTGCTCTGTGCCCTCTTGCAGTCTGGGAGCCATCAGTCAGACATCCTTAGTGCTACCGCAGAGGCGGGAGAGGCTCCTGCCACTGCTGCTGTGCTCGCCAGCCATGAGCCTGGCTTTGGGGTGAGCGGCGCTCCCCCTGTGGGAGCGCACTGACCACCAGGAGGCAGCTCCTGCATTGAGCGTCTGCCCCCGGGCAGTCAGTGCGCATCATAGTGACCAGTCGTTCTGCCGTTGGGCCGAAACTGGCAGTCCAACATTTCCCAAAGGGTCCCGGACAGCAAGAGGGTGCAGGACAGGCCAAGGGATCCCACTGGTGCACAATCAGGGCTGGGAAGGAATGTGGGAGGTTGGCCAGCCAGGGAGGGACCGCAGGAGGGCTCCAGGTCATGTCTGACCCATCTTGTTCAGTCCCAATTGGCCGGACCCCAGCAGCAAGATAACCTACCGGTCAGAGCGTCTGCCCCCTGGTGGTCAGTGCATGTCATAGTGAGTGGTTGAGCGACCTTAGCCTATCATTAGCATATTACACTTTGATTAGTTGAACGGCCGACTGGACGACCGGACACTTAGCTATTAGGCTTTTATTATATAGGATGTCTGATTCCCATGCTAGGTTGTGGTGGTTAAGAGCACAGAAAGACTCTGGAGCAATACTTCTGGGGTTAAAGTCTGAGCTGCACCATTTACAACCGTGTGAGCAATTACTTAATCTCTCTGTGCCTCAGTTTTCTCATCTGTAAAATAAGGATAATGATAGAAGCTATGTCAGATGTAGGATAAATGAGTTAATATATGTAGAATAATTAGAACAGTACCTGACACATATATTAAGTCTACCTGCATACTTCTGTGATTTTCTCATCTGTCTCCTTCACCACTTGATACGAAGTGCCGATTGTCTTTTCAACTGGATACCTGCCTTTCTTTCCAATTTTATCTCTTGCCATCCTATTGGCTCTAAACTATTTGCATTTTTCTCTAAGTTTCCATGACTTTGTACAGATTTTTCCCTACCTGGTATACCCGTTCTTTCACAGTTTCCAAACAACTATATGATAAGAAAAAGGCCAAACATGAAAAAGGGGCTGATAATGGGAAATATTTTCTTGGTTTTCTTTAGAAAAAGGGGCGACTGAATGTAAAAGGCAGTGACTAGGCTGTGCAGTATAAACAGTAAGATGCCCATTCATTAGTTTTCATGATGCTCTGAAGGTACTTAGTTCACTCAAGCATACCAGTGGTTGTCCTGGGCTTAGTAATAACAGCATGAAGCAAGTGCCACCACACCCACTAACTACTCATTCCAGAGCACCCAGAGATGCTCTATGGGGGCCTGGGGACATGTTCCTAGGAACATCCTAGGGGTGTTGAAATGTTTTCCCCTTTGTGTTCTCACTGTATTGCATCTATATTTTTCTTCTGTTGTGCACTGGGTAGATCCATGTTTAAGGTTTTAAGTGTTTTGTGTTGTTGCTTTTGTTTTCTCCTCTGACACTTTGAGGTTTGAAGGGGCAGTTAGTTATCCCTATATGCTGATATGTAGAGAAGGCTGATATCTGGAGTGCCTGGAACATGGTCTTAAACCTCTTATTTCTTGATTTCCTGGACAGCAAAGCCTTTCAGCTCTCTTCTAAATTCTCTGATCCTTCTTTTTACTTGTTTAGGCTCCACTTCTTTCTTTGCTCAGACCTTCAGTGGTTCCTAGTTTCATCTTTCTTTCTTCTCTTAATATTTTTCATGCTCACCTGGGTGCTCTCACCTGATCCCATGGCTTCAACCATTCCCATAAATGTCTCCACAGTCTATCTGTGTCTCATCCTTCAACCCAACCACTAGCCAGGCATCTTTACTCGAATGGTTAATGTGTATCTTATTGTAAGTTTACTTCTAAAACAGAGCACATCCCACCTTGTCATCTAGAAGTGATCTTCCAAATCTCATGTGGGTAAATACCCCAAGCTGGAAAACTTGGACTTCTTCATCTTCCTTTCTTGACACATCTAAGCAGTTCTTATTTATTTATTTATTATATTTTTATTGATTTCATAGAGGAAGGATAAGAGAGAGACAGACACATCAATGATGAGAGAGAATCATGGATTGGCTGCCTCCTGCACACCCCACACTGGGGAACGAGCCCACAAGCTGAGTATATGCCCCGAAGGGGAATCAAACTGTGAGCTCCTGATTCATAAGTTGACACTCAACAACTAAGCCATATTGGCCAGGCTATAAGCAGTTTTTAAATGCTAAAAATGTAGAATTTGTATATCATGTTTTTGACCCCTCCCCCAAGCTTCCATTGCCATTGCTTTCATTTTTATCTTAATCATCTCTAGTTGAACTACATATAGCAACAGCTTCCTAACTCCCTCATCACTGACATTTTAGAAGGGTATGGGCCAGATGTTTTGCAGAGTGTTCTCATTTTCAGTTTCCTTATGTTTAGAATCAAATCATAGATTTTTGGCAGAAATAGTACATAAGTAACGTAGCCTCCCTTCTCAGTGCATCACATTAGAAGGTACATGATGTTTCTTTGTAATTAATAAATAATTTGTGGGAATATATTTTGAAACCATTTAAATATTTTATTTCCTCAGCAATTTTTCACCAAGTAGTTTTATTGGTCATTGATGATTTTTGCCTGAATAAATTATTAAAATGATGGTTGTCAAATGGTCATTTTCTAACTCCATTTTTCCCTCTACAGTATTTGGGTTAACATTCTACTTTAATTCAATTTTATATTTACTAACACTATACACTCAAGTGTTCTTATTTTACTCAATGAGATATAATCCCTTAGTGTCATTATTTATTTTTATATATTTTGATGTTAAATTGTCCTAGATTCAATCAGTGCGAGCCTTTTTAAACTGGCTCTGTGTATTTTTGATATGTCTTCATAATTCCTTGGGCTTGTCTTTATTTTAGCATAAGGAGATGTTTTATCATCTTCATTTTAAGAAATAGTTTGGCTGGCTATAAAATTATAGGTTGGTACTTGCTTTCTTTCAGTGTCTTTAAAGGTATCTTTCCATTGTTCTCTGAGAGTTATTGTTACTGTTGTTTCAACAGCTTTAAGATTTGTTATTGCTCTTTTGAAGGCAACATGTGTTTTTTTCTTCCTTCTGACTACTTTCAAGATTTCCTCTTTCCTTTGATTTTAGCATGTTTTACTATGCTGTATCTAGATGTAGTTCTTATATTAATCCTGCTGGATTTTTAAAGCTTAATCAATCTGTGATTTGATGCCTTTCAATTTTCCAAATTCTTAAGTAGATTTCTTCAAATATTGTTTTGTCTCCTGTTCATTCTCTTTTCTTTGTGGGATTCCAATTATACATGTTGAACATTTGCATATCTCTCTTACTCTGCTTCCTAACTTGATATTATTTCTTTCTGTATTTCAAGCTCTAGCTTGAACTTACCTAAAACTTACCTTATTCTAGTTTACATTGTTTTCTGCTGCCTAATTTGCTATAAGCACATCTCTTGAATTTTTAATTTCAGTTACTATATTTTTCAGTTCTATATAAATGTAAATCTACTTTTTGTATAGCATACAAGTCTGCTAAAATCTCTCTATTTTCCTCTGTTTTCTTGAACATAGCTATTTTAATGTGTGAATTATCTGTAGGGCTGTTTCTTCTTGGTTTTTGATCAATTGATTCATTTTTTAAAAATATATTTTTATTGATTTCAGAGAGTAAGGGAGAGGGAGAGAGAGATAGAAACATCAATGATGAGAGAGAATCATTGATTGGCTGCCTGCTGCACACCCCCTACTGGGGATCAAGCCTGCAACTTGGGTACATGCCCTGACTGGGAATCAACTACTGAGCCACACCAGCCGGACTGATTCCTTTTTTTTTTTTTTTTAAACATGCCTCATACTTCTTGTTTGGATGCTGGACAGTGTATATTAATTGAATTAAAATTATATAAAGTCTGGATGGCATATCCTTTCTAAGAGGGTTAAGATTTGGCATCAGAGAATATATGCAGATTACCTTAATCCTATTGAGGATTTATTTTAGAGTTGTTATATTTCATTTCATCTTTACTCCTTGGATATACTAGTAGACTTCCCAAAGTCTCAACTGAGAGCCTAGAATGTTTACCAGGGCCACTCCACATTAGCAGGCCTTGAATATCTTTCTGTCTCCCCAGAATCACAAGGTTTCTAAAAATGTTTGTTCAGCTCTTTCTCCTTCTAGCTGCAGTTGCCTGATAGCATTTTAAAGCCATACACTGTGTGAAGCTCAAAAAATGACCAAAGCTTCAAGTGGAGTTTTAGTGGAGATTTTTAGGCTAACTTGTGATTTTCTTCTCTCAGGATTTTACCCTTCAAAATCCTTTACTGCTTCAGCTGTCCTGAACTCTAAGATCTGTCTTTTCAGACTATTGAAACAGCCACTTTCTGCTAAAATTCTATTCTTTCATGATAAAAATTTGCAAATGTCCACTGGGAAATAGCTAGGTGAATATGGATCTCACTAAGTGCTTTCCTTCTCTCAAGGATAAGAGTCTCAAGTTCTATTTGTGTGTGTGTTGCTCTTCAGTGTTTTATTTTATGTTTCTTATGCCGGTTTTATTGTAGATTTTAATGGGAAGGCGCTTAGTCCAAATCAAGATGACTGAAGGCAAAATTTTTATTTTTAGTAATTATATTAAACTTCAGAAATATTTTTCAAGCTCTCCTTTTGACTTCTAATATTATAGCATTATGGTCAGATAATATACAATTTACAAGATATATTAGTTTGGACAAAATGAAGTTGCCATTTTTATAGGTCAAATACAGGAGAATTTACCACTTTAAACATTTTTTCAATCCATAGTGGCTTTTTTTTTGTATTTTATTGATTATTTAGAATCTAGAATATGGAGATTTTAAAAAATGTATGCTTATAAAGTAATATGCATTCTGTATTTGCTAGAGGTACTCTAGTTTCTCTCTCTTTAAAATTCTTGCTGGGCTTTTGGTAATGCTCTTGAATGGGCCAGAAGGTAAGGCCATCTGCTGTAAACAATGAGGCATCAAGTTTCCTACTTTGTAAAAGGACTCATCAATAGGAGAAGACATATCTTCTCCTCAGGGCTATGAGAAACAGAACTGACCCTGGGCAGCTTCCATCAGCCACCACCCAACCCTCTTTTCTGGTCTATGTAAGAGTCCTGTGGAAGTGAGGGAAAGAGGCTGTCAAAATCAGCACTTCCCAGTGACACTTTAGACTCTGAGGCAAAGGAAAAATAATTCATATAGATCCTATCTTTATTGAAAATTTTGATATTTGGTTCATCATAGATATTTTTGTCTTAATTTTTATTTTTAAAAAATATTTTTATTGATTTCAGAGAGGAAGGGAGAGGGCGAGAGAGAGAAACATCAATGATGAACGCCCCCTACTGGGGATCGAGCCCACAACCCAGGCATTTGTCCTTGACAGGAATCAATCCGGAAACCTTCAGTTCACAGGCTGATGCTCTATCCACTGAGCCAAACCGGCTAGGGCTTAATTTTTATTTTTAAAAATGTTACATTACAATACTATTTATCTTGATTATTGAGCTTTTGGGTGCCTCGTTAAATTTTGTACCTGAGGTGACTGTCACTGCTAGCTTGGTCCCAGATGCTCAGCATTGTAAAAAATACAGCTTTTTACCATGGTGAGAAGCTTTTATTCTCTGGTAAGAAGATTTTATTCTCTTCTGTGGAGTAGGACTGGGGTTCTTGACTCCTGGCCACCATATAAGACCACAGAACCAGGTTGACAGAGAGAGAGAGCATGGAACTCCCCAAGCATCATCCCCTGAGTAGTTAGCTTAGATTTCTTATTCCCAACAGCAGAAGAGTTAGGCCTCATACAAAGGAAGAGGCAGAATCATCACCGGACTGGACGTCACCCCTTCCCTGAGAGTGAAGAAGAGCAGAGGAAGAGGACACTGTGGGCCCCTCCCTGCTGTGGATTCCTGTGCTCTGTCTGTTTTAGAAGCAGAGAGAGAGAAGAGATTTATACTGACACGGAGTCTGAAGTTTCAACTAGACTGAACTTTTAATAACCAGCAGTGACCAAAGAGTCAGGGCACTTGTCCAAGTTATCATTTAAAGAATGCTAAAGGGAAATTTGGCAATGTAAGGTGGAAAGAAGTTCTTTGAAATGATAAAACCACTTCTTGCTTATTATCATTGAATTGATACTGCACAATAACTGGCTGCATATATTTTTATAATAAATAAATTTTACTAACGATATTATTCATATCTTTCATATCATTGCTTAATTTTTCTCAGCCTGATCTATTAGATTCTAAAAGAAGAGCATGTGCTCTTTTGGGGAAGTTTTTTGTTTGTTTGAATGGGCACGAGGAGAGTAAGAACTTTTAGAAATCACTTTCTGAGTTTAACATATTCTTGCATTTCCCCCACAACTTTTATTTCATAACGATTTGGCCCTGGCACAACCTACAAGGGAGGGGAGGAAATTCAGGGTCATCTGTACTCAATGACATTGGCTCCCCAGCCTTGCCTGGCAGCACTCCCCTTATTTAGTTCTGGTGCCCCAGTGGCTCCAGGTTTCTGACTTTCTGACCCATAAGAGCCACAGTGTAGCAAAGATGCATTTAGAGAAGGAAAAGGCACACGACTAGAAATCTCTTACCTGTCTAGTTTAGCTTCTGGGGTCCATGGGACGCCCCTGCTCAAGCTACCATTCCCCGCACATTGTTAGGATTTCTTTCCACTCCTGAGACTCTTTGGTTGGTGGGAGGGTGAAGCTCTGATACCATTCAACCTCCTTATATCCTGGATCGTCCTCTATGTTTGGTTCAGGGAACAAAAACAACAGCTTGTGCTCATTCACCATCAAAACCAGGATTGTGAGTAAATAGTCTCTTTCTCACTCTTAGAAATTAAAGCCTACAGTTCTTTGTCCCCATCAGAGACAATCTTTTGCAATAAAATAATTGCGAATGGCTTCAGTATATATAGGGTTAATAAATAAAACACAACTTTAAGGGATTTTATAGAAACTTCAGGATTTTTTTCCCCTAAGTTTCTGCTCAATATTAATTTTTACCTCAGGGAGAAAAAGGACCTTATATAAAAATCCTTTATTCTCCCTTCCCCCATTTATATTAAGTAACACAAAATTATTTTAATAATGTGATATGGAATCTAGAGACAAAACACTTTGGTCTACAAAAGGGAACCAATTTATTTCATAAATCACATTCTGCTCCTTCCAGCAATTTCCCTTTTCCCTGGGAGGGGGGGATGTTATTGTGTTCTTTCTCTGGCTCTTTTTGTAATTTTAATTTATCATTAAGTAACACTTTGCTTTTTAACATAAAGAATCCAGCATGCTTGATGGAGCAGTGCTTCATAGAAAGTTAGTTCACAGCAACAACTGTTTGGAGCAGAGAAGTTTATTAATTTATCAGAACCTTATGTTCAATTTCAGATTTCTCAGCGTAGGAACCAACAATCAACTGCACCTGTTGCCAATTAAAGTATTAATGGCACATCAATCAAAGAAAAATCACCTCGAATGGAGATTACACAAGCTCTCTACTCACGTCAGTTTTTGGAAGTCATCGTTTATTTAAAAAATGAGTGAGATCTACAAACTATAGCCCTCGATCTGCATCCTCCCCTGCTCCTCTCTGACGATTTCAGTGGCTGGATGCCTGAGACTGTGGGGGCAAAGGCATTTTCCCCCTGGTGGAAACCACGGTCACGTATTTAAAAAGTAATAATGTGGCTGTACATGTGGAGAGTGGCAGGACCCTGTTAACATTTGTATGAAGCTTGACAAAAGTTAATTATTAGGCTTTACAGAGAGCGGGGAAGCACCGGCTCTGCTCATGATGGATGGAATCTTCATTGCCCGCACAGGTCTCCATGTTTACCTAGCATAAGAAATGCATGGTGCTAACCGGGGGAGGCCGGCAGGGAAGGCTCTGCTTTTTAATCCCTTATTTTGAATAGGACACTATTTTCTGGGGGAAGGAATGGAATGAGGATAGTGAGGCGTGGGGCAGAAGCAGTCAGTGGAACCCAGGCTCCGCTGCTGCCTGTGACCTTGCTCTGGTTAGGAGTAGTTTCACACCTCTAAGGAGAGGAAACAGTGACCACCCACTGGGGCCCCGGGAGGATTCATTGAGATTGAGATAGTGTGTGGAAGAGTCTAGCAGAGTGCCTGGCACAGGTGGGCTCTTCTACGTTCCTTTTCACCACCAGGGTTGGTTATCTTGGTGGGGACAGCATCACTACCTCGCCGGGCTAATGCAAGGTACACAGGAGTCACTTCTCAGTACTGGGCCTGAGCCTGGGAACAGAACATCTGGAATGGATGAATACCTCCCCTAGACTCTTCTGCCAAAGCTGTCCTAAATTTCCTCCATATTTCCCCTTCTTGAATCCCTATCGTTTTTAGTATCTAAAGCACTTAAAAGATATTCATCATTTCTACTGCCTGGCTGCTTCATGGAGGTAGAAATGGCAAAGAGACTCTGCACCATGGTCTTGGGAGTCAGATAGGCCTGGTCACTTTGGAGCTGTGCCATCACTGGATACACTTACCAGGCTACTTGCTGCTTCAGGTTCCAACACTGCACAATGGGCATAAATACTGACCTCACAGCACGACTCCAAAGCATTAGTGTGATGGGGATACAAACACCCTGCACCGTGCCCAATAAAGAATGGCATTTTTTGTTGTTGGTATTTGCCATATGGGGCCAGAGTAGATGGTCCCACCACATCTCAGAGGTTCTGGCCGATGGGACAGGCTCAGCAGGAAAAGCGTCGAATCTAGGAGAAACAAGTCAAAGCAAGTAGGAGAATTCGAGGCAGGAGTAGCTGGCTCTCTAACCCAATTGGTAAAACTCACAGATGATAGTATAGTGACATTTGCCCTTTGAGGCAGGGACAGAAGATGCTGGTATCCAGCCTACCTGATATCACCATGGGAAGTTTCAGGTGCATCTGCCTTATATCCCAATTAGACTATAAGCTCAAAGGCAGGTGATGTGTTTTCTTCTTTGTTGTTTCTCCCCTGTGTTCAGTACAAAGCTTGACACATAGTAGGTGTCCAATTAATGTGCTGATCAATGGAAAGGTTTCCTTGTTCTCTAATAATTACTGGTAATCAAACATTTCCATATAATGTTTAGAGTACACTTGAAAAGAAAAAAAAATCACTGTAATGTAATAAATATACCAATATATGTCACATATTTTGGATGGCAAAAGGCTGGGAAAGAGAGGAGTGTTAGTATAAGGGGTCTTAATGCAAAAATGGTTCGAAATGACTGCTTTAAAGCATGGCTACAATTTGACATCCTCCATTACAGTATACTTAGATATACATTCCTTCCCTCCACCCCCCCCCACACACATTTTTTCCTTTGCAGAGCTATTTCCTTTTGCCTATTTATTGCGGTGTAATGAGTTGTGAACAATAATACCCCAGGCTCCCTTCCTGCCTCTCTCCTGACTAGCCTTAAGAATGGGTATGGCCAGCCCAGCAGGCGTGGCCCAGTGGTTGAGCATGGACCTATGAACCAGGAGGTTATGGTTCAATTCCTGGTCAGGGCATATGCCCAGGTTCCAGGCTCCATCCCTGGTATGGGGTGTGCAGAAGGCAGCTGAATAATGATTCTCTCTCATCATTGATGTTTCTGTCTCTCTCTTCCTCTCTGAAATCAATAAAAATATATATTTAAAAAAAAAAAGAATGGGTATGACCAATCATAGAACCTCATCTCAGGTAAGAGACTGGCACATGACCAGTACAAGGCCAAGAAATTGTTCAAGATAGGGATGCCATGCTTAAACTGTCATCCTTCCTCTGGGGTGTCTCAGCCAGGCTTTCAGAGGCAAGGCTCCCCTGGGGCAACCCCTTCAGCAGCAGCAGCAGCACAGGAGGCACCATTGGTCAAAGAGAAGAGAGAAGCAGATGAGGGAAGCAAAAAGAGAGCAGAGGAGTCCTGTGATCAGGGTAGTCCTGGTTTTAGTGCCGAGGCCCTTTGCTGATGTGGTCTTTTCTTCACTTCTGAAAGCTAGGAAGCTTCTTCTTCAGCCTTGTAAGCTCATACACCTTTTTTTCAAGCTCATTTGAGTTGAATGTCTTGTTGCTTGCAACTTAAAAAGAGCCCGACCAACACATTGAGCTATAGATCTGAAACATTCACCTCCCGTCCCTACATCCAGAGCAGATGCATATAATGCAACAACCCCTGTTGATATAAACACTCCCATCTGACCTTCAGTTTTCAGCACACTGTGTGTACAGACGTCAGGAACTCTCAGCCTTGGCACTGTGGCATTTGGGACCAAATAGCTTAGTGCAGTGCAGGCTATTTAACATTATTTCTGGTCTCCACCCACTAGGTGCTGATAACAATATTCCCACAGGTTCTGACACGCAAAAATGTCCCCAGACATTGCCCAATGTCAGCTGGGTGGGAGGGGAGAGCAAAGTTGCTCCTGTTAAAAACTGCTGATCTATATAGAACATAAGCTCCATGAGGGCAGGCTGCCCTCGTATGTCTCCCCAGGACCTAGAACCATGCTTGCCTCACCTTAGGTACTGAGTATTCATTTACTCTGTGAGAAAACAAATGGCTCCAGGTAAATGGAGGACCTTCTGCCCATGCTGCTAGAATCCAAAACAAGGAAAAGCAGAACAATGAAGGCAAATGTGTCCACTCCCAATTTTATGACCCGGAGCTCAAACTACAAAACAAAATAGAGCGTAAAAACAACCTCCCACCCCAACACCCACCTCATGCATCATTTGGCAAACTAAGAGTCTTGTGTACAGTACAGATTTTCTTAATGAGGAAGGTAGAGAGTTGGGGCAGGAAGGAGAAAAACATTGATTTTAGGAATTCTCTTTAAAGCACCCCAGCTTTCTACATTCTGCAACCCCTCCTTGCCCATTCAAACAGAACAAGATAGTCCAGTGAAGACTGCTTTGGAACCTGGGTGGCTAAAACAGAACCTGGGAGAATGTCTCAGGAGGAAGAGAACATCTATGGTAATTTTGATTTTATTCCTTAAAAATGGCACTTGCTTTTTGAATTGTGGTGTGATTTCCACACCTTCAGCATGTAGTTTTCCCGTCAGAACTAAAATAATCAGCACATAGAAAAGCCACGCCTAGATTTTATCCTCCTCCTTTTATTGTAACTCAATAAAAAATTGTGAGTTGGAGACTTTAGTTTTACAGTAAGTTTTCCCATGTCAAATGGTACCTGACATACGTACATATACATACATATTCTTGGCAATAATAATGTAACGTTCATGAAGTAACTGTGACTTATACGATCCAGTCACATGGTGCCAGTCAGACACAAATCACATCTACTACATCCAAACAGAGCAGTGATTACACAGACAGTAAACTGCCAGGCTCATCAGAAGAGAAATGACTCGGAGCTGCTTCTGAACTGCACAGCCACACCCTCTGTTTTCTCTACTGGTATGGCACCTGATCCCAGTAAGAGCGTCATTGACTGAGACTTTGGGAAGCTTGAAGTTCTTAAAAAGGGTGCCTTTCTCTTCAGTTTTATCACCAGTCCAAACAATTATTTTACTTTTCAGCAGTGTTTCATGTCAAGCAATTTTGTTTATTTGTTCCTCGTAGGGAGTGGAGAGCAATTAAGTCCCAAGGGGAGGAGGTCCTGGGTGGTCCCCATCAGGCATCCCACCAGCGAACTAATTCAGTTCTGCCTCAGCCATAGAATTTCATGCCTCAATAACGTTTAAATCACTGTGTTGTCGGGAGCAGGATAATGTGGTCAGAGACACTCACTTTGGAGTTAGACAACTCTGGTTTGCAAATTTACTAATTGGGGGCCCTTGGTGACTGACATAGCTTCTCTGGGTCTGTTTATATTATAATCCTTGTGGTGCCATTGGGATTGACTTTATTCACGGTCACTCACAGATAAGGAAAACCATGAATGTCAAATCCATGAATGTGAAGACACATAATGCAACTTTAAGGTGCAAGTGGCAATAATAGTATCGAGAATTCCAGGTTTCAAATGTTTTCATACTTCTTGATTGTTTGGGGGACCAAATTTGCTAGTAGGCTGCAGGTGGGATTAAATACCTTGGTTTCCCAGTTCAGATATTAACTTCTGAGGTGGCTAGACTTGGAATTTAAAGCTCCAAGGAAGCCATGAAGTGGTTCGTGACTATCTTCCACTTGTACAGTAGGTTCTCAATAAAAAATAATTTCATTCAATGTTGTTTTGTTACAACATTGATGAGACGTCATAAGAACTGAACTCTTGTTTATATAAATTAGCCTATGGGAAAATTGGTTTCATGATATGTTTGTGCTTAAAGTTACAGAACCTATCCATGGCGTTAGATGAAGACTTACTGTATATGATTCTATTCCAGGCTAGCCCATTATGTCTCTGTTCTTCCTTACTTTGCCATTGGGGATAAGAGAATCATTTCATCTGAAGTCAGCTAGCCTCCTATTGCCCTAGCTGGTTTGGCTCAATGGATAGAGTGTCAGCCTTCGGACTGAAGGGTTCTAGGTTCGATTCCTATCAAGGGCACATGCCCCAGTTATGGGCTTGATCCCCAGTAGGGGATGTGCAGGAGGCAGCTGACCAATGATTCTCTCTCATCATTAATATTTCTAACTCTCTCTTCCTCTCTGAAATCAATAAAAATATGTTTAAGAACAAAACAAAACAACAAAATACTAACCTCCTATTGAAAGCTATAAAGCAGTGGTCAGTAAATCTCCATCATAATCAATTAATGAATGCAAATGCCTAAATTATATAAGCAAAATTTATTTTTTCCAGTAAATATATGTGCCTAATTAAAAGGCAAGTTATTGAGATCTTAAATGTAAAACTGAGAAATTTGAAGTTTTCTTACTAAGATGATCCAATGTGTCAACTTCTATTGAAAACTGAAGTTCAAGTCTTACTTTAAAAAGAAATACATCTTGAAACATAGACAATAACTCACTCTTCTATCTAAAGAGTATTAAACTGCCTTTCCAAAGTACCAGAAAACTTTAATTAATTACCAATCTGCTTATGAAGCTACAATGAGTGCTGTGAAAACTGAAATAAGCTTGGCCTATGGCTTTAAGAAGATATTAATCTATAATATATAACATCGATGATAAAGATCACATTAAACTATGGGGAAACATTAACAGAATGAGCAATATAAAAGCTTCCAATTGTTTGTTATTTTCATTTTCAGATGGTTAAATTTGAATAAATAATTGTAACCTGAATAGGTGAGCAGACTTCATGGAGCCATGAAGAAGGATTAAATGTTCTTATTTCTAAATATTTCTCAAATTGGCTTACTTTTTTTTTCATCTCCACTCCTACATACTCTAGGCCACCATCATGTGATGTCTGAGTTATTGCAATATCCTTTTAACTGGTCTACTGTCTTGCCCCTTATGGCAAATCTTTTTTTCTCAGGTGAAGTCAGGGGATTTTTAAAAGTGGGCACATGACTTGTTCACTTCCCTGCTTAAAACCCTTCAGTGGATCCCAATGCTCTGAGTTTGAGGCCAACACTTTGGGTTTACAAGGCCCCATGTGATTTAGCTTTTGCTTAGTTTTCTAGCCATTTCACCCCTTGCAAATACCCCTCAGCTTCTAACATGGCTGGGAATGCCTTCTTTGCCCCTGACTCAGCATGGATAGTTCTTCAGGGACAATTTTTTTGACCTTTGAAGTTGGGTTAGCTGATCTTTTCATTTCCTACCATAGCTCTGCTGGTCACCTCTCATAATAATACAATATTTACTTTTGTTTTTTAAATGTATTTTTATTACATTGATCTGGCTTTTATTTTAGGAATTCTATTTTCAAAAGTCTCTGGTGAATTTAGCATGTACCCAAGGCTGAGAACCACCTATTTTGAGTCCAAATTGACCCCATTATGTATGATGTATGTTGTTCTCCCATATTTTACAGATTACAGATATATATTTTCTTTCTTTTTTTTTAATCTTTATTGTTGAAAATATTACATATTTGTCTTTTTTCCCATCACTGACCTCTTCAAGCCCACCCCCGCCCCCACCCCAGGCCTATAGTCTGTGTCCATGGGTTATGCATATATACACACAAGTTCTTTGGTTGATCTCTTCCCACCTACTCTTCCTCCCCCTCCTTCCCTCTGAGATTCGACAGTGTTTTCCATGCTTCTATATCTCTGGACCTATTTTGTTCATTAGTTTATTTTGTTCATTAGATTCCACATGTGAGTGAGATCATGTGATACTGATCTTTCTCCGACTGTCTTATTTCGCTTAGATTAATACTGTCCAGGCAATAATTACTTTTGAATCTCTACTAGTTTCTAAGTTTCATGTGGACAGGGCTATCCATTTCTTATTTACCACTGTAGCTCTAGCATTTGACATAGCTCCTGGTAAAAAGAAGTAGATACCCAGTGGACATTATATTGAATTATGGGATGGTTTTTTAGTGGGTTAGTTGCTTCTTGCTTTGGTGTCTACATGACTCCCACTGCAGCTCTGTCCAATACGGCTTGCTATAAAAATGAAATATTCTGTTTCTGTGGTTGGCTAATACAGTATCCCTTAGGTATGTGTGGTCAGTGAGCCCTGCAGATGGGGCTGATGAAACTCAAGATCTAAATATTAACTTATTTATCATTATAATTAATTTAAATACTACAAGTGGACGACTGTTCTGGACAGCACAGCTCCAGCAGAACTTTATCTGATTCACATACAGTCAAATTTTTTCAGGAAATAGGTCAAGGCTGCCTTTTCCAAGAGTAGTCTCTAGTCACAGGGGGCTATTTAAATTTGAATTAATTAAAATAAAATAAAAGTTAAATAGTTAGTTCTTCACTCATGCTAGCCACATCTCATGTGCTCAAAAGCCAAAGGCAGCTAGTGGTGTCCACAGTGGGCATCACCAAATATTTCCATGATTACAGAAAGTTCCAGTGGAGGGCACTGGTTTGGAGAATGGCTCACCCAACCAGAAACAAACATGTACTCTCCCCGCAGAGGGTGGCTGGTTTCCACCACCCTCCAGTTTGGTCCTGACTGTTGGGACGACTTGACTAGAGAACTGGGGGCATAGTGCCACTCTATGGCTGATAACATCCACCATGTGCTCACATTATGTGAATAGCATGTGGACCTCTAGGTCCCAGGGTAACCATAAATTAGGAACCCTAATGAGAACAAAGTAGGTGACCGCCACCAGGGAAGGCATTTTCTCGTGAGAGAGTGTCAGAGCCAATATCAAGGCTCCCAAGTCAGGCTTCCTATTCATCCCCAGAAATGTCAGCAAGGAAGGTTACAGTGACCGGTTGGCCCCTTGCTGCTACCTGATTCCCAGAAGGTACCCTCTTCCCAGAGCATCCCTCTTTTCTCTTTATTTGCATTCAGCTCTGAGATTGGCCACCTCTCCTCCCCCATGATGCAGCTATTGGCAGCTACTCTTGTCTTTGTTGCCTCCAGAATGGATAACCACAGAGCGTCTCTGGAAGCCCACCCAGAAGCTTCAGCTGGCTCAGTGTGGCTCTGTCCATCTGCCTAAAGGCACGGGCGAGCCGCGCCAGGAACACCTGCGCTCCGCAGTTCGCCCTGGCTACCTCATCACTTCAGTGACATTCAAGGTGCAGCCCGGAACGCCCAGGCTTGAAACTGCCGTTTTGAAGGTTGTCTCCTCCCCTTCAGCACCATCACAGCAGGGGGATGCTGATCAGCTAAGAACAGTCCCAAGCAGGGGGTGAAAGTGAGGGCATTTTCTGAGGAATTTGCTTCCTCTCCTGGTTTGACAAAGCTGACTTTCCTGTGTTCAGGGACACGGTGGAACAGCCATCTGTTTAGTTAGGCTTCTGCCATGAAGGGTGGTCTTGGGGAATGGATATCGAAATAGTGCTTTTCTGCTCTCCTCCTGTAGATTTGGAACTCTAAACATTAATAAAAAATAACTACAAGCCTTCATTTCCTATGAAGAATCTTTTTTTTTAAAGTTAACTTTCTTGTCAACTCTGTCAGTCTTCCCCCAGAATAGTCTACTCAACACGCCACCTTTTTTCTTAATCCTAATTTCTCAATCTTTGCCCACAAGAAGGGCTTTGTTTTCGTTACTTTACCAGTTCCCTTTACTTTTTCTTACGTCCACTCCGCCCTCTTGTTTTAAAACCACAACCATTAAAAAGTTCTTTTAGAGAACACTTAAATAGTATCCTCCCCCCCCCAAAAAAAAATGTCTTGTCAGATTTCTTCTTCTTGTTTGCTTCAGAAAGTGGCGCTTTGATTGTCCATTAGAGAGTTGTTTACATTTCTCCAAAAGCTCCATTTAGTTTCCTTGACAAGGTGGAATAAATGACTGGCTGTGATGGATAGAGGCACCTGTCCTAATGGCTGCTCACACTGTGCCCACCAGTGCAGGTTACATTGATAAATTGACAACAGTTGGGACATGCTCTGCTAGCAGCAAGAATGAGGCTGCGAGGACAGACACAGGCGGTGAGACAGTCTGCTTTAATATTCCTCGGAAAGGTGTACAGCCTCCTAATCTAACACCCCAACAGCTGCGGTGAGGAATTAGTGCACAGGCAGAATTTCTTTGTTTCCATGACACCACCTCTGCTAGTTAGTCTAGAATTATATTTACCGTAACAGATTCCTCCGTCTTCCAGTCTGTATGCCTGCAATCCTTGAAAACAGCATCGTAAGATTTTAATTTCGTGTTATTATATATATATTTATTTATTTATTTATCAAAACTCCTTCACGGAAGACTTGCCTTTTCCCTTTGGTAAGAAAAGCAACAAAATGCTGCCTATTGGCTCTGGGTTGGTTATTAGGAGAATGTGGAACGCAGCCTTAGTCAAGGCTAAGGTGTTAATTACCTGGAATAAGGAGCTCAGGAGGTTCCAAATTTCCAGTAACAAAGAGGTGACTGTCAATCACTAAACCCCGCTCGGCCGGGGGCCTTAGAAGGTGGTCAGTGCTCTACCCAGCTTACACTTGCGTTTTCTTTTTTCCACTCCTGTTGCTTTCCTGTTCCCTTTAATAATAAGGTGGGCCCAGCAGTGAGGCCCAGCAGTGGCATCTGCCCAGGTTGACAAAGGGCCCACGCAGGCCCATGGCGCTAGGGCGGATCCCTGACTTTGCAGCCTCCCCTCACTATGTCCTTCTTCGCGGATAAGTTGGGATCACCGGGCCCAGGGGTGGGTGGGTCTGCTGACGCAGCTGGGCCAAGAGCCGCAGCAGCAGCAGCAGCAGCAGCAATCTCGACACACGGCCCCTCGCTTCATCCATTACGTGCTTATCTTAACTGAAGACTAATCTAAAGGAACAAATGACCACAGAGAAAATGCTCCAACTTAATACAAAGTCATAAAAAAAAGAATGCAGGAGCAAAAGAAGCATGGACATAATCATGCTTTTCTGAGCCCGGCTTTTAAATGGCCTAGTTACAGATTTTATGATAAGACACAGTTTGCCTTTATGATTTGCATGGGTAATGAAGCAATTAGGAGCCATCATATATAAAACATGCTAGTTCTTCATTAGACACCAAACAGAATGTCATAACACAAGATGTATAGTGTGGCAAAGCTCAAGTGACTTGCTTGTTCTGTTTACTTTGCATGGAGTTTTGTTGGAAGCTGGTTGCCGCTCGCATCGCATTAGAAGGCTAGACTGTGGTTAGTTTGATGTGAAATTCTGACTGGCTGGCAGTCGCCTCCACTCCCCACCCCCTAACTGCTACTAAATTTCATTTCAAGTTATAATTATTGACATTGGAAACAGCTACTCGGATCACAACAACAAAGCAACAATTATACAGGATCTGGTGTTTCTCATGCAAATTACAGCAATAAAATACAGGAAAATCCGGCCCACTTACAGACCAGTCTTTGTCTTTAGAGAACACAGTCTGAACTATTTGGTTAACTAAATTAAAATGTAAATCTTGGCTGGCTTTTCTTCTTAGATAGAGATATGAAACAGTTTCTAAAAGACAGAAAAAGCTTACGGGACCACATTTCAAACAACTTGTCATGAATATATTTTTTTAATGAATTAGGGCTGAAAAGCTTAACTGCCTATAACAATCAAGGATTCGAAAATGTTGCTCAGATAGGAAAAACATAAGGGAAGACAGAGCCCTGTATATTTACCGCTTACATGTTTGTTTATAAGGGAACTTGGGAGCTTGAACGATGTACAGTAATAGAGTCCCTTGCGTTTTCACAAGTAAAGCCATAGCTCTCTTATTCCCAGTCGGTGTAACATGTATAATGAAACATAGAACCCAGAGAAGAAGATTGGTGAGCATGAAAACTGAGTTCTTTTACTTTAATAGAGCTGCTTTCCTTCCTGATCTTTGTTTCTTCTCTCTTACAAAGCCGAGCCTGTGAAAGTGTCATAGTCAGGGAGGGCGAAATTAAAAAGTCAACCACAGGCGTGGCATTTGCAGGAGGGAGCTGTGAATGCAGCCACTCAGAGCCACATGGAGTTCTGCAAAGAACCGGAAACAATGATTTGAAGGTTTCAGATCCATTATCATGACTGCATTTAAAAAACAAAACTAAACTAAACAAAGCACCCCTCAACCAGCATAAAAAAGGGTTGGATTCACAAGGCCCAGAAAGAAAGCAGTGCTACAGAAGACAACATCAAAGCCACGAAGAAAAACCACCGCTGTGCCCCTGGCCAGGATTCAGCTCACAGCGCATCTGCTTTGAAAGCCAACCCTCTGAGTTTGACCACAAGTAAACTGACCCCGGTGAAGCCATGACAAAGGAGGATACTGATGTTTAATTTATGTATTTAATTTTTTTTTTAATACAGGGAAAAGCAATTGCGTGATCACATCTCATTTATAACACGTCTGATCTTTAAAAGGCAATAATTTTACAAATGCACTTTTGCATTAAGAATACTGTTATCATAAGCATGGAGCAAACGCTGTGTGGGCAGTCACTCTGACTTATAGCAGCTTGGTACAGCCGCTGCAAGATAACCAAGAGTAATGGTTTTTGATAATCAGGCCACACTATTAATATAACATGAACCACAAGTGCTTTTGTACTGCAGCCCTGGTTAAACTAGCAAATCTCATTGGAATATAAAGAAAGGGTGGGGAGTCATGTTCTCTTTTCTGCTGCTTCTGCACGGAAAAATACGCCTCGCGGTGCTGTCTTAGGTGTTTCATGTCTCGGGGAACGCCGAGCAGCGAAGAAGAATGTTTCCCTTTAGAACCCCTGCTCCTTTCGGCTCAGTTCGAACTCAATGACTACCCGCTAGGTCAAAATTTAGGTCCATGAAATGTAGCAGATGGATTTCAAATGGCAGTTCTGTTGGCTGGGGTAAAGCTGGTGGAACATGCTGAGGTCCATAGCAAGCTGGGTTTGTGCTGGTCGCTCACTGTTGAAATATTGCTGGGTGAAAGGGGCTCATTTTGGCTGATGTGAGCAAAGGGGAACGCTGCCCCTTCGTCGTAAATGTTAATGTGAGGGGAAAGCGGAGAGCAGTACTTCTGCTGTAAGAGTCAGGCAACATAATCATAACAAGTAAAAACAGGCTTAAGCATGTCACTACAATGTTTATTCATACGGTGACATTTACTGTAACTTTCCTCTAAAAGGATTGGTTTCCTCCAATTTTAACAATCCAGAAACCATTATGAAGTTATCTTTGCACACATAATGTGTATCTCTGTCGTACAGCTCTCTGTTTCCTAGGACATGTGCTGTGGGGGTGAAGTACGTTTTCAAAATCAATGCTTGGGCTATTTCTGTACATTTAAAGAGGCATGTATTCAGCAAAGAAATGCATGGTTCCTGAATTTCACATTGTAGAGGCAGGGTTAGAAAAGGCTGATTAAAGAAGCTGAGACCCCAGTGAGGCGAGACTGAATGCCTTGTTCAATCA
The DNA here is from genome assembly GCF_027574615.1 of Eptesicus fuscus. Taxonomy (NCBI): domain Eukaryota; kingdom Metazoa; phylum Chordata; class Mammalia; order Chiroptera; family Vespertilionidae; genus Eptesicus; species Eptesicus fuscus. The sequence goes on from NC_072481.1 coordinate 65,090,343, forward strand.
TTTGAGAAACTCTTCCAATGCCATGTTTTTCATAAAACGATCCCTAATAAGGCAAATCAGGAGAGGATCTTCCTGGACCTCTCCAGTTTTCATGGGAGAAGATGAAGGTGAATGTCTGCAGTGTTTTGATTGTGATGTCCTTGTGGCAATTGCCAGATATTGCTTTGTATTGTTAGTCATTTACTTGTTCATTCATTCATTCATTTATTCATTTATTCAGCAAGCATTATTGAGCACTGACTATGTTCCAGCCAATGGACAAAGCATGAAGAAGAAGGATGAAATAAATCAGCTTCAAGGAGATCAGAATCTGGTAGGAAAGAATAGACATGTACATAATTAATTATAAAACTTGGTAGAACACGATAAGGAGAAGTTCATGTAAGCTGCAGTGGGAAAGATTACCTTGAACAAGATGAGATTAATGAAGACATTAATGCATTTAATCTTGAAGAATTTGTAGGCTTTGCATACATATTTTATTTTCCCTGCTATGTTGTAAATTAGTTGAAATTAGTCACCATATATATATATATATACACACACACACATACATACATATAATTATTGTGTTGAGCAGAGTGTTTGATCTATGGAAGAATTTCATCAATCAATACTGTCTATAGAGCACTTACTAGGTTTCAGGCATTGTTATAAGCACATGTTATCTTACTTAATCCTTGTAGCACTTCTTGAAGTAAGATTTAAATTATCCCCATTTTACAGAGAAAACTGAGGCCTTGAGAGGTTAACTAAATTGCCCAGGATCATGGCTATTAAGTGGAGAAGATGGATTGGAGCCATTACATTCCTCACTAATACATTCTACTGCTTGTGTTTGATAAACATTGTTTGAATGCTGAATAAGCTAGTAGAAGTTTCTTAACAGTTATAATGCAACTTCATTTACCACTGCAAGATTTTTTAAGAATACTTAGCACAGGAAACAAAACAAAAAAAAAATCATCAGGGTGCATAAAAATTTGTTTATGATTAAATTATTAATTTCTGCAAGAAAGTCAAGCACTTGTCCACAATATATTTGTTTCTAGAAAACCTTGAGGTTATATAAATCATCTAAGAGGGTGTTGACTTACTACGATATTTTTTGAAAAGTTGATGCTGTTTAATGAATACACAACACCATTGCTCTGGGCATTAAGTCCAGCATTGATTTTTTCATTTTCATTACACAATGTAATAATACACAACCGTACAGTAAATTCAGATTCTAGGAACTTGAGTCTCCTACATGAGACTCATGTAGGAACTTTAGTGTCCTACATGCAGGGCCGAACAATCCTTCCCTGTCAGAGGGAAATCATTGACATCAGAAGATGATCAATAGCTTCAGCTTGTCTGCATAAATCAGATCTCTCAATGACATGGATTGTTGGGCTTTGGTGGGCCAGCTACGTAGAGAATAAGCTATGGCACTTTATTTTATTATTATTATTTTTTAATATATTTTATTGATTTTTCACAGAGAGGAAGAGAGAGGGATAGAGAGTTAGAAACATCGATGAGAGAGAAACATCGATCAGCTGCCTCTTGCACAACCCCTACTGGGGATGTGCCCGCAACCAAGGTACATGCCCTTGACCGGAATAGAACCTGGGACCTTTCAGTCCGCAAGCCAACGCTCTATCCACTGAGCCAAACCGGCCTCGGCGCTATGGCACTTTATAAGCAAGTAAGTGAGCCACCCTTTCAATTGGAGAAGTGAGGAAACTGGATGTGCTCAGGTAGAGCAAGTATCTGCATTTCACTGGGTTCAGTCTCTGCTTAAATCCCTTCTCCACAATAAACTTCTCTATTTCAAGAATAAGTTGTGAAAAAAATGCATATGAAATTAATAGATGCATTTGTTCTAAAAATTGGAAAAGAGCAAAGAAAGCTATAATACCAAATCTGTGGAACTTGCTGAAAAATGGCTATTCTTGTACATCATTGCAGGGAGTACATAAAATTGTTTTCTTGGTAATTTTGAAACCTTACCTAGAGCTATAAAGTACTTTGTCAAAGGCACACCTAATCCCATGGCTAGTAATTCATCATAAGAAAATAATTAGCTATGAACATAAAGATCTGTGGACAATAATATATATCTAAAATATTTAAATATTCAAAAATTAGAAATGGCCTAAATTTTCATCAACTGGGAAATGAATACATTCTAGTACACCTATAAAATAAAATGCACCATAGAATAAACAGATATTATAGCTGTCATAAAATTACTGATACTTTTTATTTTTCCTTTTTTATACTTTATCTATTTTTCCAAATTTTTATTCCATGAACATGTATGGTTTTTATATTGAGAGTAAAATGTATGAAATATAATTTAGAAGGCTATGAGACTTGCTGAAGATCCATCTGGAAGAACCCCAGACTTCTTTCATGTAGATAAGACTTGTCCCTTTTGTTCCAGTATTCACTCTCAATTGCTGAAATCAATGATGCTTTTTTCCATAGTAAAGTCTAGGAAAGGCAGAACTTTTTGGTGGGATATGAGAGAGAAACCATTAGATGAACTTAGAAGAGGAATGAGTATTTGAAATATACATCCAAGAGAAAAAAATATAGGAAAATTTATTTTGAGAACTTATTAGAAAACTTCAAAAATTTTCTTTCTTCCAAGTTAATCATATCTAATTGTTCTCAGGGTGAGTTAGGTTTTAGACTATGGACATAGGCATAACAATATAGTTCGCTTTTACTTCATAAGTGATAATGTTGTTAATGCCTAACTTAATTCCTAATGTTTGACTTATTCCTAACAAGTCAAACATTAGGAATAGATCTCAGCACAAAGTTTTTAAGATAAAGGAAAATAAGAGAGAACAGTGTTTAAAGCAGACACGAACATTCCTTGCCTTGAACTTCCCTACATAAGCATTAGTTTCTACATGGCTACAATGGAATAATGCTGGCAGATGCTAAGTGATGACAAAAGTGCTGACCTGTTCCATAAAATCTTCTTTTTAGTTTCAACATGAATTAAAAAATTCTGATTTTCCCATGTTGTCATGATGCAGTGTCATTCACTTTCAATTGCATTCCTGTTCAGATAACTCTGTAAAAATGAACCCCCTGATTTTCACATGACAATCATTCATTATTTAAGAAATTCTTATTATGCACAAGAAACAAGAAATTTTATTCTTTAAATTTTATTTCCAACCTCTTAAGAGATTGTTTTAACACAGTGATGGTGAACCTATGACACGCGTGTCAGCACTGACATGCGTAGCCATTTCTGATGACATGTGGCCGCATGCCGAGGATGAAACATTTGCGACTAGAGTCTTAGAGTTAGTTTTTTCCTCAAAGTGACACACTACCCAAGTTATGCTCAGTTTTTTGGCGAAGTTTGACACACCAAGCTCAAAAGGTTGCCCATCACTGTTTTAACCTAATCTAATTATTTTTTTCTTATTTTTCTATCAAGCACTCAAAATGGTATGGGGCATGTTTATTTTTTAAATTAAGTGAATTGAAATACTTTTTTGAGAATTTTATTACATCTTCTGAGATAACTGGAAACATAAAATAGCTTGCCTTTTTATCTCTCTGTGTGTGAATATGTGTTTAGCATTAGAAGGAAGCATCACAGATAATCAGAAAACAACAAAAATTTTCAGTCATTAAAAATGTTAAATGTAACTGACAATATAAGTTTTATATAATAATTTAGAGAAAGATTAAAATATTTTAGTTTGTTAAACGTTTAGATTTGAGTAGCAATAACAAAATATTTATGTTAACTATACTTGTAGCTCTAATTGCATTAAAATAATTTAATATAATTAAATTTATAGTTTCATTAAGTAAAATTTAATTAATATAATAATAGACAATATAATATGATGGCAAAGTCCATTAGAGTAGGACTGGCAAAGAAAAATGTCTTAGAATAACAGAAAGCTAAAATTAGAATTAACTGTACATAATCCCATCCCCTCATTTTAAAGTAAAAGAATATGAATATAGGCAAGTTGAGAAACTTGTTTCATATTCTATAGCCAGCCATGTGTGAGTCTGGCATAAAATTCAGATTTTTAGACTCCCTTCATGGTCACCTTGTCTGAGCCTGCATGAGGCAAATTGCTCTGCTAAAACTGTAATCTGTTGTGTAAATGGTTTCTTTGCTAGTTTTTCTAGTAGCAGAACAACCTACTTTAAAGAAAGCTCAATGTCAAAAACAAAAAGCAAAGAGAGAGAAAGAGAAAAAAAAGAAAAGAAAGGAAGAAATCATTGACCAGTGTTAAATAATGTAGGTAAATAAAAATTAATATTTACTGTGAAAATACTACTACTAATGCCTTGTACAGTATGCAATATATGTAAAATTAATAAAAAGAAATAAAATGTTAAAATTCAGAGCAAAATTTAATAAAATAAAAGAGATACAAGAGGAAAAAACTTAAAAATCCTAGTGATATTTTGAAGACACTAAAATATCATCAAACCTGTGACAAAATTGGTTGAAGAGGAAAAAGATATAATATAAGATAAATAAGTAAATATAAAAGAAATATTAAGAATAAAAACTAAAGCGTAAGTGTAAAGTGCACAAATTTAATAAAAATTGTGTGAGATGTTATATGAATATATCAGAAAATTAGATAATGTAAAATAATTTCTAGAAAACTATGATTTACCACAACTGACAAAAAAAGTAATATAGAATCTGAATAGACCTGGAAACAGTAAATAAATTGTAAATAGTTAAAACTCCACCACAATAAAACTAAAAGATTTTAAAGATCATATCCACTAAATATTCAAGGGACAGATAGTTCTAATCAAACATAAGTCATTTTAGGAAGAAAACAAAAGTGAATAGTTCTTACTTAATTTTATTAGGCTATTATAACTTAATATCTAAACCAGACAAGTACTTTATGATAAATCATAAATAAATGAGATATTTATATACCATGTTCATAACAGCATTACTTAAAATAGCAAAAAGGTATAGGCAACTCAGATGTCCATTAATGGATGAATGGGTAAAGAAAATGTGGTATATATATGCAAACATATCCTATATAATAAAAGGCTAATATGCAAATTATCCCCTCAACTGGGAGTTCAACCAGGAGTTCGACCAGGGGGCAGGGCTGGCCCGCCAACTGCCTGTGGCCCCTTCCCCTGGCCAGGCCCGCCCCTGATCAGCCCCCACACCCTGATGGGAGCAGACTGGGTGGACCCCACCCATGCACAAATGTGTGCACTAGGCCTCTAGTATATGTATAATGAAATATTATTCAGCCTTAAAAAGGAAGGAAATTCTGACACATAACAAAATGAGTGAACCTATGAACTTTGAGAACAGTATGCTAGATGAAATAAGACAGTCACAAAAGGACAAATAATCTATGACTCTACTTATATAAGGGACCTAGAATAGTCAAATTCATAGAGATAGAAAATAGAATTATGATTGTTGAGGACTCAGGAGGGGAGGGAATGGAAAGTAGTTATTTGAGTATGAAGTTTCCATTTTTCAAGATGAAGAATTTCTAGAGATTGGCTGTATAACAATATGAATTTACTTAACAATATTGAACTGTACACATTAAAATTGTTAAAGTAGTCAATTTTATCTTATGTGTATTTTACCACAATTTAAGAAAGTAAAACCAAACAAATTGTAAATAAAATATATCCAACAAGATATTAATGTATTAAAAAATACATCATGACCAAGTTGAGTGTATCTCAGGAATGCAAGGTTGGCTTAATATTAAGAAATCTTTGTAGGCAAGTCACTTTGTAAAAAATTAATGGAGAACAACCACATGAGATTACTCCCTAGAAGTAAAAAAATGTATTATGAAATTCAACACTTCTTTGTCATAAAATCTTAAGGAACCTAGAAATAGAAAAAAATTCTTCCTAATGAAAAATAACATTGCTAAATCTACAACAAACATCATACATAATAGTGAAATATTTTGAAAATTTCAGAGACAAGATAGGTAGAACATTAACACTACTTGCATTTATTTTTGTGCTGGAGATTCTAGATGAATCTATTACATAAGATGAACAAATTTAAAAATAAATTAAAAATAAGGAAAGAAAATATTTATAATTTATTAATGGTATTTTTTTTAAAAAATACAAAAGCATGTACTAGCAAATTTTGAGATTTCAAAGAGACTTCAACAAGGTTTTAGGATAAATGATCAGTATATAAAAATGTGGTGCATTCCTATAAATTAGCAACAATTAGACAAATATTTAGGAAGGAAATTCCAACAAAAATTTGAGAAGTGAAAACCTTAAAGGAGAAGGATTTAAAACTTTAAAATGATCTAAATGTGTAGAAAGGACATGTTTATGAATAAGAAGACTTTATGATACAATTTTCCCCAAAATTAATCTAGGAAGTCTAATCAAAATTTAAATAAGACTTTTAAATATAATCTGACAACTTATTATAAAATTATTATGGAAATGCAAAGAGTTAAGATGATTTAGAGGAATAAGATGAGTATGTTATGCTATATATCAAGAAGCATTATCATTATAATTCTACTAAAAATTAATTAATACATTGTGTTATTGAGTGAGGAATAGACAGTTTGGCCTAGTAGGACAGAGGTAATTGGACCTGGTATCCAGAAGAGATCTATGAACATACAGAACTACCAGTATAATGTCTGACTGAAGTGGCACTATAAAACCATGGTCTGTCTTATTAACACCAGTTATCCATCGAACTCTTACCTCATACCAAACACACAAGTCCATTCCTTGTGAATTAGAGGCCTAAATATAAAAGCAAAACTTAAAAACATTTAGAAAAAATTAGAGAATGTCTCTGTGATCTGAGGGTAAGAAAAGGCAATTTAATAGAAAAGCTAAAGGAAAAAGTGGAAACATTGTCAGCGTTAAAAACTTCTGTCTCACAAATGATAAACTAAAGAGAAAAAAAAAAGCACAGACCAGGTAAAATCATTTGTTACACATAGTAGACAAGCATTATGAGCTTGAACACGTGAAAACTTCTAACAAATCAGTGAGAAAAAGACAAGAATCACAATTTAAAAATGAGCAAGTGAAAAACAAAAATTGAGCTGGTGACATGAATAGGCAAAAGAGGAAACAGTGGCCAACAACCAACAACAAGCTGAGTGACTGAACCACAAAGAAACTTGCATGAAATGCAAGTTTAATTTATAATGGTGTAACATTTCTCACCCATCAGATTTGCAAAATCTAAAAGTATAAAAATACCAAGGGTTGGTGAGAAGAGGGGTAGCTCTCATACATGTAAAGTGATACGATCATGTTGGAGCCCAGTTCAGTAAAGTCAGTAAAACCAAAGATGAGCATAACATATGACCCAGCAATTACATCCCTACACATATCCTAGAGAAATTCTAGCCTGAGTTCAGAGCCTTCACGTGCAAGCATGCTCAAGTATCTCATCCATAGAATGAACGTTTCATGAGGATAAGAACTTGGTTTTGTTCACTACTATATTCAAGAGCCTAAAATAGTGTCTGGCACCTAGTCAATAATGAAATGTTGCTTTAAAATGCATATAAACCAAACAAAATTAAAGATGAGATTAGAACGAAAGTCAGTCCTGTGAATTGAAAGACAATTGGAGCATTCATTTTAACCAACTCCACTTTTACATCCATTTTTGGCAGGCCTGTCTACAGTTTGTTAAATCTGTGTTAGCATTTATTCCCCTTTCTTATTCCAAAGGCCTATTGCTACGGAATGGCTTTGGAATGGACTATTGAGTCAACAGCTCAATCTAATGACTCATGGTTATTTCTTCATTTTTTTCATATTAACTCTACTAACTTTCACCTGAAAAAAAAAAGATATTGAGAATGTCATATTTCTAAAATATCATCCTTTCAAAATATGGTAAGGTCCTTCTGTATTCTGCCAAAGAGCTCTGATGCTTGACAGATCTGTCTGTCTCCAGTTCCTTCCTTTAGTAAAGAGCAAAGGTCATTTCTAGACACTAGCGACAGAGGTTGACTTGAGGCATCAGAATGAAAAGTATAATGTAGATTAAATTGTATTATTTTTCTTAACATGAGATAAAAATGGGCCTGTGTACAAAAATGTTTTCACTAATCATTTTGGAGATCAAAGATTTCATTTCCTAAGAGCTCAAACTTCACATCTTTCAGCAAGGACTTACTTTGAACCCTGTTTAATGATGCTGTAGAAGACTTTTTTCTCCTGAACTACAGCTAAAAGACTTGTAAAAAAATGTTGTTTCAACACTGAAGCACTTTAAATGACTGACTCTAACCACAATGTATAAAAAGTATAATTCAGACTTGGCAGAGGGAACTAAATAAATAGTGATGATAAGTGACCTATCTAACAATGTAGCCGTCGTGTCTTGTCATTAACACAATTATGTCAGCACAGTCAATCAGCACATTGCCTTGACTTTAAAGCCAGGGACTGAATAAATGCTTTGAAAGTTGAAGGAAGCAGAGAGAGAGAGAAGAGCTATTGCACTTAAACCAGCAATGTGACTTCACAGTTATTCAGGGCTTTTTAAGAAAAACAAGGTTATGCATTTACAAAATGCTTTGTTGTTGCAGTAATGGTAAAATCATTCTTATGAGTTCAATACCATCTGTAATAACCCTCTGGCAATCCAGACAAAAAGAGGGACTTGGGTTGCAGCATTCTTTTCACATGTGAGAAACTGATTTACTACCTGAAGTGATAATTAATGGGATTCTGTTCAGTTTCAAGTGGAGATGAATCGCACTAGAGGTGGGTATGGAATCTCAGAATGGCAATATTCTCTTGAGAGCCCTCCCAAGGGTTTTGGGCTGAAAACCCTGTGTAATCGTGAGTGACAGGTGACAGTACCCACCCACTGAATATCACCCATGACAACAGGCGAAGGGACTGGGCCACAGAAAAAGGAAGGACATACTAAGAATCTTGTATTTAGCTCTATGAAGTTCACCCAGACTACACCAACCTGTTTGTGTCACTTGTTGGAATGACTTCAGTTTCATTCACAAATACATCTGACACATCACAAAAAGTATTTGCATTCACTAGAGTTTAACATAGTCTCTGTAGACTGACAAAGAGGGCAAGAGCTTTCAAAATTTAGTAAAGAAGTTTGACTATGGGAGTTTGAACTGTAAATACCAAATTGATAATTAAAGCTGGGGGTCAACCCTGTGCTTCATTAGATTGACTTTTATCACACTGGCTGTAGAAAATGGGCTAATTCTATAAATTATAGTTTCACATGGCTACATCGGAAAGAATTATACAATAACTAGGGGCTCAGTGCACAAATTCGTGCACCTTGAAAGGAACTGTGGGCCGCAAGGCTGTGGTGGGCACAGGGCCAGGTTTCGGCCAATCCTCTGTGCCCCCACCCGGCCCCTCCCACTGTGGACCCTGGTCCCCCATCTGCCTGCAGCCCCACTCCCGCTGCTGCTCCCATGCACCAACGGCCCTGGCCCCGCTTGCACCTGCTGCTGGTGCCAACCCCAATCACTCTGTGCTGTCAGTAGGTGCGAGCTTCGACTGCTGTCCCGATCACACCTCAGGGGCAGGGGAGGTAGAGAAGCCCTCAGGGGTGACTGAGGCTGGCAGCTGCTGCTTGCACCCACTGATGATGCTGAGCGATCGGGACCAGCGCCGAGGGCCGGCTGTGGGTGCAAGTGGGGCCGGCACCGGCAGCAGGTGTGAGCACCAGGTGGGACTGCGGCACACGGGAGCAAAGAATTTTCAGTAACTATCAGAGGCTTGCCCTGATGACAGTGACCGGCGCCCAGCCTTGGTCTGGCATCCCTGCTCACCTGCTCCACCATCCCGCCATGGCTGATGCCCGCCATGTTCCATGTGCGCCCCCTGGTGGTCAGCGCACATCATAGCGATCGGTTGTTCGGTTGTTCCACCATTTGGTCTATTTGCATATTAGGGTTTTACTTATAGATCTTTAGGGGCCATTCCTTGAGGGAGATATTATATTAGCCCCATTTTGCAGAGGAGGGGATTGAGGTCCAGAGGGATAAAGTGACACCCATGCTCTATATCAGAAAGAGTTCAGATAAAATCACCTCACACTAAAGCCTATCCCATAGAGGGGTTATCATATTCATTTTTGCAGATGGAAATGTGGCTTAAGCTAGCTTTAAAAAGGTGCCTTGAATAACGTAGTTCATGAGAGGTGAAGCCAGCATTCAAATCCAGAAATGTTGGTTTTAAATTTAAAGGTGCTAAGAAACAACATGGTGACCAAAGAGGTCTTGAAAATCTCCCTCTCCACCCCCCTTATTATTATTATTATTTTATTTTATTATTATTATTATTTGGAGCCTATTGCCTGGGAGACTGGTCTATGCAGGAGATGTGGTATGAAGAGATCCAGATAACTAGCTCTAATGTAATTGCAAACAATGAGCCTCAGTTTCCTCTTACGTAAACCTTATAGGTTTAGTGTGAAGATGAAAAGAAACAAGATGATGGATGTGCTTGAGCCATGTTGGTATCAATGCTCAAAACACTTCTGGGCAATCAGAATTTGCCTTTACATTTTCATCTGTAATGCCCTTTCAACACTTTTCTGGTATGAGTTGAGGAAGACGATGGGGTAGCACTCACCAAGTACATTTAATTATAATCTCCATCCAGAGATGATGTGAATCAATAAGGATTTTAACTGAATGGTGACAGGAACCTCCTAGACTTGCACATCAGGTAATTTTCTAAAAAGTGGGTGAAACTGCCAGACAAATCTGTTGCTGGTATGGGTAGAAGAGAACACAATTAATTTGGGAAAATAAAACCCACAAAGCCTGGCCAATTGCTAAATCTCAGGAAATGTCAGCCTTTATAACCGCCCGCCCCCCCTCCCCCCCTCCAAAAAAAAAAGAAAAGAAAAAATATGCCCTAATGCAGAATCAGGGTCGGAGAGTTTTTCTACATGTATAGCAATGATTCACACATTTTTTGAATAATTACTTTGTATGTGACATTGTATTAAGGGTTGCCATTAATTTTCTTCTTACTGGAGCTTTTTGAGTTCTAGACCATGCCCATTTTACAGATAGGAAAACTGAAGCTTGTGGAAGTTAAGAAACTTGCCCAAGTTTGCACAGGAAAAATAGACTCCAAATCTGGACTCGCTCTGTCTTTAAAGCTGCTGCCTGTTGCTACTAAGCTATAAAATCAAAAAGTCTTCAGGCTTGGGATTTGATTGCTTACTACCATCCAAGACAAGGAGGTCATTATAATTTGAGAAAGGAAACTGAAGCTTTTTTTTTGTTTTTTTTTCCCCCCAGAGGAACAGATGGAGCTGGCCCCTTGCAGAGAGGATGAGAAACTATGTTTCTGCAGCGGTTTGCCCCGTGTTGGCCAACAGTGATATATAGGACACCGAGAGAGCCGCCTCCTGCGTTCCCGTTTGAATGAGGATGTTTGCATGTCAGAAAGGTGAGAGTATGCCTGGGCCAGGGAAATGCTTATGTAACAAATGGTCTGGAATACAGAGAAAGGTTAAGGAGATAAACTGGAAAGAGGGCTGACTAAGCAACAATTAACATGGATGTGTTGACAATTTACAAACACAGGCAGTCTGCAAATATCAAGGAGAGAAATTTTCTAGAGAAGAGTAAGAAAAGGTGGAACAAAAGTAAGGCATAATGGTGTAGTAATTGCTCTTCAAATTGCTTTGAATAAAATTAAAGGAAAAAATTAGGCCAAATGTCAAGAAAAGCTGCCACTCTGACAGAATTAATATCAACTGGAGCATGGAAGGTGTCAGGTTCTGCCTGGCACTGGCCGCACAGCCCCCCCCCCCCCCCACCACCGTAGCAAGGCTACAATGCACCTTCCCCACTGGGTCTGGCCTCAGTCTCTAAGCTGAGGTCTTCAGTCACAGTGTGGAGGCACGCCTGCACAGTATCAGGCCACTCTTTAATCTCTCTCTCTCTCTCTCTCTCTCTCTCTCTCTCTCTCTCTAGAGAGAGAGAGAGAGAGAGAGAGTGGAAGAGAGGGGGAAAGACAAAGAAACATCCATCTGAGAGGAACACATCGATTGGTTGCCTCCTGCACGAGCCCTGACCAGAGCCCGGGCCAGGGAGGAGCCTTCAACCAGACCTGAAAGGAATCTGGGGCCATTTGGTCCGCAACCAATGCTCTATTCACTGAGCCAAACTGGCGAGGGTCCCACTCCCAAACTGTTCTCATTCTAATGTGTGGATCTACTTGCAAGGTTTGGGCATCTGTGGCCCCTTTCCTTCCATGGTAACACAATTCGGGTATGTCTAGCCATGTCTACAGAGATTGAATTGAAGAGACTCATGGAAGGCTTTCTCAATTGGGTGACACTTGAGTTGAGTCATGAACAAGAGTTGTTCATCCAGTTGACAATGGGATGGGAGGGGACTGAGGGAAAAGCATCAAAGCATTTCAAATATAGGGAATAGCAAAGGTGTGGAAGAATGACATGGCATTATCTTGCAAGTAGTCAGTCTAGTGAGGCTCGAGGGTGACATGAGACATGAGGAATGGCAGAAAGCGATGTTGAAGAAGTAAGGGGGTGAATCTGGAAAGAATTTAGATGCCATCTTAAAGAGGTTGGACTTTGTCTTAAAGGCAATGGGGAGACACTGACAGGTTTTAATTGGGATAATTAATTTGATATACTTTTATTTATATTTGAGAACTTTGATTTAGGGAAAAAGAGTGGGAGATGGGGGTTGATAGTGCAGAGAGGAAAACCAGGTAGGAAAAGGAAACTTTTTCAATGTTCCAGTTAAAGGTTGATAAAATAATGAATTCAAGTAAATGAGAGTGGGGAAAAAGATAAGAGTGACATAAAGGAATGGGAGAAAGACTTCTGAGGTAGAATTGATAAGACCTGGTGGCTTATTAGGCAGAGAGAATACGGAGGAAGAAGGAATCTAAAACAAGTTCCAATTTCTAGATTAGATAAAGGGATAACATTCCTCTCAGACAAGCAGAAAGTGAGTTAGTGGTTTACCCTAGGGATGTGGGCTTGGTAAGACCCAGGGATAACCCGTGGGACTGCAGAGCATAGAGTAAATGTGAACGAGAAGTATAGGCAGGCACCGAAACCAACCTATCAATCCAAAGTAGCTAAGCAGAGAGAGAAGCCAAGTACCAGAATGCCGTCTAAGAACCAGGAGATTATAAATGGAGGGTATGACTTGAAGAGATTCTTTGAGCTACTCTGACACCTAAGTTATGAGCCAGGGAGGAGAGATGATGAATTTAATCTGGGGCATGCTGAGTGTAAAGTGCCTATTAGCCAACCCAGAGATGTTCAGCAGACAGTTGGATTTATGGTCTGGCCCTGGGTTTAGTCTAATAGGGATAGGTGAAGTTGCCTAGGATGAATGTAGCATTCCGGGGGTAGTTAGCCATACTTGTATCCTCTTTCTTGTTGTCCTCATGACATTCTAATATCTCTCTAATCATTCCTCTGCCATTAGGAGCTCCTTTTACTTCTGTTTGTTACACAGATCCACTCACAGCTCCTTTGGAGCTCCTACAATCCTCCTTGAGCCTCCCTTTGCTGTTCTGATCCCTTCAATGCCTCCCCTGTGAGTCTTCAATTATCTCTCAGCTTTTCTGAGCCCCTTAAATCCCTTAAATCTCAGCTGTGAAATGCACACTATTCTTAGTAGGCATGGTCCTTTTGAAGTCCCTGGGAATTTACAAACAACAACAATAAAAATAAACATGATCCATCTGCCATGAAACATTGATGTAATTTAAGAAAAAAACTAGAAGTGGTAGTTTTTAACTTACACTATTTAATCTTTCCTTCTTTTGAAAGAGTAATATCTAGTAACAATTTTAGGTTATTTTTTTCCAACCATTTATACATTTTAATTTTAATCTACATTGTTCTCCATTAAAAAGGGGTTTCAAGTCAACCACTCAATATAATGTCAAGAACTGTGCACACTCCCACACACCCCAAATCAGATTCCATTACTAGTAACTGAGGGGGGAAAAAAATCAATTTCTGCATGTGTTTTGAGCAACAGAATTTCATTCAATATTATTACAAACGGTTGAAAAAGGTCATACAAAGCCAGGTTTGGAGTCATGAGGTTGACTAGTCCTTTAGCGCACTTTTATTAAAGACACTTGTAAAATCATGTCACATTTAAAGACTCAGGTATCTCTCAATTACAATTTAAACTTGCTTTGTGTGCTGTAAGATAAAGAATTACCTTTAACTCGTGTTTTAAAAGATAAAGTGGAATATTGGAAAAGTCCTAAGTTTTGCAGACAGGAGTATCTGTCTTCCAATTTTACTTCTGCTGAATTCTTTGGCAGCCCTGTATGTGTGTGTGTGTGTGGGGGGGAGGGGGTGTAGGAGAGAGGGCGAGGGGGAAGAACTACTACTTCATGATCATTTAAGGTCTTTGAGTCATAGCTCAAGATGCATTAAAGATATAATTTCTAATCCTTAAACACTCTAAAGCATTATTACCCTCATGTTATAGATAAGAAAACTTAGGACAAAAGAGGGTGTCTCACATAGCTACAAAATAAAAAGTAGATCATGGATTCAAACTTTGTTTCATACCATAACCTTTCTTCTAAATGGCCTCTCTTGCTAATACACTATATGAAAGCCTTAACTTTTCGAACCTCAGTAACCTAATCTTTAAAACCAGGACAATTATTTGTGTGATAGAATTTGTGTATGGAATTGTCATAGGGATGCAATGAAAAACTGTGGAATGAAGTGCCTGGCACATAGTAAGTGCTCAAAAATTGTATTTGTTGGGTTTGATCGAACAACTGAATCAATATCCCCTCCCCTGGGAACTGACCTTCAGATTACTTCACAATGGACATTCCACTTGTCTAGACCACAATCCACTTGCTAAGACCATTATCTCTCCCCTCCAGACTTCCCAGAATCCGGACCTGCACAGAGAAAATTCTCCGCCCAGAAAAAGCCCGCCAAAAGTCCTTTAAAAACCGCTGACTCCCATCACTGGGGTGCTGGGCTATCAAGGCTCAGCCACCTGGTATGCGGATGATCGAATAAATTCGTAATCCCTCACCATTCTGGCCTCATGCAGTCCTCCTTGGGTGACCTAACAGTATTTACTTTTTGGTAGCTAAGAATCTTGGGAGTGAAGTATCTTAATTTCTGTCAATGGGATACAGTATGAGGAGATAAGTCACAGAAACCCTCTCCTGCTCTTCATGTGAAGATAGGTTTCTGCTTCTCAGAATAGATACTCTTTGTCCATGTTTTCTCGGTGATCCTAGAAGGATACCATCAAGTGTTCATTCACTGTATAGTAAACAACATTACTAACGTTCTTTTTGTGCTCTTATTTTAACTAGTGGCTCAAGAATATGTTTAGTTAACTTGTGCCCCTGTTTATCACTATGCCGCATCAGCAAAAAATCGGTAAGGAACATTAATTATCAAATGTGCCAGTTTTGTGACCATTAAGTACCTCATTAGATTCTGTTTTGGAAATTGCATTTATGAGCATCTTTATAGAAAAGAGCACACAACATGATTGGCACTGCTTAATCATACAACAATCTATAGCAAAAACACTTATTTAATGCACCTCTTTTATTATTACTATTATACTGCGGGACAACAAATGATAATTTCTCTTTGTAAGCATAACTAAAAGAAATTACAACCACAAGTCTCCCATCATATAACTTGTTTAAGGGGAAAACTACAATCTTTTTAGCCCAAGTTGCACTAAAAATGTCATTTCTAATGATATCTTTTAAAAAAATCCAAAACTTTATAGATTAAAAGAAATATGTATCTTGAAGACCAACCTGTAATTTCTGTTTTGTATTTAAGCTCCTTCTTTGAATGGCGAAGCTTGTCTACACCTATAATCATCCCTCCTCATTGTGCTTGCTGGAATGTAGGCAAAACTGGTCTCTGTTGACAGGTTTTATATCATGTCCTCTTATAGGCACTGATTCTTTTTTAGCAGTGGTTAGCATGAAAATCTGATCTACTTCAACTGTGAAGGGAAAAAAATAGAAAAGAGAAAAAAATAAATTAAAACTACATTTAAAATATATGATATAGCCTAACCTTTTCTCCATTAGGAAAACTATAGCTGCAAAAATAGATTAAATACAAATTTGCTCTGCTTTTAAACCTACTTAAGAAACACCTATCCTCTCTGTCCATATAAATTCCAATGGAAAACACGGTGACATGCAATTACTAATCTCAATGTACACAGCTATGCCTCGGGGACTTGGTGGTTCATATTTTACTGTTCTGTAATCAAATACAAAACTAATGAGTAAAAATATGCTTCCCCCAATAAATTTCCAGCACCTGGACAAGTGTCTGACAGGGAAATGGAGGATGCACACACAAAATTCATTCTGCAAAGCTATTAAAGTGTTATACTTGCCAACAAGTGTTCATTAAACAAGAATGAAGGATCTTTATGCCAGTTTCTTACCAAAGGCTTTTTAATATTTTAATGGAGAGTAAAGACTATTTATCTGAACTCTGATCAGTTAACGTTCAGATCTGTTATGAAGAAACAAGGAGTCCTTTATAATACCTTTCATAAAAATCCACTTTGCAATGCTTCAAATAAAGACTAAGGACTGTAAAAGATTATGCGGCATATAAACAAAATCAGTATCATTTTGAAATTATATGGTTATCCGTGGAACTCCTTAGTACATTAGAATCATGCTGTATTTTTATTTAAAAAGTGGTTAGCAAAATCCAGCATACAAATGGAAAATGGGATTAGAGGTGGCATCTCAGCCATGTGACTTTATCCAAGCCCCAGAAAGCAAGTAGCACAGTTAATGGGGCAGAGGAGGGGAGAGGAAGGCTCATCTGCCATCTAAGGCCTAGAGAAGAGGAGGGGAGAGGAGGAAAAGAAGAGAAGGGAGAAAGAAGCCACAACATTAGTGTTGTTATGAGAACTGTTTTTCACACTAGAATTCAAATAGATAACTCTCTACCCAGGTGTTAGATATGAACACACACCGAACAAAAAGTTGGGAAATAAGAGCAGTATTGTAGGGATTATAATACAGTACCAATGAAACAATACCTTAGTGCCAGGTTGCTATTCACTCATTCACTGTGGGGAGGCATGGGACAGGAGCTGGCTAAAGGCGGCTGCCCCTGCCTTGACTTTTCCAAACAAGTCTGAGCCCCCAGGTGTTTACTGGAATCTTTATGCTTAGTCTTCAGACATCCTTGATTAAAGGATGCTACAGACACATGTGTCTTCTCAAGGATGCTTACCCTACTGATAGTATCTAATAGTTCATTTTAGTTCAAGCTGTTGTTACAATAAAAGCCTAAGGAGGCAGGCAAATGGAGCTGTTTGGTTCCTATAGCCAAGCAGTCCCTTAGCCCTCTCTTTCACAGGAACGTGTGTCAGAGTAATCATTCATCCATTGCTCAGGGTCTGACAATCAGCCCTGGCAATTCACATTCATTTTTATCACTTAGTTCCATCATAGGAAATATACACATGCTACATACATTTATGCACACATGGATACACACAGAAACATGTGTGCGCACACACACACAAACATATATTTGTATCTGAGTGCTGGAGCAAACAGTCAGTACAGAGGCAGGGATATCAGAATCAGTGACAGTTTTCAGGACTTTACCCCCTGTACCTGTGTTTGCACATGCTAAGCTCATTGTCATACATGTCTAGAAGGTAACCACACAGATAAAACAGAGCAGAAGTCAGGCCTGGTCTAACTTGAATTTTTCTTCATTTCAAAGAAAAAGCTTAATAATAATAATAATAATAATAATGCTTAAGCTAGCATTTATTAAACATATACTGTGTGCTAAGAACTTCACATTTAATTTCCCATGCAGTCCTCAAACTAACCCAATGACAGGGATACTACTATTAACTTTATTTTACTTTATAGGTGAGAGAAGTGAGCCTCCGAGTAATCATCACTTATTTGAGGAACAGGCGGGATACAGATCCAGGAAGTCTGCACTTTATAACCAGACTTTCAACAAAAATCTTAGGTGCATTGAGAATGAGAGTTAGAGCAGATGATGCCTAATGTATATTCCTTGTACCTGGATTACCAAAGTGGCTGTGAGCCCACCACAGGGAAGGTGCCATGTTTGTGGAAACGAATCCCATAAAAGGCAGAGGTTGAGATCGCGGGGGGCCACTCATTTCTTAGTGACCTTGCATAAATTCTTTAACTGCTGGGTTTATACTTGGGCAAATGAAGATAATAAGTACAACTAGTGAAGAACTGGGAGAAATAGTGCATACTTTGTGAATATTTTGAGTTCCTTAGATAAAATATGAAAATGCCAGTGAAAGATACTACAGCATTCCAATAAATTCCCACCTGAACCCAAAGTGTCCAGGAATGCTCAAGTGAAATCAAAGATACATTTTAGAATTTACCTCTACATTTGTTGGAATCTGCTAATGATATATAGGTAATGGGAGCATATTTTGTTAAATGTGAGAACAATATCACAATTATTGGCTGATTTCTTTTCTTTGGCTTGTTTTTAAAGAGTTTAACACAGATTGTAAGATGCTCTTTACGAGATCTGATTTAGAGATATAAAGTCAGCTTTGTACATAGTTATCTTTATCTTTGTCCTAGAAAAGAAGAGTGAGTTCAGGGAATCTTTTTTTAATGAGAAAAGAGAGAGGGGTCAGGATTTGGATTAATGAATTTGACATTCAGGCCAATGACCTGTTTGGGTCATGGGGAAAACACATTTATCGGCCTTGGCATTAGTTTCTAAAGAAGACTTGTTTCCCAGTAACCAAACCAAGAGGGCTGCCAGGGTCTGTGTTCACGAAATCATTCAGCTGTTAACAGTGATGTACAATGAGGCCCCAAACTTCTCATCTTCACCCAAACCACCCGAAGCCAATATGATCTCCCATAACTGGGAGGCAGATTACTTTCAGTATGAAAACCCAGCAGGAAGGTTAGCTCTGATGACCTTGAATAAATAGCAGGGTCTGATCTTCCTCCTTGTACCAGGTGGAATCTAAGTTTTAAAAACCACGGGGAGAAATAATAACTAACAATTTGGAAAACCCCACTAGCAAGAAAATGTTGGTAAGAAGGGGGAGAGTGACTAAATGTGATTTTTAAAAATAAACATATAGATATAAACTGTAGAATGAGAAAAACAGATTTCAATTTTATTTATTTAACTTATTTAACGAACACAGGAAGTACTTGCTATGTGCCAGGCACTGTTGTTCTAAGTGCTTCATAAAGATTAACTCATAGAATTTTTTTTTTTTTTTGGATGCACTAAGTCTAAGAGATTGTTTTATTCTGAAACCTGGAAAAGAGATAAGGTTGTCTGTGTACATTAAAATGTCTTGCCTTATAAGGAAGCATTTGACTGCACTAGATTAAACTCATAAAAGCTAATGAAGAGTCCTCCTTAATACACATTTCTTTTTTCCTGTTTGGACTTGAAGTGACAACATTACAGAAACACCCTGCAGGTTTTTATCTAAATAGCATCCTATAAAACAATGTCCTCTTGTCAGTCACCACTAATTCAGCACAGTCAAGCTATAAATCTGTCTAAAGGCCAGCAAAGTGCTTAACTTGGCACATCACTAATAAAATTAGGAATGCGGGTTTATTACATGAACCTTAAGTAGGTTTGGCCAAGATATTAAGATTTTTGCTTATGGCAACCATGGCTAATGTGGATTGGTATTTTCATTATAACACACCCCACAGCACTTCCCAGTAACGGCTCAAGTTTCCAAATTAGAGAATAATCGTCGGCATGTTCATCCTCACCGGTAGGTGCTGCAGCTGGAGCCCCCACCTCTAAAGCCTCACGCACTTTAGGGTACTCAAGAATGGGAAGACTTTTCAGTAATGCTAGTTCTGCTGAATAAAATTAGAGCAAATTAATTAATACTTCTATTAACGTAACCTGATTTCACTTTGTTCAGGAACAGAAGCATTTATAGGCTTTTAACATGCACTCAGAAATATTATTTCAGCTCAGGGCAATTTTGAGAAGTGACTTAGAAGCAGTTATGAATGCTTCTAAAATGGTAAGATTTTAGAAAGCCAAATGAATGTGTGTTAACCAAGTTGTCCTGTGGTCTTGGGTATTTTATTTTTTAAATTATGGAAGAACAATAACGATAGCCTCTCTCTCTTGAACCAACATTTATAGTGATAACCCATATTTGCCTGGTGATTTAGTTTGCAAAGGAAATTCCTATGCTTTCCTGTCTGATCTCTGAACAACGTTACGAAGTAGATGGTGCAGATATTATTATCATCCTCATTTTCCAGATGACACACAGCAAAGACTAGAGCTGGTATTGGAAATCAGCTCTCTACCTTGTATCCAGAACGCCTCCCTACATAATGCCTCACTTTGTATTTATGGAATGTTATCATCTCCATTTGATCCTTATACCACCTAGAAATGCTGTGCATGTATAAGTGTGCATTCACATGCATACTTTATCTTTTTCTCTTCCCCGGTATATCTATTTTCTCTGATCCAAGGGCCATTTGAATCTTCCCTTCCCGATGACACCAGCTTCCTCAGACTTTCCTTATCAATCCTACTGAGGGTTCCCATGTTGGCAACCTGCATTATGGCGGCTCCATTATGAGATTTGAAATGCAACTGTGCAGGGGGGGAGATGAGACGCTCTCTTTAGCAAGCCACAATCTCGAAAACCTCGAGATGGGCAAAGTCACTGAAGTTCACTTCATGAAAAATACAACACACCACGGAGAGCAAGTATGATTGATGCCTTCGGAGCAAACTGTTTATCAAACACACTTTGCAAACTTTGACATAAATTGTTAAGTTGCCTTATCACTCAGGCCAGGTAAGACTAGCATCTTTGTAGGAACTTCCCCCAAAACTCTTTAATGACCTCTAAAAACCTTTATCTTATCATGATCTGATTTGCTACTACAATAAATCATTCACAAATAGTTTAAAAGAGAAACTTGTATTGGAAAAATGGAGTCATTTTCCAAATGTAAGAAGGCTTCAGCACTTGCTTGGCTATTGTGCAATTGTGAAGACATGAGAAAGAACTTATGCTCAATACTGAAAGATTCAACAGAAGTGGGAGTGTTGCAGCCTATTCAGATTAATTGAGGGTTAATTACACATTTGGTAGATCACCCAGGCCCTCCCATGTTCTTCTTTCCTGCTTTCTGAATTTATCACTTATGGTAGGGGTGGGAGTAAACAATAAAAGTTAAATTGTTTAATTTCTAGCATTTCTGATATTTGAAAATTAAGATGATATTTATTTATTTATTTTTTTAAAATACATTTTATTGATTTTTTACAGAGAGGAAGAGAGAGGGATAGAGAGTTAGAAACATCGATGAGAGAAACACTGATCAGCTGCCTCTTGCACACCCCCTACTGGGGATGTGCCTGCAACCAAGGTACATGCCCTTGACCGGAATCGAACCTGGGACCCTTGAGTCTGAAGGCCGACGCTCTATCCACTGAGCCAAACCGGTTTCGGCTTAAGATGATATTTAGAGATGGTGGCATAAAAATTGGAATTCTGTGAGCTAGACATTGTGCTAGGTATTAGGTACATGACATGAGCAAGCTATCCCTAACCTCAAGGAATCTTAAATTCTACTAAATCATCACAACTCAACACATTGCTCCTTTTCACTGCTAAAATAACAGAGATGGCCCAAGTACATTTTAGGTCTTTCTAGTTTCTGTGTGGATGATGATGATGATGAAAATGATGATGGTTTTGCTGAATCTTGTCCATTTGCTCTTTCTCATATATTTTCCATTCTCCTTCATACTACTCTCTGCCCTGGGAGAGTGAGAATTGATTATTTTGCCTTCTGGCTTTTGTGGTGTATGGTAAATGGGAAGCCCACGTGGTAGATCAGAGGGAAGAAGGAGAGAGACATATCTCAAAACCGGTGTTCTTCTTGCTGTATCACTCTATCGAAGGTCCCTGGTTTTCTCTCTATGCAACTGTCTCCATCAGAGTCCTTGTAAATGACTTTTCCCATTCCTCTGAGCAAGGGTATGGCAAGAGTACCACTGCCCCTCACCTCAGAGCACCGCACTATCCCTGTGGATTTCTTATAACCTGCCCACTGCTTTTTAAGTAGTCCCTTTGCAAATTGTCTTCAAATCTACCTAATTTGAGGGTGCCATCTGTTTCTGCCAGGATCCTGGTTGATATACTATGTGTGTGTTTTTGTCAGTTGGTTGAAATTGATCTGTGGAATCTTGAAGAATCAATGTAAAGTAGAAATTCTGAGGAATAGTTTTAGGATATATTCATTTCTATAAGAGTTTATCCATTTTCCTTGGAATAGGAAAGACATTCTAACATTTAATTTAATGGGGCTGACAGGTGGAATATGATGAGAGAATGAAGAAACATAGATATTTGGCAAGGCTGAATTACATTTCCCATATGACCTTTCCCTGTATGCTATGGATTAAGGTGTGTCACAAGAGACCTTTTTTTTTGCTTGACAGTTGGAGGATGGGAGTGAAGCAGTAGTCATATTGTTTTAAAGTCTCAAAAGGGCAGGGCATGGTCACTAGGTAATTTTGCAGCTCATGTACCTTTTCCCTCATTTGTTGACTGACTTCACTGGTGTGGGAAGCAGCTTGGCTTGCAACTGCTATATTTTTCCCTGGATTCTCCCTCAGTTTTATCAACTTCTGGACCAGGTGTTAAGAGGAAAACTAACTTATTGTGCAAGACATGACTATCATCTAGGTTGTAGGCATTAAGAACTGACATGGATTCTCATGCAGAGAAACAACATGTGGGTTACAACACATATTGGTGGGTTCTTCTTATTCTTGCTCTCCTCATGTTACATCCACTTGCCCTTCTCAACTCCTTGCTGCTAGGCCTTCAGGCCCTAGTATAAAATGTTAAAAAAGCAACATTACAGAAACTGTTTAGTTTGCTCACATAACCGGGTAAGAAAAAAAATTCCCGTAATAAATTTCTTCATCTCTCTCTATCTCATTGAGTCATATAGATATAGATATAACATGGAGGTAGATATACATATATGTAAATATAAAATTATAATTTATATACCTGTTAGGTAAATATATTTCTATCTATGTCTATATCACCATCTGTCTGACATAGTGGTTCTGCTTCTCAGACCAAAGCCTGACTTATACACTGACTAAGGCTTTTTAGTACCTATGTCCATCCCCAGATCACCATGAGGCAGAAAAACATTGGTACCATTTCCAGCCAGAGTGATAGTGTGACATATGGAGGTCTGGCTGATTTGGAAAGTGGAAGGGCAAAGGTGTAGCCAATATTCTCCTTCTGAAAAATAGCCAACTGTATGTCCAGAAGCACCATGACAGACCAAATATCAATAAAAATAACTTTATTTGATTCTAATAAATATTTTAAATAAATAAAATTTAATTTATTAATTATGTCAATAAGTAGATTTTTTTCAAAAATAAATTAGTGAGTTGGAGGATCTGGTCAAAAGTTTCTCTCAGAAGACAAAAGGGAAGCAAAAACAAGACATAAAAAAGTTATAATATATAGAGGATAGAAGAAGAAATATCAATATATGGATAATAGAAGACCCAGAAGGAGAGGTAGAATGGGAGAGAAAACATTTCTTGAAGTATCTGAGAAGTGACTAGAACTAGAGATAAAATACATCTTATTTAAAAGACTCATGTTTTGCCAAACAAAATGATGCTGAGGGGAAAACCTTACACTTGGACATATGATAGTTAACATTTAAGAATATAAAAGACAAAAAGCAAATTCTAAAAACTGTCAGAAAGAAAGAGAAAATCAGTAAAAAGGAAGGAGAGTTTGACATCAGACTTCACTGGGGAGAGAAAGAATCCTGAGGAAAATAGGAACTATAAAGATTGATGTTCTGTATTGAATAGAGTATTGTCAGGTTCAAAAGAATCACAAAAGCTGCATTTATTCTCCTCTTCTCTGTGGCTCTATGAGTGCAGGGTCTTGTCTTCAGCTTGAGTGAAGATTGCATACTGGCCGCCATTCCCCATGCATTGGTTTCCTGACTCAGTTCCTTTGACGGCCTGAGGTTTATTGGTCTGAGCCTCCTCATCTTCCAATACCTACGGCTTACCTGGAACAAAGGTAATGAATGCTTCCTGAATTCACTGTATAATAATCCATGAAATGTCTTCTCTACTGAGAATTTAATTAATTAAATTAACTCAACAAATTTACTCAATTGACTATGGAAATTGAGTAAACCAAATATATTTCATCAATAAATACTTATTATGTAAAACACAGAACACTCCGTCCTATAGAAATGTGAAAATAGATGAAGCACAGCTCCTGGAAAAAATGTGGGAGCTAAGGCGTTATATACCAAAGTTAAGGAATAAAACATCTTAAGTATCAGTTCCATGCAGGAGAAGGAGAAGTCTGATTCAGGAATTCAGAGAAAACAGGCATCATTTTTACTTAACATGACAAGGAAAGGCTTCCTGGAAAAAATGGCGGTTGGTTTGGGTACTGAAGAAAGGATGGAATTTCAATAAGCAATAAATTGTTCCTTGGGTTCCACATTGAAAAAAAATAGCAGAAGCACAGGAGAAAATATTCTGAAACTACAAAAAGCCAAGTGTGGCTAGATGTGAGGGTCCACATGGAAGGTCCAGATTGTGGAGGACTTCAAAGACAAAGTAAGGGGCTGGACTAAATGCAGAAGAGGAAGTATTCCACTGGAATTTCATGAGATAGAGAAGGGCATGGTGAAGACTGGATGATTGAATGAAGATCAATTTCACACCAGTAAAATGTATATTTGGAGGAATTCCAGAGTCACAGGTATGACTGCACTAATTTGAGTGGAGAAATAATTAAACCCAAAATTAAGAAGACAGTAATAGGCAAGAAAAAGCCAAATGGGATAGTGACTGATTAGCAACTGGCTAGGTATGGGTTTGAAAAAAAGGAAAGACACTGAGGGGCTCCTGAAAAAAACACCTGCAACTCATGGGGTATGTGGTATTAATGTCTAATTTTGGTTTCTATCAATGAAAGAGAAGATCACATTCATTTGTATAAATACACAGACATATGTAATATGTACAGATGTATATATATATTTTTTCTATTGAAGAACCAAACCATAGTCTTTCATGAAAACCTGTTCTTTGCAACTTTTTAACCAAAAAGGATTTTTATATAATATTCAGGTATTTTGAATTTCTGCCTTTTTTTTCTGCTGACAGATAATGACTAGAAAAGCCAATCTAATTGGATTATTTGGATTTAATTAATTTTAATAAATATTAATTTAACATTTTAAAAGAATAAAAGCAATCAAAACTAGCCTTTAGTTCCCAAATCTTCCCAGGCATTTGGATTTGTGAAGCTGAAAAGACTAAAGGGGGAAAATCTTGTTTTGCAAGTGAGAAACTCACAGTGAGCAATATAAAGTAAATTTACTTCAATTTAATATGGATAATCATATGCAGGTCTAGAGTTTCTGTATTTTATAGCTGTCCTAATTCCACATCTTCCTCCTGTAGATGGTAGACATAAAACATTTCATCACAGTGTTTAGGGATTTTTTTCCTTAAAAAAAAATACCAAAAAACAAAACGATGAAAAGGAAAAAAAGTTTTACCCTAATAGCATATACTCTCCACATTCCCAGCTATATTATTTACGATAAATTTTTTATGTCAGCGTTGCAAAACTGCACTGATATGACTGCGAATAAACTGAAAAATGCACATAGATGGAGCAATACTAGAAACAAGAACAGCATTTTCTTAAAGCCTCATTTTAAAGATGTATTCCTGGTAAAATGAACATTTTACTACTAAATATTTGCCATGATGCATTTAAATTGCATCAATTCCCAGTTATTCCCTCTAAAGAAGAATTATTATTACCCCCTTAGTGTTTAACATGTGCCTTTCCTTCCTTTAAGCATCACCATATTTAACGTACACACGGTGGGGTGGGGCCGGGTGTGTTCATACACCTGCACACGTCTGTACACACAGATTCTATTATATATCACTAACCACCCTGGTTATCAAAAGTTAATGGACTCTGAAATTGATACAATTCCAATATTGCAGCTCATAAAAATCAGAGTGATATTTTATTTGTGACCTACATCATTCACATTTAAGAATACTGAGGGAATTAGGCATCCTTCTGCATTTCACTTACATAACTGATTCACTTATTATTTCGAGTGATATCTTATTTTAATTGTGGTAAAATACACATAACATTTTTAATCTTAACCCTTTTTAAATGTACAGTTCAGTAGCATTAAGCACATTCACAATGTTGTGCAACCAATCCCCAGATTTCTTTTCGCCTTGCAAAACTGAAACGCTATTCCCATTAAAACAATTCTCTATTTCCCTCTCCCCTTAGCCACTGGCGAACACCATTGTACTTTCTGTCTCTGTGAATTTGACTACTCTAAGTAACTCATATAAATGGAATCCTCCATTATTGTCTTCTTGTAACTGGATTATTTTACTCAGCATAATGTCCTCAAGGCTCACCCATGTTGTAGTATGTGTTAAAATTTCCCTTCTTTTTAAAACTGAATAATATTGTATACATATACCATGTCTTGTTTATCCACTCATCTATTGATGGGCAACTGAATTGCTTCTATCTTTTTTTTAAATTTAATTTTATTGTTTAAGGTATTACAAATAGTAGTACATATGTCTCCTTCCCCCTCCCCCACCCCCCCCCACCCCCGCCATTGACCTCTGCCCGGTCTCCCCAAACCCCATAGCACTTGCCCGGGCCCCCGCCCCAGTGTCTTGCATCTGTTGGTTGTGCTTATATATGCATGCATACAAGTCCTTTGGTTGATCTCTTACCGCCCCGCCCCCCCGCAACCCTCTCCTACCTTCCTGCTGTTGTTTGACAGTTAGGCTAATGTGAACCATGCTGTGATGAAAACAGGTGTACAAATACATGTTTGAGTTTCTGCTTCCACTTTTTTGGATATATTCTAAGAAGTAGAATTGCTAGATCAAATGGTAACTCTATCTTTAATATTTTGAAGAACTGTCATACTATTTTTCATAGAAACTGCACCATTTTAAATTCTCACCAGCAGTGCACAAGGGTTCCAATTTCTTCATATTCTCGTCAACACTAATTTTCTGTTTTTTGTTTTTTTTTCTCGTTTTTGATAGTGGCTATCCTAATGGATGTGAGATGGTATCTCACTGTAGTTTTGATTTACATTTCCCTAATGACTGTTGATTGTTGGGCATCTTTTCATGTGCTGCTTGGCCTGCATGATAACATTTGACTTGTGGACCAGAATGAGTATGAAGACAAGGATGAAAAGCAAATTTTCTAAATTTCCCAGAACTTTGGAGTGACAATCAACAAACATTTATTAAATAGGTTCTCTAGACAAAGCTCTGAGTGAGGGACAGAGATTTAAAGAAATACATACGTAAAATATAGGCGCTAAAGAGGCGTCTGCCTGCAGAAATCTAGTGGAGAAGACAGGATATGCACTGAAAAGTGCAATGACTCTCCTGAGAACTCATCTTCCTTGAGGAGAGAAATAACTTTGGTATCCCTATAATTCCCAGCATGGGAACATCTTATGCTGTGTCTTTAATAAATATTTTTAACAGATGAATAAACTCATTCTTTATCTATGTGATCTTCCAAAAAAAATTCCAGAGTGAATGTTTCATGCTTTTCCAAGCGATGAGCTTCAACAGGGATCAACATACACTAAGCTCTTGTAAGTCTTCTGAAAACAGTTGCCTTTGAAGAGGTGTGAATTTCCCTTACTTTCCCTAAAAGGGTGTTAACTTCAAAAGGCGACCTGGTGAGTGTTAAAAAATTAACACATTTAAGTCAGTAGCCAAAACATCACCCCAGGATCTGTGAACCTGAAATTGAACTGGTAGACTGAGCTGACTTTGGTTTGGATGCCAAAAAAGTCATCCCGCGGCACTAATCTGGACCAAAGAGAATTTGCTCTTCCCTTGGGTTGGGGAGAGGGAAGGATTTGGAGGATGGTGATGCTAGCAGGGCATAAAAGCAGAAGGCAGCTAGTTATAAATTTTTCTAGACCCTTCTAACCCCTCAAACTTGCTTTAAAAGGTACTTTACTGCAGATCATTAGCTGATCATTGTCAAAAGAAACCTCTCTTTATTAACAGTAGAATTGTTTATTTGGGGAAAATTGACTAAAATATCTTTGCTGGGAACCCTTTGCTTCCGTTCCCTCCTTGTTGCTCATCCAGTCAGGACACAAACATAGACATAATTTTTTTCCCGTTCCCTGTCACTTTGTCTGTACATTGTTACGTGACCCTTTTCTCTCTCTGCTGTCCTTGTTTAGAAATGATTTTAACTGCTAGGTTCTGGTCAAGAGAAGTGTAGAAATGCGGAAGTCCTACTCTCAGGCTCCACCTCAAGGACTTTTTACTGCTAAAAGGAACTCCCTGAGGGCATCTGGACCCATGCCTTCTGACTACACCTAGCTGATGCCATTACAAAGCCTTTTAGGCCACACAGAGGCAAGATGTCACAGGATGGTTGTAAAATACTAGGAAACATCAGGAACAGAGAAAGAAAACTAAGATAAAAATAAAGGTTTCTGAAAAAGTTGGAGATCAACAGGCCATGACCCAGGCTATAGTTTTGCTAATGCCTTAAAGTAGTAGCTAGTGAGTGAGTGTTTCCAAAAGCGAAAGACCTGGCTGTTGAGTGGTCTTAGTCTTTGCTCCAGAACTCTGACGATCACACACATTGATCCAAGCCCAGTCCTGCAGTGCACAGTTTGCTTTACCTACGAGACGCAGTTCTAAAAGCTATCCATACTTATCCACCAGTGTTCATTCTTTCATTCAACAGAGATTTGTTAAGTACTAATGACATGTCAGGCACTTTGCTAGGTGCCAAGGGCAGAGGGAAGAACATGACCTACTCACTGAATGAAAGTTCTCACGGCCTAATGGGAAAGACACATCTAAACACAAATTACAATGTAAACCTGCCTATTTTACCCCTAAAAACTCCTTTCACAGGGTGATCATTCCAACAATAGCAGCATGTTAGGGATAGGAGCAAATAGAGGGAGAGAGTATCTGTGTCTTGGTGAGTTAGTTAGTGAAGAAACTTTTTGGTGCCATCATTTCATTATCTGTCTCCTGATGTCTCTTTCTCCATTAGCATTCTCACTGGACTCTCCATTCTCCACCTCTTCTACTGTTCTGGGTTTGGAATCCAGGAGACAACAACTGAGGAATATGAGGATATGTTCCTTGCTATACTTAATTTGTTAATATTTATTGAGCTCTTACAACATGCTAGGCATTTTCTAAATGAATTATGCTGCTATAATAGTATGAACAGTAGGCAAACATCTGGCACTCACATCATTGTTAGGAAGATAAAGAAATACCTTTCCCTTAAAAAAATGTCATTAACCTTAATTATATGT
Source organism: Eptesicus fuscus (assembly GCF_027574615.1). Classification (NCBI taxonomy): domain Eukaryota; kingdom Metazoa; phylum Chordata; class Mammalia; order Chiroptera; family Vespertilionidae; genus Eptesicus; species Eptesicus fuscus. The sequence continues at coordinate 65,119,872 of NC_072481.1, forward strand.
TAAATAAATATTCTATTTTAAATATGTAATAAAAGTGGCTAAACCATTTTTAGGTTGGTGGTGAATAACAAAGAAGCTCTCTGAGGTTTATTCTGCAGCATGGAACATCTAAGACAAAGTTTTCTAGTAGCTCCCCAAAAAGTGAATGTACAAGGCATTTAGCCATTGAAATGAATTATTACTTTCTTGACAAAAGAGACCTTAGCCTTGCAAATATGTGTAGGAGCACAATTAAGTATTCAAATGAAAGTAGATCAGTGAGAGGGGTATGTATCTGTAAATCTTATTAAATACTAGGGGCCCAGTGCACCAATTTGTGCACATTGAAAGGAACTGTGGGCTTCAAGGCTGCGGTAGGCACAGAGGCGGGTCTCAGCCCATTCTCTGTGACCCTGCCTGGCCCCTCCTGCCATGGCCCTCCATCTCCTGTCTGTTGGCAGCCCCACTCCCGCTGCCGCTGATCCCATGCGCTGAAAGTGCAGGCCCTGCTTGCATCCGCTGGTGGTGCAGAGTGATTGGGGCTGGCGCCAGCATGGGTGAGATAGGCAGCTGCTGCCCCAATCGCCCCTCAGGAGCAGCGGGAGGTGGAGAAGCCCTCAGGGGTGATCAGGGCCAGCAGCCTCTGCTCGCACCCGCTGATGGCACCAAGTGATCGGGACTGGCGCTGAGCACCACCAGCAGTGGGTGTGAGTGGCAGCTCTGGTGCTGGCAGTGGGTGCAAGTGCCGGGTGGGACTGTGGCATACGGGAGCAAAGAATTTTCAGTAAACACCAGAGGCTCGCCCCAATGACAGTGACCAGTGCCCCGTGTTGGTCTGGCACCCCTGCTCACCTGCTCTACCATCCCACCGTGGCCTACGCCTGCCACGTTCCACATATGGCCCCTGGTGGTCAGCGCATATCATAGGGACCAATTGTTCGGTTGTTCTGGTTGTTCTGCCATTTGGTCTATTTGCATATTAGCCTTTTATTATATAGGATGGTTATCATAATTACCTGTATTATACTGGAAATCATTGATATCTAAGTGTTTGTGTCTGAGTTCTTGCAGTTATGAGGTAGCATAGGGAAGCAAAAGTTGACACAATATGAAAATATTTTCTAATGTACTGAGCAATTGCAATTAGTTCTCACACAAAAATCCTTATTTATCTAGCTTGGCTCAGGATCTGTCTCTTTCCAACAAGCCAAAGTTTCTCTTGGTCAGCATTTCATTGTCAAATGTACCACAGAATGTAAACGCAACAATTATATTATGGAGCAAAGTAGGAAATCTCGAAAAAATAAAATTGATGATGATGATGTTATGTAACTCTCTGAATGATCAGCAAAACCAATAACAAATGAGAATCTTGTAGAAATCAACCAGTTAATTAAAAAAAAAAAATGAGCAAGAAGAGTAAATGAAGTTTCAAGTGAGAATGATTTTCATATTTAAGGATTATTAAAGGCCTCTAGGAAAACCAAAGATTCCTGAATATTGCAAACATATATTGTTTTTTTAATGATAACATAGCATATCAAATTTGAAATAAAGTTTGTCCAATCAGGCTATCATAAAAATTGTTGGAAAAATATTACCCCAAAACTTAAAATGTAATTCATTGTTTGTTCATTTTAGATTAAAACTAGTTGGAAATGTAATATAAACTGTGTTATTATGAGATAAAATGTATACTATTTTCATATATTTTAGACTCTTTTTCAATATGAAATCACAGTACAAATTTTTTTTTCACTATATAGTGGATTCTCTTTAAGTGGCTTCCTCTTGTACAAATCATCCTGGAATAAGAAGGCTGTGCCAGTCCTTTCATGACACTGGAGCATCATTAGTTTTTGTTTGTCTCCTACTCTAGACATTGAGTCCCTGGAAGTAGTCATGGGCATGACACAGGCAGTTGCTTCAATATCACTGCAAAGTATTTCAAAGTATCATCCATAGCTTTGTAGTGCATGGATTTGTTCAAGAAACCAATTGCTCTAACTTTTAAAGTATGATAGAAATAGGAACAGATAATAGAGGAAGAAGACTCATAAAATGTTATAGCTAAAAGGGACCTTAAAATCATTTAGTGTCCATCTCCCTCATTTTACAGTTGAGGACACTGTAGAGTTGAGAGGCACTAACTTGTCCAGTGTCATGCTGCTGGCTTGTGACGGAGCTGTTACTTGAAACTGGGTCTCTGGACTCCTGTCTAGAACTTCCTTCAAAATGGCATTTCAGCAATCATAGCAGGTGATGAACTCTGCATAGCTGGAGCAGACCTTGTATACTTTAATGACCTAGCAGGCTCTAGTTGCTGGCTAATCAGCAGAATGCTCTGCCATTTGCAGGCACAGTACTGCACAGCGGTGACAAACCCAGGCTCGACAGCCAGACTGCCTAGGTTTGAATGAGGCTCTGCCCCTTTCTAGCTAAGTGACCTAGTCTCTCTGCTTAATTTTCTCAATATTTTCTGAACCCCTACTATGTGCCAGAAGATTAAAATAACCCCTTCTTCAGAGGTCTGAATTTTGCTAATATATATTTAAACTACTTAAAATATGTCCTGACTCATAGTAACCTCCCAGCCATTCCAGTATGAAAAAGAAAAGAATTAGCAAGTCAATATCAAGGATCAGAGATTGAGCAGTGAGATTTGTGTAAGAAAACCTGCATCCACTAACCAATTGACCAACTCATGGCCTGGGGGATGGTTAGATAATGTCAAAGGCACCTAGGAACTATATGTTTACTCTTCTATGGGATTTGCTATATGTGTTTATCTACTGAGGTTGAAGATTCAGTCCACCTTCTTCACGGTCTTTCTAACTTTTAACTTTTCATTTCCTTTTTAAATAAAATGAGTTAAAAATCAATTCACCTATTGTGATGATGCCAGAACAGGAGAACCAATCATGTTCATTAGTCTGGCTTTCTGATAGGGAGCAGCTTATATTTGATAGTCCAGATAAACAAAGTTTTAACCAATTGAAGTTCTGACCAGAAGCAGGTGACCCTGTTTGGCTGACCCAGATAAACCTTCTCCACTTACAATACAGGCTACCTGCACATGTATATTTGCACACAGACAAATATACCAGTTTGGATTATCAAATTTTCTGTCCCATGCTGTAGACAGAATTCAGTTTATGCATGTCAAATTTCTTCACAATTTTTCTCAATAACGCACCAGTCACAGAAAAATGTATCAAAGACCAGTGGAATTGACTTTCTCTTTTAGTAAAAACATTTGTTAAATAAAGCTAGCTTAATTTCTTTGCAGGCTAGGTCCCATGCTAATTTGCATAATTTATCATTTCTACTTTCAACTTTCCTAAGGAGTAGATTCTTCAACCTTGTTTAAAATTTTCTTCAAATTTCTCACCAGAAGAAATGCCAGGCAGCCAGTTAAATTACAAAATGAGAATCCAAAGAAAACAGTCAATCCTACAAATATGTCTCCACTGCCTCCACCCTAGTCCATTAGATTAGGTAGTGTTAATACTATTTTATTATCTTTTAAAAGATATAGAGAGAATATCCAAACGGTTATAAGACCAGGCCTCCATGGCGGGTAGGAGTGTGGACTCATTCCAGAAGGCTCCTTTTAGAGGATTCTTGAGGCTTGTGAAATGCTCCTTCTAAAAATTAGAAAACAGAAGAAATAAAAGGCTACAATTGAGCATCCAATGCAAATGGAATTAAACTGTGAAAAGCTCCAGGGAACAAGGAAAATCCAGTTAGGCTTTTGTTTTTCTGTAAATATATCAATCATTCTTTCAATATTTATTGAAAGGCAATGAAAGGTGGGGTTAAGAGCTTGGGCTTTGGAGTCAGATACATATGGAGTCAAGTCCAGTTCTGCCACTTATAAACTGTGAGATCTTAGGTAAGTTGCAAGCTTCCCTGAACCTCTGTTTTATTGTTGGTAATAAAACCTACCTCATGGGGTTGTGAGGATTAAATCAAATAGTGCATATGATGTATCTCACTTTGTTTTGACACCCGTAAGCATTAAGTTGCTCTGTGTATACTGAGTGACTACCATGGGCAGGCAACTCATGAAACAAAGTCCCCAGCATCTTAGCAAGTATATTCTAGTTGAGGGAACAGAAAATTCACAAACCCATACAAATTATCTATCTATCTATCTATCTATCTATCTATCTATCTATCTATCTATCTATCTATCTTGTGGTCCAAAAGAAAATTAAAGCAATGTAAAGAGACAAAAAATGATGGAGTAGGGTGGGATTGCTACTTTATATAAAGAATTCAGGGAGAGCCTCTATGATGGCATCAGGTTTAATCAGGGACTTAAAGAAAGTGGGGGAGTAAGGCCTGCAGACATGTAGGAGTGGAGTGTTTTAGACAAAGTCCCAAGACAAGAGAATGCAGTGATATGCTGGAAGAACCACAAGGAAGTTGGGTGTGGCTGTAGCAGAGGGAGATCCAAAGGGAGCTGGGGCAAGGTAAAGGAGGTCATTGCAGGTCATATGTGAGGAGCTGGAATCTGATATTGAGTAAGGTGGGTTCTGAGTAAGTCATGGGAAGGTTATGAGCTAGAAGTGACATGAGTTAGGTTTTAAAGGATACTTGGTCTCTGAGTGTAGAATAACCTACATTGGGAAAGCAGGGATACAAGGAAACCAGTTACAAGGGTCTCTACTAATCCAACAGGAGATGACTGATGCTTAGACTAAGGGGCGAATGGAAGAGATGGTACAAAATGTTTGGATTCTGGATATATTTGAGAGGTCAACCTAAAAAGTTTTGCTGCTGAACTTGGTGTGTGGTATGAGAGGAAGAGAGAAGTCAATGATGATGACGAAAGGTTTTAGAGTGAGTATGAAAAATGCAGGAGCAACTTACTTAGATGTGGAGCACATCTGAAGTGTGAAGTGCAGTTGTAGATAATGTACTTCACCTCAGTCAACACTCTTTCATTCCCCTGTGCCTTCTTTCCTTTGGAGTGGAAACTGAAAAAAAATGAAATTCTCCAATTCCCAACCTCCATCTGATAGAGTTCTGGATAGTAAGATAGAGGTAAAAGTTCCTGGCTTAACTTCTTGTAAAGAAAGAAAAAATAAACAAGGCCTATCTTCATGAAGAGAAGGCTTTTTTCCCCTGTATACTTTTTGTCCTTCCCACCTTCTTCCTGGAATATAGAAAGAACACTTAATTGCAGCAGCCATCCATGATGATGAGAACCAAATATGCATCATAAAGACGAAAAAGGTAAGAGGAATGGGTTCTTAATGTCACCAAAGAGTAAGAACATCTTACCTGGATAGAGTGACATAAGTCTGTCATATTAACCAAGCTTTCTGTTATTCCAGGCAAAATGCTTTCTTTAAAAAAAAATTAATTATATTTATTGGGGTGACATTGGCTAATTTTTCCAAGCAGAATGTTTTCTTAACTGATACAATATATATTAAATATTTAAGTGGTGATAATGAGTAGGCAGTTTGACCTATCATGTGAAGATCAGAGAAGAGGTTAGGTCTGAAGATATATGCCAGGACATTGTCAGCATGTACATGGTACTAAGTGCTGTGGGGCTGGCTGGATAAACTCACAGGGTGAGTGAGTATAGAAAATGAAGGGAAGAACTCTGAATAGTGAGCCTGTAGCACCTTGGGATCAGATGTCAGGAAGAGAGGAGAATCAAAAAGGAGATGGAAAAGGCATGGCCAAGGAGAGAGAAACCATACAGGTGGTATCCTAGCAGCCACTTGAAGAATATCTTTCAAGTAGGGCCTGATGAACTATGTCAGATGTTAATGAGAGATGTAGTAAAATGCATCGGTGGACTTGGAAATACAGAGCTCATTGATGACCTTGACATGAGCATTTTCAATGCAATATGCAGGAGCTAGAATTCTTATTGTGTGCTTACCATGCCAAGACTCTGATGTGACCTATGCTTATCTGAAACAATCCAGTGCATTACCTCCTTTTTATTAAAATGAGGAAGCAGCCAACCAACCGAACAAAAAAGAACTTTCATTTATGAAACTTCAGTAAGTGTTAGGAAGAGGATGGAACTGAGAGGAGAACTGAATTCCAGTTCTTCCCCACGACTCCTACATCACATCCTGAATGGATCATTGACACAACCTGGTCTCATTTCCCTCATATCTATAATAGGTTAGACAACTTTAAGATTCCTTTCCAATTCTAACCTTCTGTATTTCTAGACTAATAGATGAATATTTTCAAATTTATATACCCAAAGTTTCAAATTTATATACCCAAAAAGCACCTAACATCTTGTGGACACTCCAGCGAGAATTATGTGCTTAATGAAAAGTGACATTGACACAAAGCTAGGTGACTAGCCCAGTGAGAGCTGGCATGTAAAGGAGTCAAGGGCTCCAACTCCAAGGTTAGTGATAAAATTTAGTCTGAATTTCAAGATTTAAAATATTAAATCTCTCTGTTCATAAAAACATCTCTCTCTTTTTGCACATCTACAATTATATGGATACTAGCCAAGTAAAATAGTCAAGTCTCCTTGACTAATTGGGCTGGATTTCAGGGACTTCAAGAGATAAATACACCTCACATGTATTGAGACCACTGATTCGAATACTACAGCATCATTTAAAATAGCTCAGAGTGTTTCTTAAGTTAAAAGGCAAGAACAAAGTCATTCAAAGAGTAAAGGAAACCTTTTTATTTTTATTTTGGGAAGGTTTTGTTTGATTCCTCAAAGTAAAAGTGCCCCAAATTCCCATACAAGCAGAAACATAGTTAAGCTGCATAGTTCTGTCTTGAGTATGAAAATATCACAGCCCAGTCTTATGTCAGCTTGAAAGATAATGTCATGCAGAAAATTAAGACCATCTGATGAAATCATGTCATGAAATGTGGCTTGAGAGAGCAGCTTTTTGTGTGTTATGGTTTGATATATTTTCACACTAAAACTCAATTGAACAGGCAAGAAGCCTCAATTAATGCAAAATTTGAAAATTTCAGACAAATTTACAAGGTGTTTACTGAGAAAAGGGAGGGGGAACATCCTAAATACTGTCTCTTGATTTTATGTTATGTATCTAAAGAACCAAATGCCTCAGCTTTTCATTTAGAGTTTTGAATTTAATCTGATGGCAGTTTGGATATAATAATGATGCATTTATTGTTAATTTCCTTAAAGCCTTACTAGCTAACAATGTAGACCATTATCACCCCAAATACCTTCTGTGTTTGTAGAGATTTCCATATTCCACAGTGCACAGAAGCTGACTCTAAAGCAAGTATTAAGAAGAATATGTGAGAAGCAAGAAGGTATTTCTTTAGTAACTAGCTGTTTTTTTTTTTTTTCCCCTCTCTGCAGACCTGTTTTCAAGACGATGAGAAGGAGACTTGACAGGACTTTATTGGTTTATAAATTAACATGGTAGATTTACAATCATTACTTGGAATGCCAGGAACTCTTTTTAGGAACTTATTTTCAAGAGGGAAGAAAACATGTTTAACTCAGAATATGAAATTGATACCTCAAGCCGCCCAGAAAAAGGTGAGTTAGTTTGTTTTTCACCTATGGCCCTGATCCCATCTGTCACCTACACGATTATTTTGGGCCAAAGAAAATGCTTAAACAGATCTTCATGATTATATTTTCTTTCCAGAATAAATTAATAAACAAGAAACCATCTAGCTATGTGATCATTGAGATGCAGATGTTGGCTTCTTTAAGAGACTATAATGAAGTGGAGAAGGTCAAATGAGCACTATGCAAGAGTCAAAAATATCCATTACTTCCTGCTAACCCGCATGTCTAATCCAGGAGTGAAGAAAGATAGGTTAATATCTGTGTGACCTTCTCCTCACAACTCCCACCCAGAGATGTAAATAAGCCAACTTTTGAAGATAAATGGCCCCATCCCGTGCAGACCTCTGGGCTCAGGGTTCATGAGAGGTATTTTCCTAAGGGCATAAGTGAAGGAGATTCTATATTGACAAGGGGTAGGGAGAAATTCCTACCCACATCTATTGGATCAAAACTCCCTTTTCTATCTTTTTAAACCTATGCCCAGGGAAGAGCTACATGGAGGTCTCCAGCCCATTCAGAAGAATGAATGCAAAAGAACAAATATTTAAATTCAGAGCCCTCCATTCCATGGAATAACATAGGCTACTAATGACAGCACTGCCCATTTGGCCAAAGCAAATTTGAACCCCACATTTTGCTGTGGGCCAGGCAAGAAAAAAAAATTCAAGTCAGATGGGGCTAATTATAGGAGGCAGAGAGTGGGTAAAATAGCTCCTTATTCAGAAGCATCCACATATTTTCCTGTGATGAAGAGCAAATATTTTGTTTAAATAGCAAGCAATTTTCTATAAAAGTGCTACTGCTTGGAAATGCTCTTTATGATTTATTGCTGCCTTTTAACCTGGAAAAAATATTAATAACTGAGGAGCCCTTGTTGGTATCTTTATTATGCTTAAACCCAAATAGCCATAATATTATAACTGGTGTGACCACATTCAATATATTTCTTTCATGAATGCAGCATGGGCTTATTAACAGAGACCAGAAAATAAAAATAGAAGCGATCGTCCAGGCTTTAGCTTTACATGGAGATACCTCAACAGCAAAAAGGCAGCTTAACTTTCAGAAAAAGCTGGGGTGAGGCTGCGCGGAGAATCCCTCCGCATGTTCCCCTTTCCTACCAGACAGAGCACTTTCTCTGCCTGTGGATTCATGTCTTCCTTCAGCTGTTTCCTCTGGGAAAGTCAGAATCCAGAACAGAATCTCAGTGAAACAGAAACCAATAAATTAGATCTGTTTGTGAGCAATTTGCCGTTAGTTCTATTCTCCTTGCCTATTAAGGTTCTTTATTTACTTCACCAAGAGATTTCTGCTGACAAGTCCATCCATTTACTACTAGCCTAGATAAAATGATAATAAACAAAATGTCAAAAAAATGTATTCATGGGGCTGTCCCCATTCCATACCCTCCCTTTTTCCTTTTTCATCACTCTGGTATATTAAGAATCATGGGAACTAAAATATTTAAAACTGACACTTTGGCAAAGGCTTTTAGTTTATTTAATTACATCTTATGACGATGTTTATGTATTATATAATTATGATATATATAAGTATATATATTCTTTATCTCTATCTCTCTGTCATCTGTCTCTCCATCTCTATTTCTATCTCTATCTCTCTCTCTATCTCTATCTCTATCTCTATCTCTATCTCTATCTCTATCTCTATCTCTATCTCTATCTCTATCTCTAGCTCTAGCTCTAGCTCTAGCTCTAGCTCTATCTCTGTCATATCTATCATCTATCACTACTATCTATCATCTATCTATCTATCTATCTATCTATCTATCTATCTATCTATCTATCATCTATCTATCATCTATCAAATACCAAAAGCTGGGACAACGAGAAAGAGGGCACGCATCTTTCAGCTCCTGCTGCTTATGTTCCTGACCTGATTTGGCTAATATTCATGTCTCCAGGATGGGGAGGTTAGATGGAGGCACACTGGGGAAAGGAAATTTTCCATTTTATACTTATGGATGAGTCCCAAAGGAACCTTTTGTTTCAAAGTATCTTTCTAGTCCTTTGGGTGAAAGGCAAACACTGAGCCCTTCTATCTTGCACATAACTCCCATGGAGACACCTATAATACAAAACAGAGATTCCCCGAGGGCACTGTTATACATTTATTATAAAGCAAAGATTAAAACAATTTTATGGAAATTAAAGATAATATGGAACATTTGTCTCTTTCTCAGTCAAAGAGTAACATGGAGCAGTTCAACAAACAGCTCCAGGCGATTCCACGGAGATGATGGAATGGCTGGGACTGAGGGGACATGCAGGGCGGCTGCAGACTGAGACATGGGTTTTTTACCAGGGCATCTTGCCGGGGTTTGGCAACTGTGCTCAGGTGAAAAATGATATGCCTGCAAAATCAGAACAGTGGGCTAGTCCAGGGGTACTTAGGTGGTTTGCCCTCCTGAAATCGATCTTGGCAGGACAGGATGCAAACAGCAGGGTGGGGACCAGGAGGGATGCTCTGGAGAGCTTTTTGTTTCCTCTGTTTTGGAGTGTGTGTGTGTGTGTGTGTGTGTGTGTGTGTGTGTGTGTGTGTGTTGTGGGGGGGAGTCCTGTTACTACTTGATTCACATGCTCACTGGAAAAAAAAAAAGTTCAAAAGATCTGAAAATTCATAAAAACTCCAAGCTGGTAGCATTTCCATTTTACATATTATAGAATCCTGTTACAAAAAAAAGAAAAAAAAAGCAGTTGTCAGAGGAGAGTAAAACATCTGTGTTAAGCAAGAGATGTACTCTGCTTCATTTGCACACAGGGGTCTGAGCTGACCTCTGGCACACTGAATTTATGGTGAAAGGGGGTTTTTTAAATTGAGTTTGTTTTATTTTGATCCTCTGTCTGGGTATTTCTTTCATACCTCCCAGGCAGTCGCTCTCATGGGTAAGCTTATATTTTTGTTAATAAAAAAATGCAATTGGTGCTAATCTAGACTTCCATCATGGTCGTTCAAGCTTTCCAATGTTAATAACCACTCCGAAAGAAAAGATCATCAAAGAGTTGAGACTACGTGGTTTTGCGGTCAAGGCAGTGAGCCATATTCAGAAATGTCTGCTTTCCTTTCCCCGGTCCACTGCTGGATAACCACGAGACATTTATAAGTTAATTGTTTTCTTTCAGTCCTGTAAAAGGCGACTCTTTACTTATTTAACATGGGTCTAGGGATGGCAATGATTTATGGAGGGAACTAGTTAAGATATTGGGCTTTTGATCTGACTGACCTGGGTAGGAATCTCAACTCATTACTCACTAGCTCGATGACTTAGGATAAGTTAGCAACTATAACTCATTTTACACATATTAGTTATTGTAAAGATTAACTGAGATAATGTATGTAAAGTATGTTGAGACAGTGAGTGGCACATGGCGCTCAATAGATGTACAGATTTTATAAATAATTATAATAACTAAATGTATTTAGACCTCTACACAAATAATTAATGAAAGAGGAAACATTATCATACAATTATTATTCATAAATAATAACAGCAACATTTGTATACAGATTTTTATGAGCTCTGCACAGCAATGAATTTTAATGCCAGATCACAAAGCACCATACTTCACCTTTCATTTTAAACTATATGACTTTTTCATATAGTGGCATAATGTAGTACAGACGCTTGAAACACCTCCAATTTTAATTCTCCTCCTCCCCCACTGCCTCCCGCTTTGTGCTCTCTAATGAAAAGTAAAGGTTAGGGGAAATCTGTTTGAGGCTCAAGAGAGACTGGGCCAGCTGATGGCGCAGGGCTCAGAGAGTGATGTGAACAGGAAAGGATACATGGAGACACTTATGAAACACACAGAAGGTGTCTGCACTTTCGTAATAAAAAATACACTAGGGGAAAACAAACTCAGCACCAAAAATAGCAGAAAAAATATTTTCAAGAGCTTTTCCTTTGCTTCCTTTTGCCCATCCAATAGGAACTATTTTGTCCTAAATGGATGGATGTGTTTAGTACAATAAATACAAAAACTCTCTTGTTAGAATTCATTAAAAAAATGAATGTAAAAGAGACCTCCTTATGATCACAAAAAGACATGGAAGCCTGGGGTTTCTGGGTAATAACACATATTAAGGGGCATTAAAGGGACAAGGCCTTCATTTTTACCTAATAACATTCACCCCAGAGTGTCATTGTTTAATTATGGTTTTTTGAATGTTTGGGCAATAAAGGAATCAGAATTTATTTTCAAACACATATTGATGTACAGCCAAGCAATATAGTTGTTTCTTATCTCTTAATGAGGTTAAGACCTATGCCTTTAAAGGGATCACAAATAAATTCTTGGGTGTATTTTGCCTTTTAAATATTTTGAATATATGAATTCATCAGGATTTGGGGATTAGGTAATTGCTGTCTACACAAAAAATCTGCAAAATTTTTCATTACTTTTTTATTAGTTGGCAGCAAATACTCTAACTGTGAACTTTTATGAAGCTATAACCATAAAGGACCTTCTGATACTGGTATGATGATAATTCTAAATTTCCTCTTTGCAGCTGTGGTTGATCCCCTCTATTTGGTACAATCTATTTTTTGTGTGACTTAACAGAAGAAAGTTGGCTCACTACTGTATTGCCTTCAAGCACTTTCTCGGGAAGTTCTTGAATTAAATCCGCATGGAAACCCAATTCCCCTCTCCACCTTTCCCTGAAGGTGGTTATAAAATGTCAGTAGAAAGCAAAGCTGTTTATTTTACTTAGCATTGGATTCTGTTGGTAAATGAGTTTCTGGTGGGGCTTATGTCTAACCACATCTTTCAATCAGATTCTTTACATTACTAAATGAGTATTAAATTGTGCCATAAATATTAATTTCAAATTCCGAAGTTCAGATTTCACCTAAATCCAAGTGAATAAGCAGAGAGGCCAACAGTTTAACAAGTTCTAGATTCACCTTCTAGGTTCCCTGGCAACGCATTGCTTCTCTTGGGTGTGTAGTGGGCCAGAAACGACAACTGTGTTGTCTTCCCCACAGGCAGCTTTTCCGCCTGGCAGGGGTCTGTGGGCCACTTTAACACGACAGCTTGGAGATCTCTGCAAACAGTGTGGGCATCCTGGCAGGATGAGCGGCTCTCTGAGAATCCATGAGATGCTATATGCTCAGGCAGGCCCTGGCTCCTGCTTCAGGGGTGTGGACAGTGTTCAGATGTGCTGGAACAAGGCAAGTGACCTGGAGGCAGGGAAAGAGGATACTGGGATGTGGATTAATCTGAGGTAATGTGGTTTCTCTGGGCTAGTCTTTAGGGGTATCGCTTATGAGACCATGCTGTGTTTCCATTTCCAGGTTCTAATGAGCAAGAGGCCCTCAGTGGACCCTCAATCTCTCCATCCAGCTCTTTCCAACTCCACTCATTGGAGCATCGCACAAAGCACCACAGACCGCAGGCTGCTGCTAATAGTGCATGTGTAGATAAGACATGAAGGCAAAGACTTCTGTTGCATTTTCCCCCTGTTATTTGGTTTAACTCTGGAGGTATTTTCTCTTTTCTCTTAGTAAATTCAAGGTGCCTTAAAGAGAAGGGCAATGACATCAGCAGAATTTGTAAGATGGATGACAGAAGCATCTACTTGCCTTTGCCCTCCTTGTAAACCTGAGCCTGTTCTTTCCACATAAAGCTGTAGAAGTCTACCATTTGTTTCAGGGCTTCGAGGAATCAATATACACATCCTTTCATTAAAGAGAGACAGGCTACCCTTTGGTACCTGTGTTTTTGTCCTGGTTAAGTTTAAAAATTCTTGAGGACAAAATATGGTATTCAGTGGTTCTGCATATTTTCTTTTGGGAAAATCCACTTCATTTTTGTTACAAAGTCTCATGATCCTCCGTATCTGTGCTTTAAAATCTGTATTATTAGTAATATCCACCACTCTAGACATTTGAAAATAATAAATGCATCTGTATGAAATATAATACTATTTGACATAATCCTTGGTTTTAGCTTCACTCACCTCCAGTATTAACTCCTCTATTTCCCAGGAGCCTAGAGCCTACATATTGGCAGCCACTGAATACCCTGAGTGGAGGTGGCTGCTGGGAGGCATTTGCTATGGTTTTAAGTGCAACAGTATTAACTGAATGGATCTTTCGGTATTGTCGGGAATCGACCTGTTAGCACCATTCTATTCCCTTAGTGCTTGGAAACAGAGCCTGCTTGGATTAGTAGATAAACCCCAGGTGACAACAAACGTGTAATGGATAAGCATGCCTCCCAACCTCGTGGGTAACTCGACCATCACTATAGCATTAGTTTGCAGGTTGTGGTATTTTTCACATGAATTATATGCCTCCACTAAAAACAAAAAAAAACCAACAAAAACAAGAAAGGACTAACGTCAACATTCTGAGCTGTAAGGAGATAAACAGGTTATGCATAGTGGTAGAGCTCTCCTTATTTTTTCTCCTATGCAATGTTCCCAGGCTTATGTTTGAGTAATGCATTTGACTCAAACAGTAAGAATCTATAAAATCTAGTTCAAAAGGAGTAGAAGGTGGTGGTTAAGAGAAGGCTTTGTAGTCATATCTGGGTTTAAATAAATATTTCAATATGTACCAGCTGTATGAACTTGGGCAAGTAACTCAAACTCTCTCCAAGTCTTGGTTTTATCATCCCTAAAGGAGCAATAATATTTATACCTATAAGTTAGTGATTATTAAATAATAAAATTATGTAAAGGCTTAGCACAATTGATGGTGCATAGCAGCACACAAAATTTGTAGTAACAGTTGTAAGTACCTTGTGACAGGCTAGAAGAAAGAGGTTCCAGGGAATAATATTCAAATTTAATTCCTTTTGGGTATTTCTCCTTAAAATCAGTTGGCTCTATCTTCACTGTGCAGAGATTTCTGTGCAGGTCAGGTCTCTGTTCACATGTGCTGTTCAGGACCTGGGGACAAACAAGAGCGCTAGGATTAACCTGGCAAATGTGACAGTAGTTGAGGAAACAGAGAGAGTAGGGAGGGTGGTGGAGGAACTGGGGAAAAAAATGGGAGGAAAAAAACATAAGAAAAAGTGAAAGAAAAGGAATATTGGCAAACAATGGAAGGCCTTTTAAGGTGCTGGGTGAATATTTCAAATCATTGTAGTAGGGCATTAAGTTGAAAAGGCTCATAAGCCTGGAAATCTGCAATGAGTTAACATAGCAAATTCTCATTATCTGAACTGACACTGAGAGATGGGCAGAGATGGTGTGTCTCCACATTTAGACTTCCAGTTTTTTGTTTGTTTGTTTTTGTTTTAAAAATTATACACACACACACACACACACACACACACACACACACACACACTGAATGGCCAGATTATTATGACCACCTGACGTTTGTAGGCAAATTAGCCATACACTGCATCATATGGGATATGGAAGCCAAAGGCCTGTTCAAACACCTTTGCTGACTGCAGTTACCAAGATAAAACGTCTCCAATTCGCACAGGAACACAAGGATTGGATAGTTGAGCATTGGAAAAAAGTCATGTGGTCTGATGAATCATGTTTCCAGTTACATCATGCAGATGGCAGAGTGAGAATTTCGCGAGAACAGCATGAAAGCATGCATGCCACATGCATGAGTACAACCCTTCAAGCTGGTGGGGGCAGTGTTACGGTTTGGGGCATGTTTTCCTGGCATGATTTGGGCCCTTTAATTCATGTGGAACAATGTCTGAATAGCACAACATACCTAAGTATCATTGCTGATCAAGTTCATCCTATCATGTTGATGGCGTATCCCAATGGAGATGGCTTCTTTCAACAAGACAATGTGCCATGCCATGGTGCTCGTATTGTGCAGGAGTGGTTTCAAGAACATGAGGGAGACTTTACCTTGCTTAGGTGGCCCCCACAATCACCAGATCTCAATCCAATTGAGTATTTTTGGGATGAAGTTAAAAAAGCCATCAGGCAGCTGGTTCCACAACCATTAAATCTCACAGAACTGGACAGTGCTCTTCATCAGGCATGGTGTCAGATTCCTCGCATCACCTTTCAACATCTCGTGGAGTCAATGCCAAGAAGAATCGCCACAGTATTGAAGGCAAAAGGTGGCCCAACGAAGTACTGATGGGGTGGTCATAATAATCTGGCCACTCAGTATATATAGGGAAAGGGAGAGAGAGATAGAAACATCAATGTTGAGAAAGAATCATTGACTGGCTACCTTTTGCACACGCCCTACTGGGGATCAAGCCTGTAACCCTGGCATGTGCGCTTGACGAGAATGGAACCTGGGACCCTCCATTCCACAGGCCGACGTTCTATCCATGGAGCCAAACCAGCTAGGGCTAGGCTTCTAGTTTTTATGGTGCTCTGGCATTACCCAATAATAATAATAATAATAATAATAATAATAGTAATAGTGCTACTAATAGTAATAATAATGATAATGAAGTTAATTGGGTTCTGGACATGTGATGGGCTTGTAAACATGTTTTAGTTCATTCAACTTTCATGACACCTCTATGAGCAGGTAATATTTTATTATTGCCATTTTACCAAATGAGAAGACTGTGGCTCAGGGAGAGTATGTGACTTCTCCATGGTAATACCAGGAGTAATGGCAGAGCTTAGAGAAACCCAGATTTGCTCATTCCTGACTTTCGTTTCCTGAGCAGGTTGCTGTGTCTGGCTGCACAGGCTGTGCACTGCACCATCCTGGTGTTGGCTCTCATTCAGAATATGATGTGAATGGGGCAACTCTGGAGCTGTGTGTTACAGAAGTCCCAGTTCTTCATCTCTGTAGCTCAGATTTAATGCCCCTAACCTCTCCTTTTAAATGAGTAAGTAAAGTCTTACCTCTTAATTTAAAGTCTTCAATCCTTGACCTCTAACTTTTCCTGTGTGCATTTCACAAAGACAGCAATTCATGTCTGTGAGTGTGTTTTGAATGTAGGCATTAGCTAAACAAGTCAAGGTCACCACCAAGGATCCTACTCAAGATAAATTCATGTTAAGCAAATATCCTTAAATAATGTCTAGACTCTGATAGTCTAAATCAGACTCACCTCTAAAGTCTGGACTCCTGTATTAACTTCAGAAAGAAGGAAAAGATCTTTTTCAACTAATCCTTAACATTGAGGATCATCATCACCAAATTGACAGACTGTTTGATCTTTGTCCAAACTGCTGCGATCTGTTAAAATTAATAGTATTTAATGTCAGTTGTTTTTGCAGGTAAATAAAAACTTGCTTTGGAGTAATACAATATTTGTCTTTTCTAAATCCTAAGGGTAGAATGGTTTGTTGCACACGGCAGCCCAGGTTCAGATTTCAATAATCTAGTTGAAATCTAGATATGCACCCCCAACCCCCAAATTGTTATACAACCAAAGCCAAAGGCTGGGATGGAATCAGGAGGCTGCGTGGCAGACTCATTGTGTGGAAATGAGACAGGGGAACAGAAGCACCAGCCATCTCCTATGAGACAGAAAGAATCTAGAAGAGAATCAATTTCTTAGCAGTCCAGCTCCTCGTCACCTCCATTATTATGTTTAGGATCATGGTTGGTATTTGACTCCCCAACAATCACTTGTAGAAATGACACATGCTTTTTTTCTTTCTTTCTTTTTATTTTACTAGCCCATGGACACAGACAACAATGGGATTAGGCCAGAGGGTTTGGGTGGGAGGAGACAAAAGGAGGTAATGGGTGACATCTGTAATAATGTCAACAATAAAAATAAAATAAATAAAAAGTACTGCCCCAAACAAACAAAAACTCCTGACCAGCAAGAAGCCTCCTTCCAGCTTCTTTCTGCATTTTCTTCTCAATGGCTTCCTCTTCTATCCTCTTAGCCTGCGTTTGCTTTGCCCCTTTCCCTCTCGTGGCTCATATGCCCTTTCTTTACACATATGTGTCATCTGCTTTTCAAACTCCACTGTATTCCTTTCCTCAAACAATTTGGGAGAGTATTATTTTCCCATTAGAGCAGAACACCAGGACACCGAGCCTCGGTTAGTATTCCAAAATTCCATAAACAGCTCCAGTGATTGCTCAGTTTTAAACGACCTCCACTCATCATTTTAGCAAATGGATACGCATTAAATGGCTCCAACAGGTGTATGATTATAAAAAGAATGTCAAATTTTTGTGGAAATTAATACTGGAATATGGGGTGTACTATTACTGCTTAGCAGCAAATGGTTCAAGTAGTATAATAATATAGCAGGCTCAGGGAGCCAATTAATCCATTAGAGGAAAATTCCATTTATTTCAAAAAAATAAAGTGACTTTAGCTTTGAAAAGGAACTGCAGACAACAACTCTAAGTGGAATTCATCTTAGCAAGTTACACACTATTTTGTGGATCATTTAAAATCCAGTTATATAAGCAAAGAAGGGTATCAAGAAAACGTAATTGCTATTTTTAATAAAATGTGCTTTTTTAGGATATACTAAAACTTTATATTACTGACATTAATTATTTTGGCATCTTATTGGCAGTTACACTGGACAAAAACTGGAAGTATGTAAGTGCAAAACAAGTTCTTGGCTTCCTTTCTTCATCCCTACATACTTCAGGACTTTATTTATGGCTAAATTGAAGCTGGATGTCAAATCTGGGCCCCTCAGAACAAAATCTTAGTAATTAACTAGCAAAACTGAGCATGATCGCTTCTGACACACCTACACTGGTAATTATTGCTTTGAGGCCATTTACTAATGAAATTAATGTATTCATTGCCCTAACAAATTAGCATAACTCATACATAATGCCCCACATTTCAAGACCTCGCTAGAAAAACAACACTTAATGCTGCAGAATGAGATGGCAAGGGCATTACATGGAGACAGTATTCACTGAATTACTACACGTTGAAAACCACAATAGCTAAGTGTTCGTTGCAATGCAAAATGTAAACACAATGTGGGTATTAAAGCCATTAATAGTGTAGTCAAGAGTGTACAATTGATGATTATCTTTGCACTTCAAATAAGCAGATATTACAATAGCAGTAACCATGGAATCTAATTAACTGGCTACTTTTAGAGCTACAAAGTATGAAAAGAATGCTCCGCAGACAGCCTCTTCTTCCCCAGCACATTGATAAAGAATATTGTTCAGCTGTTGCCACTTCTCTACATTTCTTGCTGAATGAACTCAATGGCACACTAATTAAATCCCGTGCCCCATCCCTGCAGCAAGAGGGTTGAAAAAAGGAAAGTAAACAGTTTCAGTACCTACGTGTTATCCTGAAAGGCAAAAAATGTGAACGTTATCCTTGGATAAGCTTAATGCTTTAGTATAAAAGGTGATTTTGCTTTTATTCTCTATGTGCTTTTTCACTTCAAATGACAAAGAGATTATAAATTGAGTGGGGTAGTCCGGAGACAAAGAAAAAAAAAGACTCTAAACCACCTTATATATTTTTTGACAAATTGTAACCTAAAGACCTCTCCCAAGCATACAAGCATAGTGAAAGATGGTGGTGGAGTTTTCATCACCCCTGCCCTAGACCCACTTTAAGGGAATTGTACCCTGAAATAATCACGCTCAATGGGGAAGGTGCTTAACACAGGTGTGCTATGTACACATGCATACATTGAGAGCAGCCAGCAGTTATTGGCAAGTTGAGGTTTGGGTTTGACTTATACTTGATGAAACAATGATGTTATTACAGAGACTATTGCTTTCACAGTACCCTTCCATTCATAAGAGTTGGCCTCTATTCAGTACTTAGAAATATGTATTTCATCAAAATTCAGGACATAATAACCGAGAGAGCTCATAGAATTGATTACAATTGAAGGCTTAAATCTTTATGGATGGAAATAAACTTGGAGATCATATAATTCAACTCTACCACTCTGTACATAGAGAAATAAACATTTTGAGGAATTTAAGCAACTTGTCCAAGGTTTCATAGTTAGTAGGTTTAGTCAGCTGCATTTTCTGGTTTCAGTTCCAGAGCTCCTTTCATTACGTTGGTGAGAAAGTGAATGCATGAGTTCTGAGGAAATAAATTGTAGCTGCCCCCTTGCTTTATTTAATGGGAAAAATTACCAATAAGTGTGTCTTAGAATCAGGGACTTTTGCAGTTTCATTAAAGCATCCTAGAAATAGGTTTTTAAATAACGCTAAGCCTGAAAAGCCATAAATCCTGAAATGCAAGCATCTCAGCCATAAGAAATCCAGTCCTGCCCAGCCAGTGTGGCTCAATGGTTGATTCCAAAAAGTCCTGTTTTGACTCCCCATTAGAGTAAGTGCCCGGGTTGCGGGCTCGATTCCCAGTAGAGGGCATGCAGGAGGCAGCCAATAGATGTTTCTCATTGATGTTTCTACCTCACTATCCCTCCCCTTTCTCTCCAAAAATCAACAAAAATATATTTTTTTAAAAGAAAAGAAACCCACTCTTTAAAAACTCACACCTCCACTCTGACTTCTATGTCTCCTCACATCATTCTGGGGGTCTTTAATATCTTCTTTCATCAAATATATACAGAGACTTGATGTGAGAGACAAGAGTTGGGAAAAGGGAAAATCCTATTTGGTCATTTGTTAACTATATCTAACACAAAACAAAAGATGAATTTCAATTAAATTGACTGGTGTATGATGGTGAAACAAATTTTAGCTCTTACCTTGCACCAATGACTCCTTTACTCCCTTATTTATGATACAAGTTGGTGAGATTGAGATGGTTGAAGTTTGGAAATGGGCCATAACTGTTCTCTCTTCTCCCTCTGAAGCCAAAAGGAAAGGTATTCACAAGGTCATGTGACAAACACCAACAAGCACATTTAGGTATGCATTTAGGCCCTACAGGAGACAAGTGAGGATGGCCCTGCAACAAATATGAAAACTTGATTGTAATAAATGTGCTTTTTAATGTATAGACTATGGACTTGGACCAAATGGAATGTTGGCTAAAGCTCAGTTCTAAGAATATTTCAATATTCTAAGAATATTTTGGGTTCAGTACATTTAGAAAATGTATAGATTTGATACTAGTTTTAACTTATAGCCAATACTACTATTAATTAAAAACGACACAGTAGTAATAGCTACCAGAGCATTAAGTGATATGTACTAGGCAATATATGCTAATAACTTTACCTATATTATTTCATATCACTCTCAACAGATTCCTATTTTAGCAATATCTTCATTTTAACCCTGTGAGGCTCAGAGAGTAATAATAATACTAACATTATTATTATAAGAAGAATAGGAGTAATTAACATTTATTATCCTTGCTTCCTATGCAACAAGCCCTCCTCTACATGATTACATTTAATCTTATATAATCTTCACAAAATCTAATAAATTAGGTATTATGACCCCAATTTTACAGAGAAGGAAATTAAGTAGCAGAGAGGTTAAGTAATTAAAGAACACACATCTGAAAAGTGGTTAAGCCAAGTGATCCCTGTTGACTTGACTCTATAGTTCAGGCTTCTAACCATAATACTCACTACTTCAAAATAACTTGCTCAACAAATATACAGCAAAGCTAAGATTTGGAGGTAAATCTGTCAGATTACTGTATCCTCTTCCTTTCTGTCTGTTTACACACCAAGTCTGTTCTGCCTTAAAGCCTTTGCACTTGGTTTCTCCTCTACCTAGAACTCTGTTCCTCTGACCCTCCCCAGGGCTGACCTGTTATTTTACAGTCATTGGCTGACCCAGCCTCTGCTCAGAGAGGCCTTCTTGGAACATCTGATCTAAGTATGTTGCCCACACCAACCTCTCTCTTTGGTGGAATTTATCACTGTATGTATGTGTGTCATTACATAACTTGTTTGCTGATGGTTTGTTGTCTGACTTGTCAACTCTAAGCTCCATGAAGTAAAAACTATGGCCATTTTCTTCACCAATGTACATCTGAGCCTCTCTTAATGCTTTGCAGAGATTAGGTGCTCAAAAGTGCTTGTTGTGTGAAAGAATAAGTAATTCTGGGTTATAACTCTGACTCTGTGACTACTTGTGGGATTGTAGGCCACAGTATAGGTATAGAAAAACAGAACTCTTTGCTGTTGAGCAGTTTTTACATTAACTTCATGGTTTGGTTCAAATTCTGTTATCAAAAGCATTATGAGAGGAAAGACCCTAGGGATACAACTTTATACCATGGCATTCTTGCTAACTTTTTTGTTCCTAAGTGGCCTTTTCTGCCTATTTCTACCTTCAAAGATTGCATTTTAATTGGAATATTCATTGTGCTATAAGGAAATAGCACAATGCTGCTTGGGCAACAGCTATAGAGCTGACTGTCAGAAGGAGCAACCATCACTTGGAAATCTACTAAAAAAGAATCTGAAGAGTTCATCATTTTTTCCTTAATTTTCATGACAAAGAAACATTATTTCGTGTGAAAATAAATGTTTCCCATTTTCTTTTTAAAGTTCATGTCTCTACACCACATTGAGAGAAAATAACTCAGCTTGCATGTGGGTCCCAGGTGTAAAGATAAAACCAACAGGGAGTTTCTTCGATGCAGTTGTTGCTCCTTCTCTTTGGGGCAGTGTCAGCAGATGGAAAGAGGAAGTGGCAGAGGAGATGCCTGTGACTAAAAGTCTTTTCTTAAATCACATCTGACCTAACAGTTCCTGGACTGTAGAGAAAGGAGACAGTAAGTCGAATACGGGGGTGGGTTAGAAAAGATATTTTTGTTGTTTTCTAAAAAAAGGAAAAGTAAACAATGAATAACGTGTGATTGTATAGGAATAAAAGTTTTGAGCACAAAAGTTTAAAATAGCCCTTCAATTCCTTACTGCTACTTATTAAGCACTTACTGCATGCTGTCCATTTCTAAGTATTATTAGACATATCTTAACTTGCTAAATCCTTAAGTCAAGTAATTTGTATGACCTTCATTTTATTGATGCAATTGAAGCTTAAAGGATTAAGTAACTTGTCCAGGGCCACCGAGTAATTAAATGCCAGATCCAGGATTCAAACTCCAGTCTGATTACTATCAAAGTCCTTGGCTCCTAGGATCCCATGTTCTTTTTGGAAGAAATTTTCCCAGAGGATCTCAGGCAGGGTGAGTTCTTAATTAAGAAAATTCCCTGTTTTGAAGGCTGGTTGAAGGAATAAACCATTTCCC
Source organism: Eptesicus fuscus (assembly GCF_027574615.1). Classification (NCBI taxonomy): domain Eukaryota; kingdom Metazoa; phylum Chordata; class Mammalia; order Chiroptera; family Vespertilionidae; genus Eptesicus; species Eptesicus fuscus. The sequence goes on from NC_072481.1 coordinate 65,142,495, forward strand.
TTCAAACAGGGCTATCTGCAGCCCGGGTTTGGACAAAGGGAGGTAGGGTGATCTGTATATGTGTTTGTTTAAAAATAGTCTATAAAATCATGTTGAGAGGGAAAAAGAGATTTGAAAGAGAAACATCATTTACCATGTTTCATTAAATAGCACAGAAATTTGGGGGGAGGAACCATTCCTAGTGACTCCAAAATTAAAAGGATGAGGTAAGAAGGGAACCCAGTGAAGTTCTGTAAAGCACAGTTACTGTGGCCATTTGAATCAACTATCCTATCTAATAAAGAGGGAATATGCTAATTGACTGTCACACCCTCAAAGATGGTGCCCACAGCCACAAGATGGTGGCGCCCAATCCCCTCAGCCCCGCCTGCCTCTGGAGTCCCCCAATCTCCTCAGCCCTCCAGCCACCCAGGGCCAGCCTGAGGCACAGGCAAGCCTTGGATGGCGGCTGCCAGGGCCGGCCGAGGCTTGCGCTGCTGGCAGTGGCAGCAGCAGAGTTGTGATGGGGGTGTCACCTTCCCCTGATCGCCGGGTTACCTCCTGCCCCTGAGGACCCCCGTACTGTGAGAGGGGGCAGGCCAGGCTGAGGGACCCCCCTCCAGTACATGAATTTTCATGCACTGGGCCTCTAGTGGTTCAAATAATAACTCTAAAATATAATGTCAAAGATCAACAGCCTAATGTGGAATGATTATCCTGGAAGGTGGGTGGTGGTCCTGTCCACTGCCCCCACACTTATAAAGGGCTGGGGCTTTCTATCCATCAGTGCATACACACACAGACATGCATTAGCACCCACTACACTTTAATATTTCATATTTTAGGATCATGTAATAACAATGTCAAAAAATGATTGGGGCTAAGACTGTAGTCCAGGATATGAAATCTTAACATCAAGGCCCTGGGAGGGATAATTCCTAAGAAAAAATCCCTGGTGGTCTCTACTTCTTATAACCTTAAAATTCTGTATGTGTATGTTTTCATAATAAAGGAGGTTAAAACCGGGAAAGTCACGATGATTAAGGAACAGCCTTAGCCTATCACGCCACTCTGACTAATAATGGCTGGTCATGGTGAATTTAGGGGACATTTTCTAAGCCTTACCCAAGCTTGGAGGTGTGGCTGCAGTGACCTGCAGCAGGGAGTTTTGATTGTCCACAACAGTGGGTGCTCATAACCTAGAGGAAGGTCCAAGAGTCTGACTGCACTGCTGCCTAAAATTTCAGTTTTCTCTCTGTGGTCTTGTCAGGCCAGGGCCTCAAGGAATGCCACATTGTGGGGGTCAAGTGCTAAGAACCTGGGAACTGGAAAAAGACCCAGATTGGTGAAACTTACGAGAAACATTATTAAGAGGCAATCAATCTTCCTCTGGCGGCATGCTGGCAGAAGTACAGGGCTGCTGAGTACGATCTCTGAGGGGTTAGCGCTGGGACAGCCAATGTGGGCAGCCTGCCTCCGTTTGCAACTAAAGGGTAAGCTGTGTCTGGAGAAGGAACTTTGGGTGACCTCAAGGAGCGATGCATGCGGCCTGGCCTAGGACACCCGTGAGAAGGCTCTCTGTTATGTTTATAAACTTTACAAAGTTATGCTCACAGTTATATAACCCCTATGAGGTGCCATAGTTAATGAAGTGCTGGAAGTTAGAAAAATAGCAATGATGTTGTTTTGCCTGTGCTAGTCTTTCCTCTATGAGGGTTAAACTTAGTGTTAATTTACTGATGTGACACAGGACACAATCTCTCTAGCACCAGCCACAGGTCAAGTCAATCTTCTATTTCAGGAGACTAGCAGCAATAGAATTAATATATAACCATATTAAAGTCATTTCAAAGAAGAAATGTTAATGAGTGACTGAAATTTGCAACTTAATCCAAAAGCAGAGCAAGATCATTTCATAAAAATAACTATAATAATAATTTGTTGACTCAATAGTTCATCCTTGTTTTTTATTTTTCATGAATCTATCTGTAAAACCAAATGCCCATTTTTAAAAATGCCACCATTCTATCTCCTCCTCCCACAGCTGCTACATGCTTGCCTATTTAGAAAGAGCTCATCAGCCTTTTTAAATATCATTTTTTATTTTTCAATTACAGTTGACATACAATATCATATTAGTTTCAGGTGTACAACTCAGTGATTAGACATTTTATAACTTACTAAGTGATCATCCAGATAAATCTCAGACCCATCTGACACCATACATAGTTATTAGAATATTAGTGACTATATTCTCTATGCTATAGTTTACGTCCCCATGACTATTCTGTAACTGCCAATTTGTACTTCTTAACCCCTTCACCTTTTTCACCGATGCCCTCAACCCCCTCCCACCTGGCAACAGTCAAAATGTTCTCTGTATCTATGAGTCTGTTTCTGTTCTGCCTGCTCATTTATTTTTTTTAATTCAATTGTTGATAGATATGTATTTATTGCCTTTTTATTTTTCATATTTTTTATCATTCATTTCATGTAATACTGGTTTGGTGGTGATGAACTTTAGCTTTTTCTTCTCAGGGGACCTTTTTATATGTCCTTCAATTCTAAATGACAGCTTTGCTGGGTAGAGCAATCTTGGTGGTAGGTCCTTGCTTTTCATCACTTTGAATATTTCTTTCTAAAAACTTCTGGCCTGCAAAGTTTCTGCTGAAAAAACAGCTGACAGTCTTATGAGCTTTCTTGTGGGAAACTAACTGCTTTTCTCTCTCTCTCTTTTTTTTTTAATGGTTTTGTCTTTGTCTTTAAACTTTTGCATTTTGATTATGATGTGTCTTGATGTGAGCCTCTTTGGGTTCATCTTATTTGGGACTCTCTGTGCTTCCTGGACTTCTATGTCTATTTTTTTTTTCATCAGGTTAGTGAAGTTTTTTGCCAATATTTTTAAAAATAGTTTTTCAATTTCTTGCTCGTTCTTCTCCTTTCAGCACTCCCTGATGTGAATGTTGGTACACTTGAAGTTGTCCCAGAGGCTTCTTGCACTATCCTCATTTTTTGCTGTTTTGATGGGAATTTTTTGCTTTCTTTTTAAATTATTTTTAAAAATAGAATTTAATTCTTTTTTTAAAATAATGTATTGATTTCAGAGAGGAAGGGAGAGGAAGAGAGAGATAGAAACATCAATGATGACAGAGAATCATTGATCTGCTGCCTCCTGCATGCCCCCTATTGGGGATCAAGCCCACAACCTGGGCCTGTGTCCTGACTAAGAATCAAACCATGATCTCCTGGTTCATAGGTCAACACTCAACCACTGGCCAGGCTGCTTTATTTTGTGTGTGTGGTTTTTTTTAATTGATTTCAGAGAGAAAGAGAAAGAGAGAGAGAGAGAGACATTGATGTGTGAGAGATACATTGATTGGTTGCCTCTTGAATGTGCCCCAAATGGGGATCAAATCACAACCTAGGTATGTGCCATGACTTGGAATAGAACTCACAGCCTTCCTTCCAGTGCATAGGAAGATGCTTCAACCAACTGAGCCACTCTGACCAGGGTTGCTTTTTTATCTTCCAAATCTGTGATTTAATACTCTGTTTTATCTATTCCACTGTTGACTCCCTGTAATGTATTCTTCATTTCAGTTAGTGTATCTTTCATTTCTGACTGGTTCTTTTTTAAGGTTACCATGTCTTTTTTAATGCTATTGCAGTTTTCACTAAATTTATCTATCCTTCCTCTAAGTTCATTGAACATCCTTATAAACAGGGTTTTGAACTCTGCATCTAGTAGATTGCTTATCTCCATTTTGTTTAGCTCTTTTCTTGCTTTGTTCTTTCATTTAGGACATGTTTCTCTGTCTCCTCATTTTAGCAGCCTTCCTATATTTGTTTCTATTTGATACATATCCCAGGCTTGGTAGAGTGGCCTTTTATGTGGTAGGTGCCCTGTAGGGTCCAGTGGCACAGCCTCCCCATTCACTCAAGCTAGGCAGTCCAGATAGCCACCCCCCACCCCTGCAATAGAAGGGGTGTGTATACCCTTCTCTTGCAGGTGAGCCTTGATTGCTATTGGCACATCAATGGGAGGTATTTACCCAGGCCTTTGGGCTACAAGGAGTGGCTGTGAGCATTGTGGAGGATCAGCTGTGCAAGGACCCACCCCACGGAGTAGGACTTACTTCAGTGGGGCTCTGATGTCTGCTGAGTCCTCTCATTGAGTATGTTGCTTGGGGAGACATGTTCTGAAACTGTTCACAGGGTGTGCTGGCTCTGGGGTTTCCCAGGAGATGCAGGCAATGGTCACCTGATGCATTTCTTCTGCCCAGGGCCTGCCAGCATGAACTACAATGTTATCTGCAGATAACTATACTTGTGCTGGGTTTGGAGATGCCCAAGAGAGATCAAGATGTGAACTCATGTTGGATATTGCTAGTGCCAGATCTGGGGCCACTTAGTGACAGGTATGGGGCATGCTGAGGCCAGATGCTGATTGTTTCAGAGATTTTAGGAAAGTCTGAAGCATGATCCAAGAGAAGCCATTTGTATGGACAAGTGACTGGAAACAGATTGAGTGGGCCCTGAAGTTGGGTGGGGTGGGGTCTCATGGAATCACTAGGGTGGGGCAAATAGTGTTAGCCAGGTTGATGGAGACTCAGATATGGTACTTGCCTGCTGACTCTTTGGTAGAAAGGCTCAGAAAAGGAACGGTGACCTCTGCCAGCATTTCAGGCTCAGAGAAAGCTGTCTCCCCTCCATCCCCCCCAGCTCTCACTCTGATGCCAGATAATTCAGTTCCTCCACGTATGTCCCTGGTGCTTTTCAACTGCTGCTCCAGTGCTGGATCTCAGAGAGAGTGAGTGCAAGTAAGTCCATGCATGGGCCTTTTAAGAGGAATGCCTGGTACTCCAGCAGCCCTTAGTGTTACTCAGCCACAATCCTCACTGGTTTTTACAACCAGAAGTTATGGGAACTTCTTTTCTTGGCACTGAAACCCTGGGCTAGGGGCCTGGTGTGGGGCTCAGATCCCTCACTCTTTAGAGGAAACTTCCAAAGCTGAGATATCCCTCCTGATTTTTATCTGCCAGATGTGGGCATGGGAGCAGCCTGTTCTGCATGTCTCTGCCCTTCTTAACAGTCTCAGTGTGGCTCTTCTTTATATCCTTAGTTGTAGGACTCCTGTTCAGCTATATTTCAGGCAGTTCTGAATGATGGTTGTTATGTAGTTTAGTTGCAATTTTGATGTGGCTATAGGAAGTTGCAAGTTCTGCATTTACTTATTTTGCCATCTTGACTAGAAGCCTTTATCAGCTTTTTTGATGGCATTTTAATTATTATTTTTGTAATAATAACAAAATCAAATAAAACATCTTTATTTCCATCTCCTGCCACATCACTATGTATACACACAGTGCCAAAGTGTTGAGTTGCATATAGGAGGAACTCAATTATGTGAAGTTGGTTGAGTAAATGCAGTGAATCAGTCCAACCATTTGCTGATAAAAGATCACTCTTTCACTTGAAGTAGAGGCTGGCAGTTCAAGTCAATATTTAATTAAAGAACTAATAGTTGTGTTAAACCTAATGAATTGTTGTATCTACAAATGTCATAACGTTTCTCTCTTTAGAGATCTCAAAGGGACTTTGAAGTACTTGGATTAGTAAAGTATTTGGTGAAGTATAAAAATCTTAGTATCATTTTGATGAATAAAACATTATACAAAGTAATAAATGGCTGTAGCCATATTCTTCCATGAAAAGTATTCCATTTCATAAACACATTTGGAGGGAGACAATATTAATGCAATATTAAAATATATTCAAGACACTATGTTCATTTCTTTATTTTGAAAGCATTCACCAAAATCTCTTATTGGGGTACTTAAAATATTTTATTGAAACTATTTAAAATATTTACATTATTTATTAAACATTTCAGAGGTAGTATTTTTAGAATTTAGATATTTTTATATCAGGTTTTCTCTCTAGATACTTAAGTCTAGGCAAATTCTCCAAAACAGAAAAAGTGAAATAAATTTTTTTTTAGATGAGACATTCAAGACTGGTTACAAGATAAGTAAAACTCATAAAAAAAGAAAACAACCAAATATCAAATTGAACAAGAATTATGATGTTATTTCACCTTTTATCATCTTAGATACGAAAAATTAAAAATCCTCCAATTTTCTTTTGAAAGAAAAATAAGCATATAAAATGTCAACAAGGCTTCTCTTAAATTTTTAACAGACTCATAAAAAAGTAAACTGCAAAAAACTTGAGAAACATTTTGCATATGATTTCCATAAAGTTGTTTCACTTCAGGAAAACTCAGAATAGTACTGCACATGTTCCATACAGCACAGAGTAAGGAAGAGTGCCAGTGAAGAGAATTGCAGATTTCAGAGTCCTTCTATCAAGAGTAATGTGCTTTATACCATTATAATGGAGTCACTGCTTAGATTTTCAAGTCATAAGTTTTGTGGATCCCACCACTACATCGTAAAAGACTGTGGTGTTTTCCAAAACATGTCAGGTTCAATTTCCTCTAAAGGTAGATGTGTTCACTTCTCTGGTGTTTGGGATAGTGGCCTACCCATTAATTTTCCATATGAAGGAGGAGCAGTGCTTATACCAACATTATTTTATTCTGGTGAAAATACAGTCAATTAATTAAGAGGGAACAGAATCCAGGTTTAAATCAACTGTAAGAGGACATGGCATATCATGCTTTTCTAGAAACTTGCAACAACCTGTTGTTTTATTTAACCCACTCCCAAAACCTCTTAAAATATATCTATTTTCAACTTTCTGAATAGAATGGTAAACAGAGGCAAGTTATAGGTTTAAAAGCAAAATGAAAGAAAAAAGCTTTTCACCCCAGGAAACACTAAACTAACATCCTTTCCTCTCGTCAGGCCCCCAACTATCTTCACTACTCAGTGTTAAACATATCTTGCTTACAAATAATTTGGTTGCAGTGTGTATGTAAATTACTGAAATGGTCACCATGTGTTTTGTGAATCTCATGTGATTCTTCTTGGTTTTAATAAATGTTAAATGTGATTAATTTACTGATGAGGAAATTCTTATGTGGATTAATTATTATAGTTGTTTCATCTGCGAGTGATTATTTTATTTCTGAAAGTCTAACACAGGGTCATTTCCTTGTCAGAAAACCAGGATTTGCTATGTAAAGATGGCTGACACCTCTTCCTTGCCTGGCTACCCTTTTGCTGGTGTCTCTTATCCACTGTAAGCTACGCTCCCAGATGCATCACAATCTCCTGGATTCTAGAATGGATGAGGATGAATCTGTTCAGAGTTCTGAGGGGAGCTGATGAAGCAATCAAACTACTTACTCTTAGCTTTGGAAAACGAAGGACAGTATAAGAAAATAGTAAAGCCAAGAAACAAGATATTTGGGTGGAAATTATGGCTATAGAAGAGAAATGTGGCCAAGGATATAAAGACATTAAAATAATATTCTTTTATAAAACAGGCAAGAGAAGTGTATGCCATGATGTTTATCTGCCTAATGATGACCCCAAATATTAACACTGTATGAGCAATGCTCACAGGTATAGCACATTAGCTCTACTGTACCTACAGCCAATTACTTACTCAGAGCACAATGACTTTCACATGTGAACTCATGGGTTATAAATCATTTGTTTATCATTAATGGAGCTCGTCTTTGAACAAATCCTGGCAAAAAACAGCTGTGTTTCTTACCTCAGCAGTATGACTCTTCATCTTGGTCTCTCTCTTCCTGAACAGGATCCTATTAGAAGAAATTGTTCTTAGTAAGAAGACTACCTTAAAAATTATATGTTCCAGAAAGATAAATATAAAACACATTAGAATCCACCCTGCTTTCCCCCATGCAAGCAGAAGATGAAAATAACAGAGCTAAAAGGGTAATGAAAAGTATATGCTGTATTATTTAGAAATCTGGTTCATATTTTATAATTGGCATCTTCTTTGCATTTATAGTTATCTTTTTTATGGAAATAAACTTTTGGTGTTCCAGCCAACAAGGCACGAAAAGGTAATTCTTGAAAATACCATGGACACTGCTGAATTCAGAGTGGCACTCAGACGTGGGACTGTCTTTAAACCTTCAGAAGTAGTCAAGGTATGAGACCTCCTCCAGAGAGAACCTATGTATTATGCAGCATGGGTGGCTTTTTTAAGTGGTCATGACATGAGAGGCAAATTAGTGTGTTCCAGGAGCATGACCTCCAAAACTAAAACCAGGGCATGCTTGGAGGAGGAAAGCGCAGGAATTGACACTTCCTTCCAACTCGACAACCTTACAATGAGTTGGACCTTAAGAGAAATAAAAAAGGGAGCTCCTGCCTGAGATGAGGACAAATAAAGGAGAACTCCAAAGTAAACTTAATATACAAACATTTGCAATAGTAGGAGAATGATTTTTCTTCTTGGAGAAATATGTTCCTTTATATCTCAGTGGAGAAATTTGAATCATTACACAATATTTTAAAAAGTGTATATAAAACCTAACAATTTTTCAGAAATTAAATATAGTAGAGAGATAAACTTTAATATTATAAACCATTGTATATTTTATAAAGTACCCATCTTCTTTATAGACATTTTCAAGTCATAATTTCTCTTACAGTTTAATTTTTTATAATTTTTGAAAACTAAAATTTATTTTCTGAATAGTATTCTTGAATGAATATTACTAGTTATTTATTATAGATTTGAAATTGGCTAATTGAGAATTTGGAACAAAATAATTATATTTTACCTTGTAACATATGTACGTACATAAAGAAATGACAAGCAAGTTATTCTAGAATGTTGTAATTACTTTAGAGCCTTCTATAGCACCTCAGTAGAAAAGCTCTCTCCCTTCAGACATCCTATAATATTAATAGTCTGAGCTCTCATGACTTTGAGCCCACAGTCTTCCACCAGTATATTTGTGTGCATGACTAGTTGCCACATCAAACTATAAGCTCTCAGAAGTCCTCTCTCTGAAGGTCTCTATAGTTTTTAGACCTAAGTAACAGCACAGCAATTAATGTCTGATAAATAAATAAATGCTTTTTTTTTTTCTTGTAAGGAATATCATATTTGTCTCAGAATTTCCTTAAGTGGCAATAAGTTTCAGGATAGTAAAGTGAAGCTTTTTCTTTTTTTTTTTTTTAATTAATAGTAGTCAAAATAACTACAGCTAAAATAGAGTCTGGTACAACTAAAATCATTGCTCCAAAGCTATATTGAGTTTATTTTTAAGTTACATTTCTATCAAAAAAATAAATAGAACCTAACTAAATGTCCTAGCACAAGGGAATTGTTAAATATATTATGATGTGCTTATGAAATTAAATAACTCACACCAACTAAAAATCCTCTTTTGAGAAATTTTTAATGACTTGGGGAGTAGTTTTTATTATGCTTTCTGGAGGAAAAAGCAGAATGTAAAATTGAATATATAGCTCAGTTTTGTTACGAAGTACAGAAGAAATAGAAGGAGAAGGGGGAGAAAAATTTATAATTGAGTTTCTTCTTTATATATTTCTATAGTTTCTAAAATCCAAATATATAAAAACCCAGAATCCGTACCAACCGACTGAAGGCTCGACCAAACACCAGAAATCAGTCCTGCAGTCAGTGCTGAGTTGCTGTGGCGACCCAGCACTGACTGCCACTGGTGCGGGGGCGGTGACCCAGAACTGACTGCTGAGGGGACTGCAGATCAGGCCCGGAGAGAGGTCTGAAGAGAGAGGCAGTGTCTGATACGCAGCCTCCATTGCAGCTGTTGATCAGCTGTTGCCTGTCTCTTTCTCTCTGGGCTTTGCCAGCAGCCACACCTCTGTTTCTCTCCAGGCCTCCACGGCAGCTGCTGATCAGGCCCACTTCTCTGGTCAGGCCTGGTGATAGGCCCAGAGATGCTGACTGGCATAGAAACTGACCAATCAGAACCAAATCTGGGTGAACTGTGAGGAGCCAATGGCTGCCTAGGAGGCGGAACTTTTGACGCTGACTGGCATAGAAACCGGCCAATCAGAACCAAATTGGCCAGCAGGGGAGGGCAATTGAGGGCAAGATCAGGCCTGCAGGGGAGGACAGTTGGGGGTGAGATCAGGTTGGCAGGAGAGGGCAGTTAGGGGTGATAAGGCAGGCAGAGGGGTTGGGGCAATCAGGCAGGCAGGCAGAGGCAGTTAGGAATGATCAGGCAGGCAGGCAGGTGAGCAGTTAGGATCCAGTAGTCCCAGATTGTGAAAGGCATGTCCAACAGGGATCAGACCTAAACCAGCAGTTGGACATCCCCCAAGGTGTCCCCGATTGGAGAGGGTGCAGGCTGGGCTGAGGGAACCCCCCCTCTGTGTACGAATTTTGTGCACTGGGCCACTAGTTTCTATAATAAGCATATAATCCTAATATATAAAAAACCAGGGGCCATCATGACCAAAACAACCAGATGGATGACCTAACAGCAGGCTGCATGGGGCGACAAGGCTGGAAGACGGGTTAGTGAGGGACGACCAAATGACTGAACAGCAGGCTGTGTGGGTGACCAGGCTAGCAGGGGATTAGTGAGGAACAACCAAATGACTGAACAGCAGGCTGTGTGGGGCAACCAGGCCAGCAGGGGGGCAGTAAGGGGCAACCAGGCCTGCGGGGGAGGGGGGAGTTGGGTGCGACCAGGTCGGCAGGAGGGGCAGTTGGGGGTGACCAGGCTGGCACGGGGGACAGTAATGGAAAACCAGGCCAGTTGGGGGACAGTTAGGGGCAACCAGGCCAGCAGAGGGGGGCAGTTGGGGGCAACACAGGAAGGGCAGTAAGGGGCAATCAGGCTGACGGGGGGACAGTTAGAGGCAACCAGGCCAGTAGGGAGGGGGCAGTTGGGGTGACCAGGCCAGCAGGAGGAGAAATTGGGGGCAACCAGGCCAGCAGGGGGGGCAGTAAGGGAAAACTAGGCCGGCAGGGTCAGTTAGGGGCGACTAGGCTGGCAGAGGGGGGTAGTTGGGGGCAACCAGGCTAGCAGGGGGGCAGTAAGGGGAAACCAGGCTGATGGGGGGGGTCAGTTAGGGGTGGCCAGGCCAGTTTGGGGGCAGTTGGGAGCAACCAGGCCGGCAGGGGGTCAGTTGGAGGTGACCAGGCCTGCAGGGGGGCGATCAGACTGGCAGGCAGGTGAGTAGTTAGGAGCCAGCAGTCCAGAATTGTGAGAGGGATTTCCCGGATTAGAGAGGATGCAGGCTGGGCTGAGGGGATCCCCCTTTGCACGAATTTCATGCACTGGACCTCTAGTAGTTTTATAATTGAACAGTTACAAAATCATGGAGGAGAAGGTAGATTTGAATGACATAGAAAGTAAAAAATAAATACAACAAAGAACAAATCTAAAAATATCTACTTTTCATTAGGGATATCAAATGTCAAGACCATAGCAATACAGACATTATGGAGGATTGAATATATTAAAACTTTTTATATTTCTCTCTCAAAATTAATACCAAACATTCTCTAGTCTAAGAGGTATATTTTAATATTCCCTTTAAAATATTCTGGAATTGGAATGACCCAAATTTCTTATTTTAATCTAAAAGCTATTAGTAAACCTCACAATAGCCAGTTACAAGAGATATTTTATAAATCTGAATTGCCAGATATAATTATCTCTTTGTTTAGCTGACCAATTTTTTTCCTTCCTTTTTCCCTTTCTACCTCCCTTCCTTTTTCATAATATGATTAAATACCTACTATGCACTAGATGCTGCTTGGGGCAAGTAGTAGAATATAAATATGACATGGTTCCTTCCCTCTAGTAGCTAACAGTCTAGTGTGGAGCAGACACCATTGACCTACTGTGTCAATAGAGCATGAGAAACACTGATGGGGCGACTGGGCACAGGGTGCTGTGGGGAACACGTAGGAAGCACCAAACCCAGAGAAGTCTTCCCAGAGAGACAAGTGAGCAGACATGTGGATTAGCCAGGTGACAAGCAGTGAGGTGGAGAGTATCCCAAGAGAAAGCAGTGACAACTCAAAGAGAGAGAGAGGTTGAGAGAGTCTGAGAACGAAACAAAAAGAGAGATGGGTAGTGATAGAGATACAGCAAAGACACAGAGCAAGGCCTGAGGGAAATGGCAGTAGTTCATTCAGCCTGAGTGAAGTGTTGGTTTTAAACCCAGGAAGTTAAGAGCTGGGGGCTGCAAAGGGAGCAAGGATGGGATTATGTTAATGGCCTTAAGTCTTGTGTGCCACAATAAGGATCTCCAGCTGAAATGGGAAGGACTGAGGTGTAGAGTAAGTGTTTTAACCAGGATGTGGTTTAGTTTCAGAACGATTAGAATGAATCCCTTGTGAAGAATGAGTTTATGTCTCTAATCATCATGTGTCTCCTTCAGTTTACCATCCCCCTATCCCTTTGACTCCAACCAGGGGAACCCTACTCGGTCTTCCAGGTACTTCCATGACAGTCTTCCAGGGAGAATTGGTCGTCTCTTCCTCCATGTCTCTGGGCACTCTGCCTGTGCATGGAGTGTGCTTAGCTTTATTTTGTCATGGCTGTTGGACTGGACCTGGTGACAGCACAATGCTTTCCTCTAGAAAGGGCCTGGGCTTTGGACTCAGGCAGTATGCACTGCCTCCCTGATCTGCCATCTACTTACTTTGTGGTCCTGGACAAATTTTTAACACTCATAAAATCTCAGTTTCTTTATCAGAATTAATACACACTTCATAAGGGTTTTGTGAAGATTGGATGCAAAACCTACATAAAACACTTGGCCTATGGTGGATGCTCAGTGCTTCCTTCCTGCTGTGATTGATTCATGCCCACAGTTCCATAGCATCTGTTAAAATGTCTGCACATGGTTAAGTACTAAAGGCCTGGTTGCTAAATGAATGAAGGATAATGTTTAATGATCTAAAATCTCCCAAGTCAGGTATTTTTCCTTCATTAATTTTGGACAAATTTTGTTTAAATTCTTTTTAACCGTGTATCTTATGATGCAGCACCCAGATCTACCTTCAGGACTGAAAGACTTATTTCTGTGTGGGTGCTGTCAACCCTACTAGTGGACAGTCCTCAGTTGCAGCCCTCCTCTGAAATGGCAATGATTGCATTCTTACCTCACTCCAGCTCATGCCGATTCCCAGGGACAGTCTGCATCCCAGGGTCAGTCCACCCAGAGGTCAAAGGGTGATTCTTCCCAACTCTGAAGGTCAGTCCAGTTCCAGAGCTGCCAGGAGCTTGCTTGAGGCCTTCTCTGAGAGTGCAGTACAGCCGGCCTCTCCATCAATCCCTTCCTCACTCCCTTCCCTTCCCTTCCCTTCCCTTCCCTTCCCTTCCCTTCCCTTCCCTTCCCTTCTCTTCGCTTACCTTTCCTCCCCTCCCCTCCCCTCCTTTCCCTTCTCTTCTTTCCTTTCCCTTCCTTCCAAAGTGCTGATCCCCTATAAATTGTTCACATATCCCTGTATCAGAGTAAACATTCTGGGCAAACATATCCACGACACCACCGAAGTCAGATTTTCAAAATCTATCTTTTTCTTTATGAAAATGCTTTTGAAAAGTCTTAAAATGCTATGTGCATTCTTCAGTGATTGGCTATGTTTAGTAAGCCTCCTGTAATGTAGGAACATGTCTGTGAATGTTTCATGGTATGCTCCTGTGAAACTGTGTTGATCCCCCTACTTCCAGGTTCTCCAGGGACAGATAAAACTTTCCTAGTCAAAGTTGGAGGTAAGCTAGCTCCCAGGGAACACTGTTCTCCTATATTTTAAAACACGAAATTAAAAACAACGTAAATTAGTAATTCAATCGTGGCATTCCAATTTAATGAACCAGAGGTTTCATTGCATTATTGTTTTGTTCCACTGGACCAGTCTTTTGGAGTATGAATAGAAAGTTCTTCTTTATTAATAAATAAGTATATAAAAAATTCAAGGTGCCCGCTCTGCAATTATGTTGATGTCTCATAGGAGAGAAAATTCAATAATTTTAAATAATTTTTTCTTAGCATATTCACAACCTTACTAGATAGGACAGTGAAATTTGTGTCTTTTTAGTTTAAACTCCTTTAAGTGCAGTGCAGCAAAGCAATTGCTCCCTCGTGGCATGTGAGAAGCACTTACCAGGAAAATTATTATTGGATTACAGTTCTGGTAGCAGAAAATGTGAAAAATGAGATTCTTTGACATCTAAAAAGTGACCAATGATAAGAGATGAGTAATACCCACATATGATTGAAGTTCAATGCAAGACTTTTTGTCTACCTAAAACAAAAGTGACACCTGGGATCTTAGTTCTAGTTCATTCATTACTATTTCACAATACTTTATCTACTGTAATTTGGCATACACAACAGATGCAAAAGTTCTATTACAGATATTTTAAAACTCTGAAGACCTAGTAAAGTCATTTCCCTAAATGCTCATCCTTACCTAGACATCATGATCTCTTTAAGATATCTTATTGCCTTTGAAGAATGTAGGTTTAGCATGCAATGTCACTGCCATGTGCAAGACTGCTATTTCCTTAACCTTCTTTTACTTGAACAGCCATTCCTCTTAAAGCCTATGGCTTTCCTATTAATGCTCACCAGCTCTTGTTCATGTGTTGGCTTTTCTCCATTCAGACCCCTTCAGCTTGTTATGCGTACCTTAGCCTACTTTCAGACACAAAGCTCTGTGAAGGCAAGCATGCTATCTGTCTTGTGCCCAATTCTTCACGCAGTGCCAAGCCCAATTTCTGACCTAGAGCAAGAGCAGAATGACTATCTGCTGACTGAATGAATACATGGGTGAATATCTGGCTTCTACCTTCATTTCCTTGTGTTTCTTTCTTCTAATACTGTATGTGTGAAGACTAATAAACTTACAACAGATTATTTTTAATTTCATAATACATGGATACTCTCACATCTACTACCCTTTTTGGGTAGTTCTGTCATGAATTAGAACTAAAATTTTATGATTTAATGAACCTTATATTTTTTCAATATTCAAATTTAACATAAATATAGTATTTAATAAAGAATGACAAAGAACTTTCAGAATTAACAGTGTGAGAAACTAGATATCTTAAACAATTATCCTACTAAAAAATTCTATATAAATATATGTGAAAATTAAAAAAAAACACATGTTTACCTGAGTTGGAAAAAAAGTACAGGAATTCCTCAAGGATCAAACATGAGCAAAAACAAGAATCCAGAGTAATAAGGGCTTTAAAGTCCTAAACAAAAACAAACAAAACCAAAATAACAGAAGCAATGCTATTCCTTGGGCATCTAAAGTTTGGTTTTGATGAATTTGAGGGGCAAAAATAAGTGGCAAATGTTAGAGACCACCTCTTGGGGAATCTGGTAGGACAGCATCACATAACACCAAAAGCACAAAGGTCTTCACTCAAAACATGTTTTATAGGAGAACAGGAAAAAACACACAAAACAACACAACAAAAAATAAAAACTAACAAAAAAACAACTTTATATTTTGATAGAGGGAAATGTTTTCCCTGTTAATTCATAAATCAGCCCTCACTCCATATACACTGAGTGGCCAGATTATTATGATCTCTGAATGCATAATAATCTGGCCACTCAGTGTATGTCCTATATAATAAAAGGCTAATATGCAAATTGTTCCCTCTACCAGGAGTTTGACCACCAGGCAGGCCGGCCAACCACCCATGTCCCCTGGCCAGGCTGGCCAGACCCCACCATACACGAATTCATGTACCGGGCCTCTAATGTGTATAATGAGTGGCTAGATTATTATGCATTCAGAGATCATAATAATCTGGCCACTCAGTTTATATTCACTCTACATACCTTGGCAAAAAAAATAAAAACAAAAACAAACAAAAAAGGGGGCCAAATGCACAGAGTATTTTAAGAGACATTATGGTTTATAATTCTAAATAGTAAGTAATAAATATCCTATATAGATGAAAGCCCCAAGAAACTACATCTCAAGACATTTCCCAAGATAAAGGTCTATCAAAAATAATATTGAAAAAATGCACAAAATAAAATTGAGAAACTGGTAGCCACAATACATTTAAATGAACTAAACACTTCATTTAAAAGACAAATATTAGATATTGGAGTTTTAAAAATCATCCATGTATATGTATTACAAGAAAAATGTCTAAAATGTAAGACTAAAAAGTATTTGAAATAAAAGGATAAAATAGAAGGAATACTAATAAAAAAAGCATTAGCATATTATAATGAGACTAGAGGCCCGGTGCATGAAATTCATGCATGGTGGGGGGTCCCTCTCAGCCTCTCAGCCCAGCTTGCACCTCTCCAATCCGGGACATCCATCTCACAATCTGGGACTGCTGGCTCCTAACTGCACACCTTCCTGCCAGCCTGATCGCCCCTAACTGCCCCCTGCGGCCCCACCCCCCCAAACACCAGCCTGGTTTCCCCACACAGCCTGCTGCTCAGTCATTTGGTCGCTCCTCACTAACCCTCCTGCCGGCCTGGTCGCCCCACGCAGCCTGTTTGGTTGTCCATTCAGTTGTGATGGTCACTTAGGCTTTTATATAGATAGATAATTCAAGTATTTCAAAATAAACTTTAATATTAAAGTATAATGAGACATTTAAAAGATAATTATTCAAGAAGGTTTAATATAGTTGGAAGATACAAACTTCTAAATGTGTTTATTTCTATTAACACAGTCTAAAAGTATATAAAGCAGAAATTGAAAGAAGTAGATTAAGAAACTGATAAATAAGATTTCATTGGTGGCTATTTTAACACAACTCTTTTGGCAATTGCTAAATTTGCAGACAAAAATGAATAAGAATATATTAGTAGATTTGAAAACGATACCTACTAAGCTCCTAAAAGATTTATATAAAATATGCCCGGCCAGCATGGCTCAGTGGTTGAGCAATGACCAATGAACCAGGAGGTCAAGGTTTGATTCCTGGTCAAGGCACATGCTTAGGTTGTGGGCTCAATCCCCAGTGGGGGGCATGCAGGAGGCAGCCGATCAATTATTCTCTCTCCTCATTGATGTTTCTATCTCTCCCTCACCATTCCTCTCTGAAATCAATAAAAATATATTAAAAAAAGAAAAAAAAGATTTATATAAAATATAGCATCTAACAATTGAATTTGAAAATTGACCACCACAAAGGAAACCTGAACATAAGTTAAAATCCTTCTATATAAATGATGAATACTATAACGAATCATAATTAAAATTAGAAAGTACTTAGTACAGAACAATAATAAAAATACTAAATGTAATAGATACCAAAACTTGAGAAATAGAGTAAAAGTGGTCCTTAGAGGAACAATTAAAGCCTTAAGTGCTAACATTAGAAAAACAAAGTTTCAAAATTAATGAGTTACATATCTGAGTTTTGAAATGAATCCTCAGAAAATGAAATCAAGAAACGAATATAGCTAAAGGCAGAAATTAAGAAATAAAAAACAGAGAAAATCAACAAAATCTAACATTTTTGTTCAAAAAGATTAATAAAAATTCATAAAACTCAGAAAAGATTGACCAGATAATTATCAAAATTTTCAATATTTGAAAGTAAAAGGAGTCATTATGATAAAATCTATAGAAATTTAAAAGAGTAAAAAAATACATGAAATACTTGCTGACAATAAATTTAAAAAATCCATGAAAGGGTTACATTTCTTGGAAAATTCAACCAAATATGAATGTTGTTTTTTTTTTTTTTTAAAGAGAACATATGTAGTTCTCTAACTATTAAAGAAATTAAAGCAGAGATTAAAAATTCTGCACTGAGAAAATGTACAGCCCAGGTAGTTTTACAGAATAGTAATACTAAATGTTTAAGGAACGCATAATTTCTATACAGAAAATCTGTCAGGGAATAGAAAAAGAAAGAACATGCCCCAAGTAATTTTATAAGATTTTTAGTATAAACTGAAAACCAACCTCTGAAAAAGACTGCATGAGAAAGGTAAATCATAAGCCAATCTCATACATTAGTGTAAAGGAAAACAAACAAACAAACAAACAAAAAACTTAACCCACCATATAGAAAAAAGAAAATATATCAATTCCTTGGTAGGATTATTAGATAAATAAAAGAGTGACTCAAAATTAATATTCCATTAACATATACTTTAACATATTTAATAGTGTAAAGGGAAACATTCATAAAATTTCAATGGATACAGCATAGTTGATATTCAAATTTTATTCATGAAAAACATTCTCAACATTCTTAATATTAAAATAGAAGGGACTTTTTAAGAAACTGATAAAGGGTATCTTAAATAAATCCTATTATAAATACTTAATGGTAAAATTTTAAGACATATATTTTAAAATCAGGAACCTGACAAAATGCCAACTATCAACACTTCTATTCATCATTATAGTTGAGCCTCTCAGTGCAAAAGACCAAAAATAAAGAGAAAACAAAAAAACATAAAAAACTAGAATTGGAAAAAAAGGAAGGACATTGCACTGAGAAAATAACTGCATGCAAAGATCTACAAAGATTATTCCCTGGAAAGTACTGCCAAATTATTAGAATTAATAAGAAGGTTTACAAAAATGCCAGATATAAAAAGAGCTAGTTGCATTTCTCTATACCAGTAATAATTAAACAAAACTTAAAAGGTCATTATTTGAAACTAGAGGCCCGGTGCATAAAATTTATGCACTGGGGAGGTGTCCCTCAGTCCAGCCTGCACACTCTCCAATATGGGACCCCTTGGGGGATGTCCGACTGCCAGTTTTGGATCGGGCCTAAACCGGCAGTTGGGCATCCCTGTCACAATCTGGGACTGCTGGCTCCTAACCACTCACCTGCCTGCCAGCCTGATTGCCCCTAACAATATCCACTCACCTGCCTGCCAGCCTGATTGCCCCTAACCACTCCCCTGCTGGACTGATTGATGCCTAACTGCTCCCCTGCCAGCCTGATTGCCCTCAACGGCCCTCTCCTGCTGGCCTTGTCACCCCCAACTGCCCTCCCCTGCCGGCCCGATCATCCCCAGCTGCCCTCCCCTGCCAGCCTGGTTGCCCCTAACTGCCCTCCCCTGCTGGCTCGGTCACCCCCAACTGCCCTCCCCTGCCTGCCTGATCGTCCTCAGCTGCCCTCCCTTGCCAGCCTGATCTCACCCCCAACTGCCTTCCCCTGCTGGTCTGGTCATCCACAACTGCCCTCCCCTGCTGGCCATCTTGTGGCAGCTATCTTGTGATGGCCATCTTGTGGTGGCCATCTTGTGATGACATGGGGGTGGCCATCTTGTGATAATGTGGTGGCAGCCATCTTATGATGATGTGGGGACAGCCATCTTGTGATGATGTGAGGGCATCACATGAGGGCATGATGCCACCTACGCTTTTTTAAAAAATATATTTTTTTGATTTTTTACAGAAAGGAAGGGAGAGGGATAAAGAATCAGAAACATCGATGAGAGAGAAACATTGATCAGCTGCCTCCTGCATACCTCCCACTGGAGATGTGCCCGCAACCAAGGTACATGCCCTTGACCGGAATCGAACCTGAGACCCTTCAGTCCGCAGGCCGACGCTCTATCCATTGAGCCAAACTGGTCAGGGCACCTACGCTTTTATTATATAGGACTAGAGGCCTGGTGCACAAAATTCATGCATGGGGGCGGGGGGGTGTGTCCCTCATTCCAGCCTACACCCTCTCCAATCTGGGACCCCAGTGGGGATCGGGCCTAAACGGGCAGTTGGACATCCCTCTCACAATCCGGGACTACTGGCTCCCAACTGCTCACCTGCCTGCCTTCCTGATTTCCCCTAACTGCTTCTGCCTGCCAGCCTGATCACCCCCTAACCACTCCAATGCCAGCCTGATTGATGTCTAACTGCTCCCCTGCCAGCCTGTTTGCCCTCAACTTTCCTCCTCTGCCAGCCTGGTCACTCCTAACTGCCCTCCACTGCAGGCTTGATTGCCTCCAACTGCCCTCCCTTGCAGGCCTGGTGCCTTCCGACTGCCCTCCCCTGCTGGCCATCTTTTGGTGGCCATCTTGTGTCCACATGGGGGCAGGATCTTTGACCACATGGGGGCATCCATATTGTGTGTTGGAGTGATGGTCAATCTGCATATTACTCTTTTATTAGATAGGATAGAGGCCTGGTGCATGGGTGGGGGCCAGCTGGTTTGCCCTGAAGGGTGTCCAAGATCAGGGTGGGGGTTCCAATGGGGCATGGGGAGGCCTGAGCAAGGGGCCTGTGGTGGTTTGCAGGCCAGCCACGCCCCCTGGAAACCCAAACAGAGGCCCTGGTATCTGAAATTTATTTACCTTCTACAATTAAAACTTTGTAGCCTGGAGTGGAGCCAAGCCTCCTGCTCGCTCCGTGGCTGGCAGCCGTTTCTGTTGGGGTTTGTGTATATCTTCTATAATTGAAACTTTGTAGCCTTACGCGGAGGCCTGGGTCGGCCAGGGTGTGCAGAAAGCAGGGGGCAATCCTAGCCTCCTGCTCTTTCCAGCTACGTGGCTGCTGCCATTTCTGTTTGGATTTGTTTACCTTCTATAATTGAAACTTTGTAGCCTTGAGTGGAAGCTTAGGCCTGCAACAGCTCACAGAAAGCTTGACTTCCTTTGTTACCAGGGAAACCCAAGCCTCCCTCCTGCTCTCTGTGGCTGTAGCCATCTTGGTTGGGTTTATTTGCATACCCTCTCTGATTGGCTGGTGGGCGTGGCTGGTGGGTGTGGCTTGTGCGTGCAGCGGAGTGATGGTTAATTTGCATATTGCTCTTTTATTAGGTAGGATAATTGCACAAAATATGAGGGATCAAGGAACAAATCTAACAGAAGACATGTTAGCTTTATGGAATAATATTTTTATATTTATTCAAATATATTAATGAAGACCAAATTTAGAGGTGTGCTATATGTTCAAGGATAGGAAAACTCAGTTTCATAAATAAATCAATCTTCCCAATTTGATCCATAGATTTAATGCAATGCCAATCAAATTTCCAAGATTTCTTTTTCCGTGTGTAGAGGATGAGTATGATGATTTTGAAATTTATATGGGAAAATAAGAGAACAAAAACAGCCCAAAATATTTCTATAAAAACATTAACATATATCAAGTCTTGTTAGAACTAAACTATATATTATGGTACTGGTCAAAGACAGACAAATAAACCAATGCATTTACTAGAGAATCAGATATAGACCCAAACATAATTATATGAAATTTGATTTATAAAAAACTAGTGATGAAATCTAATGAAGAAAGCATGGGGAATTTAATAAATTAGTATTGTACTAATGAGTTTAGATATATAAAAGTCCAACTTCACAACACACACAATTCTTGTGGTGTAATGTCTTAGATGTGGAAAGCAAAACATACAAGCTTTTGGAAGAAAGTTAGGAAAACATTTTAATGAGCTTGGGATAAGAAAGTCTTTCTTAAACTAGACCCTCAAAAGATCATAAAGGTAAAGTTTAATAAATTTCTTGTCACTAAAGTTTATAATCTTTCTTCAAAAGTTAGCATAAAGAAAATAAGGCAAGGCACAAAATGGGAGGAGATATTTGCTATATGTATATATATATATATACACATACATACTAGAGGCCCGGTGCACGAAAATTCATGTACTGGGAGGGGAGGTCCCTCAGCCCGGCCTGTGCCCTCTTGCAGTCTAGGACCCCTCAGGGGATGTCTGCCTGCTCCGCAGTCAGATATCCTTAGCACAGCCATCAGCCTGGCTTATGGCAGTTTAGGAGCAATCGGGCCGGCAGGGGAGGGCAGTTAGGGGCAACCAGGCTGGCAAGGGAGGAAAGTTAGTGGTGACTGGGCCAGCAGGGGAGGGTAGTTGGGGGTGACCAGGCCGGCAGGGGAGTGCCTTTTGGGGCAATTGAGCCAGCAGGGGAGCAGTTAGGCGTCGATCAGGCTGGCAGGGGAGTGGTTAGGGGGTGATCAAGCTGGCAGGCAGAAATGGTTAGGGGCAATCAGGCAGGCAGGCAGGCGAGCGGTTGGGAGCCAGCAGTCCTAGATTGTGAGAGGGATGTCCGACTGCCCGTTTAGGCCCGATGCCAGTGGGATCGGGCTTAAACGGGCAGTCGGACATCCCTCGAGGGGTCCCAAATTGGAGAGGGTGCAGGCTCGGCTGAGGGACACACACTTCTCCCCCTCCCCCGTGCACAAATTTTGTGCATCGGGCCTCTAGTAGTGTATAATATAGTGAAAAAATTATAAAATTTATCTACAGGCACTGTCAAGAATGGGCTTCAGAAACATGTTAGATAAAAAAAGTATGGATTACTTAGTATGGATTACTGGATCTAAAGAATACAATACAATTCTTATACAACATATTGTTTAGGAAGAAATACATATGTGGTAGACCTATGAAGAAAAAATAGAAAATACAGAACATAAAATTTAAGATAGTGATTAACTCTAGGAAAACAGAGCTTTACAAATGTCTTTTACTCATTTTGCTGTGTAGTAGGTTACATGGTGTTTGTTGTATTGTTAGTTTTTGAACATTACCCATGCATGATAAATATTTTCCTGTGTGTAATATTTAACTGAGAGCATTCTTAATTTTTTAAAAAAATCATTTGAATGAAGTAGAAAGGGGAAAAATGGGGAGAAAAGAGAGAGAAAGAAGGATCAAGGAAGGTAGGCAATATTTCCTGACCTTTAATGAGGGCTAAGTAAATCTATTAAATCTATCTCCTCCAATTTTAACCAACTTTTCTGTGCTGAGGGGAGATAACCTTTTGGGGAAGGATATCACTGTTTCAGCCCTATACTTCCTAAAATGCTGTTAAAACACCTATTTAAAACTCTTTCAGATAAAGAGACACATTTGTGATGAAAGTGACGCTGAGCAGATTTCTCTCTAGGATTGGCTGAATTTCATATACAATTTATAAAGTTGTGCAGGTTATCAGGATCA
Organism: Eptesicus fuscus; assembly: GCF_027574615.1. Classification (NCBI taxonomy): domain Eukaryota; kingdom Metazoa; phylum Chordata; class Mammalia; order Chiroptera; family Vespertilionidae; genus Eptesicus; species Eptesicus fuscus. The sequence continues at coordinate 65,165,323 of NC_072481.1, forward strand.
AAAGACTTTGTCTCAAAAAAGGTCTAGAGCTTTCATTTGAAACCATGGAGTCCCTTACCCAGGGTAGCCTATCTCCTCCTTCCTGACACTCACTCAAGTTTTTAGGTGAAGCAAGCACATTGGCCTTTCACTCAGCCTGGTGACCTTGCTGCCCTACTTTGAAAATACTGACCAGTGATGCCCTCTAAAGGGGAATGGAGGCCAGAGTCAAGTGCAGAGCTCTTTTTATTTTCTAATTGGAACAAATGAGTTTTTCACCTCCCCTTACAAAGCTGCTTTATACCCTTATAATTATATAATTAGCAACTTTGGCACCTATTTTGCCACTTTTTAATTGTGTTGCTAAATATAATTAGAAATACAAAGAAATACACCCAGGAAAAGCAAAATGGGAAAATAAGAAGGAAAAAAGTTTTTATAAATTGTACTACTTACACTTATGCTTGTGCCAGCAAGTATTCCTGATAGTAACTCCAGGGACTAGCGGCTCTTCAGACACATACTTCCTGTTACAATGTCATCGTTTTGTATAGTAGGAATCAAAGATTTAGTGAAAAGCTAGGCCCCTTTCAGAGTTTGTGAAATATCAGCAGAGTGTCAGCTCACTCTCTGATCTACTTTTTCAAATATCTGACATACCTGTAGCACAATGACTTCTTGAAAATTTAATGTGCAGAATAACCACATTGAAAATTAACTATGCCTTACAGCTTTACCATGAAATATTGGGAATCTTTTTTTCCAACACTTTTGAAAGAGGGCAGCCCAGCTTTTAGTTTTTGGTGGTTTTAGTTTCACTTTCCTCAAGGGAGAGTTGAGACGTCTTTGGTTTGCAATACTTAAACCCTTTGAGGTTCTCTTTGAAAAGAGAAGGATAGAAAGAGAAGTAGCCCAATCACAGAGATTCCAACATTCTCAAGGTGTAAAGAGTGAAGATGGGACAGAAACACTAAGTACAGAGACCTGGTAAGTCATGGAAAAGTCTTCAGAGACTTTTCAGGTTGTGAGAAAAGAAGAGGTAGATGCCACTAGCAAAGAATCTGCTAGCCTTGGAAGCACATGGATATAATGCATTTCAGCAGTGATCAATATGGACTGAAAGCAAGAGGATAAAGGACTCTTCCACAATTTCTTAAATTCTTGGATTGCATGAGCTCCAGGACTCTTACACAATTCAAAGACATAAAAGGATCCCAGAAAATTAATTGAAGTTGGATTTCCTACCAACTCTGTAGAGTGGGCAAGATGATAAGAAGGGGAGCAAGTGTTAGATTTAATCTGATTTTAGAAGTCACATTGAACAAAGCACATATGCTGTAGAGTGCAAGTGGGCTGGGACTCGAGTGGGTTGAGCTTGTTCCTAATGTAGAACATAAGACATTAGAGCCGAATGGTGAAGATTATGGTCTTGGAGGCAGACAGGCTAGTCCTGGTTCTGCCTCTTATCTACTCAATCTCTATAAATGAAAGTGTCTTTACCTATAAAAAGGGGGATCTATCAATATGGGTTTCTACTAATAAGATTATTGGGAAGATTTCATGTAATAGCTATATTAAATGGGGGTGACCAGGCCGGCAGGGGAGTGCCTTTTGGGGCAATAGAGCCAGCAGGGGAGCAGTTAGGCATCGATCAGGCTGGCAGGGGAGTGGTTAGGGGGTGATCAAGCTGGCAGGCAGAAGTGGTTAGGGGCAATCAGGCAGGCAGGCAGGCGAGCGGTTGGGAGCCAGTAGTCCTAGATTGTGAGAGGGATGTCCGACTGCCTTTTAGTGTGTCACATATTCATGAATACTCAATAAATATTAGCTGTCATTTAAATTATGATGCTTTATTCTGAAACTCAGCTTTCCTAACCTATGAAAAGAGGACGATATAAATGTCCATTTTTATGCCTGGGCTTCTAAAAAGGCTTAAACAAATAAAGAATCAAGTTGTCCAAAAGAAATATATAGAAGAAAGCTCCCCAAAATAATTTCAGTGGCTACCATTTGATAAGCATCTAAAGTCAACCATATATATGCAAATTTCCTTCATCTATAATGGTCCTTCAAACAATCCTGAAAGATCGACTATATGGGTTAGGAAACTGAAGTCTCAAAAAAGTTAAGTATCTGTTCACGTCTACAATGAGTAAATGGTTAAGCCTGGCCTGAAACATGGTTACTTTGAGTTCTGATAATTTGAGAAGAATTGTAATCTTAAAATTTTCTTCCCTAATTACAATGTTTCATTAATAATAGCTACCAAATAACTTCCATGTTCTGACTCTAGACTGAGAATTTAACTTATATTTCATGTGCATCTCACGATTACCCAGAGTGATAGAAATTCTGCCTTCATTTTACAGATGAAAAAAGAGAGAACGTTGCAGTGCAATGCAAGTGTTGTAGCTAAACTTAGATCTGCCTGAATTTAATGACTTCCCCCCTCCCAACCCCCAATTTAATTCACTCTCTCATATGACCCAGACTTTCCACTCCTAGGCACATGGAAAATATACCCAAACTTTTAAATTACTCACCATCTTTTTTTTTCTTTTAAACATTTTTATTGATTTCAGAGAGGAAGGCAGAGGGGGAAAGGGAGAGGGAGAGAGAGAGAAAGAGAGAGAGAGAAGAGAGAGAGAGAGAGAGAGAGAGAGAGAGAGAGAGAGAGAGAAAGAGACATCAATGATGAGAGAGAATCATTGATCAGCTGCCTCCTGCATGCCCCATACTAAGGATGGAGCCCACAACCTGGGCATATGCTCTTGACCAGAAACAAACCTGAGACCCTTCAGTCCGCAGGCCAATGTTTTATCCACTGAGTCAAACTGGCTAGGGCTACTCACCATCTTAATAGCAGTATCATCACAATAGTAAAATATTGGAAACAACCTAAATGCCCATCAACTGGTGAATGTATAGACAAAATACGATATATCTATACAATGGAATGTTACTCAGCAGTAAAAAGGAACAAACTACTTATATGTACTCTGACAAAAACAAATCTCAAAAGCATTATAGTAAGTCAACACCAGAGGCCACATATTTTATGACTGCATTTATATTAAATGTCCAGAAAAGAGGAAAATATAGATATAGGAAGTACATTATAGTTGCCTGGGGCAAGGGGTAGGAATGAAGATTAACAGTAAATAGGCATAACAGATTTTTATTGGGGTGATGAAAATGTTCTAAAATTGATTTATGGTAATGATTACACAACTTGCTCAATTTAACAAAAGTCCTATTGTATACTTGAAATATGATATGTAAAATATGCCTCTGTAAAGTTGTTAAAAAATGTGAAAAATATACAGTATTTAATAGCCCTTAGGATACTTTGTGTTTTTAGTTTATTGTGTTTTTTTCTTGTTCTTCTAGTCCATTGTGTTAAATATGGTGCAACCTTATTTTTAATGCCTTATGACTCACTTTAATAAATTAAAACTCTTTTGGAATTTATGTGTTCCTATTAAAATAAATAATCATTATCTATTGTTATTAAAATACTTTATTAATAATATTTTGTGCTGCAGTAATTCTAGATTACTTTAATTCATTGCCACATATAGAAAACATAATTTCAAGTGAGGAAAACGATATTTAAGATGTGGGTCTAAAGAAGATATTGAGGGCCCTTTTTCACCTTTAACCATGTTCGGCCCCACTATCAGGTTGTTTATAACTTTCCAAGGGATCATTGAATCTGAAGGGGAAAGCTACAGCTTTCTGTCCACCTCTCCCCCCAACTTAGGTATTCTAGAGTTTTTTCTAAATATCTCAATCTACATTTTATTAATGGGGAAATTAGAGGCAGGAGAGCAAAAGGGAGAGAGTGATAGAACAAAAAACAAACATGTTTGGAAAGAAGATCCTGTGTATGTGTGTTTCTTTAATCCTAATATTGCCTCTGGCTTTGAAAAAAATCTATTGGCAGATCTTGAGCTCATTTGACTAACTAGATAATAATCATAATGCATTCCACAGGAATTCCATGAAATCTGTTGGTGACAGCTTAGAATGGCCCTTCAAAATAAATAGGCAGCTTTGTCAGGAAGAGAAGAGGGCCCAGAGTAGCTGTGTGGAAGAGAAAAAGAGGGAACAGCATTGTACATAATTAAAGTTGCATTTTTTTGTTATCTCAAGATTTTTGGAGATCTTATCAAGAAAATAGATTAGAACATTTTTAATAGTTCCCAATAGGGAGATAAGACCAAGGCTAATAGTGAAACCTATGAGTAATGATATGGCAAACTATCTAGAATTCATCCTGATTTGTTGATATTTGTTCTGATTAGAAAGGGCCTTTAATGTTGTTAAATATTTTGAACATAATCTCTGAACATGAGCATCCCAGAGATTTCTAGTTCTGTAGCTTAATAAGGACAGGTGGCATGGGCTTTATTCTTGCTCTATAGCAAATGCCTAGTACCCATAGCAGGCACTTCATAAATTTGTGTAGAAAATTGAATGAATCACATGAAGACTCTGAATGTACACAATTCAAGCTTGCAGGGATGTCTTGCTTTCGAGGCCCACTATTATTACATCATAAATAGTCTCAAAATTATTTTCTTAGTTTATGGGGATAGAAGGAGACAGACTTTTACTATACTACCAAAAAGTGACACTATGCTATGGGCATCCTGTGGTTAACCTGTTCAGTTTGAAGGCATGATGATCCACTTTGTTTGTTTGTCCCCTCCCTCCCCCAAAATATGTTATTTAATCATTGATACAATGGTTGAAAACTCAGGAAATGAGACAACAAAATTTGATTTACTTCTGAACCAAATATCATATCAAATTCTTTACCTGTTTACTGTAGGTTTAAGAAGAGCTAAAAGAATCTTACTTCAACAGTTAATTGGAATAAAGCCATGTTTCCATTTGTTTCTTCTAGCAAGTTCTCTCCATATTTTTCTGTTACAGAAATAATAAATAAAATAAAGCATACTAAGGAAAGGAACATAGTTGTGTGCCCTGTGTGTGTATGTGCGTGTGTGTGGTGGGAGGAGTAAGGAATTGCCAAAAAGACTTTAGATATTAGTCCAAAAAGAAGCCTAAATTACATTCCATACCAACTGAACTTTACATTCATAGGACCAACTGGGTAAAATTAAAACTCAAACTCAATAGATATTAAATAACAATAATAAAATAATTGGAGGCTTTAGATTTTAATGAGGGGTCATTAGTTGCTCTTTCTATCAATATAATGGGCTATAAAGATGAGCTCTTGCCCAGTTATAGTTATTAAAGACCACTTTACCCCCTCTTAAAATACAATGCCTGAAGATGCTCTATAGAAATTCTCATTTGGTTCATGACATTTTGACACTTTGGTTGAGAAAGCCAACAGGAAAATTCTGCATTTTGTGTTTCAGGACCTAACCCTCACCTGGTCTTCTTATATCACATTTAGAAGTGTTGTCTCCTTTTCACTTTTCTATGAGCATCAAAGAAAATTTACCTGGATGACTGTCACCTTTTTGTCTTGACATTTAACATGTAGTAAGTGGACAAAATGTTATGTTTGGGCAAAGCAGAGGAAATACATGTTTAAGTCACACACTTGTTATTCTAGATAAAAAATCCGATGTCTTCAGTTCTTGGTAAAACATATTTGGAGAAGCATATGAACAGACTAACATGGTTTCAAGAGGATGAGAACAATAGCAAGAGGTTTGGAAAATATGTTTTAGAAAAAACAAAATTAAAGCCTGGGTTATGAACACAAAAATCTTACAGGAGTTGAGCAAGTAATAAATGTGAACCAAACAGGCCAGATATAAAAAATAGATTTCAATTCTTAAAGAATTATTCTTACTCCCATTTTTCTTGAAAATGCAGATTTCTCAGTCCTTCTTTATTCATCCATCTTTTGATAGAAAAATTCATATAAAATGTTAATTTTTGTCTTAAGAAAAATAAAAGTCTAAGCAGGATGATGAATTACTGAGAGGGCCACAAAGTAGAGAAGTCTTCATCTAATGGAACAATAGTTACTTGACTGATTGAAACTATGTAAGAAAGTGAGTAACACTTAGAGATGATTATTTTCAAAAAAAGATGGGATCCACTACCCAATTTTTAAATATTAGGTATATTTTATTTATTTATTTTTATTGTTGATACTATTACAAAACACTTCTTTGAAGGCCAATATTGTGCAAGTAAAGTAAATCACATCTGTGGTACAAATTTAGCTATAGACATCAATGACATCTCTGAAGAAAAATAGACTTTAAAAGAGAAAATTCAGAGATAGAAGTACAAAAAATGACCTCTCAAAATAGACTAGTCTTATTCTGGATCACAGTAGAAGAGAGAAGCAACCCAATGGATGAAAGTTGCCAAAAGGAATATTTCAGTGCCTCAGGAATATAAACACAGTCTAAAAAGTCAAATTTCTATGAGTAAAGTTGGCTGGCTCATGAAATGACAAGCACCCTGTGATGGTTTATTTTATGTATTAGGTCCCACAGGCTAAGAGATGTCCAGATAGCTGGTAAAACACTTATGGGTGTATCTCTGAGGCTGCCTCTGGACAAGATTAGCATTTATATTAGTTGACTTAATAAAGAAGATTGACCTCACCAAGGCAGGTGGGCATCATCCTATGCTTTCAGGGCTTGAATAGAACAACAAAATTAGAGGAAGTGTGCTTGAACTGAGAAATCCATCTTCTCCTGCCCTTGGACATCAGTCTTCTGGTTCTCACACTGGTACTTATATCATTGGCCCTGGATTCTCAGGCCTTCAGACTTTGTGCTAAATTACACCACCAGTTTTCCTGATTTTCCAGCTTGCAGACAGCAGGTTGTGAGACTTATAGGACTTCATAATCATGAAAACCAATTTCTATAATAAATTTTCTTAAAATATATATATGTAGAAATTAATTAAAAGAAATATTTTAATATCACTATTTGCCCTTTCTCTATAATAAAAGTGTCAACCAAATTCATGATCGACAATGACAGATGGAAACAAATGCGTGCGATTGGCACCAGCGAGAGCTTTATATGTATCGTACATGCACAAGTCAATTTAGCTTTTTACATATATATAGAATAAACTTGCTTAATTAGATCTGCTTTCTGATGTAGCTAAACTTTTTCCAGCCCAGTGGAGCACCCCAACTTCTCTTTCAGGTAATTGTCAGCAGCACAGCAGTAAATATCAACATGAAGCAGATTATTATTGTAGATCACGCAGGGAGAACAAAGGGCAAAATATTTAACTGCAGCAGTGTTTGACTATATTCTGCACAGTGAGAAAACTTGAAGTCATTTTCAAGTTCCACCATTTCTTACTTCTTTTCGTTGGGTCAAGTTTCTAAGCTTTCTAAATCCCCATTTTCTGGCTAATGAAAAGAAAATAGGATTTTACTGAGTCTCCTATCTACCTACTCCAGGACTTCTGTGAAGATCAAATGAGATGAGGCATGGGAAAACGCCTCACAGACATTTGGTTAAAGTGTAAAATGTTTGCACCTGGCTATAAAACAAGTCATGTTCCTGGGCTGAAGAAACTGCAAGGAGGCTAGTTGCTAGGGAGAAGATGCGGGGAGTTGCTACTGATGGACACTTAGCATATTAGCCAAATATAATGTCCTATATAATAAAAGGTGAATGTCCTATATAATAAAAGGTGAATATGCAAATTGTCTCCTTGGGCAGGAGTTCGACTGGGTGGGAGTTCGACTCAACCGTGCGGCTGCCAACTGGCCAGATCAGGGCCCCATCGTCCTCCTCAACCTCCCAGGGCCCCTTCCCCCAGCCAACCCCACCCCTGGTTATCCCCCCCCCCATCGGGGGTGGGGCCGGCCGACCAACTGCCCACAGACCCTCTCCCAGCTGGCCCCACCCCGATTGGCCTTCGGCAGCCAGGCTGAGGGACCCCACCCGAGCACAAAATCATGCACTGGGCCTCTAATATATATATATATATATATATATATATATATATATATATATATATATTCTATTCCATTCCATTCTCTGGAGAACCTTGAATCATTGTCTTCTGAAGTAAGACTGCTTACATTTGAATTGAGGCTTTATCATCATTAATTCTATTACCTTGAAAAATTTACTTAAGTTCCATAATATTAAGTTTACTAATCTGCAAAATGGGATTGGTCATAGCACTTCTTTCACAGTGTTACTGGGTATATTACATTAAATGATATGCATAAAATGCTTAAAATAATGCGTGTAGCATAGTAATTGTTTGATAAAAATCTGGACAAATATATGAACAGACTGAAGTGTGTCTGAGAGCATGAGAACAATAGTAGGGTTTGGCAAACATGAGTAATGAGAGAAGTAAAGTAACAGCAGCAACTATTGAAGTAATAGCAATAGTAGTCATGTGACTACCACTTTGTAGTGGCTGTTAGAAATATGTTGTAAATTTAGATATTGTAATGTTATTCAATCAGAATGTAAGCTTTGTGAGAACAGGGGCCATGTCTATCTTATTCTTCATGGTATACCTAATTCTGTCCCCATAGCTTGTTAAAATCATAGTTTCAACAGAGTCTTTTTATAAACCTATTTTTGATAGGGCTAACATAGAAAATAACCATGGTGTGCTCAGGTTTTAAAATATGTAAACAGCTTGTGCTTGCCTAATTTGAACTACAATTTAGCAGATTCTAGAAATTCCTAGTAAATATATCTCAACACTTTGAAAATCCTTATTTTTGTGAACATCAATAAGACATATTGTATTGTGAAGTCTCGTTGAAAAATATAAGAGCCCCCTCCAGATCTGATTACAGTGATCCAGCTGGGGCCATTCATTCATAATACTCAGGAGTACATCTTCACAAAATCACAAATCACTGGGATGATAATTTGAAAGAAATTTGTAAAACAAGTTAGTCCCTTAACTGACCAGAATGGATACCCAGCCAAATAGAAAAGATGCCAGCCATGACCAACCAGCAGAGATAAACTTATGGGTACTGGCTGAATATCTGCCTTGCAAATCACTGGTCTAGCTCTTGGGGTCATATGCTCATACAAAAGCTATAATCTTAACTGTTAAGGATGCCAAATGTCAAAGCTCTCTTGTTTAATCATATATACTTACATCATTACAGAGTTCTATGGTAACACTTTAAATGCAATAGCCCAAGGACACATTACCACTATTATATTTTTATCTGAGCAGGTTATAGGGCTGAACTGATTGATGCCCTCGCCAAAGAGCTGTTCCAACATCTGAAAATGTAGACTATGTTTTGCTTGGGGCACATTCACAATCTTGACCTGGGGTTCTCCATGTCCAGTCCAAGAGTCACTAGTTTAGAAGAGCAGAGCCTTCTATTTTTCCTCGGCAGGTCTAGAGTGTCCTGTACCTTTTTAAGTACTTTGTTAGGACTTAAATCAACACTCTAATTATAGGCAAGAGGAAAGAACACTGAGAAACCAATGCCAAGACTGATTGGAGAAAGCTGGTTCTTCTCATGAGCAAAGAATTACATAAACTGCTCAGATCTGCTGCCTTCACTAATGTTGAGGCACTTGAGGAAAATGAGAGCCTCCCCCACCTTCTGCTCTCTTTAACATTTGAGTGAGCACTGTTTTTGTTTTGTTTTTAATTTTGAAAACAGGAGATTTATGCATGACCTAGAGAGGAAGAGATTTGTAGCACTAGGAGAGTAAAGGTAGACAATTCCTATCATTAATAGATGATTCATTTGGAACCATTAATATCAATTGAGATATTGTCAACATATGCTTTCTGTTTATCAAAAACTTCACCAACTGGGCTCAAGATCTATGTTGAGGACAGGACTAGACAGCAAAAATTAAGGGCATTTAATATTCTTTGTTTTCACTATTTTTAAAATAAATTTAGGGTTTAGAAACTTGACTCATTGCTAACCAGAGTCTCATAAAATTTATCCCTCAGACCACCTCAGAATCCATTGATTGTTAAAAATGCAGATTCAAAAGAGCCAACCAAGAGCTATTGATCCACCCGGGACAATATCTGACCAATTTTTGCATCTCTAACTCCTAGCATATTGCTTAGCCTATAGAATAAGTATTCAATAAGTTTGTTGACTAACATGACTTATTAATTAATGAGACCCTGGGATAGATGAATTGGATGGGATTAAATTAACCAGGGATTTTTTCTTTTATCTTCTTCCCTACTGATCTTTAGTTGGCAGAACTAAAATAGTTGGAAAAACACAAGTCAAAACATTTTCCACGGTTCCCTTCAGGCTTCCAAATTTCCATCAAGTCAGTAATCTTTAAGCAATGAAGTTAGTCTTGGAGCAGTTTTCTGCTGGCTAGAACTCAAAAGGACCTAAATGGTCTAAAATTAAAGCTTAAATTTTAGACAAATAAGAAAATATTCAACATCTGATGACGAGTTGGGAAGGCAAGTCTGTGGAGGAAATGCAGAAGTAAAGGTTGGAGATGAAGAGAAGAGAAAGGACAAGTGCATTTGTCACAGGCATGCACAAAGCTGTCCTGGGTAACTGTCCAGGGCTGGCATGACCATAGAAAGAGGAGATTGCATCTGACATCTGAACTCCAAAGCATCTCTTCCGCCAGCCTTTCTTATTTGAGCATGAAGAATCAGAATATCATCAGAAGACCTAACCAGCGATTTCCATTCTAGGTCCCATAAAACTAGAGTTTCTCCAATTTAACATAAAATGCTGGTTAAATCAAATTTTTATTGCATGCCATCTCAGAATTTTCCCTACTCCAATGGGCATGTCAATAGACTCTCAGGAGCCAGCATGTGTAGACAAACAGAGGTTGGTTGGCTCAATTAAAAAGCATGAGAAGGGATGTGCCAACAAGATTTATAAGGGAGTAGAGTGAGGGAGTATCAGGCACCCTAAAACACCAGTTAGCCAGCAGCTGCTATCAGGAATGTTGCCACACAAGTTCACTGGTTCTATACAAGCATTGGTATGAATGACATTGCTGACCCCCCTGGGAAGCAACAAAAAGCACTGGACTAAACTCTCATTTTGTGTTTCTTCTTCTTCTTTTCATTCTGTGCTTCTTAATTTGGGCAAACCAACACCTGTTTGTCCTCTAAAAAACAAAGAAAAAGAAAAATAAGGAGATTGACTGGCTCTTTGTGGTGTGTTGACAAGAAATCCCACTAAACACAACAGTGAACTCTGAAGAAACTGATCATGTGTTATCTGGAAAAAGATTATTTAATAATAGGTCCCTTTCCCCACGGGGCAGCCCATGCTTGTTTTTCTCTTCCATATTCCCTTTCTTTTGCAAAGCTCCACAGTTTGACTCCTCCAGGTCGTTATATACACGAGGGGAGCCAAGAAAGTTTGACATTTGCTGTGGAACATAGTGTAGTTGAAGAAATTGGAACACACCCTTGGTGGCTCCTCTCCCCCACACACATACAGAGCCGCATGCCAGATACTGAGAGCTCCCAGGGCAGGTCATGTTCAGGAGCACTGACTTAAAAGCTCTTTAATTTTTTGAAAAAGGAAAGCCAAAATGTATCTCCTTTAGCTCTGCGTCCCATCTGATCAAAGTCTAAGAATACAAACTGGATCATAAAACAAGTAAAACACACCCGCATGGGAGAATGAAAGGACCAGAGAAACACTATCAGGAAATGTGTGCATGGATGGCCAACACACCCTCTTTCAGTCCCTAGCTCTGGTGCTTCTGTCCATTAACTGTGGGGAGGGGTTGGGGAGAGTCATCCCTCCACCCTGAAGTCTTCCACATCCCAGATGAGCATTTTGACTCCCTCCTCAGCGCTCCTCAGCCTTCTCTGGCCTGGCCTGGCCTTGTCTTCAGTCTCAATAAAGCCACTGTGCTCTGCTTTTCTTACTACCTTCACCTGATACCACATACATGGAAGGAAGACTTATGTAGATGGTTCCAAACTAGGTTTCAAAAGGAAGAAGCAGAATTTTGTCTATTCAAATAGAGCTTGTCATCATCCAAAGTCTTTTATGAAGACTCTCCACACAGCTCCTAACAATTCACTCCCCTCCCAAAGCCTCCTTTTTCTTCTAAAGTATTTATTAGACTGACCTATTTTAACTGCACTACATGTAATAAGTGTGCTATCAAAAACTTAGTTGTTTGGGAACATCTTAGTTCATTAGAAAACACTTCTGTCATTTTCCCCCTTAAAACTCTTGCTGAATGGGGCTAGCACCCTGACTAATGAAAAAATAACATGCATTTTAAAAATAGAAGTTCTCTGTTACAAATCTCTGTTGAACTAAGAATAATGCAAGTAAATGAAAATAAGATTTATTGAACATCCACTACATGCCAAACACTTTTATATACCTGATTATTGTCTCTCCACTGAAACTCTCAGGGAGATATTGTTCCCTCTTATTGACAAGCACTGAGGCTTGGAGTGAGTGGTAAGTGGAGTTAGGATTCAGACACCTCTCCACATCATTCATGCTGTCACAACTGGGCACTTAGTAAAGGCTGAATCTATTACCCAGAGTCTCTCTGACTCTATAGCATGTGCTCCCCACACCTTAATGACTTCTTATTTAAGCTCCCTCTGTGGATTCCCATCACCCACATGATGAAGTCCCTTTTTGACTTGGCCCCCACCTACGTCTCAAGCCTCACTGCACACCATTCACCAAATCCAGACCCACACCCAACTTTGTGTAGTTTTCTGAACAGGAAATTCTACTTTATAACTCCATAGCTTTCAGTGGCTATTCTTTCTTCCAAAAACACCCAGAAATTTCATATTCTTATTCAATAGTCTTCATGTGCTACTCACCCTGTCAAGATCTACCCTGACCTCTTCACCACCAGGCAATTAGATAATTCCTGTATTGTGTCTCCATATTCACACATGAATCTATATCATTCATGAGATTATGGCTCTTCCATGTTATCTTAACAACAATAGCATCCATAGGGTCTGGCACAGTCTGATACGTAGTAAAAATTTCGATAAAAATTTGTTGAATGAATATATAATTCTATAATATAGAGCCCAAAGAATTGCCATCTATCAGCCTTTAAAATTCATGTTATATCATGCATCATAACTGTTGACTATTTATTCAGTTTTTTTAATTCTTTCCAAATCTGTTTTTCTATTTTGCTAGCAATCCCAGATAATGCTGACTTCATTATTTTGTTTCTGTGTCCTAAGTACACTTTCTGACATGCTTCTATCATACCCTGGGCTCCCCTTTCGGCTTCCCTGCCATCTGCTGTCTCAGTTCTTCACCCCTACTTTCATGGCAGATGTGAACTCCCAACCCTGGTGTGGCAACAATTTAAATTCTCTCTCTACCGCCCCTGTTTTAACAATGCCAGCAAAAACTAATTCAACAGGGGGAAAAAAAAAGTTGCTCTTGCAGATGCAGCCAGAGATGTAAGAAAAGCCATTCCCAGCTGGAAATGTGTTCCTAGCTTTGGGTCCTTCACCTTCTGGCCCCAGGTTAACAGGGACTCTGGGTGAACAATCAGGTTTCCCAGTCCCAACATGCAGCAGAGCATCACGGCCCATCTCATCTCCTTCCCGGCAGATAAAACATGCGTTTGCCTCTAATTAAAAAGATTAATAAAGGAATAGGACACATCAGGTTCACATCAATCATTGCCCATGTGGTTCTTATTACTGTAATTAAAAGTTATCTTCCCCAAATTTTGGGATGAAAGTGCCACGATCTAAAATTGAAAACACATTGTAAGTTCTACATCCTCCAACTTCATTCATTTTTCTTCTTTATAAAAAGAGTGGCAAGGCAATGTTCTTATGGCTGTTAGGTTTAGAGGGGTTCTTAATAGCAATCTATCAGCAAAAAAATGCACTTTTTTATTTCTTGAAACACCCTGACAGAGGTGCATTTCCCTTTTGTATTCAAAATGAATGATCGCTTATTTTTATAATTCCTACGCTTGCCTTTTCCTTTTGTTCAGCTATCGGTGCCCTTGAAAATTCTGATATGAAAGGCATTTTTAATGACAAGTTAAAAATTTACTAAAGGCTCCGCTATTATGCTTGGGCTACAACAAGACAAACTTAATGCTTGAAGAATTTTTGTCTCCCAGAATGCATCAGCTGCCCAAAACAGACACAAAGGACCAACATGCCCCAGCCCCTGGCTTCACCTGGAAATGTGTATGATTCCAAGGACACTGAATCCTTTTACATAGTCCACAGGAGCGGAGTCAATCCTGGGTCAACTTCTGGGGGCTTAGCAATTCAATTTCAACACAATCAAACTTATTAAGAACCCACTGGTCAACCAGGCACCAGGAGCTTCCAAGTTTATTAGGCGGCAGCCAGGGCGGAAATGGCTGGAGATATAGAAGGTGGTTTTAGAAAATTCTTAGTTTATATCCCCTTTGTGGGTATAAGGTCTCCAGGCAAAAATGATTCTCCTAGTAGGCCAGTTTGTTCTCAAGGTTCCTGGCTTTTCCTATGCCAGCGTCTATCACCCCCCTTCTCTGAAACTACAGCTCTTACTGCTATTCTTCTTCTCCCCAACTCTCCCACATCTTGGTTGCTAGAATCCTTCACTGGTTGAAATGCACGAATGTTGGCTATTCTCGATGCTCTCAGCCTTCCGACCCAGGGCTCTATCTTCTTCCTGTTTCTCTTATCTGTGTCAAAGCAGGGGGCTTGTAACATTCTTTGCACATCTCACATCTGCACAGTTCAAAGCAGAATCCTGCTGCCTCAGTGTTTTTTTCTTATCTATCAAGGCTTTCCTGTGCAAACAAGGGCCTCAGCAGCTACAACTACATGGCTCCCTCATAGCTCCACTTAATACACTCTGAGACAGGGCTAGGCACCCCTATATTCTAGTTTCTTACTTCTACAAGAAAGTGCACACAACTCCAACATGCAAGGAATCCACTACTTTAAAACCTTATTGTTTTTAGCTTATTGAAATCTAACCCCATCAGGGTTTATCGCATTGAACCAAAGTCCTCATCCTCAAGAACTCCATGGCCTATTCCAAGACATTCAAATCTGCGTGGAGCCACATTCCCAGACTGAAATACTTCCATTCAGAAAATCTTGTGGCACATATAATTTCCATGATTCACATGGCACGAAGCACAGTGTTCTTAGTATCTTGACTTTTTGTCCAATTCTTTCTCATCTAGATTGTGAGCCTCTAGAGGCTGGGAAATCTGTTTTCTCCTTTTTGGTTCTTAGCACCTCCCTCCCACAGTGTTTTCACACTGCAAGTGCTCAAAGCGTGTTCCGAAGGATGATCCTCTTGGAGATTCCCGCCATGGGTAAAGTACGAGTGTCACAGACCTAAGCCCAGCAGGTAGAAAGCGTGCATATAGAAATGGTTGTAGTTATGGATAATTAATAACCTTTTGCTATGCCTGCCTGTGTCAGAGGCTGTCATCTTGGCCCCCCTCAGATTTTTCAAAAGCTGATCTTCTGTGCTCAGAGCCTCTCTTGCTTGTGCCAATCTACTCAGGCAATGGGGCAAAGGATGGGGTCAGAATTTCTATACCAGAGAAAGGATCCCCATTTACCAAAGCAGCGCTCAGAAAAGTGCTCTGCTGACAGCAAACAGCTGCTTTTGCAGGATGGAATCTTAAAGGACCTAATTAAAATGTTCATGAGGGCAGGCAAACTCTGCAGCTTTCTGAAGAAATGTCTTGGAAGCTGGTCCCTCTGCCAAACATGTGGGACATGGCCCAGACCCCAGGATGGAGAGCCAAACAATGGGATGGAGGACATCTTTTCAGCTCTGAACTGGAGCTTCATAGTTTGGGTCTAGGGCTATACGAAAGGACTGATCTACATATGGAATGTAGAGGCAGAAGCCAATATGCAGAAAGAGAGAGAAAAAAAAAATCAAGAGACTCTATAGTGCCAAAAAACATTGAAGGGACTCTATGGTGTCAAATATTGAAATGCTTGGAGTGCATTCTCTAAAACAGTTTGTGTTAACTTGTCACCCATTGATACCCCTATAGTTCTCTACTGAGGAGCTTGCCTACATTGAAAGTTAAATTTTCCAAGGGAAAGCCATACATTTCAAATACTGTAGATCTGCAAACATTTTCAATGAAAACATATCATTTGAGACCACAGATATTTTCCACATTTTCCTTTGTTCCTCTTGGATACTTTTCTAACTTATGTTTGATTTCATCACTTTTTAAGACCAGAAAACATTATCAATGGGACAGTGAGAGCACCAGCCCAACAGAATGCTTGGAAACAAGCAACAGAAGCACATTGTTTGGGCTGCAGATCCTTTTTTTACTTTTCCATATGTTGGGCTACATGGAGCTAGTGATAAGGCAGAGTGTCTGTCACCCGACAACTAGTCTGGAGGCTCTCTGGTAGGAAAAAAAATACAACACGGCACATTGGTTGGAAATGGAAATGGACGTTTGGATGAAATGTTTTGTAGGTAAGGGGCTTGCTTTCCAACTTGTCTGCAAAATGCTGAGCCAGTGCCATGTACCTATCATCCATAATGCATGGTTTATTTTTAGTATACATTTACATACAAAGTTGATGCTAAGTTTTTGATGAATACTTCTTTCCAAAAAAGTTTACTGGCTGTTGCAGAGACACAATCTCCATTTAAACAGCATCCGTTGCGCTTTGCCTTGGTGGCTGGCCATGCATTTTAAAGACAGCTTCTTCTACCCTGTGTAAAATAGGAGTCCCAGCCTCAAAAACCAAAAGCAACCTAATGAGGTCATGCCTGACCAAAACCTCATTTCTTTTTATCCATTTCACTCTTTGATCATCAGATAAGTGACATCCATAGCTCTCTATAACTTTCCATGTTATATATTAAAAGAAGATACATATTGAAGTCAGATACACATAGAATACATGCCATAGTTCAAGATTCATAGAGTGTAATACACATATACTTTAAATGGAACTTGCGAGAAATCCCTACTCCTGAAGAGATAGTAATAATAAATAAGGAAATGAGTAATTATTGGTGTATTGCCATAACCCACCATGTTATGAAATGTGTGTAGTTCTAGAGTAGGCCTAGAGTAGGCTCAGAAATTTATAGGTGTCCAATGTAGATTTACTATACACCAAAGCAAAAGATACCTAGTGGATCCCAAGACCACATCAGGAATTCAGCATCAAGCCAAACTACTCATGGAGAGATCAGAGAATTGGGGCCAGCCTGAGCACACACTGCCCATATGGGGACAAGATTTTAACCTGGTAGACTTTCTACACCTGTTCTGATTATCTCAAGACTGGTTTTCCAGAGCAGAGTCAGAGTAGACCAGCTTCTAGGGTTTGAGAGAAATAGGGAGAAATGTTTCATATAATCATACTTCGTCTTGGCCATTTAAAATAACTTCTGAATTATTGAGCCAATGTTTAGAGAAATGGATGGTATGGACTATCTAGGGTTTAGTACTTAAAAAAATGTCACAAAATCTATGTGGCAAATATAGATAAGTATTCAGATTTTGAGGTAGCTTTTCTAAACTTTACAATAGTCCAGAATTTGGTCTTGAGTTAGAACAAGAAAGCCACATAGGAACAGTATTTCTTGTAAATTACTCCTTGCTATGAGATTACATGGGGAGCAGATGAAGATGGAATAATAGAGTTCAAAACATTGTATTTCAAGAACAAGAAATAGTGTTTAGCAGGCCTTTTGAAGATTTTGAACATGTCTCAAAGCAAAAAACAAGAGCCTAGCCTAAACATTAAACATTAGGGGAAGATTATTTGTTCAGAGCCCTGTTTTATGTTACACAAAGAAATAATAAACAAGGGCGCTGGATTTATGACATAGTATGCATTCCATTTTATGAATATAGATGCAAATGTGAGGTGGTAATCATCAGTGTTTATCATTTTACCATCGTGATATAGTCTGTAGCTTGGAGGCAAACTGCCTGAGAAAAATGGGCCTCTCCAGGTTCTCCATTCTGCCTGAGAGGAACCACAGGACCAAACCAGGCTTTTTCCTAGAGCTTTCCAGTCAGAGCATCAATAACTAAGTGCCCAATAGTGAAGGGCCCCAAAGCACACTCATCATGGCCTGGGCAATATCAACCCTCATCATTTTGGCGATGCTGTTTTGAGAGAGCTTTGCTATGTGCTGGCTACATTGCATTTTCAGCTGATTTGCCCTGACTCATTTGAAATGACCAGGGACAACAGTCAGCTCCTGAAATGCAAGCGTTTCACTTCATTAATTGAAATGGGCCTTGAAGGGCTAAAAATTGTACTGGTTTCTTTGGTTCCTGACTGATGGTGGTGATTGGATAGTGTGCAAAGTAGAATAATTCCAAAGAAACTGAAACTGGAAGTTGGTTTAGTTAATACTTCCTTTTCCACTCCTGCTCTTTTTTTTTTTTCCCTACTGTAATTCCAGAGGAAAGGTTTTTCCAATGGTTTGAGCAAATCATTACTATAACAAATGCTATTTAGTGAGCACTGATCTAAATACTTGGTTATGTATGCATCAACCAATTTACACATTACAGAGATCCTGTGAGGTAAGTATTTTACAAATAAAGTGCCAGGCTCAGAGAGGTTTAGCAATTTGTCTGAGATCACACAGCTAGTGAATAAAACCCAGCCTTTCTAAATCAAAAGCTGTTAACCAGTATTCTATAATTGATTTTAATGAAGTACACTGATGTTAATTCCCAAATTTCTGGCTCTCAAATTTACCCTCTCATTCTTATTCTGTTTATCTATCATCACAACCTTTCTTACTTGTCTACCACTTTTATCTCCTTATTCTGTCAAATTATTTTTTTAAATTAAATATGTTTTTCTTTCAGAATTATGCTTGATGTCTTGGTTAGATAATATCTGGCACTTCTATGGGTAACTGACAGAAAAGTGTTCAGTGGGCAGGGGCCAACTTACCATCCCAGGAGCCCATCTTCAATTTGCACTACAATACTGAATTATGTTTCTCAAAGTGGCACCCTTGATTCTATTCCAGGCCTAAAAGACACAGACCTGCCTCCACTATGGAAAGCAACAGCTTAGAAGCTGTAGAGAGGTAGACAGTGTTTGGAGGAAAATACATTAAGAAGTCTCTGAACTTGAAAGTCAACAAAAAAGAAAAAGAACATAACAGACAAGACAAAAGTAGAGGTCAGGATGTGCTACAGCTCTAAGAATAAAAATAAAAAAAGAAAACCAGCTAGAACAGAAAAAAATATAAGACAGAAAAGGTCCATGTTGAAGATTAGTGATTAATGAAAAGAATAAGGTGAGGTTCATTCATTATTCCTTCAAAAATATGCATTGAGCACCCGCTATCTTCTGAAACTGGACACAGCAATAAACAACCAGATAAACTCCCTATCCTTCTTGTGGAGTCCATAGTTTTGGGGGAAAGATAGCTATGGACCAAACAAGTATAGAGTTTGAAGAGTGTTTTAAAGCTCCACAAAGCACTTTAGAATTTGAAAACTGAAAGGCTAATAGAAGTTGTCTGGGCAAAGATTAGGGGGATAAATGATAAAAGCACTGTATAAAAAATGTCAAAAAAGATTACAATAATTGCCCTTTATCTCCTTGCATTCAGGCTAGCCTAGTTTATCAAGAAGTTCATTGAGTTTTACCATATTTGATTGTTCTTTTTTATAACCATCTTTTCACAGGACTCTGAAGTCTGTTTAAGGATCATTACCATGTGATAATTTAGAAAAGAAGATGATGGTGTGTCTGTGTATTTTTTCTCTTTTGCCATTGAAATGTCTGACATATTTGGGTGCACAATAAGCAAACACAGATGTGAATGAACCAAAATAACGGAAGGAAGTAAGGACAGAAAACTGAAAGTGAAAAGGCCATGAAGCAGATTTCACAAATGATTTTAACAGCAAAGGTCAGAGCATATCAACCCTACAGTTAGGCTCCCATACAGATATCACATTACAGGAAATATGTACTGGAGAGGAATTAAAAAGGTACACAGGAGGGTAACCAAGATCAAAACATCTTGGTATGCAAAAGAGTTAGTAACTGAGCTCTGTGGAAGGAGGAAGCAAACACCGGGCATAAGGTTGTATTCCCCAACTGAGCCCAGAAGTCCTGCAGTTCGTTATGTGGCTGCGAAAAAGATAGATACAAAGTCGAAAACTCAATGAACTATACAGGCAATGGAACCACTGTTGTTACATGTGGAGTAATTTGGGAAGTGATTGCCAAAGTCAGCAGAAGGTGCTGTACGTGAGCATATCCCAACCTAAAGAACTGGATTGACACACATTTGAAAGTGCATGACTACAATGGATACCAATGGCGAGAGAGGGAAGACAGGGCTCCTCTACTTTGCCTTAGTTTTACTTTGGATAGTGAACTAAAGTGTGTATACAAGGCTCTTAGTAACATTACCAACTCTTAACCTTTTCCACTCGGATGTCGAGTGCAAATTACTCTTTGAATGTATCAATAATTTGAAATATAAAAAAAATCCAAATAAATAAGTTTGTATGAAAAGAAACTCCAGTTTTTTATTCTACTGCCACGCTTTGTAAAATCTGGGGTATTTAAAAAATTAAATCCCGAGTAGAATAAAGGAAATGAGAAAAAAGCAAACGAGTGCAAAGGGCTAAGGGCTAATGAAAAATGTCAACCAATTGACAAACAGGTATGAGAACCGGGAAGGAAAATGAGGGCAGAAAAAGTGAACTGGGATTGTTCCTCTTATGAAGTCAACAAGAAATTTACAATGAAATCAACAGAAATATCTGGCAAATTAGCAAAGACCCATTTTCCCATGTTGTGAAAAGAATTTTTCTATGGTACAGCTAAGAGAATTCCATAAAAGTCCCAGAAACTCCTGCTCATTTACTAACTGAACACATTACCTCCCTTCTACTCTCTCCTCGTTATAAACTTTCCTACTTCATAGACTCTTTCCAACAGCTGTCTGTTAGGAAATCCTTCTCAAAGGACTCTCTGGAACATAGGAGTGGGTGCTTCAACATCACTGCTCTGGATGCTATTCCTTAATATAAAGCATCCCTTGCCATTCATTCCTCCAGTCGCTCACCAAATATGATTTATGTGCTGTCTGCAGCCATGTACTGTGTTTAGAGCTGGACATAAAATAATAAATGATATTAAGGAGCCATTGTTTTGGTTAACATTGATTCAGGAGTGAGGCAGATCTAAAAAAGATGATACCCCTCCACCCCAATCCCAGCACCAGTGGCTTTCTGATTATCTCAAGGACCATTCAATGACTTTCCAAAGAAAGCCTTTTTACTGTTTTAAACATGTGCTTATACCAGATTGCCGTTTAAGGGAGTATGTAGGTGAGGTCATAACTGAATATTGTAGGGTGTTCTAAATTTGCACTCAACTTAAGTGGAAGCCAATTCTTATCCCCGTCTTAGTGGCTTTGTTTCTAACTATGCCAAGCTGGCTGGTTACCATAGCTTTGTTCCTGACAGATGGACATAGGACAAACCCCAGGTTTGAAAATCTGAACAGAGTATACAGCCAAAATAGTGTAGGGGAAAATCATCATCAGTGTATGTCATGCAATTAATTAATCATTATTTTGTGATTTTTTTTCTCATTCTAAATAAATATTTACTTTCTAATTTTGTATTTGTAATTCTGTCTTCCTTTTTTTTTGAAAAAACTCCTCCAACCCACAAACCAGAGATCTGCCCGTGGTGGATAGATATGAATTCTTCTTTGGCTCTGCTGCTTTCTAGCTATAAAAACTTGGACTGGTCACTTAACTTATCTATTTATTGTTGTTGTTATTAAAACAATAATGAAGTTATTATTAACATTATTTTACCTCATGTTTCCTTAAAGCATGCACAATAATACTTTCCAGGCATGGCAATGGTGAATATTAAAGAAGGCTATCTATGGAAGAGCACCTGACAAGTTAAAAATACTGTATTATTTAAGACATTATGTAAAAAGTCACTAACTCTCCTTACTTAAGTTTGAAATAGCATCTATTGCTTTAGCCTCTAAAGTTGCCTGAGAGATTTATATTGTTGTTTGGGTCTGGAATTTCTGTGTTGTTGTTGTTGTTTATATATTTAAGCTCTGACTCACTATCTAATCCCAAACTCCTTCAAGTGGACATTGAATTATTTACTTCTTTATAGCTCTCAGACCTCATTGGACCTAGCATGGAAACACTCTATGTAAGTGAATATTGTTGGATTTACTCATTTGGCTGGAATTCTGAGATTATTTCACCATAATCACCCATTCATCCATCTATCCATTTATCCATCCACCCATCCATTTAGTAAACATCTAATACATGCCTAATAGGTGCTGCCCTGAAAACTCAAGACTGTCAACAGATGAAAGCTAGGCTGTTTTGGTTGGGGTGGAAGACCCAGAGCCCAGCCTGACTGTGGATGGGAGTGGCTGATGAGTGCAGATTGCTATTCCCAGAACATCACTCTGCCAGATATTGTGCCAGGTGCTGGCAATATAACAATTAATACTTACAGTGCCTCCCCTTCAAAAGCTTAGATTGTCACGGGGAAGACCAAGAGGTAGAGAGAAAATTATAATAATCTTTCCTGAAGGAGTTAGGGGAAGCTATGTGTAGAGATAGGCCTTGAAGAATGAGGGGAACAATCCAGCAGGCATAAAAAGTAGGTGAGCACCCGGTGATAGGCATCAGCCTCCACAAAGGCACAGAGACATGCAAACATATGCCAATAACGAAGAGACAGGATACTTCTGTGGCTCTGATACAGCATACCCAACGATGTAGCAGAGGCATCGGCAGTAATGAGATCCTACAGAGCGTGGCCGACTCTTTAGTCTGAACTTTGATCTTTATTCTTAAGGCAACGAGCAGCCACCGAAGGTTTTAAATGGGACGATGTGATCAGCCTTCCCTGCATTTGAAAAACATTGTAGGAATACTCCATTGATTCTGAGCTTCCAGAACTGGAATTCTATACCCAGATTCCAAAATAATTTGCTACTTGGTGTATGATGATTGTGTATTTCTTCAGGTGGATTCATAGTAACAGCTATTAGAGTCTCATCTCCTCTGATATGAATTGAATTTAATCTGAAATGAAAGCTTCACCAGTGTTGAGGAAGGAGAGAAAAAAAAAGCGTATTTGAAACATAACTCCCTTATTTTAAAAGTCTTCAAAAAAGTAAGAATTCTGGAACTTTAACATTTGCTCTCTTTCTCTAACTGTGCATTTCTCCTAAGCAATTTTCTGAGATTTCTCCATTGATTAAAGTTAGGCCTTCACTGTGGGAATTCTTGAGGTTTAGCCAAACATAGATTATTCTTTGGATAATACTGTGCACAGTAAGATGGAATATGCCCACTTTTGTGTATCTAAAAATGATTAAGAAGCTCTGCCCTGAATGTGAAAACCAGAATGAAATGATACACATTAGGGGCAAAGCAAAGAAGTAAAGTACCACCCAGAAGGCAAAAAAAAAAAATATGGATTTCAACATGGGCATATCTGTAGGTCTATCAAAAATACAAAAAGGCAGAAAAACCTGCTTGCATTTAGATCCATGTCTCTGAATTTTCCAGAAAACAGGCGCCTGTCCAGGGTGAGGAGACGAAGCACTTTCTGGGGCAGGTACTTCGGGTAGAGTCAGTCTTGAGAGAGCAGAAATGTTAATTATTAACCTCAATGCAGGGCCCCTGCATTAAGAGTTCATATTTGTAAATGCATTTTGATCCTCAGATAAGCTAGTTTCTCTACCAGCACTCCCTCTGTAACTCCAAACTATATATATGTGTGTATATATATATATATATATATATATATATATATATATATATATAAAAAATATATATATATATATTTTTTTTTTTCAGTTGAGATCTGGGGTGGGCACGGTGGGGGTTGTGTTTGGGGAGGAAGAGAGAGCTCCTCTATACCTGGGAAAATGCTAATTCCTGTTTTTAAGAAAATGGGCTAAGAAAAGGCTCAAGGGAGTCTAGGACATCAAAGAACTCTTTTAAAACAACTTTTTTGACGATTTAAATGAAAATGAGGCAGACATATATGGATTAAATTTTCCCCTTAAAGCAGCCTGAGGTTTAAAGATTAAGGGGGAGAGAGATGGTGGTAAAATGTATTGGGGGTTATTATCAGAGGTTCAACTAAGCTGAAACGGAGTGCATTAACCCATGAGGTGCCCATGCGCATTCCAACGTGCACAGCGTGCGCACTCTCACAGAGGGACACGCACACACCGCACACGTGTGCCAGGTGCCCCCGAAACAGTCCCTTCACAGCGGATGATTTATGCAGCTTGCCAGGAGAGAAGTAGGCCATGCCAGCCTTGAAAGCACTTTAGTTTGGTTGTTTTTACTCATGAAGGACATGTTGTCCTGTAATTATTCTGTCATTTCTTAAAAGGTGAAATCCTTAACGGGTTTGTGCTTTCTGTGCTGCTGTTAGCGTTCTTGTCGGAGCACGTCTAACCAAGTAGGAATCCTCATTCCACAACTCCTTTATGAGGAACAAAGAGGAACTGGAGCTTTTAAAATGTATGAAAGAATCTAGAAGAAAGAATATTAGTCAGGGAGGACACAGATAAGATACAGAAAAATTGCAAACAGCATTCCCGTTTCCCCTCTGGGCTCTCAAAACACCTACAAAACACTCTCTGTCATTAACTTTTTTCCCCCTGTCTCTCTCTGTCAACAGGCAAGTATAATTTTGTATCTGTATGTGATAACAGAATAGGGTAGGGTAAAAATAGCTAATGTTTAACTCAGAGACTAAAGGAAAACATACAACTCCAACCAATGTAAATGTTAAAGTCATGTTTTAATACTTAGGAGAATCTAGAGGAGATGCTGGTGTTGATCAGGTTAGTTATTTGTTCTTTGTACTAACTGATAAAACTTGCAAAGTTAGTGAATTTTTTAAAACAGGGTTTGAGCCTCAAATAATCAGGAATTTTACCATTTCAAAGATCAAATGCAATAGGAATGCAACTTATTTTTTTTTTTCCATATCAAAATTAATCTTTCAGTTTGAAAGGTCTAGCACTGTGAAATGTTACAGGGTATTTCTAGGCCAAGTCAGAATGAACAGTTAGCAGGCTTATCATCAACTTAAGAATGATGTTCTAATTTCATGAATTGTAAAAAGTCTTGCCTTCTTCAAGTCCGATTAGGCAAAGTCAGATTAATAGGTGAGATCTCTGCATGCCAAAAGGCTTTGTATGATTATAAAAGCTAAAAGGCTGTGTATTGTAGGAATCCCTTTCCACGTCCCGCGTGGTCCAGGGTTCCGGTTCAGGGTTCGAGTTCTGGAGAAGGGCCGCACACAAATGAATGGAGACTTGAAGAAATTCAATTTGGCGAAATGGGGGGCCAGGCAGTAGTCCACCTCTAGTGGGAGAACTACTCCCTGCTCTGGCCCTGCCATCCCTTTTATTGAGGCTTTGGGGAAAACATCTTAGCCAGGATAAACAGAAATTTACATGGGAAAAACAAAGGTGGAGGCTGCTTCAGCTAACAATGTCTCAACTAAAGGGTGAGTGGTTAGAGCAATTAAGGTTGTTGACCAGCCTTCCTGGCTTCCTGTCAACATCTCTCTTTTAGTGAAACTGATTTGTTTCCGGCAGTGTATGATATAGGAGGTTACTTTATGGTGAATTCTCAAGGGCTAGGTCTCCTCCAGGGGTTCTTAAGTTGTGATCATTAAACAGAGTTACCCACTCATTTGGACCCAGCCACACAACCCCTGATAATTCTCAGCTACCTGCCCTCTGCTGGGGCATTTTAATAAGCAAACTCCTCTTCTTGTCCTTTAGCCTCCATGCTATTGCTCAGAAATTTCTGTTAACTTGATCTTTTGAAAATATGACCCCAAACAGTCATGGAAGTCAAAGCTGAGATTTAGCCAGTACATTATGCCTCACAGCTGTACTGTTATATATGGAGTTTTTTCTAACTGTTCATGGCATTATGTTGTTGGTCAGTGATCTGGTCAAACTGGTTGTTACATATCCTATATAATAAAAGGCTAATATGAAAATCGACCGAATGGTGTAACGACCAGTCGCTATGATGCTCACTGACCACCAGGGGGCAGACACTCAAAGCAGGAGCTGCCCCCTGGTGGTCAGTGCGCTCCCACAGGGGGAGCAACGCTCAGCCAGAAGCCCGGTTCATGGCTGGCAAGCGCAGCCATGGTGGCGGGAGCCTCTCCAACCTCCGCAGCAGTCAGACATCTCCCTAGGGCTCCCAGAATGCAAGAGGGCGCAGGCCAGGCTGAGGGACCACCCCTCCCCATCCCTGAGTGCACAAATTTCGTGCACTGGGCCTCTAGTTTTGAATATTACCCTTGAATGGGATGCATAGTGACTGCTGTTTTGAATTCCCTTAATGTTACCACCTCTCAATTAACACTGCCACTGACTTGGTTCAGGCCCTTGTCATATTTTGCCAAGACTATTGCAATAGACCCTGATATGGCATAAGATTAGTTGTGTTTACCATAGGATATAGGCATATTGAGGCAGGCCCACGTAGACAAGACTTCCCAGTAGGGCTCCATTATTCTGAGAGATTTAGAACCTTCAAGAGAAACAAACAAGTAAAAATTTTAAAGGATAATAGCAACAAAGAAGGGAGTTGGATTCAAGCAAAATGGGCTAATGTCAGAGGAAAGAGGCGATTCTGAAGATGATGGTATATCTGTACTCAGATGGTCCTCTATCAAGCATCATAGACTTTTGCCTGAGTGTCAAATGGCTGTAGATGAAAACCAAAATATAATTACACCTCTGTCTTGACAGGGCATTGAAAAGATAGCCCTTGACAACTTAGATTTCAGCACCTCCTGCAGCCAGGGAAAGAGGTGTCCTCAGCAGAGACCTCAGGCCACTGTAGACTTCGGGTGGCCACAAGAAAGCAGCCTTTGCCTTTGACTGTGCATTAGCAACAACGCAGCACTGAGCATTGATAACCATGGGCAACTGTACTTAAAGGTGAAAAAGGCAAATATGTTGTTTTTACTGCTGTATCCATAACCCCTAGTTCTTGGAATATAGGAGGAACTCAATAAACATTGGTTGGCATCAGTGCATGGATGCATAAAAACAATGGCTTTCTGTGGTCATGAAATGCACTGTGATATTTTCTATATTCAAATATTTTCTATTATATTGTATCCTATATTCCTTTATTAAAAAATATGCTGCTTAGTCTTACTAAATTGATTTATGGACTACTAATGGATTCTGACCCACAGTATGTAAAATACTTTTGTAATAGAAATTACAACTGTTATGTCTAATATTTATTAAGTATTTGCTGTGCTAGGTACTGTCCTAAGTACTTTACACATACTGGTACTAACTTATTTAGTCCTCATAACTTGACTGAGTTCCCTTAGATAGTAAGTGTAGGAGATAGGATTTATCTCCAGGCAGTCTTGCTCCAGATCCTACACGCTTAGACAGGGAGGAAGGAAATGTGACTATCACAGAATAACCAAAGGAACTAGACCTTGTAGGAGACACCTTTGAGGACTCACAGACCTATTTATGGGGGAAAAAATAGTGGGAGTGGTCTGTGAATAGTAAGGGAAATTATGCCTTGTGACTGTTAAGGCAAACCAAACCATACTTTCAGGCTGTTATGGCTTAGAAAACATAAGTGATACCTCACTCCATCTTTGCTTCTGCTAGACTTAAATGCTTTCAATGCAAATCTGATGTTTTCATCTTCTATTTTCAGAACTTTAAGTGCACCTTTAGGGTCCATTTGGTAAAATCCACTTGCCTTAGTGTGGAGTGTGTGTCCCTTTCTGCCCCATTCCTGACTACCAAACTGGTAGCATTAATTCCCATCACTCCCCAACAAGCATCTATACTACAACTAGGCCTTAGTATTTGACAATCACCAAGTATACCATTCCCTTCTCTGCCTCTGTACTTTTGCATATGCTTTTGATTTTTGCAAATACTTTTGGGTGGTGGCTGAATATTGTGCTGAAAGATCTGTAACCCAGACCTGAGTTTTCTCTTCCTTAGTCAACTAACTATAGGAAACATATACGTATTTTGTATTTAACTTCACTTATAAATAAATTAATGCAAAATATACAAAAATCAGTTTTTGAATACTTGAGTTGGATCTTATGAAATAGCTAAACCTAGTATATAAGTTAAAAATTATATATTATTGCCGGTTTGGCTCAGTGAATAGAGCGTTGGCCTGCGGACTGAAGGGTCCCAGGTTCAATTCCGGTCAAGGGCATGTACCTTGGTTGCAGGCACATCCCAGTAGGGGGTGTGCAGGAGGCGGCTGATGGATGTTTCTCTCTCATCGATGTTTCTAGCTCTCTATCCCTCTCCCTTCCTCTCTGTAAAAAAACAATAAAGTATATTTTTTAAAAATTGTATATTATCAGAACCCTTAAAGTTCAAAAAAATTCAGTATTATATAATTTTTCAGTAAATTAAGTGTAACCAACTTTTCCTGTACCACTGGACTAGGTAGGTTCTTTGGTGGAGCATCAGATAATGTAGTTAGCTTGCCAGAGAAGTACCAGAGCCCATGCTACAAGATTTACATACAATAACATTAAACATTAGAGAAACAACAGCAGAGCAAGATGCTTAGCATATGAAAGGCATGTGGAAACAGAGACCTTAACACAGAAGAGCAAATTCACAGCTTTCATCTCAGAAAAATAGAATGGTGACAGTTATTTAAATGTTCAGTGTCTATTATATGCCAAACAATGAGATACACCCTCTATTTTTTATAGTATATTAGCCACTTAATAGTGTGGACCTGAGAAAGCAGATACCTAGAAGAGCTCCTGGTGGCTAAAAGGGCTCAAATTAAAAATTAAAAATTAAATTAAAAAACAAGCTTGGCAACCATTTCTAAACACAGCCCTCTCATGCAAGCTGCACTTCAAGGAGAAACCTGTACTGAACTTTCTGCCTCCTGCACCCAACCGCCTGACTGCACTGTGTTCTTCCCTGTGAGCCCATCCTTATAAAGAAGTTAGTTCCTAGAATTCTATTTCAACCAATAGAACTGAGACTTTCACTGTCCAGGCAAAGCTTTACTAGTATATCTATCCCCATATCATCTTCAACAACCAATCAGAGCAGTTCTACTCTAACCAATCAGGACCAAACTGCAAGGATTTGGAGGTCCTCATTTGCATTAGAACAGACCAATCAGGGGTCAGGGGCAAGGACTTCTCTATGTAACTCAGCTCTCCTCTGGCTGTCAAAGCACACTTTTCCTTTCCTCCAAAGACTGAAGATACTGTTTGCCTTACTAAAAACACCTAAAAGTCTCATCTGAGCAGAGTAGAGTGGGCAGAGCAGAGTAGTGGAACTGAGCAGAGCTGGCTGGCCCCAGGGCCACCTCATAGTCCTGCTGCTTCATAATTGAGCCGAAACACTATTGAACTATTCCACAGTCCTGTTGTATCACAATTGAGCTATTTGCACTGAATAAAGTTTCCTTCTTCACTGTACCCTGATTGAGGATTCCTGTCAGTGTGGAATTGGTGCCAAACCATCAGTTGACAATGGTTATAGAAAACCTGTGGTTACTATCACCATTAACAGATGAGACAATTGAGACTTCAAGAGATCATTTAACCAATGTTCCCAAACTAGTATAAGGTAAGATGGGGTTTCAGTTTGAGTCTGAATTACATGCTCTTAGCCACCAAGGGAAGTTCTTACAGGAACATAGCAAATGAACACTTCAGTTCCTCCTCATTTTGTGAGTTCACCCCTTTACCTTAGTTATCTATCTACAACTTAAGTGATGTAAACAATAAAAAGTGCTGGGTTCAAGTTTTGACTTCTTCCTTGCTTCATTGTATGACCTGGTTGTGTAATTGGCCAAGTCAATTAATCTTGCTCAGCTTCAATAATTTATCTGTAAATGGGTTAAGTGGTAAGTAATTTATATTATTGGCAAGTCTTAGATATTCACGTTTTATAAATTGAAAAGTTGAATCCAAATGTAAAATGCTACCTGCCTTTTTTGAAATGTTGCAAGATGCTAAATGAAAGCTAAAAATAATAACAATTTTGAAAATTACATCAGTATTTTACTCAAGAATTATCATCATCCCCATTACAAAATATAAAGTCAAAAGAAACCATGTGAAGAAAACCATTACTTCCTGAAAGCATGTGATGGAAGAGTTAAAATGATCTAACTCTATCTGCAAGAAAGAGAACACCTATACAGACCAGCTGTGAGGTGTTATTCAGCCACCTAATCTTTTCAAGCTTCAATTTACTCTATAGGACTACTACAGGCCTGGTGCATGAATTTATGTACAGGTAGGGTTCCTCGGCATGGCCGGTGATCCAGGCAGATCAGGGGGGCTGGCCGGCCAGGGGAAGGGACCGTGGGAGGTTGGCCGGCTGTGGGAGGTTGGCTGTAGGAGTGCATTGACCACCAGGGGGCAGTTCCTGCATTGAGCGTCTGCCCTCTGGTGGTCAGTGCTCATCATAGCAACCGGTTGACCGGTCGTTTGGTTGCTTAGGCTTTTATATATACTAGTACAGATGGGATTGTGTTACATAATCTTGTGCCCTTACAAGTCTAACATTCTATCACTCAAGACCTTCAGGATCCCTTGTCTGTGACCCCTGCCTTCTACTTCACTCTACCAGACTGGAGAATCTTATGAAATCTTTCACCCCATTGATCTGGATGCATTTTAACCACAGAGACTCTAAACATAGTGCACTGTTTGTTTGGCTTGTCTGTATTGAACTGACCTCTCAGCTTTGTAAAATATATCTTTCATTGACTTCAATACCCACCACTTCATTCCTGGAAATTAATCGAGGGAGTTTGCGTTTGAATTTCCCTGGTGTCACTGGTGTATGGAAAAATCTGGTTACTTAAATCTCATTTTTATGTGTTACATTGTAATTTTTTAAGAGATCATCATAGCAATCTCCTATTTCTGTTAACTCTCTCTGAAAATCCAAATGGGTTTATTTCTTAAATTGCTAATAACCTTAGCCAGTCAGACAGATTACCAAGTATATGGACTACAGTTGAACATAAACTCATTTTATTTGATGAAGGCAAGAAAAATACAAAGATTTCCATTTTGAGAGTAAAACTGCCAGGGTGAATTACTTGGAACGCAGTTCAACATGATGAAATGTCATAAATTATGCTGAAAATTTATTTGTGTACATATTCAGCTCTGTGTGCTTTTATTGATAAAGCAGCAATTCTCCCCCTCCCCCTTTACTTTCCCTCCGGAGACTAACAATGACATTACCCTGGAAAAGAATCTGACTTCTGTTAGCTGACTATAGCACACAGACAAAAAAAACTCTTATTGTCTTATGTTAATTTTAGCAGAAAAAAAAAAAATAGCTCCCCCCTACAGTAGCCGGCCTGTTATCCTCAGCATAATGCCACCTGCCTCGTGCCCTTTTGGTCTCCCCTGAAAGAGAAGCTCAAGAGAGCAAGTCATTCCGCTCAAGTTAAAAGCAGGAACCAAGGTGAAAGAAAAGTGTTCTCAGGGACAATGTAACAAATATTCTGCTTCCTAAAGATGCCTTTTCAAACATAAGTCTGGCAGAGCTCAGGAATGGGAACAGAAGGTAACACAGCGTTCTACCAGGCTGCACTTGAGGCTCTGGAAGTGGGCTGGGCCAGTCCCCGCACACTTCTCCCCAACTGGGCATGCGTTTTGGCATCAGTCTTCTGCTTAGGTTCTGCTATTTGATTTTCAAGAACTTGCTAGAATATACACAAGTTAAAAAAAAAAAAAAAAACACACATAGGTTTTTAAGTTCCATATGTTTGAGGAGAGCCTTCACGAGTGACCAGCTGCATTCCAAAGAGAAGCATTTGAAAGCGTGGGCAAAACCTCCGCCGAGTCGCAGAGGAAAGGGCCTCGTTCCCTTCGCATTAGTCACTCTGTAAAAGATTAATCCTAATGAGCTACTTTTTACAGGCAGGCACACCCAGGCTTTGCATTACATACCGACGATTTCTCAATATTTAGGCCAAAATGTGTACACTCAGATGCTGATAGATATCGTCTTTCCAGAAACCATTAACTGTGGTATTAACTGTAATAACTTAGTGAGGTTAAGGAATGAGGCCAAGCGGGGGTTTTTCAGAGTTGCTGGGGAAGCAGTTGTTTGAAGCAGAGTAAAGGAACGCACTGATGGAACTCACTCCTAAAAACAGAGCATGAAGAAAACTCAGTCTGCTGTCTCTTTGTTTTCTCCCTTTCACACTGATCCCCACATCTGTGCCTCGGCTAGGTCAGTTTTCAGCAGGTAGTGCTGCTTGCTTAATTGATCTCATCAGTTAATGGCAGCCACTGTGATGGAATTTGAAGTTTTATACTCAAGAAACCAGCATGGAGACAGGACTTCCTGATACGCTTGCCAGACCCTGGGAGGACAACCACACACAGAACGGCTACCCTGACCCGAACCATGGCAGCAGTTTCTCCCTTAGCACCAGGACATGACTCCATTCCGCTGGGGAGCTGGTGGAGAGGCCTGTGGCTGGGACTCCATTTCTAGAAGTTAAGAGTTACACCCAGCCATCCTCATTCCAATGCCAGTCTGAAATTAAATGCCATTTATATTCCATGACTGCTTTGTTTTATGAAAAGTGTATTTAAAATCTTATTTTTCTCACCTATCTCTTGGGATTTTCATGGCTACTGAGACCAAGAAGACAAAAAGGTAAAGGAACTAGAAGAGATTAAAAAAAAAAATGAGATAAAAAGAAGGGAAGCAGAGAGAAGCATAAATCCAGTCAGTGATAGGGATTCAATTTAATGCTTTTAAAAAACTCAGTTTTTATTTTTTATTATTTTTAAAATATGTTTTTATTGATTTCAGAGAGGAAGGGAGAAGGAGAGGGAAAGGGAGAGAGATAGAAACATCAATGATGAGAGAGTCATTGATAGGCTACTTCCTGCATGCCCCCCTACCGGGGATCTAGCCCAAAACCCTGGGCATGTGCCCTGACTGGGAATTCAACCCTGACTTCCTGGTTCATGGGTCAACGCTCAACCACTGAGCCACACCAGCTAGGCTCAGTTTTTATTTTTAAGAAATGTATTTATTTATTTATCTTTATTATGGACTGTATTACAGAAGTCCTCCTCTTTCCCCCATTTAACCCCTACTTCCCTCCCTTCCTCCCCTCCCCAGGCTTTCACTATTGTCTGTGTCCATGGGTGATGCATAAATGCATATACATTCTTTGGTTAATCTCTTTCCTCCCTGCCCCCCTTCCCTCTGAGCATCTTTTACTTTACCCCCATTCTTGACTAATAGTTAATTTAATCATGTATGTAATAGTCTGGTTCCATATTTAAAGTTTGACTACTGACCCCTTTCAAGGCTTACCACTTGCCTGTCTCCTTCTGCCACAGATCTGAGAGAAAGCTGATAAGAAAGCCTGGGTGCTCCCCCTGTTAGAGATAGCAGGAAGTTCACATCATACAAACCCTGGTCCAGGTGAGAGAGTTCTCATCTCATCTCCATCCCGGATTCACCATAAACCCCAAGACATTTGCCCCTCCCTGCTGGGAAACCTGTCCTGCTCTCCCCAGAAAGCTTCATTATGTGAGTAACAAAGCTATCTGTCCTCTTGGTATGTGTGACATTATTTGTTTCAACATTATTTGGTTCAAATTTAAATCAAATTTGCGAAAAGGGAAAATACATTCCATCTTTGAGGAGGGACCACAATAACTGGTGACGTCAGCAAAGTATCTAGGCACTGGCTACACCACCAGGGGTATTGATTCTCTTGCTTTGGCTTGATAAGTGGCACTGCTGCCTGCTGACTAGCATGTTCTTTCAGTTGTGTTGCTGCCTCCTGGAAAGGTTGTGCTTTGAACTCTGCTTCTTTGTACTGAGTTTGCTGAGTCCACTGAACCTAAGTTGAAAGCTTTGGTAATTGGCATTTAAGGACAGGCATATGGGTTGTGTGCTTAGCACAGACCTACTAGTATCTATATGTCTCAGATTGAATTGTTTGTCTTGATTGCAGCATAAGCCACGATGGATGCTCGGACAATGGGAACCACTCTTACTTTGAGACTGTTGGTTTTTTGTGTCTCAACCAAGCACTGGTTTCCATTCCATAGAGCTATCAGGGGAAAGACAGAACAACATCCTATGAAATATACAGGCCCATGGGGTGGTCATGCATATGGGGCAAGGACACTTACATGAAGCCTGCTGAGGTCTATACTCCTAAGGATAGATTTCTCACTAAGACTGTAAACATGTTGCTGCTGTTTTTAACTATGCGTCTGTCACCAAAAAAAGATCTTTATACTCAGGATTGTAGAGATAACATCCATGGCACCCCTGTGGCACAGCCAGGTGGTTAATGGGAGAACCCTAACACTGATGATACTAATATGAACTCTCTGGAGGAAGAAACTTATAAATGTGAGCAAGGTGGAGAGGACTCCCCAAATTGTATCCAATGACCACAAAAACAAAACAAAACAAAACAAAACATTGAAGTAAAACAACAACAACACTGATATAGGGTCAGGAAACAACAAAACTGACACAAATGTTATTTTTGACCCAATTGGAAATCTAAATTTACTAAAAAAAAATTGCTCAACAAAAAGACAAAATGTTGATGATTGGTTTTTGTGCCTGTATAATATAGGTTCTAAATTACCTTTAATGTGTACTGAGTTATATCAATGGGTAAATCTTCATAGCTTTAATCAATACTGGGGCTCAAATTAGAGCTATACTTGGAGATTCCACTAAATTTAAATGAGGTATCACCCTTACTGTTAGGTGAGTTATTGAACATATAGTAGAACACAAACAGGTATGTCACATCTTAACCATTGGAACTATTGCCTTGCTTAAATCTCCCACACCCAATTTCTAAAATACCCTATAACAGGCACAAATACTATGACCTAATGATATATAAATTAAAATTATTTAAGTCACCCTCACCTCCCTGCCCCAAGTTAAAATAGATAATACACCCAATATAAATTAAAATAGGGTTTTAAAAGATTGAAACCTGTTATACAAGACCAATTTATAGAAAGGGTGGTTATCTTAACTGTTTTTCTATTTAAAAATCCAATTTGATCTGTTTTCAACTCAGAAAGGATGATTAGCATCTCATGATCGATAACTACAACTGTAATGCTGTGATCCTCATATTCAATATTTTTGAAGGTACTACCTCCATACAATCAGCAATTGGTAAGCAATATTAAGTCATGGATTCAGCTAAATTTGTTCTGTGCCTGTTTCAACAGCCTCTCAGTCAGAGTTAGCCTTCACCTTTGATGGGACACAATGTATTTTTACCTGGCTATTGATGTCTCCTCCTTTGGTGGTGGCAGAAAATTCAAATTGTACAAACTCTAGATCATGCAAAGACACCTTCATCTCAGCCCCTAAACACTTAACCATCATAAGTCTCCTTATCATACTCCTTCAAGACACTTTTAGAACTGCTTAGGAGTCTTCTCTCTCCATAAAGTCTCATTCTGTGATTAATACAACTTTCTATAGCCTCTTGCTGTTGTGTGGCATGATCAGTCATCATATCTGAGCTAAAGTTTGGTTAAAGAGTCTATTCATCTCTGCAGGGAGGTTACAACAGCATACAGTCTTATTTGATGGCTATTTGGTTTCCACATACCAAGATTATTATTAATCTACTTGCTTTTGATTTCTAGTGTTGCTATTGATAATTTGTTGTCAGTATAATTTTATTTTTTCAAAGTTGTTTTTTTTTCTTTTCTTTGACTGTTTTTAGAAGCTTTTTTTAAAAAAAAATACGGTGTTCTCTAGTTTCATTATGAGGTACCGAGGTGTGGATTCAATTGTATTTATGTTTGAGATTACTTGTGCTTGATAATTGAATCTGGTAATGTTCATATCAACTTTTGAACAATTTTTCAATTATCATTTCAATATTGTCTCTTCTCCATTCTTTCTGTCCTCTTCTGTACTCCTTTAGAATATATATTTGACTTTTTAATTTCATCAGCTATGTCTCCTAAACTCTCTTCCATATTACCCTTCACTTTATCTCTCTATGTTACATAAAAGAGATCTATCATCCTATTTCTTAATTCTCTCTTTAGCTATATCAAATCTTCTGTTTAAATAGTTCATTAGTTTTATTTTTAATAACCATATTTAAAATTTTCATGTCCTATTTCCTTCTTTTTGATAACTCACCAGTCTTTTTTTGATACTTTCTTATTCTTATATCTTATTCTTACTAACCTTTAAAGTCAATCATTTTAAACATAACTGTTTCCTAAGTGTGATTACTTTTGTTTATAATGAATTGTATTATAGTATGTTTTGTAAATTCTGAATTGTGAACTCAGAGGTTTACCTGTTGAGAGTCGAACCTTGCATAAATGTTTTGTGTTTGCTGTACACAGCTACCCAAGTTGGACATGTAATGTAAATTTTCCAATTTGTTCATATTGATAAATTTAAAAGCACACCTGCCTAAAAGAGAGCATGAGGTTATATATTCTCAAGTGTGTAATTCCCCCTCTTAGAGCTTATGTTTATATAAAAAAGCATTCTTGTCATTTTCCTATAAAAATGGGCAGTGTTTTTAAATTTGTGCTGTCTGGTTCCAGATTTACAAATGGAGTCCCAGTTATAACTCTCTTCCTTAACAGGGTTTCTAGGTCTTGCCTCTTATTCTGTGTTTGCTGATACTGGTAAACCCTTTTTACTAGCTCTGAAGTATCAGCTCTAGTTCACTGCACTGCTTACCAATTTTCTATTTTTGAACCATGGGGTTTTCCCTGACTTTCTTGTGAGCTGGTCTGTACATTTAAATGATGTGTATTATATATATAGATCTATATAATTTCTAGGTGTTTCATTGTTGGGAGAATTTTAGAGCTATGTAGTCTGTCATTGCTTAGAAATGGAAGTCCTCATAAAATCATTTCCTCTCTTTGTTCTCTAGTATGTACCTAGTGTACTTGAAACTGAAGAACACTAGAATGTGGAATGTATCAAA
Source organism: Eptesicus fuscus (assembly GCF_027574615.1). NCBI lineage: Eukaryota > Metazoa > Chordata > Mammalia > Chiroptera > Vespertilionidae > Eptesicus > Eptesicus fuscus. Next base: position 65,202,317 of record NC_072481.1, read on the forward strand.
TTTCACAGGTGTCTGAAAGCATTTGGAGTAAATAAAGGAGCGATATTTCTACATGTTAGCCTAGACCTGTGGTGGGCAAACTGCGGCTCACGAGCCATATGCGGCTCTTTGGCCCCTTGAGTGTGGCTCTTCCACAAAATACCATGGCCCTGGGCGAGTCTATTTTGAAGAAGTGGCGTTAGAAGAAGTTTAAGTTTAAAAATTTGGCTCTCAAAAGAAATTTCAATCATTGTACTGTTGATATTTGGCTCTGTTGGCTAATGAGTTTGCCGACCACTGGCCTAGACCTTCTGTGCCACAGATTCTCTAATGTAAGATGGAGAGTAGCTGTGTTACATTGATATATGTACATACTTATTCATAAATGCATATTTATTTGTGTACATAAATGGATACATATATAGACATAGATATTTCACTTTGGAAATCACTGCTTGTCAGCTTGTGATTCTGTCCTACCCAGCTGTGTCTCTTAATTACTTCTCCTGAGGGGTGACACTCATCAGAGTTCCCAAAGCAGTCTGGATTCAGAATAGGCAATATTTCTTTCCCTCACAGCCCCAGTGCCCTGGGATCTAATCACTCCAGCCCCAACCACTGTTCCCATATGATTCATGTGCTACTAATTAGACCAGGGGCCCAGTGTCCCTGTCATGACCATCGAGCTCCTCAAGTGTCCAAGTTCCTCCACTGAGTTTTTTATTAGTTTCTGCTCACTGTCTTGAAAATTTCTATTCTGATAAGACCTAACCCTAAATCTGCTTCCATTCCACTTTATTCTGGTCAGTGTCTCGCCTGGGACAGCACAACTGCCTCAATTGCTAATATGATGATGGAGGTACTACGACCATCATCAAACCCCCTGACGAACTCTCCCAAGTATCGTTCACCTTGGATTCTCTATCTACATGAACTGCCTGGATTGCCTGAGGAGGAAACCTGGCATGTCAGATTGGCAAGTTGTTTGTTTTAGCCATGTTCTTTAGAAACCATGCCTTGCATATCTTCTCCCTGTTCACAACAGAAATGAATGATGCTTACAAGAAAGCTTCCAGATAAGTCATTATCAACTATTTGTATAAGGCAAATAAAAAATTTAAGCCCTATGAGTGATAAAATGTATATTTTTATATTTTCTCTTCATTTTATATACAATCCACATAAATAGAAGATGAGATGCCAAAATAGTTATCCAGGCTAGTGATTTTGATATTTATTTATAATTTAAAAATATGTTTCTATTGATTTGAGAGAGAGAGAAAGGGAGAGGGATAGAAAGATAGAATCATCAATGAGAGAGAAACAGCATCGATTGGCTGCCTCCTGCATACCCTCCACTGGGGATTGGGCATGTGCCCTGACTAGGAATTGAACCAGTGACCTCCTGGTTCATGGGTCAACACTCAATCACTGAGCCACACTGGCTGGGCTGATAAAGATTGCTTTAGCCATCAATCTTTAAAATAGTGATAAAACCTTTATCTCTGAATTTTTATTTTTTTACAATAATATAATAGATCATGCTTTCCATGATTGCTCCTATTATGGGCATTGAATTCATATTCTCTCACCAATAAACTTAAAGTGACAAATGTTACAATAAAAATTGACCACTTGATATGTACAATCTCAAAACATAGATATTCTCAGTATTGTAGTAATAGGACAAAACCCTATTTCATTCCTCCATGAGTATGGTACAAGGTGAAAAAAACAACAAACCTCATAAAATTAGTGGGTGAGGGAATAGGACCAATTACAATAAGGATATAGTGCCAGAAGGGTTTTTAAAAAGAATGAGGGAAGAGTTGTGAGAGAGCAGAGGGATGAGAACAAAATTGGAAGAAAATGAAGAAGGAGCTAGTCCAAGAAAGGGAAGACATGGTATGCAAAGAAAGCCTGAAAAGAATTGGGAAACATTTTCAATTACCAAGACAAAGCAAGTGGGCAAACACTTTAAAAATGGTAGAAAAGAACAAAGCTCTGCTGTAGAGAATGAGGGCCCTTATTGATTTTTTTGTTGTTGTTGGGGTAGGGAGGCTGGTGTTTGGAGGTAGGTTTTGGTGGAGTCTTTTGGCAGACATTTATTCAACTGAATCTTGTAAAATTTATTTCTGGAATTTAAAATTGGAAACTTGGATGTAACCGAATATTTAAGTAAAAAAAAAATCTATGTAAAATATACCAATAGCAAAAATATGAAGTCAAGTCTTCTATAACTTTTAAAACATTAATCTTATTTTTCCTCAGGAAATGATTATAATTCCATCCATAACCATAAGAAAGATTAATTTGAAATTTAAAAAAACCTTCACATGCTCAAATTATTCTTAATATTCTGGAGATAGAATGTGTTTTGTGGGAGTCAGAAGTAAAAATAAAGTATATAAAAGAGAGAAAGCCAGCTGAGGCTTTTTTTTTTGGTCTTAATATCTACAAAAAAGCCCACTTAAAAGAAACATGTATCTTAGCATATTTTTTCATATTCAAGCATATTAATCATTTCAATGCATTTTAAAATCACCACATCTATACTTCTTAAATGTAATTCAGAAAAACTTTGTTAATTTTCACTTCCCTAATCTGCAAACCCCAAGTTCTCACAAAGAACCACGCAGTCTTACTTCACATCTCAGCAAAGATTTAATAGCTGAGAGCTCTATCATGTTCTCATCTTACTAAGACTTCATTATTTTTACATGCCACACTACAAGACACTTACTAAAATACTATTAAGTATTATCATAAATAGTTAAAATGCAACTACACTTGACAAAATGAAAAGACAAAATGTATTCTGTGTTGCAGTCAGCTTGTGTATGTTGGCAGGAGTGAGCTAAGCACATATTTTAAAAATAGAAAATCAATTACTAATAACCTCTGTTGGGCTGCAGTGGGCCTACCTCTCATTAGTGTGAGTTAGTGAGGTCTTTTTTCTGGCTCCTACCTTCCAATTAAATCATATAGTCATTATATCATTATCACTGTTAAATTGAAAAAATTTGATTACCAGTAAAGCTTTATCTTTGTGCCAACCTTTTCCACATAGCCATGTTTTTCATTCCTGGTTGACTTGGTATATCCAGCATTTTTCCACTTTCTCCCTTGCCCCACGCATTCCAAGGTAAGAATTTAGTGTCCTATTAATTGATCAATATATATTTATTTGCAAGAACATGCCATGTAGTTAGCACCTTAGAAACAATGTTCGGAATCTTTAAGTGTAAGTAACGGTCTTTGCCTTTAAGGAGCTTACAATATAACATGGGAAGCAAGATTAACATAAAAGCAAAAAAAAAAAAGAGGGACCAGTGTCAGAACACATATCATTACATTTTAAATTGTGTGACCTTCATTCTTGAAGCTACGTATTTGATGACATTGAGTCCAGAACAACTTCCCATGTTCTATGAGCCTGAATAAAGTGTCAATCACGTGTTCTGCTAGCATCTGGTATTTACTCTGCCAAAAGTTACTAATTTACTCAACAGTAATGGAATCCATGTCATGTAATGTAACAGCTCTCATCAGACCACATGTGTCTTGAGGACAGGGGCTGAATCTTTTTCGAAGCACCATTTCCCCTCCGGTGAAGTGCCAGGCACAGAAAGTAGTGGGGAGCACAGGGTTGGAGAGGTAGGTGGAGCTGAACCACACCAGAGAGCCTCCTACTCCCAGTTAGAGAGTTTGGTCTTCAGCCTCCGAGCAATGAGAAGCCAGCAGAGGCTCTGAAGCCGGCAAAATGGCACCGGCAGATTCAAGTTTTGGAAAGAGTCTTCCAACCACACTGTATTGAAGAGTAGAGTAGAAAATGAATGTGGGGAGCTCAGATAATTTGAAATAAACATTTAGTTAAGTAAGGAGGGGCAGCCAAACTGAACATGTGTTTGTGGTGTGATTTGCCCCAATTTGGGTAATAGCCAGGTTTTCTTGGCCAGGAACATGGAAGTGTGGTTATTGCTCTGTTGTTATGGGTCAGCTCATTATTCCTGAAGGTAAACAATTTAAACTACATTTCTATCACTTTTGATAATCTTTGATAGTGTTGAGTATATACTGTGTTAAAAGTTGGTTACAGATACTAAAGCAAATTAAAGGTAATACATAAATATATTCAAAAAGTTTTACTTACTCTCTTAGCAGGTGACTTTGCTGAGATTTCAAATGAAACATTAGCTTTCTAAGTCTATCATTAGTTGCTAATCTTGTTAGATGTGCAGTCCATATTGCTGCATTTTTAGTAATGATTTGCCATCCCCTTAACTGAGGAATATAAAATTGTCCAATCACTGTACAAGGACATAAAATTAGTTTGAGCCTTTAGACTTCCTATGGCAACTGGGATAACTTTGAGCTTCTCGGAGATACAGTACTGGGCTGGGAGAGGAGTAAGGGAATAGCATGGATTTTTTGTAAATTGCAGCTAATTCCACCTGATCTTAGCAGGTACAATGGTTTTCTCCTCATGTTACTTTCCCTGCTTTCAACCTTCCTATAGCTCTCCATTGCTCTTTGGATCACTTCCAAAGCTTTAATAGGGCTGCCAAACCCTGCATGGACTGGCTGCCTCCTACCAACCACTCCAGCTTTACTTCACACCTTTCTCCCCAGGTGTTCAGGTACACAGGTCTTCTTTAAGTTCTTTGAATGTGCCCTTCTTCCTTTGACAAGAATGTTCGCCCTCTTTCTAACCTTTTCCTGGAGTGCCCCTACCCCATTCCCAACCCCATCTTTAACTTTGGCTGTTTCATTGACTTCCACATTTTCTCTAAACTTTAGCTCAATAATTACTTTTTCAAGCAAGCCTTCCCTGAGGCCTTGGCCATACTCTCTCCACCCCAGATTAGGTAAAACTGGCTCACTTTATGCCAATATCATACTTTATAATTATCCTTCACAGCATTCACTTGTACTTTTAATTGATTTATTTATATCATCATTTGATCGCTCCCTTCCTTTTATCAAACTGTGAACTCTGCCCTGGCCAGTGTGGCTCAGTTGGTTGGGTGTCCTCCTGTGAACCAAAAAGTTGCTGGTTTGATTCCTGGTCAGGGCACATGCCTGAGTTTCAGACTTGATCCCTGGTAGGGGGCGTGCAGGAGGCAGCTGATAGGTGTTTCACTCTCACATTGATGTTTTGTTTTTTTCTCTCTCTCTCCCTTACCTTTCCTCTCACTCTAAAAATCAATTAAAAAACAAACAAACTCTGAGCTCTATGGGGAAAGTAAGTATGTCTATTGTGCAACATTATACTCCTAGAGAATAGCACCAAACTCAACACCTAGTAGGTGCTCAATAAACATTTTTGAAGAAATAAATGAACAAGTGAATGGATATTTAGCTCTAATAACAACATGCTCCTTATTTTTTTTCCTCCTGTGGTCTCATAACCATTTGCTTGAGCTCGGGTTTTTCTTTGTGTTTCACTTTGGACCATCTACTCTCGGGTGTCATTGTAGACTCTCCATTGCTTCAAATAGATGAGGTGGTGCTTAATTCCGGGAAGTCCTATGTAAACCCACAGAGGAAACATTTCTACTTGTTGTGCTCTCTTGCAGCTGAGAGGAGACAATAAAACGAAAATGCTAAAAGGCCAAGAGGACTTAAAGAGATCTCATATGAACCAGACCTCTGGCTCGTTCTCTGCCATTTAAAGGGAATAGTCTGGACATTATGAGCCTATATTTTATTTTTCTGGATAAAAAGGTGAGGTTTAAAGGGAGTTGGCTTTAAGAAAAAAATAGCAACTGCACTAAAAACCATGGATAATAAGATCCTCATAAATCCACTTAGAAGTTCATCTTCCAGGCTTTTCCAGTGGGATTTCTAGAAACATAAATAGCATGGATGCTCCTCACAACTTTGGAGAAACATGATTTATTTATCTCCTTCCCTGTAGTGCATATGTGGGACTCCTATCATCCTCATAAAGAGGGATTACCGAACGGGAATATAACCTTTGCCTACTTTTGTCATCCTTTTAGATTCATTCTTACTGTTGTTGGCATGAGGGCAACATCTGAGGCAGTGGGGACAGGAAGATTGGGGGACAGTCAGTCACTGGAAAATGGGGAAAGGCAAAGAGTTATTATGAAGTAGGGACAATTTCAGTCTTGACTCGCCCCATGGTTGGGTCTGTGGGCTAGAGATCTTATAATTTCTCTGGCTTCTGGATGTCACAGACACAGCCCTGAAAGCTGTGACCACATGTCCCTGCAAGAGTAGAGAGGGACTGACTCCAGCAGCATCAGCTGTAGGAATGCAAACACGCTCTCAGGGGTGGAAACAGCAAAGCCAGCCAGGGGTCTACGGAGGGAACTGTTTTAGTCCTCTTTAAAATTGCAATAAAAATGGCAGAAAGTAGTTTTGAAGCCTCCTTTGAACAATTTTATTGTCTGCTCCCTTTGCCACAGGAGGGTAAAGTTGATAAACTGCTAAATAATCAACTTTTGTATATTTTATTTGAAAACTTTAAAATTTTAAAAACTCACTTTATGGCCCTGATAATGCATGACAGCGACTCAGTGCTGGGCTCTGTGCAGTCCTCTGGTGGGTAGATTTGAGATGCTTGGTTTAATAGCATGCTAAGGGACTGTCACTGGCCTGGATTCTACCCCCAACCCATGACTCACTGATTGGAGAGAGTTACTACTCCTGGGAAGCAACAGTTTCACATATTTCCAGGGAAGAGGCTGGACCCAAGATAGAAGTGGAATCTCGTCTTTCAGTGTTGATTGGGAGAATAAATCATTTTACTGGGAAAGAACCACACAGATGAAAGTGGGTCCCAGATGGGGTGGGAGGAACTTCACAGCATAATTATTTAACAGTTAGGAATATTCATGTATTGTTGAAGATAGGAATTGGGTCTTATTCATCTTTCTATTCCCAATCTTTTGTGCAGGGCTTAGCACATAGTAGGTGCTCAATAGATACTTGTTTGGTGAATAAGGAAATGAATGAAAAAACCACGAGTAAGCCTCAAATGGAATTGCCCTCTATATTAGTTTCATAAGATTCTTGTAAGGATGTGCCACAAAATGTGTCACTTAAGCCACAGAAATGTATTGTCTCACAGTTCTGGAGGCTATCAGTCTGCAGTCAAGGTGTCAGCAAGTTCATGCTCCCTCTGTAGGTGATAGGGAAGACTCTCTTCCAGGACTTTCTCATAGCTTTGGGTAAGTTATTGGGTTGTCACAGTGTAACGCCAGTGTTTACATAGTATTCTCACTGTGTGCATGTCCTTCTTACAAGGACACTAACCATATTAAATTAGGGGCCCACCCTGGGCCAGTGTGACTTCATCTTACTTTAACTAATTGCATCTGCAATGACTCTGTTTCCAAATAAGGTCACATTCAGAGGACCTGGAGTTTAGTATTTCAACCTATGAATTTTGGGGGTGGGATACAATTCAACCCACAACACCTATGTTGTACGATGAATACACTTAGAAGTTGGATTTTGTAATAAAAATAGGTGCATGTTCCAGAGAAGTATGTTCTGGACTCAGCTCAGCCGTTAACCATTGTGGAAACATAAACAAAGATTTCATTTGAGTTAATAAAGAGGCTGGGATAAATGTTCTTTAAGGTGCCTTTTAGTTCAAACATTCTATGATTTCCTTAGCTTTCTATTTTTATAGTGCCTTTCCTGAGCACTCCTTGCTTACTGCTGCACATTTATATTAGACTTTTAGAATTCTATAGCAATTGAGTCCAGCGATGTTTCTTTAAAGAATTCGAGAGCTTGGTCCTCCTGCTTCAAAGAGGCCAATGTCCTGAATTCATAAAGTCAGAAACCATGTTAGTTTCTTTTACTGCTGAATTTCAATAGCTAATATAATGCCTAGCGCTCGATACTCAATAATAGTAAACACTCAATAAATATGTGTTGGATAAATATTGAATGAATGAATGTACTTATTCCAATATTATTTCCATAAATTTGTCAGCTATGTTCAACTTCATGTATGTTTAAATCTTTGTTCCTCACTGTTCACATTTACCTGTAAATACCAATCCCAGTATGAGTTAGAGCTCAAAAGTCTCATGTTTAATGTCCACAAATCAATGATTATCTATAGATAAAAATTATTTCAAGATATCTAAAGGGATTATATGGAATTTTTGGGACATAGCAAAGAAATCAAGGTATAGAAAACAGTCATTTGTATGAAAAATGTCAGGAAATGACATTTGTAAATATTCTTTAGTGCACACTGGTGGAGAAAATTAGCACCTCTCCATGGACTTTTCATAATAAATCTGACAAATTTTTTTTATATATTTTAGGTTATTTTACATAATGGGGAACCCCTCCCTATACATTAAATAAATGCATAGTAGAAAGCAGAACATATAGGAAGCACAAACTTCTGTGTTACCTCAATGTTAAGGTACAATGGATCATGTATGGTGCTTAATGGGAGATAGATGTAAAGATAGTAAAAATTATAAATTTTTTGGGTATTATTATTTAGAAACCCAAATAGAGTTTATCTTTTATATTATTTTCAGAGTTTTGACTTCTTTTGTTTTCAAAGCTCGAGGTTTAAACTTGTCCTGGCAAAATGGAGTAAGAGATGTTATTTCTGAAGCTGCTGTGTCACATCTGGCTAAGCCAAGAGGTCTCTGTACTGGCCCACCATTCCCAATGTCAACAATGGGGATTTTCAGAGGAGAACATAACCAGCTAAGAGCCATGATAAACAAAATTTATAAAGTAACTTAATTATACAAACATTTTAATAATTTGAGGGATACTTTTAAGGTAGAAGAATTGAATCCAAGGAATATTTCATTCCTCCTTCTATTTTTACCTAACCCAAGTAACCCCTTGCTAGTCAAACTGCAACAAGCCATTAGCCTGGAAGGGAGGAACTGTTTGAAAAATCTCACAGGGCACAGAGGTGCCTTCGTCTTACTGAACAGTAAGTGGAATGGGACTCTTCCAATGACAACGTTAGAAAATTATATCTAGTTTAATTTTTCTCCTACATCCTGGTTTCATTTATGAGACTGTTCAGTTCTCCAGGGCTGCAGTGGAAATCAGGAAAGCCTTTCTGCCAAAGAAGAAAAGGTTTCCCTTTGACAGAAATACTGTTCAGAGTGATTGATTTAAAAGTGCTGAACTCATATTCAGTGTCTGAAATCCAGGAACCGCCAGCTGGGCTGGGATTCAAAATTACAAGGATAGAGTGAGTTTCCGAGTTGTGATGCATTAAGCAGTGGGGGCAATTGCTTTTCTCACCTATCTCACAAGGGATGAAGGAAGGGAAACATTTAAGAATTAAGAATAGAAATCTTAGGACTGTTGAGTTACCGCATCTTGCTCTGCTAGAGGCAGAATCAGAGTTTGCATTTGGTAGGGGAACTTCGGTGAGGAATTTAATAAATCTTTCGGTAACTATGAATTGTTTGAAAGGGGAGCTGAAGAGGACAAAATAAATAATGGAGGAACAAAGCCATATAGACCAGTCATTTTACAAAGGCTGGACTTACTAAATACGTAGGTGTCTGAGAGCATAATAGACCTATTTAAAACAAGCAAAGCATTTCCAGGGTCTAAACTAAAAGGAGTTGGTCTACTGGAAAAAATATCTTTGGACTATTCTGCAAGAAACAATAAGCATGAACAATGGTGCTAAGAGATTAAGACATATAATGTTAACTTACTCTTTTAATTTGTGTACTGTGGTTTTTAACAGATGGATTTATCAGTGGTTTGTTGTTTCTTTTTCCCTAACGCATACCGAACTATTTCCTTGCATGTCATTTTAAATAAAAATATTTTAAAGGGGACACAATGTTAAGGAAGATGTATAAATAAGACAAGTGCTAATTACAGTGTCTAAAAAGGATGTCTTTATCCTGTAAATTGCAGCATAACCACTTACGCAGGGAATAAGAGAGCTCCGTTCCGGAGTTGCACTTTCCATCCAGTCACGTAGTGTAAATCTGGGCAATAAGTGATCAGAAGGTACTGTACTGTGTAAATTGTACAATTTTCATAAAAGAAATTAGTGAACAAATAAATATTCTCTGATGGACGAGCTGGCAAAAATATATCTCACAAACATGCCTTCCTCCTTAGTCGGGGACAATGACCCAGAAGTGGCATCTCTTTGAACAGTATGCCTGGTCTCAAAGAGATTAATGCTTAGAGAGTAATCTTAGTGTCTGATCTGAGAACCTTGACATAGGCCACATCCCTGTGGCTGTCAGTGGGAACCTGCCTGTGGAGAGGATGCAGGATTGAGCTCTTCTCTCACCTCTGGTCACAAAGCCACCCATGACCCACTTGCAATTTTCAGAGGCCTAAATATTGATCTGTTATCCATGGTCAGAAGTTTGTGGGTCTTCATTCTGAATAGAAGTAACTCTACAAGCTCAAATATCTATAAAGAAAGATGACTTTTTAAAAGAAGCGCTCAAAGAATGATACTGTCAGTTGCTGTGCTCTGAGTTTTGGTTAGATAGCATCAGTGTTCCGAGTTGTTTTGTTGAGGTGACTTAACCACCAACAGCACCAGAAACACCACTCTTGTGATGCCCATTTTTCGCAGGCATATATGATGACTCTATAGGCCATGATATCAAGTCTACATTCTGTAGGGTGGCCTTTAAAATCCTGATTAATAAACCTATGTTTCCCATTCATAATCATGTCCCACTTCCAAATGGAATATTTCTATGTTATCTCTGGCTTCTTCTGTCCTAATTCTTATTTTCCTATCAAAAGTTTTCGAATATTACTTCTTTGGTCTTACCTTCCTCCTCCTCTCCAAGTATATGTTCCCAGCCCATCCTACAAGGCACAAATTAAGCCCTCATTTCTCAGCGAAGCTTTCCTACCTGCTCCATCCCATGATGAGTTCTCCAGTCTTAGAATTTTTGGTTTTAAACTTGATAGTACTCTGAATAAATTTTCTTGTAATTGTTTCACTTTTGCTTATATTCTTGTCAAAAATAAGCCTAAGACTTTTGAGATCCAGGGTGGTTTTATACAAGGCCATTGCATTTCATGTAAATATTTAAAATAGGCAAATTGAAACAGCACAACTTAAAATATTAATAATTCTTCACTTTATGCACAAAATTTGAAATAATCATTTAAAATTAATTTACAATTTAAAAATTATCCCAAATTTTATCATTTCAAAGTTTTATTCTTTAGCTAGCCTTATAGCAGCACAATTTTAGCTGCTAAACAGAAATATCCTCCTTTTTTTGTCAGTATTGAGAGATGCTTTTATTTATCCAAAATAAAACCCCCCACAATTTTGTAAGTTGTTTTGGTAACTATTTAGTGGTTATTTTAATTTCACTGTAATTGTAATTTTGAAATTTTAGTCTATTAAAAGTGAATCCAACCATTTGTCAGTGTTAATGTTAAGAACTCGTACTAAAGAAATGTGCCAAATAAATAACATTGAATTGGAAGGTAGATTTGATAAGAAGATACTAAGAAAGCCAAATAGCTACCTTGATATGCAGTGAATCATTTAGCTCAAAATCTTCTGTGAAAATTTAGAAAGAATATGGCAAACAAACAAACAAACAAAAGAAGCATTAAAACAAATACATTTTAGAATTCTCAAAAACTGAAAAAATTTAGTCAAAGGTGATTAAAAAACAAAAATAACCTCACCTGCTGGTATGGCTGTAAGATCAATAACCTTAGTCTGCCCCAAAGCTTTAATAGCTATAAATTTGTGAATGAATTCTGGCATGATATCCTCCTGCTTTATATTTATTACATTAATTATGTAAATTCTGAGTCCTGAAGACTCACGCACATGGTGTTCCCAATAGCATAAAGTTGCTAGATAAAATACAGGATGCCCAGTTAAATTTGAATTTCAGATAAACAACAAAGAAATCATTGGTATGAGTTTTTTTTCTAAATATTGTATGGAATGTAGTTATAATGAAAACAAAATTTATTATTTATTTGGGCATCCTCTATTTTAGAAACTAGCTGGATGATTTGTAGTAATTAAAACCCAATGAGTGTGTGTATGTGTGTGTGTATGCAAAAACCTAGTTTGGGAGATACTTATGAGTCATCTGGTATAATCTCTCACCTAATAAAGAAATCTAATTTACAACATCTCTCTTAAATTATTTCTGATTTAACACAGTGATGGAGTTTACTCTACTATAGGATAGCTCTAACAATTAGAATATTGAAACAAAATTGTTAAAACTTTCCAAAACTTTCTGTCCGCTGAACAATAGAAAATAAATCTACTCACTATTTCAGAAGATATATTTACAGATGACATAGAAGCATAAAACAGACTTCTGAACCTCAGAGGAAAGGCAGGGGAAGGTGGGAAGAGATCAAAGAACTTATATGCATACTAGAGGCCCAGTGCACGAAATTCATGCACAGGTAGGGTCCCTGGCCTGCTGGCAATCAGGGTTGATCGGGGCCTTCTGGCTGCCCACCGGGACCTCCCTTCATTCCATGCCACCCCATGGTGGTCAGTGCATGTCATAGTGAGCAATAGAACTCTCGGTCTCCCTGTCAAACTCCCGTGAGGACACTGCATATTAGCCTTTTATATATAGATATGCATAACCCATGACACAGACAATAGGGTAGTGAAGGCCTGGGGTGGGATAGAAGGGGTGAATGGGGAAAAAAGGGGACATATGTAATACTTTAAATAATAAAGACTTAATTTAAAAAAATAAAGATGACTATATTGTTCCATCCCTTAACCCCTACTCCTATCTCCTTGATGCTTTGTTTTCTTTATGCTGAGAAAATCACTATTTTCTTAAACTATTTCTCATAATGATTTAGTTTCCAAAGCTTTTACTAATCCTAGTAGTTGTTCTTAGATATCTTTATTGTTTGACATGGTATGTCTTTTGAAAAGCACTTCCTCCCTCCTTCCCTCTCTCTCACCATGCTCTCTACCCCCCATCTTTCCCTCTCTCCTCCACCAGCACCACTGAGCTGGGCACATAGTGATACACAATATCTTCTCTAAGCTCCTCATGTTTTGTCCAGCTACAATCACTCTATCTTTGGTCTGTGGTTCAAGTGTGTTTTGTGCTTTTCCTTGGGCATTAATTAATATATTCAACAAGTATTTATTGAGCAACTACTATGAGCCAGCCAACATTCTGAGCTTAGGAAACTAGAATGAACAAAATAGACAGAGACCCTTCTTTTATTGAGCTTACATTTAATTAGCAGAAGAAAATAAATAATCTAAAAATAACATAGTTTATCTGGTGGTGGTAAGTAATCTGAAAACAAATAAAGCACGATAAAGGGGGTAGGTGGTGGCAGTGAGGAGGGGAGCTATCCTGTGGTCATGGAAGGCCACTTTGATAAAGTCACATTTTAGCAGACACCTAAGGAAGTAAGAGTGTGAGCCATGCAGATGTCCAGATAAGAATATTCAGGCAAAGGGAAGTGCAAAGATAATAGTCCAAGGTCCCAGCATGCTTAGTGTGTTCTGTGAGGGGCAAGAAGACCAATGTGCCTAGAATGGAAAGAGCAAGACAGGATGGAAGGGAGAAGAGAACAAAGAGGTAGTTCGGGGCTGCATTCAGGTTATTTCTGAGCAGATCATACCTGAAATGCAAAACAATAATCTTTAGGGCCAGGACTATGCTAGTGAGAATCTGGGCAATACTATTTAGTTGTAAGAATGATCCGACAGGGACATTTACCTCTCCATGAATTACAACTTTGATTTGGCAGAAGGAAAGGCTGGGCATTTTCCTTCTTCCTTCACTTGATGTCTCCTAAAAATGAAAGCTTGAATGATTACAGTGGACTTCCTATATCTAGGAGAGCTGGGTTTTGGTGGAAGCCACATCAGCAGGTACATTTTTGGGCTAGAAGAGCCAAGGGAATTCTTGCTATAGTGTCAATGATAGTCTTTGTTTCTTTGACAATGCCTGAATGCTGCCTAACCCATAGTAAGTTAGAAATAAATGTTTCCTGCCAAAACCGGTTTGGCTCAGTGGATAGAGCGTCGGCCTGCGGACTGAAAGGTCCCAGGTTCGATTCCGATCAAGGGCATGTACCTTGGTTGCGGGCACATCCCCAGTGGGGTGTGTGCAGGAGGCAGCTGATTGATGTTTCTCTCTCATCGATGTTTCTAGCTTTCTATCCCTCTCCCTTCCTCTCTGTAAAAAATCAATAAAATATTTTAAAAAAAAAGAAATAAATGTTTCCTGAACTCAGTGGTTGAACCCCCTCAATCTATATTTCTTTACCTCTGTTCATTAAGTTGATGCTATTTGGTAACTTACAAAAGTCTCATCAATTCAGTAAAGATGGAAGTTTCCTAACTCGCCCCATTTCACCTGGTCCATTTGTTGACCTATCCTTCCAGATGTGACATTTTCCAAAAGATTCTTCCAGATTTTTAAGTTAAAATTGGATCACGTAGTCATCATGAATGGTCACCAGTGATACTTTCTTTAATCCAGTACTTTAATTGCTACACTGTTACGACTGCAGCTGATAGATAACCCACTGCATTCATTTGTTGTGGATCTTCTGTTCATTACCTATAGGCATATTTTGACTGCAGAACCATAAAGTTTTGGCCCTATCTGGTATTTACTTTGCGCATGGTTGCAAAATTAAAAGTCTTGAATGAACTTTTTCTTCTTTCCTCAAGACACCTAGTAAATCCTCATGTTCTTTTTTGTAAACTCCATTGTTCTAACCTTTGAACTGGATGTCTCTAGAGTACCCACATAACTTTCCTCTGTTGCCGCTCCACTGTAATCCAGTGAAACTTCTCTCAATTTCTCCCTTCTGCTGGATTCTCTTTCTTCTTTGTATATTGTGGGAACTCAATAGATACAGATTGAGAGACTAGTTTGTGTGCGTCACACTGTCTCACTTTCTTTATTTAAAATTTCCGCAAACATCACTTCCTTGCAGACACCTATTTTGATGAACTATCTCTCCAAAGTCATTATCAACACCCTTATTCATATTTGTCAAATGTGCTGAAAGTTACAAACAAAGAGATGTGGTGGAGTAGAGTGCTGAGAGAGTTAATTATCAGAAAATGCTTCATTAAATGAAGCCAATGAATGTCCCATTAAAATTTAAATTTTATGAGTCACAAAATCTCCACTTCCTAAAAGTTTTCTTGTTCTGTCCCACATGGCAGATGTTCTGCAGATACATTTTAAAAAGCCACCATGTCTATAATCCACAAAGCTCTTTCTCTTTTGGTAACATTAGTAAAAGAAAAACACATTTATTCTCTTTGCTAAGCTTAAAATAACAACAGGCAAAGCAAGCTAAGGTTTCTTCCTGCCCTGCCCTGCCCTGCCCTGCCCTGCCTCTCTTTCCTTTTCAGCCAAATGACAGTTTTGTTCTTATTCTGAATCAAAATGAGGATAAACAGACAGTTACCTTCAACTATAAAATGGAGAGGGCCAGGTTGGGATTTGGGAGGCTACTGGCTAGTCCTTTCATTTCTGAAAACATGGTCTTCACATATATTTATTCTTCTGTCCCACGTGGATGGATGTTCCCCAAAACCATTCCGTGGTTCTCCTCCTTTCTGTGTTTTTCCCTAAATTCTACTATGGCAGTCTGGGCATGCATCCAACCTCAGTAAATGAAAACCTCTTCATGCGGCCCAGTTTCAACATTGCATACCAGCAGTTAAATGCTGTCTTTCCTGTCCCACATCCAAACGTTAGCATATACAATATCAATAAGCTGTTCCTTTCATCTTCCCAACACTGTGGAGGTGTTTATATTTGTGTGGGACATTTAAGCAATTCCAGCCAATGGGCTTTTACATCGGGCTAGGCCCCAGGCAGGGAGCAGCCTCAATTGGAAACAGGAGCTAAAGTGTTCTTGGTAAAACTCTGCCTCTGCCCAAATTTAGCTGTCTAACTCAATGCCTGACCTTTCTTAAAGAGGTCGCCCTCAGAATTATGGGGCAGTTTGATAAGCTGGGATATACTAATTTATTGGCCATTAAAAATAAAGAGGAAATTTTATTATGGATTACCCTGCTTTCTTGAAAACTTTTTTTTATAATTAAAAACATCTGGAAGGCATTTTAATATATCATAAACAAGAGGAAATCCAAAGCACGTGACTTCTAAGAAAATGATGCAAATAGAATTCCTTGCCAAAATTTACTGTAATCTGTTTTTCTTTTTTTCCGGGGTGGGTGTTTGGAGGTGGAGGATTCAAGAAAGGAGGGCAAATGAGAATAGCTTCAGGAATACTGCAGAGAAAACAGTTATTTCAAAATTAGTCTACTGCTATTTTTGGCCAGTGTTAGAAGACATTACACATTGGCAGAACCTCTGAAATATATTTGGTTTCTTTTTTAAAAATTAGTCATTTAACTGGTAATTTTCTTTCTGAAATGGACAAATAATTACATAAACACAAACTAAATTGGGAGGTTGTAACAAGTAGAACCAGAAAGGAGACATCTTCCAGGGTGAACTTAGGTAAAGAGCAAGCTACTTGCTTAGTATTTTATTCTTCTTTTCTATACCCATCTTTTATTGGATAATAACATAATAAGGTGGTAAGCATTTCTAATAGATATCACCCCAAATTGGTGTTTGTTCAACATTTCAAATGTTCCCCAATTTGTCTTTCATTAGATAGAGTATAAGCTAGTTTACAATATATACAACGTATTTTGAGGACTTTCTTCTTTAGTTAACCCAGGAGAAAAGTAGAAAGCATCATCAGACTCAAGGATTAAGGTCTCTTAATATTGTGGGTAACATCACAAACACACAGATATATCCTCTCCTCCGTGAAACAGATCTAACAATAACTATGTGGCCAATAGTTACCTTATTTGGTTTTCATTTGTTGGATGTACACTTAATTCCATAAAATACTTTGGTGCAGAATGTATTTTTAAGTATGTAAATAATTTATAAAAATAATTAAACTGATGTAAATCTGTACTTACACAAAGTATGTAAAAGAATCCGTGGCATTTTATAAGATGCAGGAAACTGTTATTTTCCTAGATAAATTCCAGGTTTGTTATATGGCAAAGCATGTGAACTAAAGGAAGACAAACCTATATTCAAATTGTAGCTTTGTATTTTATAACAGTAACATATCTGAATTTCAAGTTCTTCACCTCTAAAACAGAAATATATTATTCACATTTTTGAAGAATAAATAAGAAAAAACTTACATATAAGGAATTTTGCACAGTTTCTGGGATATAATTGGACATTGAATGATAGCTATTATTATTGGTATTGTTTATTATTACCCAAATAATTCCATGAAGAATCACTTGGTGGCAAGACTTGTTGTTTATTTATTGTTCTTATTCTCTTATTGGGATGCTATTCTGCTTTGCCTCTTTCTGCTTAAGAAGTTGATCAATTTTATTGAATGATTAACTCATCCCTTTGTCACATTTCATCATGTGGGTAAAATACAAAGCTAACCCTCTAGGCCCTGAGGCACACCATTAGAAACTTTAGATGTGGTCATAGCATTCAAGGAGCTTGGGGTCCATGTAGCGAACTATAAAACATCCATTCATTTAATAGCAAACATGATGAGAGATGCTGAAGATAAGAAATGAATGAGACAAGCTTCCTGCTTTGCTGGAGGAGCTAGAGGCTGTAGTTATCACTCTAAACATAGGTAAAGGTGTAAAGAGCTGGGCAACTGACAAGGTCATCAATGTTGGCTGTGGGAGTTGAGTTGTCATCAGAGTTTAAGGTATACTTTGATGCAATGCCTAAGATTGAAATAAAATCCATAAAAATCAGTATTTAGGGTTCTATTTACAAATATCTGTAAGAAAAAAACTGTTTATAGAAAAATGTTATGAATCAATTAATTAATGAGCATGTAAATACCATTAAATAAGTTTACATTTTCCAAATTGTTGGAGCTACTTTTAAGGAGTTTGGGGGTGGGAAGCAAGATATCCAAGAATAGGGGCACTGAAGCCAGAGAGACATGGTTCTGTACCCCAACTCTGTAATTTTCTAACATGAAGGACTGAGTGAGTTATATAACCTCTCTTAGCTTTGATTTCATTGCCTGCAAAATAGGGATAATACATATTCAGGGTTGTTGTGAAGATTAGTGTTAATTTAAGAATTTGGCAGATGGGTAACACTTACTAAATGGTATCTATTATTATTGACCATTGTTATTATCATCATTAAGAAGGTCAAAGTATGTATTTAATTTATAACATTCTCTCTGTAATAAAAATATAATTAATATTATTTATAAATTTATGCATGTTTTTCCTAGTGTTGGGTCATTGGCCTTAGAGATAAATTTCTACAATATTAACAAAAATACCTTACATACTATGATATGCATTGGAAGTTGATTATTTATTATTTTCTAAGAAATTATTAAAATAAACATAGAGTATGGCTCTTTCAAAGATGATAGCAAGTGTTTTATAAAATTTATGTTAAACTAATGTAAAAGAAAGGAGTGATTTAAAGCTCATATCTGAAGTAGATGATAGTCAGTTATACTTACCACTCTTTCTCTTCTGACTCTTCTGTCCTTAATAGGAACACAAAGCAACGGCTTGAATAATACTTAACCACAGATTAGGTGAGTGGAGAACAGACTTTTATTACAAAGGAAATTACAAGGCTAATTTGCATTGACCTGTTTAAACAGCAGTCCACCAACAACACTAATCTGAGAAAATTACACAGAGACACAAATGGAAGGGACTAGGCTAAGATAATGCTTTTTATTTTTATATTCATATTTCAGAATCATGATATCTTGAAATAGCTTGTCAGATGAGTTAATGGACCTTGTTATTTCATTTTAACACTAAATACCAAAAAAAAAAAAAAAAAAGTTTCTGGAATCTATACATTGAAACAGGCTTCCATAAGCCCAAATCCAATAATTGTTAGCTACACCAGAGGCATGAAGAACATTAAGTCTTTCCATGAGCGAGGTATGTTTAACAGACCAAGGATTTCATCATAAATATTGCTATGAGGAATATGGCATAATAAAAATTAAAGCAATCAACTACAGATAAAATATTAATATTATAAAAACATACACTGAGAGAAGGATATGGAGGAGCAAAATAATATATATTACTATATATAGAGAGAATATTAATAGCTGGTTCACCAATTCTGTTTAAGCCTGGCATGTTATCTATTGCCTTCATGGGATTCAGAAATGTCTTTTTCTCATTTTTGATCTTGGCCTATGGTGATATTCTTTAGATTGCAATATCTACTCATAGGGCTTACCAATTTGTATTGTCAACCAGTCTGTGTACATATATTTTGGAGAGATATTAGCTTTTGCTAGTGGAGTCATTTCTAGATCAGGAAGTATAAAAAGGAGGAAATCACTTAGTCTAATAGAAATAAACAAACAAAACAACAACAAAAAAACTCTCCAGAATTTAGAGCATGATAAGTATGCTCAGTGATCATTAACTATATCCTTATGCACTCAAGAATATCAGTCATCATCTAACAGATAAATAAGGGTAAAAAATGTTCAGAGATGTTACTCACACTGCCCATGTTAAAGTATTACTGCTGTAGGAAGTCATCAGTAAATTTTAAAACAGTGCCCAATTACTCTTTCTCTGTGCTCAGTTACTGATGCTATCTTCTAAGCTATAGTCAAACTCTGTAAATAAATAAACCAATAAAGCCCTTGAGAAAAGTCCTTAATCTACAACACAGTGATTTTTGTAGCTTGAAAAAAAAACACCTTTGAAAAATAAACTTTTGCAAATAATACTAGGAACAGCTTTCATTTTTCTACCTATGGTGTTGAAAAAACATAGGCAGTGCAGTTAATTAAATTAACAAAATAATGCAGAGTTAAACTGGGTGCTGGTGTTGTTCTGAAGAACACAACCCCAGAGAGCTTATAATCCAGTGTAATATTCCTTAACAGCCTTTCATTCACATCCAGGGAAGATGGATATTAACCAAACAATCATCCTACCATACAAACTCTGCCTAGAATGTCAAGGGCAAAGTTTTAAGGAGTTTGGGGGTGGGAAGCAAGATATCCAAGAATAGGGGCAAGATATCCAAGAATGTAGGAAATAATGTTGGAGAGGTGGGATGTCTGAAGTCTCAGACATAAACCTCATTTTGCTAGTTGCCCTCAATTTTCCAATGGATAATGTTACAAGTGAGATAACATTCTGATTTCTTCCTGCATTATAACATGTTATGAAAAATGAGAACATACCAGATAAATTTTGAGAGGAAATACACTATATAAATCCTAAGTTTCTTATTCATATCAAATTACTCTGCACATTTTGGTTGTGTTTGTGCCCATTAAATTCAAGAAAAAGCTCATCATGCCCCCGCCCATTTTTAAAAAAATAGAAGATAGTTTTATTTACTGAAAATTTTAATAAAAGGCAGAGAATGATAATGAAGCTGTAACTCTAAAAGTAAAATGCTCTTAGAGTCACCCCTCCAATGATAAAGGTCATTTGGACTGGAGAAGTGGGCATTGACATATAGGCAAAATTTAAGTGTGTAGAAATGGCAAAAAGGAACTCAGGAGGAAAAAATAGGCACAGAGTCAAAAGTTTCCCCGGCTCTCCTCAATTTGGTCAGTTAGACAATTCATCCTCCAGGTTTTCCTAAGTATTCATAAACAAAGCTCAAACTAGAAGCTCAGGACTCTGAGGCACATAATGGGAACACTGAGAGAGAGGCTGGAGTAGGATTGGGGTCATATTATGACTGATCTTGATTGAAAACTAATGGTCCTTCACTTTGTTAAGCAAAGAAAAGCACTGAATACTTTTTACTATGATTATAGCTGGTCCTTAGGAAGTTTGATTTAGCAGCATTTGCTGGATTGGTTAGAGGTAAGGAGAAGCCTAGAAATAAATTGACCAGGAATGAAGGAAATAATAAGGTCTGAAGTGATCTAATCATTTTAGGACTTGATAGCTGAATGGATTTAGGTGATGAGGAAAATAAAATAGTCCATAATTAATTACTCTCAAGTTTGAAGCTCAAGTGACTGGTATGATAATAATCCGTGACGTTTTGGAAAGTACCCAATAATAAACACTCAAAAAGGAAGAGAGGAAGGAAGGAAGGAGGGAAGGAAGGAAGGTAGGAAGGAAGGAAGGAAGGAAGGAAGGAAAAGGAAGGAAGGAAGGAAGGAAGGAAGGACAAAGCCATGATTTATAGCATTTACTATTATCTGTGGCGTAAATGCCTCACCTTGGAGTTGTGAAGAGCTGTACACCAGTGAGCCCTCATAAACTAATAAGAGTCACCTCCAATATCACTGCCAATGATGGACACAGAGAAGTGAAGAGGAGGAAATCTGTGAAGGGAGCTGGGGACTTCAACTTTGGATATAATAAATTTGAAATGATTAATGGATACAATAAATTTGAAATTATCTAAATGGCAATGTTCAACAAATAGTTGGAAATGCTGGATTATAGTGCAGTGGAGAAATCGGTTATTTATGGTTTGTCTGAACAGAAAAGATATTATGGTAAATAAAATTACTGAAAGAGAGAATTTAGAGAGAAAAAATAGAGATAATGACAGGATCTTAGAAAATATCTGTATTTGGGGGCAAGGGAGGTGCAGAAAAAAATACTCTGGAGAGGTAGTAGGCAAATTGGAAGAGTGCTTCATGCTAGAAACCAAGGAGAAAGCATGGGCTTGGTTGAAGTATCAAAGATGGTAGGGAGGTCAGGGATAAGGAATCCTACCTAATAATAGACAAATATGCAAATTGACCACACCTTTGCTACGCCCAAGCCACGCCCAACAGCCAATCAGGGCGAGTATGCAAATTACCCAACAAAGATGGCGGTTAATTTGCATATACTGAGGGAGGGAGGAGTGAAGACTGAAGACAACTTAGAAGGAAGAGGGAGGAAAAGCGGAAAGCAAGGTGGCTGCCAGAGGGAAAGCCCGGGCGGGGTGGGGCGGCGTGGAGTGGGGCAGGCGGCAGCAGCACGTGGGTGCAGGTGCTGCAGTCACAACAGCGGCGGCAGCGGCCGCTTGCAGGATTCTTCCTGCAAATGGGCTACTAGTATGAAATAAAAGTCATAGAGAGATGAGTTTCTTTAGGCCATAGGGACCCTAGCAGAGGCAGTTGCAGCAGAGTTGTGGGTTGAGAGAGACTTTTAGCAGTATTATTTTCTAATTCTCCCAATGTATTTGACAGTAAAAAAATAAAAGAGTAGCATCTTATTTTTTTTCTTTTTTGAACAATTATTATTTTAATGGAAATTTAGCTGCAACATTAGAAGAAAAACAAACTCTCATAAGCCTTGCTAGTAGCAAAACTGGCTTTGCTCCAAAGTAAAAAACTTGCAAGCTCCATTAGGGCTGGTCCTTGGGCTGCCCATTATTTGTCATGAGCCTTGCTTAGTCAGACCATTTGGGAAAAGAAAGACTCTCATGGACAGCTGTGACCATGCAAACAGAAGCAGTGAAATGAGCCAAAATCAATCCCATGAAGAGGAAGAATATGACAAAGCATTTGCTTTATGAAAATATATGGGGGTGGGAGAACAAAGGAGGTAATGCCAAGAACAAATATCTGGAAAAAAACACACACATTTTTCTAGAATGACTTGTGTTGTTCAGCCAATTTAAAGCTTAACATAACAAAACTGTCCTCTGAACCCACATTTTTTATTTCCCAAGTTGTTCCCCATTTTTTTCTGCTTGCCTGAAATAGATGATTTCTTCATTTCCGTTTTTTACCCAAAATGTGAGCTATAGTCCATCTTACTTTGTCCTAAGTATCTTCTTTGAGTCACATTATTTTCATGTTTCTCAGATAACCTACACTGTCATACCTATAGACACATAAGAACAGTAAATGTCTATTAAGTTCCTATGACAAACAGTACACACAAGTTGGCACAATTATGCCAAGTCTTGAATTGTATTCTGATTATTTCATTTGTGCATCTGGTTCTTTATATTTTAAAAGTTTTGATCTTGTCTTTTGTAAACTTCTCTTCCTATGTAGTGCAGAGCTATAGGCTAGTTAAAAAGCATTAATTGATGCTTATTGAATTGGATTGAAATTTAAAAAAAACAACAAATTTTTGTTGAAATCTTAATGGCAGTGCTACATGGAAGCTATTGTGTAGCTGAAGATAAGTGATAGTATTTCTTTAAAAACACTTTGTTTTTAAAAGTAGGTTCTGAGAAAAGGAATGGCTCATCTAAGAAATGAATTTGGAAGATAAAAGTAATTTATCAATATCATAAATTTTGACTATAACAGGGATAAGACTTTTTGGAATAAATTAATTGACCCTCCCCACATTCAGCCAGAGATATCCATTATGTAAGGCAGGATTTGTATTATTAAAGGAGGAATACAAAGAGGAAAAAGGAATCAGTGTTTAAGGAAGGTTGTGTGTGTGTTTTTTGTTGTTGTTGTTTTTGTTGTTTTTTTTCAGTGTGCAGTGAGACAAAAAAGTCCTGTGAATCAGTGTTGTGGCAAAATAAATGGGATTCTAAATTCAAAGAGCTACTTACATATACTAGTCAAACTTGTATAAGTTTAAAAATATGCTTCCATGCCCTAGCTGGCTTGGCTCAGTGGATGGAGCATTGGCCTCAGACTGATGGGTCACGGGTTTGATTCTGGTCAAGGGCATATGCCTGGGTTGAAGGCTCGATCCCCAGTGGGGGGTGTGCAGGAGGTAGCCAGTCAATACTTCTCTCTCATCATTGATGTTTCTATCTCTCTCTCCCTCTCCCTTCCTCTCTGAAATTAATAAAAATATATTTTAAGAAAAGTATGATTTCATTTAGAGAGGAAAAAGAATTTTATGTAGGGAAAGCTCAATTTCTTTCCAAAAGAAAGCAAATATATAGTCCTGATAGTGGCTCTGAGAGAATTCAAGGGCAAGAGACACAAAGTTCAGTGTTCCGGCTATCCCATCTGGAAGATGCAAGAAGAGGCAAAGCTTGAAAAATTCTCAGTACTTGATGTTGCAGGTGTAGCTCAGAAAAAAGTACAAACATCTGAAGAAAATACTCAGATTAGCATGATAGCCACATGATGCCACTAAATGTTCCCAGGATGTTGTTTAGAAATTGCTGACCTAGAAGTATTTAATCAGAGGAAAGTCCTGAGAAGAACCTTCACAGGGTGGTTACAGAGGCAGAGAGGAGGTGGTAGAGTTGAAGGGATGTAGGAGGTTCCTTTATAAGTCGAAGAGGCACAAGAAGGTACAATAGTTCCCACTTTGCAGGGAGAGTGCTAGTAAGTTCCAACACCCTCAGTGGATGGCTTAGAATATCAAAACCTATATATACTATGTTTTGTCCTATACATACATAACTATGATAGAGTTTAATTCATAAATTAGGCACAGTAAGAAATTAACAGTAACTAGTAATAAAATAGAATAACAATATACTGTAATAAAAGTTGTGTAAATGTGGTCTCTCTCTCTCTCATAACCAATCTGATAACCAAGATAGCTACTAAGTGGCTGTCCAGTGGGTAGCGTGTACAGCATAGATGAACTGGACAAAGGAATGATTCCTGTCGTGGGCAGTTCAGAGAGGAACAGCTAGAGATTTCATCACACTTCTAAGGATGGCACATAATTTAAAATGTACAAATTACATATTTCTAAAATGTTCAGACCTTGGTTGACAATGGGTAACTGAAAGCACAGAAAGTGAAGCCATGGACAAAGGGAGACTAGTTGAATCCAGAAGCAATGGACCTTCAATGAGACCGCCATGGTAAGACTAGGAGCAGATGAGAGGAAGCCCACCAGAGAGAGATTCTGCAGAATCAATAAGAGCTGAAACAGAGCTGATAGAACAGTAAAGGCTGAGCTGGACATTTTCTTGAAATTCACCAGATAAACATGTCAGCAATGACATTATGCTGATCCCTTCCCCCCACAAAAAAAAAGCAATAACAACAACAATTCACTGGCCACAAGTGCCCGATGCCTAGTGACTGACTAAAGGGAATCAAAGTAGCTTTGTCACATTATTAATCAGCAATAACAAAAGACATGAGAAAGAGCATGCATATCTTCCTCTTTGCAAGAAGGTTATAGATGCTTTTTCCTGAATCCAGACACCATCTTGAGAAATAAGAAAGAAAAGAGAGTAGTATTGCTAAGAAGCTGGATTTGAATTAACTGAATATTTACCCAAAAGACTTCATTTAAATGCACAAGCCTGGGATGCCAAGTTTAAGTTTGTATTCACTAATACCCAACAGAATGGAGGGCTTGAACATTTAAATTAGTCATGACAAGGGAATAGCAACATTTCTTTCTGCACATTTTGAATCACAGACTATACATTTTGATACACAAACTAATGGGAGAGAAGCAAAAATGTTGGAAAATATGGCTTGTGGAAACTATTTTTAAGTTGTCATGATATTTCTTTTGCTATTTGTAAGCTTACAGTGAAAAATAGAGAAATAAAATAATTGAAGAGAAGGCAATTTTTCCTTTGTTCAAGAAAGTAGAGAGACGAGGTAGTGAGGTCTGAATACCAACGGTAAAGGAAGGTATATTCTTATATCAGAAGATTCAAGCTATTAAGACCAATGATACTACTAGAACACTGAGCACAGTCCACAGTTTCACCATCTGAATCGTCACAAGGAAAGGAAGAAGTTTGTTTTGTGAAACAAAGAAAGTAGGATTAAATAAAATAGACTAGGGTAAAGTGTATCACCTAAGGTATAGCTTCTAGAGAGTTGTGTTTATTTAAATCTTGTTCTAAAATTGTGTCCTGCTGTTAATAAACTATGAAAATGTTAAAAATGTAGAAATGTATGTATATCACTTATTTTAATAAATGTTTTATTTTATATTAAAAAGCTTAATCGAGGGAAAACATACACTATATGAAATTCAGAAGTTTATGACTATACAGTGCCTTGTAGAATGGGTTCATGTTCACAAACCACATCACCAATAATCTGTTGGCAGTTACTCAGACAGGAGATATAGTTTCCAGGAGTCCCAAAGATATCAAGTGGAAATAGATATCACATTAGTAAAGGTGTGATTTTATAAATAATCTGTGGAGGGTATTTTGATAGTCATAGAAGTTGAAGAAACTTTGTTAATTTGAAGTTTTGTCTTAATATAAAAATAAAGCTGTCCAGAACTTTTTCTTTGGACTGACAACTTTCAGTTTGTTAAAAACAATATTTTGGTACAGTAATAGAAAATGTATATTTATTATTGCACAGTGTCTTTCAATGCTCTTGAAAAAGTCATTCATATTTATTGTCATATTATTTTTCTTAAGAAAAAAGCTACCATTTTATAGCTCTGTAAATACCACATAGTGCCACAAATGTTTCTTTAATTTTAATAAAAATATTAAAATAACTTGGGGATTGTATCCTCTTCTTTAAAATGTTTTCCTTCCCAATTCACGTTTTCCCCCAAAAAATAGTAGGAAGAATTTTAAAGATTAAAATGCTTTTTTTTTTCTTAGTAAGCATAATGTTTATTTTTAAAATTACTTTTAAAAAGTTATTTACATAGATATAGATTTACATAATTCAGTGACAACATTTTAAAAATGTATAGGTTATTTTATATTAATAATGTATAAGGGATTTTATTTTACATAAATAAAGGATAATGCATAATATCATACAACAGGAGCAGTGCCAATTAATTTAACCATAAAATTAAATGAGATGTGTATGCAAAGATAGAAATGACACCCTACCTACTTCAACCTTGTAATTTTGATTCATATATTACAGCACATATGTAACTTCACAGCTTAATGTGAATGACTGACCAGTTAACAAAACAATGGTTGTATCCCCAATTGTGCCCTCGGTGAAGAAATGTTCAACTGGCAGGACCAGTGTGTGGCTCAGTGGTTGAGCATCGACCTATGAACCAGGAGGTCACGGTTCAATTCCTGGTCAGGACACATGCCCAGGTTGTGGACTCGATCCCCATTGTGGGGCATGCAGGAGGCAGCCAATCAATGATTCTCTCTCATCATTTAGGTTTCTATCTTCCTCTCCCTCTCTCTTCCTCTCTGAAATGAATAAAAATATATTAAAAACGAAATGTTCAACTGTAAAAGTAAAACCCAGCAAACTAAAAGAAGAACAACAAATGAGTGATACAGATTTATGAATATCTTCAACTTTACAAGTAAATCAAAGGAGAACAAGAGTAAAACAATATCTCAAATTTTGACCATTAAATTTGGTGGAAAAGGTTTCTGATTTGTTTTTATTAATATTCATGTTTGCCACTGTGAATTGAGAGAGGGACTCTAATGCATGGTTGGTGGAAGCATAATATGGTGCCAACTTCAGGCAAAGCACTTTGAAAGTAGGTATAAAATGTCTAAATCAGAAATGAAGGAGGCGAAATAATAACAGACCCCACAGAAATACGAAGGATTGTTAAAAAGTACTATGAACAACTCTATTCCAACAAACTAGACAACCTGGAGGAAATGGACATATTCCTAGAAAAATACAACCTTCCAAAACTCAATCAGGAAGAATCTAAAAATCTGAATAGGCCGATAACTATGGGGGAAATTGAAGCAGTCATCAAAAAGCTTCCAGCAAACAAAAGCCCGGGGCCAGATGGCTTCACAGGGGAGTTTTACCAAACATTCAAGGAAGAACTAAAACCTATCCTCCTCAGACTATTACAAATGTTCACAGTGTTTACAAAGTAGCTCCACACCTGAGAATCTAACTTAAAGATGTAGTGGTAAGTCAGTGAGCCATGTGCAAGCATTTTCACTGAAAGTGTATATTATAAAAGAAAACAATGGAAATAATCTAAATGTCCAAAGTTAAGACATTCTGGATTGATTCATTCTGGATCAATCAATTGGTTAGTGAGATAGTATGCTGTTGATTAAGAACATGTTTTCAATGGATATTTCAAATGACAGTAAAATGCTCACCATAAAATGTGTTGGTGTGTATGTATTTGAGTGGGAGGGGGACAGAAATAGTCCAAAATGTAAAAGAGGTTATCTTTTAGTGGTTAAAAAAAAATAAAAATCTCTAATTTAATATTATTTTCCTTAAATTTTCTGAATTTTATAAGTTTTCTACCTTGAAAGCTTATTAACATTAAACTAAGTAAAATTATTAAAACTAAGTACAAAATAGGTCCTGAAAGCACCATACCTGCTTTATTTTACAAATACAGTTTGTTTTCCAAATTCCCTTATTGGAACTAGTATATGATATTCTTTAAATATTTTCATAAAAATGGAAAAAAATTTAGAAACCTTCAAAAAATGATGTTAGACTTCTGCCTTCAAATCATGAATAATAAAAATATTTCAAAATGTATAAATATTACTTATTACCTAAAAGTGGATTTATAAAGTTTAACCCAGATCTAATTAACGATTTTAGCCAATGTATCATTATTACTTCTGATCCCATGACAACTTAAAAAATGTCTGGGGATAGTATAGGTGAGAAGATTGCCTAACTTTGGGTAAAGCTTGATGTCCATATTATGTGGAAAATGCCTCATTTGATTGATGTGGATTGCCTTTTTCACACCTATGCATTTCATGTGGATGAATGTTTAAAATAAAGCCTTTCAGTAAACATTTACTAGCATAGTAGTTTAGGCATTGGCTCAAAACTAGAAATATCTAAGTTAGCATTTTAGAGAGGGGTTTTTGCTCTTCAAGGGTGACAGGCTTCAATAAATGCTTAATTATAGTCCAAGTGGTAGAAATGCAGTGAGAGAAGGAAGAATACTGCTGTCCTAAGTAAAGGGAATTTGGGTTGAACCTGGGAGCCTGAGTAGGAGTTTAGTTACTTATCAGATGGATAAAGAGCAGGAGTAGAGGGGTAGCAGAAGCAGCATTTCAAAATATTTATAAAACAGTGATTCTTCCATTGTGGTTTGAGGAAATAGAAGGGAGAGAGGCTGGAGATGAATTCGGGAAAGTCTCCTGGGAGCAGGATGGAAAGAGCTGGGGAACGGTATTAGTTTCCTTTTGCTGCTATAATGAATTGACACAGACATTGTGGCACAACAAGAAAAAAATACGTCACATTTTTATGGTAATCCACATTTTCAAAGCAGTTATATATGCATGGTGTCCCAAAAATGTAAACACACTTTGAATGATTATAAAGTCAGTGTTCATTAACATACAGTTAATTTTTAAACTTTAAAAGAATCTACAGAAATGAATAATTTTTTTTTGTCAGTGCCTGTTTTCAAACTGATGACTGCTTTGGTCCAGACACTGCTGATAAAGCAAAGCAATGGAACTGCAAACATCAAGAATCATTTCATTTGGTATTTTTGTGCCCTCAATTCATGGCCTGTTGCCTGGTATGTACTATAAACTTTTATCTTTTATGTATCCCCATTAAAAAAAAAAAGTCTAGTGGCACGTTAGGATAAATTTTCTTTGTTCAAAGTTTAGTCTGGCTTCATCCATTATTTCAAATCAGTTAAACTTGAAAAGGAGTGAAAATTAAGTGAGTTGTCAGCTATTAAAGTGTGCATACATTTTTGGGGACACCCTATACATGAATCATCTGCCTCTTCACCTCCCTCAACCTGTTTTTATTATGAAAACAGAGAATCTGAATGGGAAGGAAACCTAGGAGCCAGCCAATTGAAATCCTTCTTAGTGCAAAGGAATTTACCCCAACACCCCTGTGAGAGAGGCTCTCTTTAGCCTTATCCGTGTTTCTAAAAGCACATGACACCGCAAAAAATTTTCATTTTCGGGGCTGTTTTAGTTGTTATAAAGTTCTTCTGATATTGAATGAAAACAGGTCAAAAGAATGCAGTGGCTACTTATCCTGTATTCTCTTGTGTAAAAAGACATTGGCAATTCCCAGCCCTGAGCTTCCATTTTTCTAAAAGTGTGGTCCACAGACCACCTGCATGAAACTACCTGAGGCATTCCAGGGCCTCTCTGGGACCTTCTGAACCAGAGTATCTTGGAGGTGAAGCCCAGGAAGATACTTTTTTCACTGGCTTCCTCACTGATATTTTTACAGCTGATGGATAGAGGGTCCTGCTGGCTAGAAGTGAGCCATACTTAGTTGCTTGCTTTGGTTTGGAAATGGCAATAAGGTGTTCAGTCCTTCACTGGTCAACATCAAATGTGATCTGAGGGCCATTTCATTCCACCATTATTCCCCTTGTTAAACTATCATTCAACCAACATTCATCATTTCCTGTGGCAGGCACTATACCAGATGCTGAGGACACAAAGATGAAGTACATGTGGTCTCTGCTTGTGAGGAGCTCATTGTCAAGTATGCATCCTGTGATCTACCTAGCTGACAATGGTTGACCTTTTCTTGTATCAGGATTTAATTATTTTCCCTCTGTTACCTGTATTAAAAGTAATTTTTAAAAATATTTAAAAATATAATTTTTAATTTATTTCAGAGAGGAAGGGAGAAGGAGAGAGATAGAAACATCAATGATGAGAGATAATCTTGATTGAGCCTGCAACCCAGGTATGTGTCCTGATTGGGGAATTGAACCGTGACTGCCTGGTTCATAGGTCAATGCTCAACCATTGAGCTATGGTGGCCGGGCTTAAAAGTAATATTAATTATAAATTTCCTGTCATAGGGATAGGTGCTAGGGATAGATGTTTGGATTTATTAATTGGGCACTGGTGATTTGGACCAATCCTTGTCCCATCTTTATTTTGAAATTAATTCCAATTAAGAATCTCCCCAGCCCTAGCTGGTTTGGCTCAGTGGATAGAGTGTCGGCCTGAGGACTGAAGGTTCCTGGGTTCAATTCCAATCAAGGGTGTGTATCTCAGTTTTCAGGCTCCTCCCTAGCCTGGGCCCTGGTCAGGGCACATGCAGGAGACAACCAATCAATGTGTTTCTCTCACATCAATATTTCTTTCTGTATTTCCCTCTCTCTTTTACTCTCTCTAAAAATCAATAGAAAAATATCCTCGGGTGAGGATTTAAAAAAAAAAAAGAATCCCTATACTTGGCCTGGATGACATTTAAGGCTTTCACACATCTTTGTTTTGTTTTATTTTAATATATATATATATATATATATATATATATATATATATATATATATATATATATATAAACTAGAGACCTGGTGCATGAAATTCATGCACAGTGTGTGTGTGTGTGTGTGTGTGTGTGTCCCTCAGCCCAGCCTGCAACCTCTCCAATCTGGGACCCCTTGAGGGATGTTCAACTGCCTGTTTAGGCCCGATCCCACTGGCATTGTGAGACATACCTCTCACAATCCAGGACTGCTGGCTCCCAACCGCTCACCTGCCTGCCTGCCTGATTGCCCCTAACCACTTCTGCCTGCCAGCCTAATCGACACCTAACTGCTCCCCTGCTGGCCCAATTGCCCCTAACTGCCCTCCCTTGCAGGCCTGGTCACCCCCAACTGCCCGCCCCTGCTGGCCTGGTCCTCCCCAACTGTCCTCCCCTCCAGGCCCGATCGCCCCAACTGCCCTCCCTTGCAGGCCTGGTCCCTCCCAACTGCCCTCCCCTGTTGGCCATCTTGTGTCCACATGGGGGCGGCCATCTTTGAACACATGGGGGCGGCCATCTGTGTGTTGGAGTGATGGTCAATTTGCATATAACGTTTTTATTATATAGGATAATAAAAGCATAATATGCTAATTAGACCAGACGACCCTCTGGACAAAGCCGCGGCAGCAGGGTTCAAGGCAGAGGCCTGCAGCCACTATGGTAGGCAGGGGCCGAGGCAGCTGCCACAGTGATGGGGGCCCTGCCTCTTACACAAATTTCGTGCATTAGGTCTCTAGTATAGATACATGGTAAAATTCACATAACATAATTAACCATTTTAAAGTGAGCAATTCTAGAATATTCATAATACTGAGCAAACAGCACCTCTATCTAGTTTCAAAGGAAAACTCATACACATTAAGCAATTATTTCCATCCACCCTCCACTCTGTGAATACTTTTGATAGTTTTTGTTTGTTTGTTTGTTTGTTTAATTTTACACCTTTTCACTCCCTGTCCAATTAAGTCTTTTTAACACTGAGAGATTGTTTCTAGTTTCATCAACATTTATTTTCTTTGATGTTCTATATTGTAGGCAGTTGATATCATGTAATTTTTTATTTCTATAATGAACACTCAAGTTCCAGGTTTTCTGATGTAATAAATCATTTTTGTGATAGCTATAGCATAGATTACTTTCAGTACAAAACAATATATATATGTATATGTGTGTGTGTGTGTGTGTGTGTGTGTGTGTGTGTGTTGTGAACATTTAAATATATCAAATGAAAAGTATGATTCTCTTATAGGTTCCCCTACATTTACCAGAGTAACTACTGATAATAACTTACTGTTTAGCATTCCATATTATTTCTTGATTTAGCCACATGCATATATCCCTCCCCAAAATTATAGTGTTATTCATATTATATCAATAATCAGAGTTTTACTACTTGTTCATTAATTTTATGTTTCACTTATTCATTCTTTCTTTCAACAAAATATTTATTGGATGTTTATTAAATGTCAAGAATTTTTCTAGGAGATGAGGCTACATGGTGAAAAATATCTGTCAGCATCTGTAAAATCATTATTTGAAATAAGCATACATCATTCCATCATCTAGTTGTACCATAATTTAACATAATTTACTTACTCATTCTCCTGATGGACAGCAAAAACTTCTTTAACCAACATTTATTGACTATCTACCAGAAACCTCAGGTACCAGACTGAGATTGTTTCATATTTTTATAATGAAATACAAATTAAGGAGTGCCCAGCTTCACTTTTACTCTATTAAAACAAGCTTGTTTTTATATTTGAAATAAAGTCAGGTTTTCAAGTCTGTGCTCAGGACTCGAGGGAATACATTTACCCCATCCTAAAAGATTATATAGAAGAAGAAATAATCAAAATAATTAAAACTTTTCTGGACAGGGTACTAACCATTCAAGTGGACACCTGACCAAGGAAAACAGACATAAGATATATAAAAAATGAATGCCTCCAGTTTATACACCTTGGTATTTACTGTAGGAACATCCATTCCTCAAATTGACTTGAGTCCTTTCTGCAGTGTGTGTGTGTGTGTGTGTGTGTGTGTGTGTGTGTGTGTGTGTGGTATGGTTTGCTTGTTTGTTTTGTTTTGGGGAAAATGGGCAATATTTGTGCTTTTCCATTTACATATTTGGCTATGTGGAAACCCCAGGGAATGAATCATTCTGGATAGCTGAATATTTTAATCATTTTTGATGGAAATCTTTCTAAAATGGATTTCACACTTCCCTGCCTTCTTAAACAGAGTGGATGGAATGTAATTAATCTTTTTTTGATGACTTAGTTTTATCATTATGAACATTAATGACTGTGCAGTGCTATCCAGAGATGACGTTCTCAACACTGATTGTTGTATGTAGGATGGTCTGTGGTCCTATTATTAGTCTTTTGGAGGATTTGTGTCAGGTTATACTCTCCCCTTACTGGTAGACACTCAACTACCATTCTTACTGATGACTCTGAAACAACACAGTGAAGGTGGGCTGACACTTCCTCCGATTATAAGAGGAAGAGGAAGCTGTGTTCAAATCCCAACTCTTTTTAAAAATTTTTATTTATTGATTTTTAGAGATAGAGAGAAAGGGAGAAAGAGAGAAAAAGAGAAACATTGATTTGTTTCTCCACTTATTGATGCATTCATTGTTTGATTCTTGTTTTTGCCCTAACTGGCTATCTAACCGGCACCCTTGGTGTATTGGGATGATGACACTCTAACCAACTGAGCTACTTGGCCAGGGCTCACATCTAAGCTCTTGATTTTGGAGCCATTCACTCTTTTAACCTCATTATCTTCATCTCTAAAGTGATCACAGTAACTCACTTAACAGAGATGTAATAAGGATTAATAATAGGTCTTATGTATGGTGAAAAATAAACCAATGTTAGTTTCTATCCCCATCAGGGTGCTAACTAATAAAAGTGTTTGTTTTTTTTTCTTGACTGTATTGACATTTCTATTCTGCTGTGAGACTGGAAGTTGAGTGGTAGAATTGAAAGGTTTGTATGCAAATTAAGATGAATGAGGTTTTTTGTTTTTTGGTGTTTTTTTTTTTTTTAGGTAAAATACCAGAAACTGTTTTATTATGTAGACTTTGTAACATCAACATTGGGTGCTTAGATATACTAATTACTTCTGAAATCCTAACTATGTAGGAATATTTCTATCTCCATAAAATAGAGCTCTGAAAGGGAAAATGTAACTTGGATATTTTGAATCTATACATAATGTAAAAAAATATTTTAAATTTGTCTGAATATCCTCTTTTAGGTTACAAACTCAGTCCTTTAAAAATTATTTTTTTCAATTCACCAATATTTATTTAATAAGAAAAGCTTACCTGTACATTCACTCTCCACTCCCATCCCAACTTTCAGTTGTTCCAACAGCAACATGATATTTTGTATCTCACTCTCCGATTATAAATTCCTGATTTAATATACAGAAATAATACTTTACAATTTGCTCTGTAAACATGCTGTCCAATGAGGAAGTACCACTTCTCACGGAAAATCCAAACTTTCGCTTACAAGCGGTCATTTAAAGAAATTATCTTTATTGTTAAAAGTATTACAGATATCCCCTTTGTTTATTTGTGTCCTTTTTTCGCCACTGACCCCTCCACCCCATAACTTCACCCCCAGGCCTTCACCACTCTATTGTCTGTGTCCATGGGTTATGCATATATGCATATAAGTAAAATGAGTATTTTTATTTTAAATATATTTTTATTGATTTCAGAGAGGAAGGGAGAGAGAGATAGAAACATCAATGATGAGAGACAATCATTGATCAGCTACCTCCTGCACAACCCACACTGAGAATCAGGCCCGCAATCTGGGCATGTGCCCTGACAGGGAATAGAACCGCCACCTCCTGGTTCATAGGTCAATGCTCAACCACTAAGCCATGCCCGGCCAGCTAAAATGATTATTTTTAATTGAGCATCATCCCATGCACCTAAAGGTTACCTGTTCAATTCCTGGTCAGGGCACATACCCAGGTTGTGGGTTAGATCCTCAGTCAGGGTGTGTACAGGTGGCAACTAATCGATGTTTCTCTCACACATCATGTTTCTCTCTCACCCTTCCTTCTATCTAAAATTAATAAAAATATATTTAAATGTAAAAATTAAAATTAAAAAATGATTATTTATGAAATTCAATCAGCTATAGTTTACAAGGACCTACCAAAACTATTTCTGGTTTCTGATGATAACACAGTGAAAATAAAACACATAGATATTAAATGTATAATGAAACATTTTGTAACCTCTCTTGAGAAAAACAAACCAGAAATGGGCATATATAAAGCCAGGGCACATAGTAAGAGATTCAATTTTAAATACAATAATTAATGAAGATCACATGGAGAAGATAACATTTGAAGACAGACTTAAAGGAGAGAAATATATATGTATATCTAGCTAAAAGACTCTTTCAAGAAGAGGGAATAGTGAATATTAAAAGAGGCTAGAAAGTACCTGTTATGTTCAGGGAATAGCAAGGAATCCTAGAGACTGGAACAGAGAAATTATCAGATGGTGATAAGGACTAAGGACAAAAATGAACCACAAAAGCGTATTAAAAGTGTCTGGGCTGAAGTGGTGGGTGGTGTTAAGATGCAACTTAAAATAAGTAAAATGACACACCTGAGAAAATGCTGAAGTTGACAAGGGATTAAGCCATCCAGATTTTGGAGGTAATAGCCTTCCAAGTAGAAAACATAGCAAGTGGAAAGGCCTCAAGGCATGCTGTGTCTGGTTGGCTCAAAGAACAGCAAGGAGAGCTGTTAACTAAAAAGGAGTAACCCACAGGGAAAGTAGTTAGAGATGATATTGAAGGGATAGCAGAAGCAAGATAGTCCCTAGGCCTGACCTACGCCCTCTCACAATCCAGGACCCCTCGGAAGATGTCGGATAGCCAATTTCGGCCCGATCCCTGCAGGCCTGATCCAGACAGGAGGGAGCCCGATCCTGTGCATTGAGCCTCCATCCGCTGGGGGTTAATGCACATTATAGCGACCGGTCGACCGGTCATTCAGTTGCTTAGGCTTCTATTTACTATGGGTAAAATAGAGAGATATTGCAGGTTCTTATCAGAAGATTGGCATTATTTTTCCCCCAAGAGCTATTAAAGGGATCATTCTGGTTACTGGGTTGAGAATAGATTATAGATTGATAAAGGACAGATCAAAGATAACAGTTAAAGAGCTATCACAATAATACAAAAGAGACAGGTTAATGACTTTCAAGAGGTTAATTGTGAAAACAGATGGAAAGATGTGATTGTAGTATATATATACTAGAGGCCCAGGTGCATGATATTCGTGCACGGAAGGGGGTTGTCCCTCAGCCCAGCCTGTACCCTCTCCAATATGGGACCCCTCAAGGGATGTCCGACTGCCCGTTTAGGCCCGATCCCACCCGGATCGGGCCTAAACAGGCAGTCGGACATCCCTCTCACAATCCAGGACTGCTGGCTCTCAACTGCTTGCCTGCCTGCCTTCCTGATTGCCCCTAACCACTTCTGCCTGCCAGCCTGATCACCCCCTAACCACTCTTCTGCCAGCCTGTTTGCCCCCAACTTCCCTCCTCTGCCGGCCTGGTCACCCCTAACTGCCCTCTCCTGCAGGGTTGATCACCTCCAACTGCCCTCCCTTGCAGGCCTGGTCCTTCTCAACTGCCCTCCCTTGCAGGCTGGGTGCCTCCCAACTGCCCTCTCCTGTTGGCCATCTTGTGGTGGCCATCTTGTGTCCACATGGGGGCAGGATCTTTGACCACATGGGGGCAGCTATATTGTGTGTTGCAGTGATGATCAATCTGTATATTACTCTTTCATTAGATAGGATAGAGGCCTGGTACAGGGGTGGGGGCCAGCTGGTTTGCCCTGAAGGGTGTCCCAGATCAGGTGGGGGTTCCCTTGGGGCATGGGGCGGCCTGTGGTGGTTTGCAGGCCGGCCACGCCCCCTGGCAACTGAAGAGGAGGCCCTGGTATCTGGAATTTATTTTTCTTCTACAATTGAAACTTTGTAGCCTGGAGCAGAGCCAAGCCTGGGGCTCCCTCTGCGGCCGGCAGCCATTTCTGTTGGGGTTATAATTGAAACTTTGTTGCCTTAAGCGGGTGGGCCCGGCCAGGGTGTGCGGAAAGCTTTG
Source organism: Eptesicus fuscus (assembly GCF_027574615.1). Classification (NCBI taxonomy): domain Eukaryota; kingdom Metazoa; phylum Chordata; class Mammalia; order Chiroptera; family Vespertilionidae; genus Eptesicus; species Eptesicus fuscus. The sequence continues at coordinate 65,239,542 of NC_072481.1, forward strand.
CTTCCCCTGTTGCCACCGGCAACCCTGGACTGCTCTCTCAAGCTCCATTCTGCTGCCATTTGTTTGAATTTGTTTACCTTCTATAATTGAAACTTTGTAGCTTGAGTGGAGGCTTAGGCCTGGCAAGAGCAGGCAGAAAGCTTGGCTTCCTCTGTTACCTAGGAAACCTTGCTCTCTGTGGCTGTAGCCATCTTGTTTTGGGTTAATTTGCATGCTTGCTCTGATTGGATGGTGGGCATGGCTTGTGGGTGTGTCGGGGTATGGTCAATTTGCATATTTGTCTATTATTAGGTAGGATAGGGTGTCCCAAAAAATATATACATACAGCAGCATCTAGACTGGTGTTTAATTAAACAACTGGGCACCATAGCCTAGTCAAGATAAACAAATAAAATTAAGTGTGTATACATTTTTTGGGACATCCTTTATATATTTTTCATTTATTTTTTAACTTTTTAAATTGTTGACACAATTATAGGTATTCCCATTCTCCACCCTTTGCCCAACTCACCCAGCCGCCCCTCTCTAGCCCTCTCCTGTACCCCTTCCCTCTGCCTATGACCACATTGCTGTTTGTGTCTATGTATTATGCATACATGTTCTTTGGCCAATCACTGCACTGTCTTTTATTTAGTCATAAAAGAGATAGAAAGATGTGACTATAGTCTTTCTGTATATTAAAGCACAGCCCATAGCACACTGCCCATAAACTATCAGAGAAAGAAAAGAGATAAAATTGATCAACTGAAGGATTAATTGAGGAAATAAAAAGAAAGATATTATTTCAAAGAGGCTATTATTTCAGCCAAGAATGAGTAACAGAAATCAGAGTTACTTTTCTATTGAAACATCTGAAAAACTGAATGGTATATATGAAATAAAAGCTTTCAAGATATTAAACATCAATAATGAAGGGCAACGCTTTTTGACAGAATTAGCTGTGGGCTTATTTTAAACAGTCTAACATAGATATAATTGGAATAATACATTTGCTCTGACTTACTCTCTGCAGAGAGTTTTCAGGTTGTGACACAGAGAGGGGAAACCTAGGCTACGTCCAATGGTCTGTGTGAGTTGAGGAAACAAAACTGGGGTTCAAGAGAAACTGAGGAAGCAGGATTTTCCAGAGAAAAGTAATAGACTGGAAAGATCTGCATAGAGAGAACGTTCCAGAGATCTCTAAAAGGTCCTCCTTTATGTCTAGCTGAGTTCTAATCAGTATAAAAGTGTGAGAAAACTATTTTCAGCTGGGAAAGGAAACACCAGAAAAAAAATTAGAGCAATTCTCAGAGCTTACAGAGAAAGGAATAGTTTATGTTCCTACCCAGCAGAATAGAAAAATAATAGCTTATAAGCCAATAGTTTATGGGGCATAAGTAGAGCACTAACAGCATTTTGCCTCAGCATTAGGGCAAAATCAATTGTAGACTAAACACTTCTCTGTCCCACCTAATAAAGTTTAAAAGCAAGATCCAAAAGGATCAAAGTTTTTTCCAAGCAACTTAACTGCAACCTAGGTCATACTGAAGAATATTCATAGAACTAGTATAATATTCAATACAACATAAGTCAAGATTTGCAATGTCTGTCTTACAATAAAACATTACAAGTTATGTTAAGAAGCAGAAAAACACAAGGGCAAATGAGAATTAAAATAAAGTAATTGAGAAATTACACAGATGATGCAATGAATAAAATAGGTGCATTAAAACAGTTATTGTAATTATATTCTATATCTCCTAGAAGCTTGGAGGCGGGGGGTTGAGCATGTTAAGTAGAGAGAAGGAAGATATAAGAAAGACCCAAATAGAACTCAGGCAGAAACTTCAAAGCTTAGATGAAAAACTACAATAGCAACACTGCATTGGATTGATAGCTACTAGATATTTAAAATAAAATAAAAAGATAATGAACATGGAGAAAAACAGAGACTATTAAAAATAAAAGAGACTAAAATTAAAATAAAAAATAATTAACTGTGAGTTTATTTTAAACAGTTTAACATACAAGTAATTGGAGTTTCAAAGGAGGGGAGAAAAGAAGGCAGAGGGATAAGAAAAAATATTTGGTGAAATAATGGCTTAAGTATTTTCAAATTTACTTAAATATATAAAACAACAAATCCAAGAAACTCAATGAACTCCAAGGATAGTAAACTTGAAAAAAGACACCAACACTTATAATAAATTTTATTAAAACCAGTAATATATAGAAATTCTTAAATGCAGTAAGAAAAAAGAAAAACATTACATGCAGAGAAAAAAAAACACACAATTTATTGAAACTTCTTTTGGGGGGGGAAAGTATGAAAATCAGAAGACAAAAGAAGCAACATCTTTAAGGTATTGTAAGAAGAATCAACCTAGAATTTTATACCCAGGTAAAATATCTTTCAAAAATAAAGCAAAATTAAGACATTTTAGATATATACAAAAATCATCATTGGCTCACCTGAAGTATAATAAATGTTTAAAAAAATGTCTTCAAGCAAAAGGAACATTATATCAGAAGAAAATCTGCATCTAACACTGAAGAACTGTAATAGTAACTGTATAGGTAAATATAAAATACGTTTTTTTTTATTTAAATCATTTTAAAAGGCAATTGTACACTTAAAGAAAAAAAATAATAATGTATTGTGAGGTCTATAACACATGTTGAAGTAAAATATAGCAACATAGGCTAGGTGATAATAAATTAAAAGATACTGTTGTAAGTTCTTATGTGTGAAATGGCATAATGCCATTTTAAAATAGACTGTGATTACTAAATTATGCATACTGTAAACTACTAAAATAACACTAAAAAGTTATAGTTGATAAGTCAAAATACTCAATGACTAGAAAGAAGGCAGATTTCAAACAAGGAAAATACAGAACATGGGATAATTAGAAATTAGTAGAAAATAATAGCTTATAAGCCAACATCAATATTTACATTAAAGGTAACTAGTTTAAAAGTTTCAACTAAAAGGCAGAGATTAAAATATTGGATAAAAGAGTATCCTTGTGCCTACAAACAATACACTTTAAATATAAAGAGGGAAACAAATTAAAAGTAAAGGATTGAAGAAGGCATATAAACTATACCTGTACCAATCAAAAGAAATTTGGGGTGGCCATATTAATATCAGACAAAGCAGAGCAAAGAATATTACCATGAATAAAGAAGTATGTTGATAGTTAGATATGGGTGAAATCATCGTGAGCACATAATGATACTAAATGTTTATCTATTTAAAAACAGAATTCCAATATACATAACAGAAAATTCATAGAACTACAAGGAGAAATAAATAAATATATAATTACAAATGAAGATTTTAACATTTTTCTTAAAAATTGAAAAACAAGTAAGGAGAAATTAATGAAGATATATATTCAAACAAAACATCAACCATTTAGATGCAGCTGATATTAAAAACTCCTGATCCAAAAATAGCACAATACAATTTTTTTTCCAAGTGGCACACAGGGCATTTACAAAGATAAATTATGTTTTAGGTATTAAAACAAGTATCAATAAACTTGAAAAATTAAAAGCATATTTTCTGACTGTAATGCTATTGCAATGAAATGTAAGTGAAGGCAATAGCAGAAAGATCTTTGGAAAGTCCCCAAATATTTGGAATTAACTAACCAAATTCTAAATAACTCATGGGTCAAATAAGAAATCAGATGGAAATTAGAAAGTATTTTGAAGCCAATAAACATGAATCCATAATATATAAACATTTGTGGGATGAATTGAAAGTCATGTTTAGAGGGAAATGTATGTCACTAAATGTAAGCCTACATTAGAAATAAAGGTATAAATCGGTAGTCTCAGCTTAAGAAACTAGAAACAAAGCAGAATAAAGGAAATAATGAAAATCAGAGCAGAAACATTCAAGTTTTTTAATAGATAAGATCAATGACCCAAAAAGCTGTTTGTTTGAAATGATTACTAAAATTGATAGACCTCTAACTAGGTAATCAGAAAAAGGAAAAGAAAAAAAAAGAGAAGATCCAAATTAAAATATTACGAATGAGAGAGTTGAAAGCACAGATACTGAAAGAATCCTGAATACTGGAAAATCAAATAGCTTAGTATCAACAATCTGATAATTAGATGAAATAGATATATTTCTTCCAAGTCACAAAGTATGATAGCTCTCAAAAAGAAATAGATAACCTAGATGACCCTATACATATTAAATAAATTATACTGTAGTTAAACATTTCCACAATGAAAGCCATAAGTCCAGAAAGCTTCACTGCAGCATTTAATAACTCTTTACAAATGTTGGCAAACTCAATCAACAAAATATAAAGAGTGAATACATCGTGACCAAGTGAGGTTTATGCCAGAGATACAAAATTGATTTAACATTTGAAAATCAATCAATATAATTCATCATATTAACAAACTAAAAATGAAAAATCATATGGTCATCTCAGTAGACACACGAAAACACTGGACAAAATCCAACATCTACTTCCAATAAAAAATATCTGCAAACTAGAAATATATGGGAACTTACTCAAATTGTCAAATGGCATCTAGGCATCTATAAAAAACCTAAACCTAACATCATAATCATTCAAAATGATGAAGGACTAAATGGTTTCCCCATAAGATCAAGAACAAGGAAGAATGTATACTATCCTTACTTCTACTCAAAATTGTACTGGAGGATCTAGATGGCAAAATATTACAAGGGGAAAAAAAGGAATACATTAGACAGGGAACAGCAAGACCCACATTATTCACATATGCTCAATTATCTATATGCAAAATCCTATGGAACTATGAGTGAATTAAGCAAATTGGCAGGATAAAAGATCAATATACAAAATTAACATATTTTTATATGCTAACATAAAGCAATTGAAAGTAAAAGTCAGTATCCTATTAATAAAAGGCTAATATGCAAATCAACCGAACTACGGAACAACTGGTCGCTATGACACGCACTGACCACCAGGGGCAGATGCTCAATGTAGGAGCTGTCCCCTGGTGGTTAGTGTGCTCCCACAGAGGAAGTGCCGCTCAGCCAGAAGCTGGTTTCATGGCTGGCAAGCACAGTGGTGGTGGCAGGAGCTTCTCCCACCTCTGCAGCAGCGCTAAGGACCCTTCAGGGGATGTCTGACTGCAAGCTTAGTCGGACATTCCTCGAGGGCTCCTGGACTGAAAGAGGGCACATGCTGGGACGCCCCCCGCCCCAGTACACAAATGTTGTGCATTGGGCCTCTAGTCATTAATAAAGGCATAAAATATCTTCACTAATAAAAGAGAAACATGCAAATTGACTGTACCTTCACTATGCCCACAAGGCACACCCACCAGCCAATCAGGAACAAGTATGCAAATTAACCCAACTAAGATGGCTGTGGCCACGGAGCAAGCAGGAGGCTTGGGTTGCCCCCGGTGATGGAGGAAGCCAAGCTTCCTGCCTGCCCTGGCTTGCCCTGGCCTCCGCTCAAGGCTACAAAGTTTCAATTATAGAAGATAAATAAATCCCAACAAAAATGGTGGCAGCCACGGAGCTGGAGAGAGCAGGAGGCTTGGTTGCCCTAGGCGATGGAGGAAGCCAAGCTTCCCACCAGCCCTGGCTGGCCCTGGCCTCTACTAAAGGCTACAAAATTTCAATTATAGAAGATAGATAAATCCCAGATACCAGGGCCTCCGCTTGGGTTGCTGGGGGGCGTGGCTGACCTGCAAACCACCACAGGCCCCTCGCCCAGGCCACACCATGCCCCAAGGGAACCCCCACCCTAATCCGGGACACCCTTCAGGGCAAACCAGCTGGATCTTACCCGTGCACCAGGCCTCTATCCTATCTAATAAAAGAGTAATATGCAAATTGACCGTCACTCCAACACACAAGATGGCTGCCCCCAGGTGGTCAAAGATGGCTGCCCCCATGTGGACACAAGATACCCATTATCCCTCAAATTAACCTAGAGATGTAATACAATCTAATCAGAATTCCAGGAATAATTTTAACTTTGAAATTAACAAGCTGATCCTAAAATTCATGTGGAAATGTAATAAAACTGGAGAAGTTAGAACAAGTCTGAAGAAGAGTAAAATTGGAGGACTTATACTACCTGATTTCAAAATTTTTAATAAAGATTAATAATCATGAAATAGCTAAATATATCAATGGAGTAAAACAAAATTCAGAAATAGACACACATATATGATCAATCATGTTTTTGACAAAAGTGAAAGGTAACTTAGTGGAGAAAAGAGTTTTATTTTTAAACTAGAACTGAAATAATTGGATATCTACATGTAAAAAAACAAAACAAAACAAAAACTACTTCAACCTATTCCTTACATTATGTAACATCAACTAAAAATGGGCCATAGACTTAAATATAAGATCCCAAACTGTAAAAGTTATAGGAAAAACTATGGGAAAAAAATCTTTGTAATCTTGAGTTATGCAAAGATTTCTTAAATACATTAAATGCACAATCCATAAACAAATAAATTGGACTTAATTAAAGTTAAAGACTTCTGTTTGAAAGACAGAGAATAAAAATAAGACACAATGGGAGAAAATGAAAATATTAAGGAAATAAACAATACAGTCAAATTTGAGCAAAAGATTTACAGATATATTTCACCAAAGAAGATATATGGATGGCAAATAAGCTTATAAAGCTATGCTCAACATTATTAAGTATTAGGGTAATAAAAATCAGAATAAAGGCTATAACTCTAGACACCTTTTAGACAATTTAAAATTAAAACATTGATCTTCCAGTTGTTGGTGAGCACAAAAAAAGAATAGAACACTGCTGGTAGGAATGTTAAATGCTACATGTTTGGAGAATAGTTTGGTAGTTTCTTAAAAAGTAAACAATACTAATGTATGACACAGCCATTGTACTTCTATGTATGTACTCAAGATAAATAAAAGGCCATATAACCTTATATACCAACTAGAGGCCTGGTGCACAGATTCGTGCACATTGAAAGTAAATTAATTAGAAGGTGGAAAGAGAGGCAGGACTGGGCGAGATGGGCCAGATGCGCCCTGGAGCCAACCTCCCTCGGTCCCTCCCTGGCCAGCCGCACCTGGGGCAGCACTGGGGCCTGAAGGGCGTCTGCCAAGTGAGAAGGGTCCCTCTGGCAGGTAGGGTCCCAGGGTCCCTCAGATTGGCCTGCAGGGATTGGGCTGAAACTGGCAGTCCGACAACCCCCGAGGGGTCTCTGAGTGTAAGGGCACTCTGCAAAGTTGCTGTCACTCGGCAGCTCTTGCATTGAGTGTCTGCCCCCTGGTGGTCAGTGCGTGTCATAGCTACTGGCCGGTCGGCCTGTCACTTAGGCTTTTATATATATAGATTAGTGGCCTGGTGTCCCTCAGCCCGGCCTGCACCCTCTCCAATCTGGGACCCCTTGGGGGATGTCCCACTGCCAGTTTAGGCCTGATTCAATCTGGGACTGCTGGCTCCTAACTGCTCACCTGCCTGCCTGCCTGATTGCCCCTAACCACTCTGCCTGCTGGCCTGATAGCCCCCAAATGCCGCCCCCCCCCACCAGCCTGCTCACCCCCAACTGCCCCCCATGCCAGCCTGCTCACCCCCAACTGCCCCCCCCCGCTGGCCTACTCGCCCCCCTGCCCCCTCTGCTGGCCTGCTCACCTCCAACTGCCCTACCCTGCTGGCTTGATTGCCCCTAACCATCTCTGCCTCGGCCCCACCACCATGGCTTTGTCTGGAAGGACTTCCGGAAGGGCCTCCGGAAGGTCTCCCAGTCTAATTAGCATATTACCCTTTTATTAGTATAGATGTCCATAGCAGTTTTATTTGTAATAGCTAAAAACTGGAAACATCCCAAATGTCCATCAACAGGTGAATGGATACACAAACACTGGTATACCCATACATGTTGTATTGTGGAAAAATACAACTCAGCAATAAAAATGAATAAGCATGCAAAACACATGGATTAATATCAAGATAATTATGCTATACTAAAGAAGGCAGATTACCAACTTCACCAAAAGAATGGATATTGTGTGACTCCATTTACATAAAATTGTAGAAAATGCAAACTAATGCATAATGAGGCGGGAACTAGAAATGGATATGAGGGATTACATTAGGGCAAGAGGAAACTTTTGAGGGTGTTAGATATGTTCTCTATCTTGACTGTGAGATGGTTTTATATATATATATATATATATATATATATATATATATATATCACATTTTATACTTTAAATATGTGCAGCTTATTGTATGCCAGTTATACTTCAATACAACTATTAAAATTAAGTTAAGTTAATGTAAAATATGTTAAAAGGAAGTTAATTTTCAAATTTATTTGATGAAAGGTATTTTAATGCATTAGAAATTAGACAAATAATTTATTAAAAATTAAATAACCATTGATAAATGCTTACTTTGTGTTAGGTAATATTCTAAGTGCTTTACAAGTATAAACTTATTTAATCACTGTGATAATTATATTTGTTGGGTATAGTATTATCCATACCCACTTTATATAGGAAGAAATTGAGGCACAGAGAATGACACAGTTTTTAAACGTAGAACTTGTATTTCAACCCAGGTGGTCTGGCTTCAGGCATAGCTCTGTTTAATCTTGCTTATAAAGAGAGAGTTTATTTTGACTACTTCATAAACTTAGTAACTGAATTATAGAATTTTACTTTCTTTTTCTTACCACCCACATTTCTTGAATAGTTTTTTGCACACAGGTTGAATTCTTTTGTAAGATAATACTTGAACACATACTAAGCCCAGCTTTCATTAGCATGCACTGTCCTGCCCACTGGACCTCTGCTTTATGACCTTTCTCTCTCCTTACTTCTCATTCCTCTTCCAAATTGTTTTCTTTCTACAAAGCACAAACCTTCAGATTTTGTAATGCTGAAGTATGTCACCTATCCTATTCCCACTCAAATCTATTTGGACCATAGTAAAGTTTCTATGGCATTTATTATCCCCATGAAACAGTTGTATACTTGATTGCTTATTGCTTCTAATGATTCTTATTTAGAGAATGTAAATTTGTGTTGACAATTAGATTACATGTCTTTGATATCATAAATCAAGTCTTTATCTTGGGTCATGCATATGCAGAAATTCACATTTTTTACACAGAATTGCCAACTTCTCTCAACTCACAGAAACAGACATGCTCCACTTAAAAAATGTAATCATATTGCCCTTTCTAAGCATATAGAAGAAGCATCTCAGAATATGGGGGTTGTCAATACATTTCACCCTGCATCGCTATTTCCAAGTTTCATCTTGGGTACGTAAGGAAAAATCTATGTCCACTCAGGCATGAAGAATAGAGGCTAAACAAATTGCATTTGAATTGTGAAAACGGTGCACTTTATGTGGTTAGGGTACATTCCACAGTTTTTCTTCCTTAAAGAATGTGATATTCGTGTCAACCAGTAAGAGTGGGGGGTCCTCTTGTTGTGGATAAAAATTCATTAAGCTAGTTCAGCAGGGAACAACAGGATCCACATCTTACCCAGTCCTTCCTTCTCAAGTAGTTTTCATTAACTCTCCGAGTTCTAAAAACAAGTCACTCTCATTTTTTTCATTATATGTTTCATATAATTTATTGTACATAATAAATAGTTTGCAAGAGTTGGGTTTATGAATAGCTTGAAACAGGTTTTCCATGTCCAAATCAAGCTGCCATAGTAACCATTTTTCATTTCTGCCAAACGTATGGTCTTTTCTTTTTCCTTTTTTTCCTGCCTTAAAATATGTTGTTTAAAAAAATCCCAAATTATTCAGGAAAGTTGATCAGATTTCATTAAAATAATGACTTCATTGTTAGCAAATGCTCATTTCAATCTCCTATTAAATGACTCTTTCTTGCATTATGAGCATCAAACTGAAAATAAAAATATATAGTTCAATTTTTTATTTAATGATATTTATCATAAAAATAAATTAAAATACATTCTTGTTCTCCTCCCATTTCCCCATAAAAGAATCTCTGCCTTTTTCAAACAATAGAACAGGAGCAAGGCCAGGTTAACTTTCTGCCAGATAGTTCCATGTAGAAAGTTCAGGAGAGTAGTCTAATCTGCTGGGTATTTATATCTGAACCTCCACACAGAACTCCTAGTTTCTTTGGCAAGAAGGACTTTTAAAGAGATTGTTTCCACAGGTGTTTTTCCAGCCTCTCATCATCATAGCATTTTGACTTTTCATGTGACTAGCATCCAAAGTTATAACCCTCATCAAGTATCCAGTACCTCCTAGATAAACCTGCAAGTTTCAAAAGCCAATTCAACTCGGAAGCTTGCAACAGCTGCACTCAGCAGCCTTTTGGCTCAAATTCTCAAACGAAAGGCTACTTTCAGGAGTCACTGTGCTATATGACCAGTACAGCTGCAGTGTTATGGTGGTGGCAGAGATGGGCTGTGTTTGACAAGAAGAGGAAGATCTGTTTTTAATGAAGACTTTTTTTTATGTTAATGACTCATCTACTTTTAGGGTTTTTATAATTATAATTCTAAAACATCATCCTTTCAACCCCTGTTATTTAGGATTTAGCTTAAAAATTTATTTATTAATTAATATCTATTCCATACCTTAGTGGCACCATGAGATGTACACATTTGTTACCATTGCCTATTAAATCCTTGCTTTAAAGTACTTTCCCAAAACCTTAGTTCTCACTGTATACATGAGATTCTTACATATCTAGTCTATTTCTTTTATAATTTCTTCCATTTATTCAACAAATGTTTAATGAGTGACCTCCCTCTGCAATATCAGATAGGTTCTATGAAGCCATATATGCAAGAGTAAAATCTGAACTCTATCATTAAGGATGTAAAGTACACATAAAGGTGGAACTAAGTTGTATAACACATTGAATGAGAAACCGGAGTTTGGTTTACACTTCCCCTGTAATTACATCACTCCTAGTAATGGTGTCATTCTTAATCACTACAATGACTAGTACTAATTACCGTTAAAATTTTTTTTGTAAGTTTCAAAAACTAATTAAAACTTGTTTTACTTAGTCTACAGGCGGTGATGCGGCTTTACTGGAGGGATCCAAAGTATCTCATGGAATCTAAGGAAAAGATCAATAAGCCTTAAGAACTATAAGAAGTAGGGAACTTGAACCTTTGGAATCTGAACAGCAAGAGTTTTTGAACCTCATTTCTTGATTGCTGCCATTAAAGTGAAATCAGTTCCAGATCCCACTTTAAGGCTCTCAATTCACAACCCAGAATTCTGGGAGAGCAAATATAAGTAGCCCAACTTGAGTCATTGTCCATTCCCAACTAGCAATGACTAAGTGGACTGTCAAGTATTATAAGAATTGTTATTGAGGCCCACTTCTGGGTATCAGGTCTGAAGAAATTCCCGGAGAGGAGGAAATCAGTGAGGTAGTTAGTAAAAAGTGCCTGTATTCTCTGGGTTAAGCATTATGCTTTTCATGTATCATCTCAACTAATCCCCAAGAAGACTTACATAGTAGATGCTACTATTATTCTCATTTGCCTATAAAAATTGAGATTTAATGAGTGCAACAGCCAATAATAGTGGCGCTGATATCTAAAGTCTACTTTTTCTGGCTGCACAGTCTATACGCTATTCCTCATCTTGATGTTGCCAAACCATCAAGTTTACATGGAGATGAGATATGGTGACTTTGTCTCCATAAGTCTCCTGTCCTCAATTCTTCATTTTGAATAGGTGAAGAGTTGATTTATTGAGAGTCTTTTAAGAAGCTAATAAATATCTCGTTAACTAGTACCTCCAAAGTATTTACCTTTTCTCATTATGTTATAACACGAAAAAGGAGAGGAATGTGTTCATGGTATACATACGTGTGTTTTCTCACGGACTGTGTGTAATATATGGTACTTAGACATAGATGAACTGACACTACTAGTACTGCATTTCAGAGTAAATATATTTCAGAGTTAAACAGGTGTGTGTGTGTGTCTATGTGAAACAAACCACCAGTTAACATGTCGTTTCTATGGAAAACTCTAAACATTTGACTTAGAAGTAAAGTTTGAGCACACATTAGAGCTACTGACCCGTCAGATACTGCCGATAGATTATTTCTTTTGGCTACCGTCATCATCATGGAAATAAAATATACATTCATCTAATGAATAAACTTTAACTTGAAAAATGGGAAATAATCTATATCTCTTTTCCAATCAAAGTAGAAATCCCCTGGGATCTCTTGGAGGTAGAGTAACATAAATCCAGGCCAGTATTAACTTATCTGTGTGTTTGCATAAGAGAGGTAACATGTTAGGTCTGGCATGTTTTGACACAAAGCCCAGTTCATTATCCCAGGGGTGTAGGCAGTAGGAGAAAAATAAAGGGAGGGCAAAGTTTGGGCCACTGCTTATTTATATTCCCAGGTTATTACTAAGTTCTAAATTCAGAAGTTTGAGACTTTCTATGGGGAAGATCATACTACATTTAAATACTACAATAAAGTGAGTGGAAATCACCATCAGGGTTAGCATATACAATTTTTAATAAGGAGTCATGAGCTTTTCCCGTATAGTGGACCTGTTCTAGACAATAAATAAACCTTTACAAGAGTTGCAGTTCATTGACCTTCTTTTGGGTTGACTATAGGAAATGAATTCTTTCATGAAATGAGAAAGTTTGGTCCCAGATGGAGGCCAGGACCCTACCTTTGCAGTGGAATTCTTCATAATGGGAAGATGAGCTGGACTTCCGAGGGTGGATAAATTAGGGTGAACCTAACAAACCTGACTGTCTGCCTGTTAGTCCCGAAGGCTCCGTAAACACTGCAAAAGAGTTAAGATAGAGCTAAGAATGCAAAAATACCCAGATTTACATTCATGAATGAATTAATTAGGACATGACTAACCCAAAAATTCTGATAACAAAAATAGAAACCAGCAGGAAAGTAAACTACCTGTCCTCTATCAGAAAGGAAACACATGCAGACCTTATCATTTAAAATTCAGTTTAAATATAGCCCGAATATAGTCCAGATTATTTTTTGTGATCATAGAGAATGTTCGTTTGACTACTTCATCGGGCTGAGCTTTTCAAGAAGATTCTGGCACAATAAGGAAGACTTGTTGTCTCAGGAGGTGCACAGAACATACCTCAATGGCCTTGGTACTAAATGGCTCCAGCAGAAGGGCGAGGCACCTCCACTTGCCAGATCAGAGCTGGAAGGAATAGTGAGCAACTGCTGACATTCTCTCAGTTTCCGATCTGACACAGGCTTCCATCTTGCTCAGGGGAGAGAAAAAGAGGGAGGGCACAGGGAGAGAGGAAAGGAATGATTAGAGAAGATGAGAGCAGGAAAATAAAGGGATAGAAACCAAGATGCTATTTGTTTTGGACACTGGATACTAAATTAAGCTGATCTGATATGGGAATACCCCCACCCCAATGTTTAGGATAATAGTCAAAGATTCCTGTTTAAGAGAGAGGGAAGCTTTTTGAAAAGCTAAAAACATCTCTGAAAAATTGGCCACGATTTCCTTCACACAAAAACAAGTTTGAGAGATACGAATAGTCATGGGAGGAATACTTTATGGAACAAAATATTTATTCTTGTTTCACTTATGAGGATATCAAGACAATAGTCTCTGGAGGAAATCATGCCTGTGAAAGATATTTTAAGATCAAAGTTTACCTGACACATAAACCAACTCACTAACAATGAAAAGTATGAAATTCTGGTGTGAAAGGTACTGATTTTTCTTTATTTCTTTATCATTTCAGCCCTTTTGTATTTTGCAAAATATATGTACAACTATAACAATGTGATCTTTTTTACCTGTTAAAACTTGAAACTTGTAATGTGATCAGAGAATTCAAGCCCCACATGGAATGTGAGGAACTTGCTTTCCTTGACATATTTCTGATAATTTTTTGAAACAATGAAATTTATCTCATACTAAATGCCATCAATCTTCTCATTTTTATACAATACATTCTAAAATTTTAAAAATAACTGTTCAATAGTATAATACATTTTTTGTGCTCAATTTCTCTTCAGTTGATGAGAAAATCAGAAATACATTATTCTTACTAACTTGAACTGAATGAAAGTCTTCATTTAAAGTAACTTAATTATATACAGAAAGTATGTAATAAAATAATGACCTCTATTATAAATCATAAGTAGCAATCAAAATAATGATCAAATCAGATAGTAAGTTTGATTATGTGTAGAATTCCACTTTCCTTAGGTATGTTATTACTCCCAGAACAGGATGGAAACAAAAGGACTTGGCTGGAAGTAGGCTCTTTCTTGATCACATGCCTAGTACAGTTCTCTGTGCCCAGTGGGTTCTCAATACATATTCCGTGATGATTATAATGAGTCATCTGAAAACATTTGCAATGTGCAGGTATGCACAGATCTGAGATTAGAAAAAAAATTGTCAGTGTAATTGATTGTGCCAAAGAGAAAAAAATTCTATATCTAATATCAATCACATAAACTGTGGACACACAAACACAATAGCTCTATGTTGTTTTTGTTGCTGGGTTGTTGTTGTTGTTTTTTTTTTCAATTTTACTTTTTTTCTGGTCACTCCACATACTAATTAGAGACCCACTGTACATATTTGTCACTTGATTAAATTATCCAGGGGCAAGGCAGAGCAGCCACACTGTTGCCAAATATTTCTGGAAGGTGTACTTTGTCTCCTGAACCAAGTCCTTGATTTCTGACTGTTCTCTTCCAGGGAATATGGAGCATAGTGCCTTGGAAGGTCCTGAGATTATTGTCATTGTGACAGACTTTAGGCCATTTTGAAGTCATAGAACAAAGTTGTAAGTGCCTTAAGTGTTTATCTTAAAGAAACACATGCTGAAATTTATTTTTTAAATTTAAATTATTGTTTAATACATAAATCTCCTTTTCACCCCATTGACCTCTCCCTGACTGTTCCCACCACCCAGCACATGCCCTCAATCCCCTACTGTCTGTGGCCATTGGTTATGCTCATATGCATGCATACAAGTTCTTTAGTTGGTCTCTTACCCCTCCCACTCCTCCCCTGCCTCTCATCTTAGGTTGGATGGTTGTTCCATGCTTCTGGCTCTATTTAAAAAATATATGCCAAAACCGGTTTGGCTCAGTGGATAGAGCGTCGGCCTGCGGACTCAAGGGTCCCAGGTTCGATTCCGTTCAAGGGCATGTACCTTGGTTGCGGGCACATCCCCAGTAGGGGGTGTGCAAGAGGCAGCTGATCGATGTTTCTCTCCCATCGATATTTCTAACTCTCTATCCCTCTCTCTTCCTCTCTGTAAAAAATCAATAAAATATATTTAAAAAAATAAAATAAAATAAATATATATTTTATTGATTTTTTTACAGACAGGAAGGGAGAGGGATAGAGAGAATTATCAATGAGAGAGAAACATCAATCAGCTGCCTCCGGCACACCCCCGACTGGGGATGTGTCCGCAACCAAGGTACATGCCCTTGACCGGAATCAAACCTGGGACCCTTCAGTCTATAGGCCGACGCTCTATCCACTGAGCCAAACTGGACAGGGTACTTCTGGCTCTTCTTTGTTTTCAGTTTATGTTGTTCATTATATTCCACAAATGAGTGAGATCATGTGATATTTAGCTTTCTCCTTATTTCTGGCTTATTTCACTTAGCATAATGCTCTACAGGTCCATCCATGCTGTTGCAAATGGTAAGTGTCCCTTCTTTTTTATAGCAGCATAGTATTCCATTTTGTAGCTGTACCACAGTTTTTTTAATCCACTCATCTGCTGATGGGCACCTAGGCTGTTTCCAAACCTTTTCTATTGTAAATTGTGCTACTATGAAAATTGGGATGCCTATATCCTTTCTGATGGGTGTTTCTGATGACTTGGGATATATTCCTAGAAGTGGGATCACTGGGTCAAATGGGAGTTCCATTTTTAGTTTTTTGAGGAAACTCCATGGAAGTTTCAGTGGCTGCACCAGTCTGCATTCCCACCAACAGTACACAAGGGTTCCTTTTTCTCCACATCCTCACCAACACTTGTTCTTTGTTAACTTGTTGATGATAGCCATTCTGACAGGTGTGAGATGTTACCTCATTGTCATTTTGATTTGCATCTCTCAGATGATTAGTGACTTTGAGCATGTTTTCAGATGTCTCTTGGCCTTCTATATGTCCTCTTTCAAAAAGTGTCTATTTAGGTCCTTTGCCCATTTTTTTAATTGGACTGCTTATCTTCCTTTTGTTAAATTGTATGCCCTGTAAATTTTGGAGATTAAACCCTTATCATAGATAACATTGGCAAATATGTTCTTCCATGCAGTGGGCTTTCTTGTTGTTTTGTTGATGGTTTCTTTCACTGAGCAGAAGCTTTTTATTTTGATGTAGTCCCATTTGTTTATTTTCTCTTTAGTTTCCATTGTCCTTGGAGCTGTATCAGTAAAGATATTGCTACAACATATTTCTGTTATTTTGCTGCCTATGGATTCTTCTAAGATTTTTATGGTTTCTCATCTTAAGTTTAAATCCTTTATCCATTTTGAGTTTATTTTT
This sequence comes from Eptesicus fuscus, assembly GCF_027574615.1. Classification (NCBI taxonomy): domain Eukaryota; kingdom Metazoa; phylum Chordata; class Mammalia; order Chiroptera; family Vespertilionidae; genus Eptesicus; species Eptesicus fuscus. The sequence goes on from NC_072481.1 coordinate 65,256,067, forward strand.
GTGTATGGTGTAAGTTGGTGGTCTAGTTTCATTTTTTTGCATGTATCTGTCCAATTTTCCCAAAAACCATTTATTGAAGAGACTGTCTTAACTCCATTGTATGCTCTTGCCTTCTTTGTCAAATATTAATTAAGCATAATGGCTTGGGTCGGTTTCTGGGTTTTCTGTTCTGTTCTATTGGTCTATATGTCTGTTCATATGCCAGTACCAGGCAGTTTTGAGCACAGTGGCTTTGTAATATAGCTTGATATCTGGTACTGTGATTCCTTCAACTTTGTTCTTCTTTCTCAATATTGCTGCAGCTATTTGGGGTCTTTTTTTATTCCAGATGAATTTTTGGAGAGTTTGTTCTAGGTCTTTGAAATACTCCATTGATATTTTAATGGGGATTGCATTGAATCTATCAATTGCTTTGGGAAGTATGAACATTTTAATGATGTTGATTCTACTAATCCATGAACAGGGTATATTCTTCCATTTGTTTATGTCTTCCTCTATCCCTTTTTTCAATGTCCTGTAGTTTTCTAAGTAAAGTTAAGACACATAGGAATAAACTTAACTAAAGAGGTACATGCTGAATTAAAAAAAATCAAATGTAAAGCATGGCTTAATTATTTGCAGATTGTGATGGTCTCTGGAACAAGTAAATATTAAGCCAGCGGAAAAGTGGGCCAGGTATTTTGTTAATTGCTATAGCCTAATGACTTCACCTTTAGTAAAAGTGAACCTTATAGGTCGTCAAAGTAAAAAGGGAAGAATAGATAGGCTGTTCAGGCCAGGAAGCTGGAAGTCAATCTTGACTCTTAAGTCTTCTTCTCCTCTACTCCTCTCTATGCAATCTATGCAAAATTTCTGACCTTCTAAAAATACTTGAAATAGTTCTACTTCTCTCTAGCCTGCAGTCACATTCATTTCTTTTGTGGAATATGCAATAAACATGTAATTTGCTACCTCCACGTCTTTAACCTCTTTCGATGCATTTCCTTTTGTGGTTTGAGTGATTCTTTAAGTATTTGGACATGGTATGTTTATTTTGTTGTAAAGCACTGTGCTAGGCACTAAATATAGATATAGATATAGATATAGATATAGATATAGATATAGATATATATAGATATAGAGACATATTTTCTCATTTGATCCTATAAAAACCCAGTTTGATAAAAATAATTGTATTAGTTTCCTATTATTTCCGTAAAAATATGATGGACTCTAATGACTTAAAACAATGGCTTTGTGGAAATAGCTCTCCTATGACCTGTTGGCAGTTCCCAGGATTCTCCAAACGATGTCCTGGACTTGGACCATTCATTCCCTTATATGAAAGCAGTGCCCAGCAATAGCTCAGGTTCTCCTTTCTTATTTGGAAAAACTTTTTTTCTATTTTGAGTGAACAGTGAACTTTTTTGTGCTGATTAAGTGGCTTATCATATGGCACCTGGCCGGTCCCATTATTTTATGTGCTGTCTGAGGGAAGGGAACGGGGTTTTTACATACAAGATGCTGTTGGTCACATTGCCTTCTCTTCTGTAGTCAAATCTCCCTTCTCCTCCCTCTAATGACACATGTCATTCCACTAAGGGTTTGCCTGGATAATTCACAATGCTCTCCCTCAATTTAATTGCATCTTCTGCCATATAAAGTTATGCTCACAGGTTCCAGGAACTAGAACTTGGGTATCTTTAGGGGCCATTGTTCAGCCTAAAACAAAGGTTCTCTCTTTTTACATGTGACCAAAAAAGCTTCAGTAGATTAAGTAATGTGCTCAAACTTATACATCCAGAAAGTAGCAAAGCTGGTATTCAAACACTAATCTTTCTGATGCTGGAATCACTGTTCACGTATAATAAGACTGGATGTGATCAGACTGAAGGAGACAAATGGAAAAGAGGAAAAGAGAAAAAGAGAGATATAATTATCTTAAAATACTTTTAAGAAAAATATCACATGAAAAAGTAACCAATAATGACAGCTAACACATATTTAGTGGTTATACATGCCAAGAAGTGTTATAAGCCCCTTTACAAATATTAATTCATTTAATCTTTCTAACAACCTTATGAAATAACTTCCAGTATTATCAGTAGTGAAATTAAAAATTACACAGCTAGTAGGTTATGGAGTTGGTGTTGAAACACTTGCTGTCTGGCTGCAGAGCCTGTGGTCTTAAGTCACCTGTAGATAGACTGATCTCATTCTAGAAGTTCTGGCAGGAAGAACTTGAACCAATGGAAGAAAGTAGATAAAGACAAGCTTTTAGTTCAATATTAGAAAAGTTATTAACACCTGGAGCTGTTAAAAAATGAAATGGGCTTCTTTTTGAGACAGAGAAATTCCATCTCTGAGAATGCCAAAATTAAAAACAGCTTGACCTCTTCTCTGAGATATTAAACTTAGTGACAATGAACTTGGAGACAAGCTAGACTAATAATTTCAGTTCCTTCCAACTTCATAAGCTATGGTTTTAAGCTTTTATAACTTCAAAAGCTTATTGTCAATGGTGTGTCACTGATAGTTCCATGATAGCTACATTTTGGGAAGATTAATCTAGGATTGGGTCAGCATAGAAGTGAATGGGGAGAGAATGGTTTAGGGAGAAATCATGTAGGAAATTATTTTAATAGTCCAGGTAATCCTACCTAATAAAAGAGTAATATGCAAATTGACTGTACCTTTGCTACACCCACCAGCCACGCCCACCAGGAAAGCATCCACTGGAGGCTTTTCTGGCCTTGGGCACAAGCGGGGAGCCTGCGATGGATCACAGGGAACTGGGGTCTGCTCCTGCGAGGGGGTCTGCTCCTGTGGTGGATTGCAGGGAGCTGGGGTCCCCTGCCCAATGGGCAGTGTCTGCGATCACAGGGAGCTGGAGGTCCCCTGCCTAGGCCTAAAGCTTTGGCCAGAGGCTTTAGGCCTGGACAGGGCCCAGCCCTCGATTGGTGTGAACTATAGAGGAAACACCTTTCCTGACTGCACATTGGCTAAGCTTCCTGTATGCCACTGGTAATATTCTTAGTAACTTGGGTAATAAGAATTCAAAAAGGTGATCTAGGGTTTTTCCACCACACTTCTGGAGAAAAAAAACGAAGGTCTGCTGCTGGAGGGCTAAGAAATGTCATATCCTGCCCTAGCCGGTTTGGCTCAGTGGATAGAGCCTCGGCCTGCCCACAGCAGGGTCTGGGTTGATTCTGATCAAGGGCATGTACCTAGGTTGCAGGCTCCTCCCTGGCCGGGGCCCAGATCAGGGCTCATACAGGAGGCAACCAAAGTGTTCCTCTCACTTTGATGTTTCTCTCTGTCTTTCCCTTTCTCTTCCACATTCTCTAAAAGTTAATGGAAACATATCCTTAGGCAAGCATAAAAAAAAAAAAGAAAAAGAAAGAAAGAAAGAAAGAAAGAAAGAAAGAAATGCATATCTTATGAAAGACACATCTTGAAAATGCCTAAAGAAAGTTGTCATTTTTTCTTGGTGAAGGGACTGGAGTCGTGTTGATGAAAACACCTTGGTGGCTGTGGTGACTAGCAGTGGCTGCAGCAGTGGGGTGATGGGGCTGGTGTCTTCCCCTGACCAGCCCGGTTGCCTCCCACAAGGGGAGGCCAGACTGCGGCTTAGGCCCGCTTCCCATGGGCCTAAGCCATCAGTAGGACATCCCCTGAGGGCTCCCAGTATGTGAGAGGGGGCAGGTTGGGCTGAGGGACTCCCCATGATTTTCATGCACTGGGCCCCTAGTAGTTAATAAAATACTTAAAGCAATAACTATGGGATTAAACAGAAAAATATAATAAATATAGTCAAGTGGCCTTTGACAAAGAAGCAAAGGCAATGCAATAGAGAAAAGACTGTCTTTTCAACAAATGAAACTGGAATGGCTGGACATTCACATGCAAAGAAATAATCTATTTTTTATTTTTTTATTTTAATATCTCAAGAAAAACGATCTTAAATATAATAATGTTACATGCAATAAACATTAATATCTCAAGAAAAATGGTTTTAAATATAATAATGTTACATGCAATAAACTGTAGAGAGTGCCTAGGAAGGCACCTGGACATGGAAAAGAGAGAAATATTCACAATAAACACCAATTATCCAAGAATAACGATCTTAAATATAATAATATTACATGCAATAAACATTAATAAAAAATTAAATTAAATTAACAAGACTAGGCAATAAAAAAAGAAGAAGAAGAAGAAAAGAAAGATGGTGTTTGTGGGCAGTGTGGGAGAAGGCATCAGCACAGAGACAATGGCAGCTGTCCCTCTAGCCCTCTCCCCTAGGCCATACAACTCAATCTCTCCCTGAATAACTCCTGTTTGATTTAAGCAGTCATCCTTTCACTGGATGAGTGCCTGAGAATGAAATTTTGTACGTTGGCCTTATAAGAGGGACCCTGGGTTTCTAACAGACTCCTGCTGATTTTCATATCCAGATGTTATGGAGTTCCTCTTCCTGACTCTGTACTCAGGGCTCTGGAGCCCAGAATGGGGTTGAGACCTCTTGCTCCTCAGGGGAGATCTTTGCAGCTGAGATATTCCTCTGGACTTTCAACCTCCATGTGTGGGTGCAGGGCCAGTCCTTTTTGAGACTCTGCCCTTCCTACCAGTTGCAACATAGCATCTTCTGTATGTCCTTAATTATAAGACTTTTGTTCAGTTAGTCCTCAGATGGTTATTCAGGTTGACTGTTCTATAATTTAGTTGTAATTCCAATTTGTTTCTGGGAGGAGGTAACTTTCACCTACTCTGCCGCCATCTTGGATCTCCTAGCAATTAATGTATTTGAAAGGTTATTTTGTTGGAAGCTATTTGAATTTAACCATATTATTTGGAAACAAAACAGCCACAGAAATTTGCCCTTCTGCTGTGCTTTATCTAGATCTGTTTCCAGGTTCGACGTGGCAGCACTGGTGCCCCGTGTGGGTTGGTGTTTGCCTATAACTCATCTTCTGATAAATTTCATGCAGAAGAACACTTCAGAGGGTTTGAAAAACATGACAAATGGAAACTTAAGGGATTCGGGTAATTTGTAAAAAGCCGGTAAGGGACAGAATAAAAATCTAATTAGATTGAAAAAGAAATAACCTAGACACACTGTCTATACCAGTGATGGGCAACCTTTTGAGCTCGGTATTTCAAACTTCGCCAAAAAACTGAGCATAACTCGGGTAGTGTGTCCCTTTGAGGAAAAAACATTATTTCGTGATATTTATAGTTTAAATAACATAAATGTTTCATCCTCGGCATGTGGCCGCCTCCGCGGCCGCATGTCATCAGAAATGGCACTGACACGCGTGTCAGAGGTTCGCCATCACTGGTCTATACTTTTCAAAAAATTATCACAAAATGGATCACAGACCTAAAAGTAAAATTCAAAAATTTTAAATTCCTAGAAGATAACAGTAGGGGAAAATGTAGGGGACCTTGGGTATAACAATGACTTTTTAGATATAACACTAGAGGCATGATCAATGAAAGGAATAACTGATAAGCTGGACTTCATTAAAATTTTTCTGCTCTGTGAAATATACCGTCTGCCTTGAGAATAAGAAGGTAAGCCATAGACCTGTGAGAAAAGTATTTGCAAAAGACATATTTGATAAAATAGTGTTAACCAGAATGTACAAAGAGGTCTTAAATTCAATAGTAAGGAAGTAAACAACCCAATAAAAGATGAGCAAAAGACCTAACAGACACCTCATTAGGTATACGTGATAGGAAGGTATGAATAGATAGAGCAGAGAGGATTTTTAGGGCAGTAAAACTATTTTGCATGATACGTGATGAATATTTGTCATTATACAGTTACCAAAAACCATAGAATGTACAACATCAAGAGTCAACCCTAAGGACTTTAGGTGATACTGATGTGTTAATATAGGTTCATCCATTATTACCAAATGGGAAAAATAAAAAAGACAGGATTTAAGTGAGAAATTGCAGAAGAAAGATTCTGAGTTTTAGTCTAGTCATGAAAGTGGACATGCAGTGGTGATTCAGTTGAAAGAGTCAGGTTTTATGCATTAATGCTGGACAGAATGGTGATACTGCTCATAAAAATAAAGAAATCTGAAAGCAACTAAATAATTGTTATGAATTATGAACTAGAAGTTGAGAGAAGACATGGGGCTAGAAATAAAAATTGGGCCATGCCCTGGCTGGTATACTCAGTTGGTTGAGCATTGTCATGCACACCACACCAAATGGTCACAGATTTGATTCCCAGTTGGGACTCATGCCCAGGTTGAGGGTTCAGTCCCCAGTTGGGGTGCATATGGGAGGCAACCGATCAATGTTTCTCTCTCTCACTCTCTCTCTCTCTCTCTCTCTCTCTCTCTCTCTCTCTCTCTCTCTCTTTCTCCCTCTCTCTAAAATCAATAAAAACAGCCTACCTGGAGTGGCTAAGGGGTGAGGGTAGGCCTATGAACCAGGAAGTCACGGTTTGATTACTGGTCAGGGCGCATGGCCAGGTTGCGAGCTCCATCCCCAGGGTGGGGCTCTCATCATTGATATTTAAATCTCTATCTTCCTGTCCCTTCCTCTCTGAAATTATTTTAAATAAGAAAGAAAATCAATAAAAACATTTAAGAAAAAAATTGGCCATTATTTATACAGATAAATAGAAATTTGTTACAACAATTAATTTGCATTGGACACATTTCATTTACATACATTATCTCATTTAACTCTTATGCCAACCCTATGAAGTAAATATTCTCTTCCCATTTTGTAGATGAGGGCACTTAGGCTCAGAGAGGTAAATAAGTAGCTCAAAGTCACCTCTCTAGTAAGTAGTGGAGTATGGAGCTGTACCCTTCTGATTTCAGAGCCCATACTGTTAACCACTTTGTTAAACTATAAGAGTAGGTATGATCATCCTGGGCAGTGCTTCTCAAATGCTGTGGCAGATTGTGTCTTGTGGCAGAAAGAACCCCAGCCCAGCCATCCTGTTCCCTGAGTGAAGAAGGTTGAATGGTGAGGAGCTGATAGGTGTTTCTCAAGTAAGACACTGAAAAAAGAACATTTCTTATCTTAAAATTTCATCCTAATATTGAATCAATATAAAAATATTAATTCTCCTCCCTAAGAGTCAAGGAAAATTTAAAATCCAAGGAGCTATGTGTGTCCTAGTTAATCTTTCCTTTACTCTCAGAAGACTAACATGTACTCTGGGGTTGGGAAAGGCAGAATCAACCTGAAAAACATAGGCCATAGTAGGATATAGAGGGTTAGTATCAGAGTCTTTATATATGTCAGTATTTATGAAGTAAAGAAAATGGACTTATAAAATAAACGGAAGAGTTGTTAGAGAAGTGGGACCAAATTGGTTCATTATCGCAGAAGAGAACAAAGGTGGATGGGAATTTCCATGCAGTCATATATTGCAAAGAAATGTCTAAAAGGTTGAGAAATTACAAAATTACAAAAACAAAAGGCCTTTATATCGAGCAATAACTAACTTTCAAAGGTGGATTTTAAATGGGGTGAGAGTCAATTGCAAAGAGTAAGAAACAAGTAGGTGCTCAGAAATTGGAGGGGCAATCAGTGAATACTGTTGGCTTATGAAGTTTGTAGGAGGAAATAAATATACCGGTTTAGGCAAAACCAGACACCCTGCATCAGTTAAGGTATTTCTGTTGTTTACAACACAAATTAATTCTGCATAACTTAAGCAAAAAAGGACTTAGTACAATGATAAACGGTTGTTCTTAGAATCAGAAAAAAGTTAAAGAATCAGACCTTAGGAAGTACAGGAACCAGATCAGCTCTAACAGTTACGTGTACATAGGAACTAAAGAACAAGCCTTTCAGAATGAGGCCACCAGGTGAATTCACTTTAGCCCTTTTCAATTCTTGTGTTGCTATGGTGTAACAAATTTACAGGGAAAACATCTGATTGGTCTACCTCTGGTCATGTGATCACCTTTTGCCAGGGAAGGTCAATGCCCTTCAACTACAGTTTATTGATTAAGGGAAAGATAGTTCCCCAAGAAAATCAGGTTGAATGAGTTCCAAAAGGAAAACAAAACTACTGATAAGTAGAAAATACAGGTGTCTCTTGCTTTGCTTTGTGTCATATTAGCTGAAACACATGCAGACTGGCACTGATTCTTCACTTTGCACAGGTCTGTGGTAACTGAAACTTGACCTCAGACACCCTGGACACTGAGGGTACACAAGTGAGGGTACTCAAGTACCAGTGTGCACCAAGTTCAGTGAATAAGGTATTATATGAAGCAAGGACTGCCTGCATACATTACCAAGAACAATTATAAAGAGTATGAGACTTCACAAGTGGTCAAATTCAGGGGTGGGAAAAAGTAGGTTAATCCTATCTAATAATAGATAAATATGCAAATTGACCATACCTACGACATGCCCACAAGCCATGCCCACCTTCCAATCAAATTAACCCAAACCAAGATGGCTACAGCCACAGAGAGCAAGGTTTCCTAGGTAACAGAGGAAGCCAAGCTTTCCGCCTACCCTTGCCAGGCCTAAGCCTCCACTCAAGCTACAAAGTTTCAATTATAGAAGGTAAACAAATTCAAACAAATGGTGGCAGAATGGAGCTTGAGAGAGCAGGCCAGGGTTGCCGGTGGCAACAAGGGAAGCAAAGCTTTCTGCACACCCTGGCCTGGCCCACCCGCTTAAGGCAACAAAGTTTCAATTATAACCCCAACAGAAATGGCTGTGGGCCTCGGAGGGAGCCCCAGGCTTGGCTCTGCTCCAGGCTACAAAGTTTCAATTGTAGAAGGAAAATAAATTCCAGATCCCAGGGCCTCCGCTTGCATTGCCAGGGAGCGTGGCCCGCCTGCAAACCACCACAGGCCCCTCGCTCAGGCCGCCCCACGCCCCAAGGGTACCCCCACCCTGATCCGGGACACCCTTCAGGGCAAACCAGCTGCCCCCACCCCTGTACCAGGCCTCTATCCTATATAATAAAAGAGTACTATGCAGATTGATCATCACTGCAACACACAATATAGCTGCCCCCATGTGGACACAAGATGACCACCACGAGATGGCCAGCAGGAGAGGGCAGTTGGGAGGCACCCGGCCTGCAAGGGAGGGCATTTGGAGGTGATCAAACCTGCAGGAGAGGGCAGTTAGGGGTAACCAGGCCGGCAGAGGAGGGAAGATGGGAGCAAACAGGCTGGCAGCAGAGTGGTTAGGGGATGATCAGGCTGGCAGGCAGAAGTGGTTAGGGGCAATCAGGAAGGCAGGCAGGCAAGCAGTTGGGAGCCAGCAGTCCTGGATTGTGAGAGGGTTGTCCGACTGCCCATTTAGGCCTGATCCCTGGGCCTAAACGGGCAGTTGGACATCCCTTAAGGGGTCCCAGATTGGAGAGGGTACAGGCTGGGCTGAGGGACAACCCCCCTCCGTGCATGAATTTCGTGCACCGGGCCTCTAGTATCATAATAATAATAATACAATAATTAATTAATTAATTAATTAAATTACAAGAATAAATTGTTTTGTGTACTCATAACTGTAAACCAACTTTTGCCCTTCCCTGTATATTAGAGTAAAGTGGGACTTTAGAAAGCAAATCCCATTCTTTCCTATCATAGCAAAGGAAATGGAGGCCAGGGGAAGCACATGGACTTGTCCAGGTCTTTCTTCTTACTGGACAAAAAGATATAATAACAAGAGAAGTAAAAAAAAAAAAAAAAAAAAGGAGTGGTTCCAGAACTGGCTACAACTCAATAGGGAAAGCAATCTGTGGGAGGTAAGTTTTGAGCTTGGGTTTGAAGGACTACTGAAATGTGTTTCCTCGGGTGTAAATTGAGGAGGGCTGGTCTACATCTCTAACAGCCTTTTCAGCTCTGACACGCTATGATTCAGAGCAATATGTACTGAAGTCATGTACATTAGAGAATAGTAAGCAGGGTGGCTTGATTGGAGCAAAGAGGCATGTTATGGAATAATGAAAGCTCCAGGAGGGTCAGCTGATGGATGTCTGCCTAGGAATTCAGGATTAGTACCCTTCTGAGTGGGTTAAGGGAACAGGCCACCCCTGCAGTGCTGCAGTATGACACCCATTAGTGAAGAAGTGACCAACACATTTGTTAAAAACAATAGCACCGAATCCCTTCCTATGGAATGTGACCAAAATATTATTGGGGAAAATTTTCCCTCAGAGATGTAATTGTTGATTGTCTTATTAGATGAAGAAGCTATAATTTTTAATTCTGATTCTCATAGAGTACATGTGACTTTGAGCAGATGTGTGCAGTCCCTAAGGTCAGTATCTAGAGATATACAGAATAAAAATACAGACTGAAGATTGAATGTAACTTATTTTAGTAACCATATGACAAATCTGCTCATAGATGATAAACAGGGTTTGCTGAGTGTTTTTATTCCCTAGTGAAAACATTTACTATATATATAAAATACTCTAATTCTTTTCTAATTCTTTTGGCTTTGTTATCTATTATCTTTTCATAAATCCATATGCTTTTGATCACATTATAAAATTAATGAACAAGGGAATAAATATAATTTCTTTATATATATATGTATATATATATATATATATATATAGAGAGAGAGAGAGAGAGAGAGAGAGAGAGTAATATGCAAATTAGCTGGGACACTGTAACAGTCACGACTGGCTCAGGAGGAGTCTGTGCGTGCAGATGGGTGGGAGGGGACTGCGTGTGCAGTGAGGCAAGCCACGGATGGTGCAGGCCCGAAGTGGACACACACACAGGGGGGCCTGCCCCAGCCACTGTGGCACAGCTGGAGCAGGCCCAGAGCGGACACACCGCAGCGCACCAGCAGTCCCGCCTCTGTGCATGAGCTGTAAAGTAAACACCTTTTCTGACCACTCATTGGCTAAACTCGTGGGATGCCACTCGCAGTGTTCTTGGTAACTTGGGTAATACGAATCAAAGAAGGTGATCTAGGTTTTTTCCACCTCACTCCTGGAAGAAAAAATGAAGGTCTGCTGCTGGAGGGACTAAGAAATGTCATATCCTGCCCTAGCTGGATTGGCTCAGTGGGTAGAGCCTTGGCCTGCAGACCGCAGGGTCCAGGTTCGATTCTGATCAAGGGCATGTACCTAGGTTGCAGGCTCCTCCCTGGCTGGGGCCCAGATCAGGGATCATGCAGGAGGCAACCAATGGAAGTGTCCCTCTCACATTGATGTTTGTTTCTCTCTGTCTTTCCCTCTCTCTTGCACTCTCTCTAAAAATAAATGGAAACCTATCCTCAGGTGAGGATTAAAAAAATAAATAAATAAAAAAGAAATGTCATAGCCTATGAAAGAGACATCTTGAAAATGCCTAAAGAAAGTTGTCATTTTTTTTGTGGTGAAGGGACTGGAGTCCGTGTTGATGAAAACAACTTGGTGGCTGCGGTGGCCAGCAGTGGCAGCAGCAGCAGGGTGATAGGGGTGGCGCCTTCTCCTGATCAGCCTGGTTGCCTCCCACAGAGGGAGGCCAGACTGTGCCTCCCACAGAGGGAGGCCAGACTGCGGCTTAGGCCCGCTCCCTGTAGCCATCAGTAAGACATCCCCTGAGAGCTCCCAGACTGTGAGAGGGGGCAGGCTGGGCTGAAGGACCCCCCCCTCCAGTGCATGAATTTCATGCACTGGGCCTCTAGTATATATATTTTATTGACTTCAAAGAGGAAAGGAGAGAGAGATAGAAACATCAATGAGAAGAGAGAATCATTGGTAGGCTGTCTCCTGCATGCCCCCTATGGGGGATGGAGCCCACAACCAGGGCATGTGCCCTGACTAGGAATTTTACCATGACCGCCTGGTTCACAGGTTGACCCTCAACCACTAAGTCATGATGGCAGGCTAAATATAATTCTTTCACATAAATCCATGTGTATTTTGATCACTTAGTACATAAAAACCCAGCATCCTATGTGTGCTTTCTTGCCTGGCCTCTTCGTTTTTTTGCAAGTTTTACCAACCTCTCTAAATTCATTCTTTCTTTGTTCCCTTGAATATTTATCTTTCTCACTCACTTCCACTTACTCTCTGCACCACCTTAGTGTTGTTTATCCTGCTCTAATTAACATGTTTTGTCTTCCTCTCCATCTTGGGCCACTTATACCCAGACTCTGCTATATTTTTATAAATGAAACTAGAGGCCCGGTGCACAAAATTTGTGCACAGGGTGGGGGGACCCTCAGCCCAGCCTGCACCCTCTCACAATCTGAAACTGCTGGCTCCTAACCACTCACCTGCCTGCCTGATCATCCCTATCTGTTCTCCTGCCTGCCTGATCACCCCTAAGCACTCTGCCTGCCTGCCTGATTGCCCCTAACCACCTCTGCCTCAGCCCCTTGCAGCTTCAACGGAAAGGTCATCCGGAAGGATGTCCGGAATGACACCTGGAAGGTTGTTCTGCTATCCAGTCTAATTAGCATATTATGCTTTTATTATTATAGATGGGGTATTACCTGTCCTAAACTGCCAGTTGGGCACATTTCAAATCAAAGTGACTCTGGAAGTTATACATGAAAGCTAGAACAGACCTAGAGTGGGCAAAAGTAGAGAATATTTCTTATCCATGTTGTCCACACCGTCTGTGATATTCATATTATGGACTATGAGACACTTGTTTTCTTATGAGCAGCTTTCCTATATTCACCATTTTCCTCAATCTATTTCTTGACTTTAACTGAAACCAAACTTTATTCTCCAGGTACCATTATTATTAGAGTCAATTATTCTACTTGTTGAATACTGGCACTTCACTGATTTGCCTAACGATATTCTCATAATCATCACTAACCAGCCTCATTTTTCTTTAATCTCTCCTTCCCTCCCAACCTCCTTCCTTCCATATAAGGGAAATAATAAATTATAAATATGTGAGTAAAAACAATAAACTTTCTTATATTTTAAAATTCTTTAAAAGATAATCTACTGTTGAAAGCCAATAAAATAATAATGTATTGCTGGGTTTATGACATGTCACTTTAATATTATTATATTAATGTGAAAAATAGGATGGTCCTTCTCATCCCTGTATACCTGGAACTTTTCTGGTTTTAGCACTAAAATACCTATATATCTTGGCAACACCCCCTGCCCGCACCCCCCCACCCGCATAACTTAATAAACAGGTATGTTTAGCTACTTTTAAAAAAAAAAAATGAAAAAGCAATTGTGATAAGTAAAATGTACTTTGTAAGCTCTAGAACAGGAGTAGGGAACCTTTTTTATGCCAAGGGCCATTTGAATATTTATAGTATCATTCATGGGACACACAAAATTATCAACTTTAAAATTGGTCTGTTATTTGATTAAACACTTAATTAACTCATCTCTAATGCCTTGGCAGGGGCAGACCAAATGATTTCACTGGCCTTATATGGTCCACAGGCTGGATGTTTCCCGCCCCTGCTCTAGACTAACCACTAAAAACAAAACAAAAAGGTATAGTTAATAAGCCAATACCAGAGGTGAAATGGAACTCTAAAAATACTCAATCCACAAGAAATCAGAAAAAGAGTAAAAGGGGGAAATAATCACACAGATATCACAATAGGAAAACATAGCAAGTTGATCATTTAAACCCAATCATACTGATAATTATATTAAATATAAATGATCTAAACACTCCAATTAAAAGAAATTGTCAAGCTATATAATGAAAGAACCAATTTTGTGCTAACAAAAACCTCACTTTATATATTAAAAAAACAGATAAGTTAAAAACAAACAAAAAAAGAAAAGTTATATAAACTTTTAGCATAAAATAAAAGGGAATGGCTATCACTAAAATCGGATAAAGTAGGTTTCAGAAAAAACAAGGTGTATTACTTGGAACTTGATGATATTAAAGAGATCAATACATGAAAGGCAAAACAAACCTAAATATGTATGCACTTAATAATATGGTTTCAAAATACATAAAGCAAAATATGAATAATATGAAGAAAGAGACATTGATAAAGTATTTACAGAAAGTAAGAATATAGAAGACAAGCTATACTAAACTTGGTATAAATAACCAGCAGAATACACTTTTATTCAAGTAAACACAAACATTTACCTAGATTGCATTGTAAGTAAAATTATATAGTATATGTTATCTATACACAAAGAATTAAATTAGAAACTAATAACGAAGATATCTGGAACATCCTCAAGTATTTGGGAATAAAACAGCATGATTCTAAATAACTCATGAAAAAAAGAAGAAATCACAAGGAAAGTTAGAAAATATTTTGAAATGAAAGAAAATTATAAACACCGCATACGAAAATCATGGATGCAGTTAAATTGTTAGGAACACGTGTTATAGCTCTAATTGCTTATAGTGGAAAAGATAAAAATTCTAAAATCACTGATCTAAGCTCACATTAAGAAACTAAAATAAAGAAGAGCAAATTAATCTCTGATAAAGCATAAGGAAGGAAATAATGAAGAAGAAAATAAACTAATAACAAAATAGACTAAGAATACATTGAACCAATGAAATTAAATAATCTTTTGTTGAAAAAAAAAGAAACAAAATTGATAAAATTTCAACTAGACTGATTTATCAAGATAAAAAAGAAAAAGAAAAGAGGCACCCTAGTTGGTTTGGCTCAGTAGATAGAGCATTGGTCTGCAGACTGAAGGGTCCCGGTTTCGATTCCAGTCCAGGGCACATGCCTGGGTTTCGGGCTCGATCTCCAGTAGGGGGCATGCAGGAAGCAGCCAGTGATTCTCTCTAATCATTGATGTTTCTATCTCTCTCTCCCTCTCACTTTCTCTTTAAAATCAATAAGAAATATATTAAACAAGAGAAAAAATAAAAGAGGCAAATTACCAACATCAGAATGAAATAGGAGACATCATGTGTTCTATAGAGATTAAAGTGATAATTAGACTATATTATGAAAATTTTTGTAACAGTAAATATGACAACTTAGATTAAATTGTAAAATTGTTTGAAAGTTACAAATGATCAAACCTGACTCAACAAATTTCATTAAAATTGGATCTACAACAATTACTTGCATGAAACCATTTCCAACAAAATCATTAATGACTGCCTTGCTACTGAATGCAATGAAGTACCCACTTCTCTGCTAATAGTATTGAGCAGGTCTTGAAATTCTTTCTTCTCTTAGTGGCATAATGTTCTCTTTGATTTATTCCTACTTCTATGTATATTCTTTATCACTATCCTTCATGGCTTAGTTTTCTTTTGTCCACACTTCACCTGCTCTGGACTCTCAACTCTCACTCTGAAACCTCTCTCTGGGTGATCTCATTTATTCTCAAGACTACTGCCTATAGACTGATGGATTGCATATTTATGACTCAGCCAATTAGGTATCTGCATCTAAGTGTATGGCAGACATCAGAGACTCAACAGGTCCGAAATGGAATTGACCCCCTATTCAGAATGGAACTTAATTTTGGTACTTTCTTTCTCAATAAATGAATTAATTACCTCCACAATTCCCTTATTTTCCCATGCCTGGAAATTGAGAGTCTTCCTTCACTGCATTGTGGCTCACTTACACCTTTATTATTTAACTAGTCACCAACTTGAATGGATTCTGCCTGCCTAACTTTTACATTATCACTACCTGAGTTTTGGGCACTATTTGTTGCCTAGTTTACTAAATAACCTCCTACCACTCTCTAACTCCACTTTTACTCTATTCTATCCATTTTCCACACATTGCCATGGTAATCTTTCAAAAAGAAATCTGATTAGTTCTTCTTCTTAAAACCCTTTGTTATTGCCCTTTACCTTTAGGATGAAAACCAAACCCTATCGTGGTGTGCAATGCCCTTTATAATTTGAGCTTTACTTTTCTCTTGCTTTATTATCTATCACTCACCCTCACAATTTGCCTTCTTTTCATACTGAACTCACTGCTTGCAGTTTTGTTCATTTGTTTCCACTCCTCTCAAGTTCTCTACGTACGATTCTTCCTCAGCCAAGAAAGTTTTTCCCCTGCCCTCTCATTAAACTCAGCAATCTGGGTAGTGTCTGTCCTGAGTATTTCCATACCACCCTCTTAAAAACTTGCCTATGACTTGTTACCCTTTTGGAAAATACTGAAAAGAAGTAATGAAATTTGGAAAAGCAAAGTTGCAAGTTTACAAATCTAGGAAATGGAGAGAGAAGTGTAAATTAACACAACTCAATACATTGAGCTTGGTTAAATGGCTATTAAGGAGGAACAGATATAATTGATGAATTTTAACATAAAAACAGAAAAAAGGGAAATGGGAAGCCTTGTTTATAGTAGCATCACTAATGGCAAGGGAATAAAATTAAGCAAAATGGAATACAGGCTGCTTTTCTAGAAAAAAAAATTCTCAATAAACAGATTCATTGTTCTGTGTCATAGTCTCCTTGGAGAAAGAGTGATAAGTGCCAACATTTAGGTGTTTTACAAAAAAAAAAAAAAAAAATCTAGGAATTGAAACATAAACTGGTTCATAGGGAAAATGTTTTATCCACTGAGATTTTCCAGATCTTTCCACTTCCTAATTTTTGGATGGCAGTGATTTCTGTAATGTACCTCCAGAAACCCCAGCTGTGGGCCAGAGTCAAATACGTCAAGTTTGCCACAAATCTTCTCCTGCCCAGGTCTAGAACTTTGATTCAGCTTTGTATCTGAAGAGGTTCAAGACATAGTCCATGAACACCGGAAACATCTTCCAACCAGGCCATACCGTTGGGAAGACTAAAGACTGGTTATTCTCCAGATATGCTGTAGAACACTAAATGTGATTCAGAAAAGCCTTGTGGCTAAATTAAGCATTTGGGAGCCACAGGGTGCAATTACTTCCATAAAAAGTTTGAGTGATTGACCACTAGAAACTTTACACTCTGTTATTAAAAAAATAAAAAAGTTCAAATAATGAATTTACTTGCTTTTTGCCTCACATAGGCAGCTGCTAGGAAATATTTGATGCAAAGTACTGAGAATTATGGCATGTGCCAAAAGGATTTTAGAATTGGGATCTAAGTTGTGACCTAATTAAACAATAAGACCTGACAAAACAGTCACTACTTGTCTGTTAATGATTTCCTGGGGCAGTTCAACTTCCCATGTCAAGGCAGACCAAGGGCAAGGTCATCTGCTATTGACTGAGGCTTTTTTCTCCCTTAAGAATAATGTTTCTACTGTTACTTTTTCTCCTCCCTCTTTCTGCTATAAAATCATACCCTAAAACAGTGACCAGAAAGTGATTCAGGAGTCTCAAAACAGCAAGACTAAAATTAAAGGAAAAAGTTCTTAACAATCATATAAAAATATGCAAGAAAAAAAATAGCACACCGCAGCCCACAGCTCTTCCAAATAGAAGCACAAAGTAAGGCAAAAAGTTCGACAGCTTGAAAACACACGTCGCCACAATGAATGATACAAAGGAAAAGGCAGAGGTAGCAAATAGAGACTCAAACCCCAACTCCCACATGTGGAAACATCTGTTCGAATTGTGGCCACACCTGATGCCCTGTTTAGAACACAGAGACAGATCTCCAGGCCGGAGAGATGCTTATCATCACCTACTTTCTTAGACTTCCTGTAGGTCTTGGTAGCCACATCCATTTTAGTATTGGTAATTTTTTTTAGACTTCACTTGTCTAGGTGGAAAATTAAATACACTTTGAGTTTGGCAGACAGTTAAGTTTCTTTCACTGAATAAAAGACTAGTTCTTTAAAAATAACGCTGCATTGAATTAAAAGTGAATTAAAAAAGTAATAAAATGTATATAACAGAGACTGTTACATAATTAAGGCAACTTTTGCATTCTTGTTTGCTAAAAAAGAAACTATTTTCAAGATTTACATTAATTATATTATTTTAGGTGACAAATATAATGCTCCCCTAATCAATTCACAAGTGAGCTCATTTGCAAATGGTGCACTAGCTACCTTCAGGCTGTGACTTACGTTTTTGTTTTTTTTGCATAAAGTAGCCAGATAAAATATAGGACATGTTAAATTTAAATTTGAGCTAAACAACAAATAATTTTTAGTCTAAATATGTTCCATTGTAATGTTTGGGACATACTTTCTTTGGTAATCCTAAAACCCTATTTAACAATTTTTGTTTGTTTGTAAATACTTTGAATCATTCTGCCTTCATAAGGAACGGAAATATGGAAGCATTATGCATGTGGTGCATTTAACACAAACCAAATTTCGGTAGTCCCCTTTATCTGCAGTTTCACTTTCCACGGTTTCAGTTAGGTGTGGTCTACCTCAGTCCTAAAATATTAAATGGAAACTCCAGAAATGAACAATTCATAAGTTTTAAGTTGTTCTGTGTGGTGTGATGAAATATCACACAGTCTCCCTCTGTCCCATTCGTGACGTGAGCCATCCCTTCGTCCAGTGTCTCAACGCTGCAGATGCTCCTGCCGGTGGGTCCCTTAGTAGTCATTTTGGTTATCAGATCGACTGTCCAGTATCCCAGTGCTTGTGATTAAGTAGCACCTGTTCTACTTCGTAATGGCCACAAAGCGTGAGCAGAGTGATGCTGGCATTTAGAATATGCCAAAGAGAAGCCATAAAGTGCCTCTTTTAAGTGAAAAGGTGAAAGTTCTCTAATTAATAAGGAAAGTAAAAAACCATATGCTGAGGCTGTTAAAATCTATGGTAAGAATAAATCTTCTGCCTGTGAAATTGTGAAGAAGGAAAAAGAAATCTGTGCTAGTTTTGCAGTCACACCTCAAACTGCAAAAGTTATGGCCACAGTGCATAAGTGCTTAGCTAAGATAGAAAAGGCATTAAATGGTATCATAGATATGTATGTGTGGAAGAAAACACACACACACACACACACATACACACACACACACACACAGATATATATCAGTACGCTCCTCAGTTTTAGCCATACAATGGGAGTCTTAGAACATATCCCCCCAAAATAAGGGGATATGTAACTGAAAAACTTAAATTTCTTTTGGAAGAAATGAAGGATTTCTTTGTAAGTTCTGTCTGACTATAGAGCTTTACAATCTCCCAAGGAACCTGTTAGGGGCAGAATCCTAAACCCATCCCTAGAGATTGGAGATCCAGCTTCCTTGGGCCTGGGGTGGAGACCAGTGTCTCATGTGATTTTAGTGCACAACTACTGTGGGTCATAATCTTCAAAAACGTTTGTCTTTCTATCATGTGTACAGCATTGTTAATTACTAAAAATTCTGTCTCAAACATTCCCCATAATTAGGATTATATCTCAGAATATGGCCAGGGAGTCTAATTTAGACAGGTAATACCTATTCACTCATTTAATCTTCCTAGTAAGGATTTATTCACCTTCTCGTCCTCTAAAAACTGAGCTTTCTTTTTAAGTTTTTAATGCAGCAAACATTATCCTACCTGCCTGCTCCCTTTGGGATTTCTGCATGGTTTACTCTAATTACTCCCGATGCCAGACCTTGTGTGCTATGAACAACTTCAAAGAAAAAAAACTAGAAAAGAAACAGTGTGGCGTTTCTTTCTTTCTTTTTTTTTTTAAAGACACTAGATCAAGGAGACAAGATAGCATTTTGTCCTCATGATATGATGGACAAATCATATGGATAATCTATTAGGATGATGGATGGTATAAATTTTAATATGAAACATCAACCGTTGTGAATTTCTCCTAGAATGTCTTTGAAACTGAACTGCCTGTGTTTGGTCCAAATTTAATAGCCAAGTCTCTGAGTTTAAAACTTCTCTGTATATAAAATTGATTAATTTAAATTATGATCATTGTAAAAACCAGTAAAATCTTCGTTCAAAGCAATTGTTTCAGCAGCAAATTCCTGAACACAAATCTCATTTGTTACCCTAAAATAAATAGTATCTTACCTTCACTGTCTGTTTACCCCATGGCCCTGACAAAATGCTATTACCCTAATCTCTGTTTTCTCTTTCTCTCTTTTTTTTTTTCTTCCATAAAGCCAAGTGAACCCAATGAAATTTTTCTGTTTTGTTTGCCACAGACTCTTTGTTTTCTTAAAATGTATTTTGTTCTAAAGATATTTCTTATACGTTTAGTATGTGCCAGGGTCCCTGTCTTGGCCTTGTAAACCATGATTTTTGTCCTCATATGGCTCACTATATGCTGTTGGTCAGACAAATAGAAAAAGAACCAATCAATAAGACATGATGAATATTTTGTTAGTTACATGTATAAAGTGCTTTCAGACAAAAAAGATAGAACAACTAACACATAAGTGCCATTTTATACTAATCAAAGTAAAATTTTCATAAAATTATATAGGTAGGAAGTATCCTTCTTACTGGTTAAAATTATACAGACCTGGTTTTAAAATCTGACTTACTTCCTAGCCATGATTTTTAAAATTACTTAACTGCGCTGAACTTCAGTTACTTCTATAAAATATGGACATTAATACTTATAAAGTAGCAGGCCATGGGAATTAAATTAAGGATCTTATTCCTGGTCACCACAATTACTACTACTGGCTGACATTCATTCTTCAGCTGTGGCAAACACTTTACGTATATTATTCAATTAACCTTTACAACAGCTCTCTGAGGTTCAAATTACTCATATTCCCATTTTACAGTTGAGGAAATTAAAGTGCCCAAGGTCACATAGCCAGTTCTTTGAACTGAGGCAAACTTCAGGGTCTCACATGTAATCATAATACTGGATTCATTCAGAAGCTGCTATCCTCTTCCTTTTTATAATTATTATTATAACTCTCATCGCTGAAGAAAAATCTGGCGTAATCTAGTTGAAGCCCCTTGTTTTATAGATAAAAGATCCAAGGATGGGAGGTTAAGACACTGAGGAAAGTCACAGACTGTTAAAAAAATTAAGACTAATTCTTCTAAATTCAGCACATCATATGGACACCTGTCTTAATAGTAAACATTGGTAGGTCAATTATAAAATACTAGAGGCCCGGTGCATGAAATTTGTGCATGGGGGTGTGGGTAGGGGAGCAGGTGTGTCCCTTAGCCCAGCCTGTACCCTCTCCAATCCAGAACTGCTGGCTCTCAACTGCTCACCTGCCTGCCTGCCTGATTGGCCTAACTGCTTCTGCCTGCCAGCCTGATCACCCCCTAACCACTACCCTGCCAGCCTGATTGATGCCAGCCTGGTCACCCCTAACTGTCCTCCCCTGCAGACCTGGTCACCCTCAACTGCCCTCCCCTGCAGGCCTGGTCGCCCCCAACTACCCGCCCTGCTGGCCATCTTGTAGCGGCCATCTTGTGACCACATGGGGGCGGCCATCTTGTATATTGGAGTGATGGTCAATTTGCATATTACCTCTTTATTATATAGGATTATAATTGTTTTTAAACTAGGAAATTTAGGATTCTGGCTTCCTCACATTAATCTTCAGAAATAAATTAATCTGAGATGAATGGAGGGTTTTCCTCTTTCTGAAGATGACTGAGGCAGCATCATGAACATCACATTGCAGGTGACTTCTTTGAGCCTGAAATGATGCAGGTATAGGGACAGAAGTGTTCTTTTCTGAGCTCAGGAAGCTCAGGATCAGATTTCCCCACCCGTGTATCACAGACTCATCATGCCTGCCTTCAGGAACTGAAGTGAACTTTGACCTCACCCAGACCTAACCCCACACTTTATAGAAGCTGAAAGTGAGGTTCCCAGAGTGAAATGACAGAATCAATTCCAAATAGCTGATTGGGGTTCAGACTGTGCTTTAACCAAGAAAATTAAAATCACATTACTACACTTCTTAAACTGCCTATAAAGCAATTACTTTTTAAGCTTCTCAATTGGACTCACGTAACAATTTAATTTCCTTACTATCCCACTCAATATTTGCATCAAAGAAGCTGAGAAATAGATGTAAACTTCATTGTCGTTTAGTGAAGGGGGGATGGTATCTGAAAATGAATTCCTCTTTTACTAGACAAATAATATTCCTCCAGAAGCGACATTGCATCCACCGAGAAAAAGAAAAACAAAGATACCAGATCTCAATACCCTATGTTTTCACTTATCTATTTATGTTCCATTATTATTATAATTGGGTCCCTACAATGTGACTTATGCTGTGCTGGTGACTATTTATGAGGTTTAATTAAATTCTCACAAACAACTCTGCAAGGTAGGCAATTTTATTTCCATTTTGCAGATAAGAAATGTGAATCTCCAAAAGGTGAAATAATTTGCCCAAGGTCTTACACCTTTTTTTTTGTGTGTGTGGCAGAGTCAGTACCAGCACTCAGATTTCTCTAACTCTAAAGCTGCTGTTCTTTCTACCACGTTAGATGCCAGGCCTCTAAAAAGACCATGAGTTTAAGAGAGAAAGAAACAGAACTAGGGAAGAGAGTAAGGTGTGGCCAGGCCAGGAATAAAATCCAGGTCTCTAAATCCTCTTGTGCAGTGATGGTGGACATTTGTTAACACCTAGCATTTGGTTTTGGGGAGAATAAGGAGAGTAGTAAGTTGGAAGGTGGCATAAAGGACTTAGAAAGAGCAACAGCAGGTCCTTCAAATCCATGTTCCCTTGAAACAGATCTTCACTATGGACTGCGCCTACATCACATTTCCTTCCTCCTCAGTTAATAATGTAATATTCAATGTAACTGGCAGCTTCAGGCCACTTCTCCTACTTTTGCCCTGAAACAAGAGTTGTTCATCTTCCTCATGCGTGGTGATGCAAAGAACAATGATCTTCTTTCCAGTGTTTGAAAACAAAGCCACATTACCCATCAAATAAATGTGAAACAGATTCTCACTAGAAGAAATTGTAATATTTCACATTGGAGTCAGCTGTAGGAAGAGTTTTTCTGTGTTCTTAGGTCAACTTAAAAATGCATAGGTCGGATCAGGGATGGTGTCATGGTGAGCCATGACGGAGCAGGCGTATCTGTGTTTATATGATATTTGTGAAAATGAGGCAAATACATTTCATGCTGTCTAAAAATATTTTTAAACTTGAAAGTGGATGGAGAAAAAAATTCACTCTGAGTCACTGATTCTATATTTTCTGAAACAGAATTAAATTGTCTAAAATATTGCATAAGGAAGGTCACCTACAGACTCTTGTTCCCAGGCTGGCTTTTTAAATCCCCCACCTAAAGTCACACATTTTTTTAAACTCCAGAAATTCGGTGGAGATGCCAAAGGGTCTTTAAGCAAAGAAGAAGTAGAAATCAATGCTAGAATTATTATTTTCAGCAGGGTATTGACAGCTATAATAAAGTTATTGCAACTGTACCAGGGAATGTAAAGTCAGTTAATGGATTTTATTTAGACAACATCAGATAAGGGCATTAGTAATAACTGTTATCTTGATGGATAACCTTAAATTCAACAAAATGTTTCCCCAAACACGAGTTGTTGTGAATTTCTTTCCCTTTTATCTTATAGTAAGCAGAAGATTGCAACCTCCTATTATGAAACAGCATCATAAAATGCAGAGCACAGTCACCCCGACTGAAACCACCTTTCTCCTCTGCTGATACAGACAAACTAGCAGTAAATGCTTTTCGAGCTCCTGGCGTGCAGATAAATTCCTCCGATGTCCCCAATTGGACCGGGAGATTGAGAGACACCAGGGAGAGAAGAGCTGAGGCCAGGAGAATTTAACATGGCAATTAGTAACCCTTTGGCTCTGCTAGACCCTACAGCACAAGACAGGATGCAAGCAACCAAAAATCTCTCCAGCAGAGTAGATGATAAATTGGTTGGGTCCCAGGGGTTGCTGGACACAGTTTTTATCCAATGGCAGGCCTGGATGGTGTGGAAGTCTATGTAGTGAGGTCAGAAAATAAAACAGAGGGCTCTCAATTCCCAAGGAGAGCTCCTTTGCTTACATCTCAATTGGTGTGCCCTTTCCCCTCATTTTGGAAGGCTCTGGATCACATCACACGAACTGTATCACCTTCTCTATCTTAATAAATAACTCCCCAAACATCAAGTACATAAAACACTGTAATCACTATCACCAGCGATTCTCTCCTTGAAAAGTTAGAAGAGGAAAAGATAAAATTTAAAATAAAAATACTTTCAGATTTTCTTTCTTTAAGCAGAGGGATGGAGCAAGGGGGGAAAGAAATCTTAATCCTATTTCTCTACCAATACTGATAGCTGCGTTATTTTAACCATCGCATTATGGTTCATACTTTTAGCACTGTATTGGAATCCACTCTTTTTATTTCTTAATTTTGTTTAGGGTTTTAGTTTTCTCATAAAAAAATGTGATGCTTCTGTTATTATCTACTTAAAATGTTGCTGTGAAGATTAAATGAGTTAATATATGTAAAAGGATAAAAGAGGAAGTTCTCAGTATGTGTGAGCCATAATGATGAAGATGGTGCTAACCAGGATGATAATGGTAAAGATTTTTAAATGTTAGCCTCGATAGACTTTTTAATACCTAGAGAAAGAACCATATATGCCTTGTTCATAGTTAAAATCCAGGCATACAAGCACACTGCTTGAAGTGCAATTAATATTTATTGATTGATGGAATGAATAATTACATGGGTTTTTAATGCCGAATTCCACACTTGTGTTACTATTGACTTAACTTAATTATGAGGATTATTAGGAGTCATTAAAAAGGAAGTGGGAAATGGATTTAGTAAAATCAATATCATCAGGATACATTTATTGAAGGACTACTACGTGTAGGGTGCAATGCTTGAAATATCAATTTGCAATGGATATAAAAAATAAACAAAATACAGAGGCTAGCCTAACAAGAAAAATGTTAACTGGCATAATAAAGAAATAATGTGAGAATTTTACAGACATTTTAATCCTGCTTTTTGCAAATTTCTAATATTCTTTAAAATGTCAGTCAAGGGTCCTTCTCTCCCGCCTTCCCTCTCTTTTTCTCTTCCTTCCTTTCTTCTTTCCTATCTCTCTCTCTCCCTCTCTCTCTCTCTCTCTCTCTCTCTCTCTCTCTCTCTCTCTCTCTCTCTCTCTCTCCTAAAAGGCTATATCCTTAGATGTCTAAAGCAAAAAAAAAAAAAAAGGCCTGGGAAATATATTTGTTTTCATTTTTTTCAATTGAAATTGACCCTTGAGATTTTCCATTTGGATTCTATTTTAATTGAAACTCTGAGCCAGTTTCTACATGTGGGTTCTGCATCTTTTGCCAAATAACAAAATAACATTGCTGATGGACCTGGGCCTCAGGATTAAGGAAACATTTTTCCCTCCCTAGTTAGTTCCTCTTATCTTTAGAGGCTTCAAGTGATAGTTGGTGGGTTAATAGCAATGCCATTATTAAAACTGAACAATAGTTTCTTGAGCTTTTTACCTTTTATAATACTTTGTCTCCAGTCCATTTCTTATTTATCTTCCACTGGCATTTCAAACATGCACAATCATCAATTTTGGAAACATTTAGGAAAGTGAAGGGCAGCCATGGATGAGTGAACACTTTTGGTTCAAATTTAATAGTCTGGTGTCTACATTTAGATGCCTCTTGAACTTGTACAATCTTAGCTCAGTGCAATAGTTCAGGAGGAAGTGCCTGAAAATGAATCACATTTCCTGCCCTAATGCTACACATTGTCTGAAGTTTAATGGCCAATTTTTTCTTCTGCCTTGACAAAATGCCATTTGCCTCGCCTTTTTGTTCACAAAGCCAACTAATTTGCAATTGTTTTTGTTGTTTTCTGTTTGTGTGTTTTGGGGTTGTTTTGTTCTGTCACAGATATTTGATTTTCTCAATGTCCTATTTATTTGATAGATCTTTATTAATTGATACTTTAGACAAGGCATTCAGGGACACAGATGATAACCAAATAGGATCCCTGTCCTTCAGAGACTGTCCTGGTAACCCTACATATAAAATAGCTACCTACCTTCACTCTCCCTTATCTTGCTCTATTTCTTTCCACATATCTGTTAAATACTTATTTGTGTATTGTTTGTCTTTGTCACTTGCAGTAAGTAGACATAGGATAGTGCCTAGGACAGTACGGGCACACAAACTATCTGCTGAATTAATTAATGACTATTTGAAAAACACTTTGACATGCATTCAATTTTCAGGCCTGGTTGGTAGTCACAGAGGTGTTTGCTTTGTGGTAAGTTATTGAGTTGTACATTTTTCATTTATGAGGTTTCTGCATGTGCATATACTTCATAAAATTTTAAAAAAGTTTAAAAAAGGCTTAAAAAAAGCCTAAACTTCTGTGAATCCTAAAATCACACTAAATTACTTATTTGTTGGCTACATGAACTGTGTAGTTGTAAATTGCCAATACCAAAAAGCATCACTTGAATAAAATCCTTACATTTTATGTTGCCAAAGCATAATCCAGGCAGCAAGGTATATGTCTAGCTAGTTATTTACAACCAAACTTCTTACCGAATGCCTACTTTATCTCTATGTAAAAAAGTAGGTTTATAGGGTATAATGTTCTTTAGACTATGACAATTCCTCAGATGCCGGTGGTATAAAGAACAAAGGACTAAGCCAACCTAACTTCGCAGGCGCTTGAAAATACTAACACAGCTGTAGATTTGGGAGACTCCCATTTGGGTGAGGGAGTTGAAGCCATACGTGGTTCACAAAGGAAGGTGGGTAGATGAATACTTAGTAAGATAGATCTTTTTCCAGACTGGAAGCGGTATAAAACTATATCCAGATTTATTGTAAGAAGTCACAGATGCAATGAAAAATTCCAATTTGGCTTCAGTATTTAAAATAAATTCATTTGATAAGTGTGTTCTGCTTTTTAGAACCATAAATCTGTTTCGTAGACAAAATGCGGCTGGCAAGATTGGTGGGAATTCAGCATGGAGAATGAGATGGGACATGCTTTTGGCATTCTTATCATTGTGATCTCTTTCTTCAGTGTGTCTCAGCGAGAGGTGACCTCCACCTACAGCAGACATCACACACATACCTGTGGCTAGTGCCAGGATTTAATGCCTGGAACTATGATTATATCTGATACACAGGCTAAGGTCAGTTGCATTAAATAAACATTTTTATTGCTCATGAAAGCTGATATTTTAGAAACCAAAGAAAATAATTATGTCCTGCTTAAGGGAGGCTTATTTCGAATCCCAGCTGGGGCCCCACTGTGGGCACTGCTTACATTTTTCAAAATTAATTTTCTATCATAGAAACAGTTAGTCTGAAGTTACATGTGACATTTCTTCCCAGTAACAGTATCTTTGAAACATTTCCTAGTACTTCTCATTATTCCTCCTTTCTACGATGCTCATTTCTTCAACATGTTCTTTCCAGGAGAATTGTGCCATGATTCTATCATATTAACTATTGCCCTGAATGACCTAGGGATATAGGGAACCAGAAACCTTTAACAAGCCGAATTTTAATCGCTCCTTGGAATGAAAGCTTTCCTTGCATTAGTCTCCCCTCAGTAAGTGTTATTCACTTTCACGAACAAAGCATTATGGCCTGCACTAATCGGTTCTGGTTGTATTGCTCCCCAAGGCAAACTTGGGAAGAAGTTGGTCTTTTGAGTTTCTTCAAGCTCCTGTCCTCCCTCCTCTCTTTTCTCTCCTCTATTAGGAACATTTAGTATCTCTTCCTTCTCTAGCCCCCCCATGTCCTAGCTTCCCCAGGCCTAGAAATCTACCCAGGTCCACCCCCACAGTATAATGTCATGGCACAAATGTACCCAGCTTCCTCAAACTCACCTACCTCTATCTTCATCTATGAGATCTCTGCTTTGTATTTCCCAAGGTAGCTATGAAAAGAATCAAGTAAAGTTGTTAGTATCTGACCTATGTATGTTTTGGAGGCAGAAGCCAGTGGCCTGAGAGTGGCTTCAATTCACATTCCAACTCATCCAATTTGGATCTGGGTGGCAAGTCTCACTGTTTATAAGCCTTCATTTGCTCACCTATAAAGTGGACTTGATAATATATATCCTACAGTGTTCTGAGGCTCAAATTAAGTGAAGAAGGTGAATTTTCTTGTTACCTCTAAGTTGTTCAACTGTACAATATTGTTTTAATTAATGAGATTGGGGGTATATTGAATCTTTTTTGCTCTCAGCGTTAAGGTTGTCACTGCTCCACCAGTATGCAAGGCTCTTTCAGGAGAGCAGAGGATGATTTGTTTTTTCAAGTTAAGAAACAAATATTGAGGTCTCAGTCTGAACCCCACACACAGCCCCTGCCCTCAATCTCTCCATTCAAAAATGCTTAACCTCAAGCAAACTTTTAGTGGGAAAATTCTCTAAGAAACCCAACCCTCCCTGGGCAGGTGGCTTACCTTGGAGAATCAGTATCCACACAATGATAGCATTTATAACCTGGGAGTAAGAACTCTGCCTCTGTTTCAGGTTGGTAGCCCCACTAAATAAATCCAGGGCAAGTGGCACTTGAGAAGGATGGAACGTATCTCACACCCATTCAGAACCTCTGAGTGAGAGGTCGGGTGTAACTGAATATTGTGTGACAAGGTTTTGCATGGAGGTGGCTCTAGTTGTCAAGTAAGCCCTCGCTGTACAAAGTTCTCGATGATTGGGGGTGGGGGTGGGGGTGGGGTCAAAGGGAGTCCACTCATCCATAATCTGTGCCTTTACTTCCTAAATGTTTCCAAAATGTGTAACTGTATATTTTGAAATGCCAGAGAAGAGCAAAGAAAGGAGTGCAAGAAGTATTCCAAAAGCTAATATGCTGAAAACCTACCCACTGTCCAATCCTTTCATTGGTGCTGCTAAATAGCACACCTAATATCATGTTAGGTCTCTGAAGAGGAGAGAAGCTGAGCCAAGTATTCATTCTATGGGGTTCAAATCAGTCAAGAAGTTACACTGTTAAAGCAGCAGAATTCTGCAAAGCATTCTAATGTGGGCTTTCTGGTCTCTCTTCATATAGCATTGGCTCAGTTTCCATTAAAATGAAATCTTAAAAATTCCTTAAGGCCAATTTCAGTAGAAAAAGACTTCCAATGATTTTTATTGGCGTAAGACATTGCCACCGATCCTCCTAGCCATGCCTTGATATGACTTTGGTCTAAAAAAATAAAGTCTGAATGCCTCAAATCTCTTAAGTTAAAACTTCTTCCCACGGGTTAAATTTAAAACACACTGGCATCATTGCACTATTTAAATTTATCCTGAAGGGAAATTCACAGAAATAAAGGAACCTGCAAGCCCCTCCTGTCAATAAAATGATTGCTTATCAATGTGTTTTTCAAATTGGTTGCAATCAGTCTGTTTAACATCACATCCATCTGCTGCCTTTGTGTGGCGGTTAGCATCAGATAATGACAATACTGTGGGTAAACTTCTTAGTTGCAAGGCTTGTTGCGAGACTTTCCAGCCAAGTCTTTGATTGACTGTGGCTCCTAGAAAACTGGATTGAAGAGCTCTGTGAGCAGGGCAGCTGCCGCTGTTTTTCTAGCATCACCGTGGCTTCGGAGCAAGAGCTCATGGGCTCATTTGAAAATTCTTTTAGTGTTTTCCTCCTAGCTCGTGGCTTCACATTATAAGTCGGTGTATAGAAAGCGCAGTGTGTGAGGAGGATAATATCATATCAAAAAGAACCCCGGAGATAGCGGTAAAGTATACCAGTTAGCAACGCGGCAGAGAACCTTCCATCAAACAACCCGGAGTGAGGGTTGCTTTGTTCATTAAACTGACCTACATGAACCATTATTGCTATTTGGTTCTGAATTATTAAAAATCAGTAGCAAGATTTAGCACACCTCCAACTCCCAGGCTCTCCGGTTCTTCAAGATAAAAACAGCCTCTCTTTGTGCTAGTTAGAAAACACATGTGAACGTACCAGCACTCAGCTTCTCGTGATAAACTTGTTAGTGTCTATATAACTGCGTGTAACCACTCAGCATGACATCCTTTTCCATTTCTCTTTATGAATAATTTTGTTATACCTCATCCATTTTCTAGTGCTCTTTATTACAGCATGCTACTACATTTATTAGGGTTCCCATCAGAGAATTCTTCTTCTTGTTATCCTTAATAGTGCCATGTACTGCCCTCGCTTGACTGTAAACCTGGCACTGTTCAAAGCACATTTATTAGTTTATAGCCCTTACATTTTAAATTCCTGCCAAGAACTTCCTAGTTTGCAAGAGATATTCACACACACACACACACACACACACACACACACACACACAGAGAGAGAGACACCACCACCACCATCACAAACACTTCTGTTAGAATTATAGGGCCAAGGACCTGCCTTTTAGCCTCCAAACTCTAGAAAACTCATGGGTGAATAACTTCTTCATTTAAACCTATCAGGAGCGGGCCCTTCAGCAAGCTCTAAGCAGCAGGTGCTTTCATTTGATACTACACGTACTTGGACTTGAAGCTTAAATTTGATCTGCGGGCCTGTTGATTTGGGTGCAAGGACATTGCTGTCCTGGGTTTTGATTGTGTGGACTACCTGACCTGACGAGAGGCAGAAATAGGCTGAGAGTAAAGAGGAGCCTCCAGTTATGATGATGTCTCAGTGGTCTGGCCCACAACCCTTTTCAGTCTGGCCAGATTAGGTATTTGTTGCTTCACATTGGCAGCTTGCCGCTTTTGGGTTCCTTACAAGGTCACCTTTGAAACACAGCCATTGATATGCAGAGATAATGGAAATGAGTGGGTAGCATGTCCCTTTGTTGTTTAATCACCTGTATCCAAAGAAAAAATTCTCCTCCTAAGGAACAAAATGGTCAACCTCTGTTTAGCTTCTCTCAGTCAGAGGGAGGAGGGAAGAGGTTAGAGGAGGAGGAGCATTGCTAGTGAGAGCGAGGAGGGCAAGTGGGCATGAGAGGAAGCCTCACAGGGAGAGACCACTGCTACCATACAAAGAAACCTTTCAGCGATGGAATTGGCCAAATGTATATTCACATATACCCATAAAAATCACTAAAAGCTTTCACCACTTTTGCTTCAAGTGAATTTAATCCTTCTTTCTCCAAACAATAAAATACATTGTTACAGGAAGATGTAAGTGCAGAGATGCCAAATATCTTATAATTTTTGGAACTCACAAAACCCTTATTATGCAGCTGGCTCCCCAAAGTCCTAATGGATACAAGATGCAGCCACTGACAATACTAATGGGACCAGGTCACGAGGGGAAATCCACTGGGCTTCATTCATAATTAGGTTCTGCTTTGATTCCCAGAGATGTGTGTGTTCTACCACCAGGTCCAGGAACTGCTATACATACCATCAAGAGCAGTCCTCAGACAGACAGGACTCAGTCCTCTCTGCCTCTTATTGTCATTTGCTGTTACTATTATTCTACACGAAACCTTCTTTTGCTGTCTTTTTTGCCTTCTATGCTGTTGGTATCTAGAATATGCACGTCCTTTGCTTTCTGCCAGGAGTTATGCCTGCTGGCATTTGCCATTGTTACTACCAGGTCAGGATCACAGGCAGAGGTGGCAGATTTAGAGCCTAAATATCCAGAGGTGGGAGGAGCATGAAATAGGATGTATCCCAGTTGGCTATTTTTGTACTCTTACACAATGACTGTCAGAGTGGTGCCACTTTTATTCTTTTTTTTTCTTGGTCATCCATAAAAGACAAACAACACTCTGTACCCCCTTTCCCCTTCCCCTACCCATCTGCTTCCTGATATTGACTTCCCCACAACTGCATCCGTAAATACTAATTGCACGATGTTCCATTTTCAGCAAGCTGGAGGCGGTTTCTTAAGTGTCTAGTTAAGAGAAATTGCCTGCTGTATATATCCATTTAAAAAAAAGTATGCTGAACATACTTAACCCAATCCCTGAAGTTCTTAAGATATGAATTCTGGAATATGCTCAAAGATGAAACTTCAGTAATGTCTTAGAGGAAAGTTTGAACAAGAACTAGCTTATGAAACCTTGCTCTTAATTTCTCTATCTAGAACTATGTCATTTAAAAGAGAGACCAAGTACAGAGGGCCCAATGCATGGACTTATTAGCTGAAGAATTAAGAGAGATATCAGAGGGAAGAAATCCAAGAAAACTGAAAACCTTCCAGAAGATGCCTTATGCTGGTGAGAACAGAAGTCAGAAGAGGAGACATACATGTCAAGATGAAAAGCCTCGTCTCGAGAAAGAAGAGTAGGCAAAGGGGACCAGAGCCTGGGGATACACCTGGGAACAAAAGCCAGCAAAGGGAGAACTAGTCCGTGACTCAGCAGGGAGGAAAGAAGACCATGTGCAGGTGGTTTTGTTTTTAACATATTTCATCCAGTAGGAACTGTTAGTATAGGTATAAAACCGTAACACAAATAAGAAAGATGATGGTCCATTTTTAAGCACAAAATAAATCTCAGTCAATTACCACTATAAATTGTTCAACATAGATTGAAGATAAAATGTATTGCTCTTGGCCGAAACCGGTTTGGCTCAGTGGATAGAGCGTCGGTCTGCGGACTGAAGGGTCCTGGGTTGGATTCCGGTCAAGGGCATGTATATTGGTTGCGGGCACATCCCCAGTGGGGGGTGTGCAAGAGGAAGCTGGTCAATGGTAGATGTTTCTCTCTCATCAACGTTTCTAGCTCTCTATCCCTCTCCCTTCCTCTCTGTAAAAAATCAATAAAATATATTTTTAAAAAATGTATTGCTCTTGGATTTTTTATTTATTAAAAATGTATAATTGATTTGCACAATATTCAAATGTTGCAGGAGGGTCACAAAGTTGGCCCCAGATACACATGACTTCCGCTTAGATAAACACAAGAGACCAAAGTTTTGTTCCATCTGGAGCCTTATCATGGGCAGTCTTTGGAATACAGCCCTTCTCTCTCACTTGCCTACCCTTCCACTAATCAGAAGATTATGGTTTTCTTACTCTTACTCTTTTTTTTGTCCCATATCACCTGATTAATTTCTTGAAAGTGTTTTCAATCTAATAAACATCACCCCGTCCCTTGGTAAGGGTAAGTGCTTATAATTGTAGATCTCATAATTGGCCCAGGGGCCAAAATTCTTCCTGAGTGGTCATTTCTCCTGAGCCTCATCATTCATTGTTGGACCTGCCCATAGGGGAACTTGGATCCTAGGAAAAATTAAGTATGAATTATAGGTTTATATTTATCTTTTGTTTAGAGAGCTTGCTTACCTCAACTCCTTAAGCCAATTTGGAAGCAAGTTTATAAATGTTATGGTTAGATAAAGTTCTAAATCCCTGGGATGATTGTAAACATTTTTCCTATAACTAGTTACATGTGCCACTGATAGCAGGTAGTTATTATAATGGGTCAATGGAGGTGATTTTTTAATTTTCTCATAGCTAAGTTTTTTATAATCATTACCCAACTTCTTACCCTCTTCTACCACAATGAACAGGCCCACCACTTATTGCCATAGTCTTCCCTATTTTTGGATTTACCTGTCTTTTGCTCACCAACCAAGAATCTTAAAGGGTAAATACTAATATTTGTATTATGCAACCCACTAGGCAAATGCTGTTCATTTTTATTTTCAGCTCTGCTAAAAATGCTATTTTTTTTTCACAAAAAGTTACTTAAAATACTAATTTCCTTAAAAGAAAGTCAGGACTAATTTAGCATACTGTAAATTTTTCTCTTTAAAATTTTTAGTCATTCCATTAGTCAATAGTCATCTAACTTGTATGTGTAAGTAAGGCAGTCATTGCAAGGCTAATCTTTGATTATGCTCAATGTAGTGTGACTACTTACCCTTAAAAGGGATTATATTCCATTGACTTTCTGAAAATTGCAATTCACCAAAGCAATTCAAGCATTAAAAGTAAGTGGACCACTAGGTCATCCTGTAAATGAATGTATTAAAAAGAAGTGGTATATTTACACAATGGAATACTACTTGGCTATAAAAAAGAAGGGAATCTTACCTTTTGCTATAGTATAGATGAACTGGGTGAGTATTATGCTAAGTGAAGTAAGCAAGAGAAAGACAAATATCATATGATTTCATTAATATGTGGAATCTAATGAAAAAAAATTGAAACAGACTCATAGATACAGAGAACAGTCTGATAACTATTAGAGGGGAAAGGGATTGGGAGCTGGGTAAAAAAAGGTGAAGGGATTAAGATAAAATCATGTCAGACACAGACAGCAGTATAGTGATTACCAGAGGGAAAGGGGGTGGAGGAAGGTAAGAGAGAGGTTAAAAGGGAGATAAATGGTGATGAAGGAGACTTGACTTTAGGTGTTGAACACACACTACAATATACAGATGATGTATTATAGAATTGTCAACTGAAACCTATATAATTTTACTAACCAATGTCATCTCAATAAATTCAGTTATTTTTATAAAAGTAAATGGAATTCACACTACAGTTTTCATTCAGGATTTACTTCTGTATACCTTTAAGTTTCTTAGTTACTCTCTCTGATCACCAGCACCGGCACGGCTATTGAAAGATTCATGAATCTTAAGGATGGACAATATTCCAGTGTGAACACCACAGCTTACAATGTATATCTATGTTATTCATATGAAAGTGCCTATGATTAAATGGAAGCATATTGATAAGTCAACTTTTCTTCATGGATTTCTGGTTATGAAAGTCTATTTTGTTACATGAATAAAATAAAATAGTTCAATCAAAAACGGTTACTTGCATAAAGGTCTGTGAAAGTAGGATCAAAGAATGCACTTGTAACTTCTGGCACTAAGGCTCAAACATTTAATAAAATTATCACATTGTTAAAATTGTCTTCTCTTGCCTCTGTGCCCTGCTATGGCTCAGAGATTTAATTTAAATAATGTAATCAATAGAGTGATGAGGAGATTGTGGATTTCTTTTCAGAGATGAGTTACACAGAGAAATACAGAGAATCCCTTTCTCAGCTAATATGGAAAAGGGATGTAAGCAATAGTAATCCCTTTACTCCAAGACTCCTTCAGTTGTTTGCTTACCTCTCTCCAAATCTTATTGATTGTTCATTCCCACCTACAAACTCAAAATATCCCAAATTGACCTTCTTTTTGTATACTTTATCAATTATATTACTTCATATTCTCTGATTTTATAAAATATATGTACAAAATATAAATTTCTAAGAATGAGATAACAAAACAAACATTTTTAAAGATCATTAGCTAATATCTCAAGGCATATTCTTCATTTGAGGTTTATTGTTATAATAGTGGATGATAGATACAGAGAACAGACTGATAACTGTTAGAGGGGAGAGTAGTTTCAATTATTTTTTTTTTTACTAATTTTGGAAGAAATAATGGAAGGTCCAAATAAATTTCCATTTATTTTAGTTCATATAAAGAGTTTATTCTGTGAGTGGAAGTGTTTCCCATGTCCATTTCTATGTGCACTACTATCTTTAATCAGTGTTATTTCTCTGCTTGAAAATGTGTGAGTCCATTTTAGGAGAGTTATTTAAGTTAAATATGATAACATAATCTATAAATTCATATCACTGGCCCTACATAAACTAGCATACCACAAAATGGGTAAAAAAAACCAAGTTGAAGGTGACTATAATTATCTTTTTTGCCTTACAGAATTATTACCCTTCTTCCAAGCACCCTTAGATGACACCTGTTCTGCTGAAACATGGACTGAGTGAGGACCGTTTTAATCTGTTACTAAATCTCAGTAAAAGTTAACTTGATTCTTATTATTACTATGAACAATAAGCATACATAGAAAATGAAACATTTCCTCCCATACCTCAAATAATCATTTTATATAATGAAAGTGCATATGCATCCAAGTTTGGAGGCTTCTTTTCTAACTGATAAACCTGAAATTTCATCTCATACCTTTTATTCTTCTAATTTTTAAGTCTCTCTGGATTACTTTACAAACCCTGAAAGTGAAAGATATGCCATCAGCCCAAATTTCTCTTCGGAGCTACAAATCCATATATGTATTAGTTAACCACCCATAGGACATGTCTACATGAAAATCCTAATATTTGCAAAATTTAATTTACATTTTTTATTAATGGTTCTACTGTCCACTCTTTACCCAAGTAAGACATCTTGAATTCTCATTTGTTTGCCTCACTCATGTCTATAGGTTCTTTTTATCCTACCTATTAATTTTTTTTTCTAAGCTGCCACTGCTGACCCTGCCTTAATTCATACTTTGGTTACTTCTACCTAAATGAGGGGAAGTTACCTGTTCATTTCCTTCAGTCTTATTACTACAAAAAAATGCTCATACTATTGCTGGACTAATCTTTTTACAATGCAAAAATTATATCATTCCACTTTAATATCTCTACATTAATGATTCACCTGTGCGCCCAAGAGAAGAATTTGTTTCTCAAAGACACAAAGACTTTGCATGACCTGGCTGCTGCCTCATCTCATGTCTTTTTGCTTAATGATCTTCTATCACACTATGGACTGTGATCATTGAAGATCTTGGGTTCCAGGGTTTTCTATAACTCCTATTCTGGTTTTTCTCCCTCCCTAAAATGTTTTCCAACTTGAATTCATGCTGATCTGGAAAACACCTAATTTAAGAAATTCATTTTTTCATTTCTTAATTCTTCAGGCAGAATTGCCATTATTGTATCCCCAGCATTTTATTCTACCTCATTTTAATGGATTTACTTATTTTCTCTCCCGATTTATGGTTAGCACCTTCTTAGCAGGAGCCACTTTTTACTTATGTTACTATAATCTAGCACAAAATCTAGTATGTAGTAGCAAGACATTTCATTAGCAATGTATATCAAGAACTGTTACAAATGCTGAAGATTCAGGAGTGAACAAAATGGACAAAAATCACTGAGCTTTTTCAGCATAAAATAGATGTTATCATATATTATAATCTATGTAACAATACACTATAGTCTATATCACAACGATTTAAGAGAATTATTCAGAGTAGTAGAAATCACATTGGAATCACCAGTCTGAACATAGACTGAAAATTAGCTCTGACTTCTAATAAGCATTTTAATCAGATCAAGGAAAGCTCTTATTCACTGAATGTAACTACAAGGCATCGGATTTTAAATTTAAATTGAAATATTTATATAAAATGAATCATGTTACCTTTAAAATAATTTCAATATGTTTTTATTGACTTTAGAGAGAGGAAGGAAGATGGAGAGGGAGAGGGGGAGAGAGAGAGAGAACTATTGAGTTTGTCTCCCGTACTCACCCTGACCAGGGATCGAACTCACAACCTGGGCATATGCCCTGACCAGGAATTAAACTAGTGACCTTTCAGTGCACAGGATGACACTCAACCAACTGAGCCACACCAGCCAGGGCTAAAATGATTTTTTGATAATGTTTAGTAACCTGGATATTTTCAGCATAATTCCTCTGATAAGTAGTATGTGTTCAACAGTTATTTGTGAATATAACTGAATAAGTGGTAGCCAATTACATGATTTTTAAAGGTTCTCTTCAAGAAATAAGGCTAGATTATAAGTTGAATAAGCTGGAGTTTATATTAATTTCACCATACACATTTGATGTAATACTCATTGTTCTACTTCAGTCTATACAAATCACAGGCTTGATGCTTCTGTCTTTGATAATCTAAAGTTTTGCCAGATATAATGATAAATTACTATGTGCCAGATCCTGTCTGAAGTGTTTTTACTCTAGCTTTATTGAGATATAATTGACAGAATGTATGAAGTGTTGGCAAAAACTGTCTTGTTAAATTGTCACAACAACTCCATGAATTAAGTTCTATTATTCTTTCCATTTTACAGTCAAGGAACTAAAGACTCAGTGATGCTTGATAATCTGCCTATTATTGCACTTTAATAAACAACAAAAAATTTTGAACGCATGGATCTTGGCCTTGAAATTCCCCAGCTCCAATCTCTGTTTCACTGTAACTTTTGCAGACACTAATGATGAAAGAGAGGACTACCTGTTAATAAAATTACCAAACCCTGCCTGCAAACATGTCTATTATCTACAGGGATTGAAGGAGGCACACAAACAACACAAGATTCTAGGGGGGAATGGAGAAGCAAAGAAGTGCTCAATGTGACCTGAAGATGGAAGTTATCAGTCTTCAGTTTCAAACAAGGACTTGTCATTGGATCAAGAAGAGCAAAGAGGAAATCGTATTACACTTATTTTTGTGAAAATTGTTTATAAAAAATACATAAGAGTGATGTTCTGCCTCTGCTTCGTGTCAGTTTTAAATTTACGCTGGCATGCTCAATGTTAAAGTGTCCTGATGGTGTTTGGAAGCAGCAGAGTAGGCTACAAATACACCATCGCAATTTGAGATGAAGAGATTTATTATAAACTGGTCTATCAGGTTAGTTCTGGTTACCAAGCATGGTCTTGATTAATGAGACTTAGGAAACCAGGTTTTGCAAACGTGTTGAATTTGGATTTGTTGAGTTTAGAGCAGAAGGAGAAAAATGGAAATCGGAGTGAATAATTGGAAAGGATGATGATAGGGAGACAGATGGAAGGGAATCCAGAAACAAATTCCACCTATCTGTTTCCTGTGGCTATGTCCCTTACTTAGCAACTTAAGAACTCCTAAAGGTATGCACACTTCACAAATGAGTTCTCTATCATGAGCAAGAGCAGGTGTCTTGGAGTCAGACCTATGCTGAATCCAGGTTTTATTTCTTACTAGCCATGGAAGCATAGCTAGCCTGAACTTAGCTTTCTCTTATTTTAAATGAGAATGTTTATCCCTCAAAATTAGTATAAGGATAAAAGAGATACTCTATAATATCCCTAGTACAGGTCTAGGATATAGTAGGTAGCACATTTCAGTTTTCTTTCCTCTGACCCAGTAATTTCACTACACAAAAAAGTGTCATATATAAACAGATTCACACACACACACACAAATCACTGGCTTAGAGAAGGAAAAAGTAAACAGGCAGGTCTCAAATATGGACAATATAAACACTATGTTCTGACCCTGTTTATTCCTGTATCTCTCACTAAAAACACGCAGTGATCTTACAAAAGAGATGGTCATTCAACAGTCATAGAGTTCAAAGGTCAGCTTCTTACAAAAATCAGACTACCATGCAGCTACTAGGAAAGTGCGTTTTTTACCCACTAAGCTGATGCTTATCTTTGGAAAAATTCTTTAGAAGAACCTTCAGATTTTCTTTAGAATCTACCATACCTAAACTTAAATGTTAAGACAGGGAAGTAAGATCTAAGGCTAACATCTACCTAAAACTCAACCAAGTTCAAAACCAAGATCTTTGCTAAAGATATCACCTTGCTGTCCAATGTGCATCATCTATCCCTCCTGGGATTCAACTTTGTTTACATCTCTCTTTCTGCAAGTATGAAGGCATTTCATGAGTTCGAGTTCTTCATCTTTCCCCTAGATTGTGTCCAGCAACAACAAAAAAATGGGATACCCTACTTACAGTCACTCTCTGACTATAAATGATGAGTATAATAATTATGTTTTATGTTAATATTTGGAACCTCAAAACATTGTTTTCAGTAAAGATGTCTGGACAAGAATTTAGAGATTTGAGCCGTCTCTCTAAAATAATATTCTCTAGAAAACACATAGTTCTTTCATGTCCCAGCACTATTTTAAATGCTTGTCATATGTTAATTCATTCAGTGTTCCCCAAAACCATAAAGTGGTTAATGTTATTATCCTCATTGTGAATAAAGAATTCAAAGGACAGAGATGGTAATATGTTGCTGAAGTAGCTGGTAAGTGAAGAAATTGCTCTGTGTCCTAGTCTATGGGGCCATATAACACCATTCTTCATGGTATTTAGAACACTGTGCAAAACAAGGCAACTTCTTCCTCCCACTGTCAAAGTTTTCCTAGTACAATGAGATTCCTATTCTCTTCTACCCTTTTCTAAACTACTTGAGGATGGACAAACAACTTTCTGACAATTTGGAAAAGTATTATTGCAAAATTTACTGCCAGATTGAGACCTTGCATGACACACTAAAATTTTATGACACTTATAAACACCTAAAAAAAATCTGTCAATCATGGGATTACTTAGAAATTCTAATAATTTTAGAACCAAGAAGCATCATAAAAGAGTCAAGTGGTGAAAGTTGAGTAAACAAGAACAAAGGTTTGAATGATTTCTTTAGTTTGATGTTGAACTTTTTCTCTTTCTTCTGCAAGATATTCCGAGAAGGGAAAGGTAAAGAGAGGTAGAAGAAAAAAGAGGCTTCCCAAAGGAACCCCGGTAGATCTAATTTTCTGAACTCCAGTTTTCTTTTCAGTAAAATGGTATTCAACACTTTCTAATGTCCTTTGAAATTTCATCTTACTAAATCCGCCCAGGATTTAGGAGGCCAATTTAATAAGCGATTGTAGAATTTCCGCCATCTGAGTGCTGCCTCAGGAGTTATTCCCCTGTTGTGTGTTTCTTTATAAGTATTGGAGAGCCTGGGGAAATACTAAACAGAATTACAAAAATGAATTATACAATATGTGACTTTAAAGCAATGAGTCTAATTCTAAAGCCACACCTGAAAATCAATGCTATTGTCATAATCATACTTGCACTTTTAGTAAAAAAGGCACAACACACAGCCAGTGGAATTAGGGAGCAAGAAAAAGATTAGATACTATCTAGAAAACACATATTCCCATAGTAGTCACCTCTGGGAATTAAGAGGACTCTAGCTTACTCTATAATGGTCTAATTTCTTAAGTGTAGTATATTCACATATTTTAAATAAATTATTTAACTTATTCTAGTATAAAGAATAATTAGATCAACTAAATAATTTTTTGTTCAATTTTTTTAATGAATTTTCAAAGAATGAGATTTCAAGCTTTCAAAAAGTAACCATTCCAATGTTTCAGTTTTAAGGCTATATTGAATTGTTACATTACTCCCATTTTAGGGTTGGCATAATTATTACTGCTAATCAGAAACAGAATAACTGTCATGATTCATAATGACTATAATAGTTATGTTTTATGTTAACCTCTGGAAACCTCAAAATACTACTTCATTATTAGTAAAGATGTTTGGACAAGAATGTAGAGAATTTAGTCATTGCTCTAAGGCAATATTAAATAGCAAACACATAGTTCTTTTATATGCCCAACCCTGTTTTAAATGCTTGTCATATATTAATTTGTTCAATGCTTCTCCAAACCTAATAAGGTGGTTACTGTTATTATATGAAGCATTGGAACTTCACTGGTTTCACTGATGTAGGAATTGAACCCTGTCATATTTCTCACTAGACTTCATTCATTAATTTATTCAGTCAGTTTCTCCAATATATTTAGCAGTCTTATCATTCATTTCATTTATTTTAGTTGACTTATGATATTGTCACCCACTGGAGTAAGCTCAATGATTGAGTTCCATATATATGTATTTCTCAGATATACAAGAAGAAAATTAACTTTTTATCCTTAGAGAAAAGAAAGGGAAAGAAATAATTTAATTCTAAACTTGAATTTGTTATTGTAAGCAAGTGCTAATGGATGACAGTGTGGATAACTAATCAAAGCAAAAAGGATCTGTCCATTGGCCTGACTCTTAGAAGAAGTTGGATATGTACCCTAGAATGCCTAAGGTTAAAAAATGCATGTATCTTGGTAAAGACTCCAGAATAAATATATTTCAATTTTACCCACAACAAACATATTAGTCAATATGAAATTAAAAGTGAAAACAATAATCCTCCTTATCTCCTCTTCACCTGAAAAATAACCCAATCTCAGATGTAAAGTCTTTAAAAATAAAATAACATGTATTTATGTGCTTTTATACAAACACTAGAGGCCCAGTGCACGAAATTTGTGCACGGGGGTGGGGGGGGGGGGTGGCTGTCCTTCAGCCCAGCCTGCACCCTCTCCAACCTGGGACCCATCAAGGGATGTCCGACTGCCCTCTCACAATCCAGGACTGCTGGCTCCCAACTGCTCACCTGCCTACCTTCCTGATTGCCCCTAACTGTTTCTGTCTGCCAGCCTGATCACCCCCTAACCACTCCCCTGCCAGCCTGTTTGCCCCTAACTGCCCTTCCCTGCAGGCCTGGTCACCCCTAACCGCCCTCCCCTGCAGGCTTGATCACCCCCAACTGCCCTCCCTTGCAGGCCTGGTCCCTCCCAACAGCCCTCCCCTGCTGGCCATCTTGTAGTGGCCATCTTTGACCACATGGGGACAGCTATCTTGTGTGTTAGAGTGATGGTCAATCTGCATATTACTCTTTTATTAGATAGGATAGAGGCCTGGTGCATGGGTGGGGGCCAGCTGGTTTGCCCTGAAGGGTGTCCCGGATCAGGGTGGGGGTTCCCTTGGGGTGTGGGGTAGCCTGGGCGAGGGGCCTGTGGTGGTTTGCAGGCTGGCCATGCCCCCGGCAACCCAAGCGGAGGCACTGGTATCTGGGATTTAGTTATCTTCTATAATTGAAACTTTTTAGCCTGGAGCAGAGCCAAGTCTCCTGCTTGCTCTGTGGCAGCAGCCATTTCTATTTATCTTCTATTTGTAGCCTTAAGTGGAGGCCTGGGCCGGCCAGGGTGTGTGGAAAGATTGGCTGCCTCCATCGCCGGGGAAACCCAAGCCTCCCTCCTGCTCTCTCTGTGGCTGTAGCCATCTTGGTTGGGGTTGATTTGCATACTCACTCCTGATTGGCTGGTGAGCGTGGCTGGTGGGTGTGGCTTGTGGATGTAGCGGAGTGGTGGTTAATTTGCATATTACTCTTTTATTAGATAGGATTCTATTGGTATTTACAATGTTGTAAAGAATTACTTATAAGAGGGGAAAATGGCAAGTTACAACAACATACCAGTGTGCTTAGTGCTGAGACTGCACAGGATACTTGCTCATACCATGCTTCTCTTACCAGGTAGGTAGAAGCAGAAAACAGGAAGGGATGAAACAGTGTTTACTACTCTCCATAATAAATCCATTGTAGAAAATAATTATTC
The DNA here is from genome assembly GCF_027574615.1 of Eptesicus fuscus. NCBI lineage: Eukaryota > Metazoa > Chordata > Mammalia > Chiroptera > Vespertilionidae > Eptesicus > Eptesicus fuscus. The sequence goes on from NC_072481.1 coordinate 65,298,788, forward strand.
AGAAAAATCACTTGGTAAAACTAACCTGTAGCCCTTCTCAATTGGTGCAGGTGGGCATCCATGTATATATATATTCACATATATAAGAATTGACAATAAAATATAAGTACAGTGGATCATGATCATTGATGAGAACTAATCAAGCCTTTTTATACTAGTAAAGGCTATAGACAGCATGAAGTGGAAGGCAAATCCCTGTGGAAGAATCCAGGATAAGGCATTCTTGACTCTACCAAATAATAAAATTAACTGTGAATGCCTGATATGACTGCACCCTGAGGCCAAGTGATATTCATGTATTTAATGCTCCAAACCATGAAATAAGATATAAACATGAGGTTTAGCTCTTCCACCAGCCTGCTATTTGACCAGAAAACCTTGAACACTCTGTGCAGTATTCAAGGGGCAGGATGTGTATATTGGCAAGTGAGACATCATGGGAAAATGAACAAATACCAGAGTTGAAGTTGAATTTTTAAACCAAGGGATTTTAAGAAAATTAAGGAATAAAATGTTTATCATTAATAGAGGTCAGAGGTGTAAGAAAAGAAATCCCAGAAAATATTAAGGTGTCTCTAATGCTTAAAAATTTTTGATGTTGTATCCATTCTTACAGCCATTAGTGTAAATGACTGATTGGCTTTTAAGTCACAATCTCCTAACTGATAAGTGTGGACAAATAGAAAGAGCAGGGACTTTGGAATCAGGCCCAGAATCACATGCAGCTTCACTTACTAGCTATATGTCCCTGGTAGAGTCATTTAGCCTCTCTAGATTTTATTTTTTTATCTGTAAAATGGAGATAATAAGATTGACTTAACTGTCTTATACAGACATAATATATCATTAATCTGGAACAAAGTAGGTCTTCAATAATAGGTAGGGACTCTTTTATTCCTATTATTGGTAAAATAAATGGTACCTTTTAAAGAGCCTTCCCTTCTCCTAGGAGTAAAGTATATAAGACACTAACAAGAGCAGAAAGGACACAGCATCTATTCAACTCCTACTATATGCCAGGAATTTCATTTTGCTCCTTATATACATTATCTCCTGAAATTGTCCCAGTAATGTTAAGAAGTAGGTATTCTTAGCTCTGTTTAAACATGAGAAAACTGAGACTGAATAAGATTAGGCATCTTTCTTAAAGTCACACAGCTATAAATGTCAAAGAATCACAGAATGAGGATTTCTGGAATGCTGCTGATTCGTCATTGCTTTGCTAATTGAGTCCTTGTATCTTTCCAAATTCATTTTTAACCATGAGATGGTGTCAGGTGTAATATCTGTGATCGTAAAATTCCAGTTCTCACTAAAGTTGTCTTCTGGCAAGCTTTGCAAAGAGCTGCAAATGCCTCTTAGCAGTTTTGTGACAATGTCCAGAAGTCTTAGTAATGCAGAGCTTGGAATTTCAACCTCAGTGTTCCACAGATCTTCTCTATAAGGAAAGGTTTATTTTTCTTCATCGTGGCCAAAGAGAAGACCTTGCATTTCCAAGGTCTAAAATAGACCCTTCCATTTCCTGAATTTCCGTCAAATCTCCGTGGTGACAGTTGATCAAGTGTACTGTACTACGTCAAAACTTTTTGTGGAAAATCTCCAGGAAACTGTAAATCTCAAAACATGTAGACTGTTGTCTTCAGAGTACAATAGCTAAGAAAGTCATAAGGGCATTGAGGTCTCATTTTTACCTGGTGGGCTCCCACCAGCAAAAACGTCAAAGATACACACAGGCATATCCCGCTAGATGGACAGCCACACATAATCTCCCCAAATTTGCCAGATCACTGGAAGATTTGTATTTTCAAAGGTGTGAAGAGATTTATTCAAAAAGTCTAATCTTAGAATCGTCAGGGTGATTGTAAAACAATGTGCAGTGCACAATTTTCTTGTCACTCACTGGATTGAGTGAGTCCTTATAAAATGTGACTCATATAGGCACTTGCATTAAAATACCTTAATAAATAGTTGTTAAGTGAAAAAATAAATTAGTTCAAGAGTTAAACCTATCACAATTGTTTTTCCTCTTTAAAACATATTAAAATAATTTATAGTTAAGGTGGACAGATAAATCATACTAAAACATGCTTTCAAAATGAACAAGTTTATTCTCACCTAATTCCCAAAGAATTCATAATATTTATGCACAAAACATGAAAAAGTACATAAAAATTACAAAGAAGCATACATAGTACTACTCTTATGTAGTTATAAACATCTTAATCTAGGCGACAACTATTTCATGTTCCAAATATAAAAAGGGGGAAATATAAAGAGTGCTTTGAGCTTAATAGTCAGTTACTCATTTCAAAAACTACATTTGCTTTAATAGTAATAGGACAGAAATTAACAGTTATCACTGTTTTGTGTCTTACTGAGAGCAACCTGTTTAACATTTTACCTCTATGGAGAATTCCAGATACTGATGAAGTTGTTAAATCAGAGTGTCCAAACATTTCAGCAAGACACTTGGCCATTTTGTACATATGTATTTTTATTATGATTCCTCGTTGTCTTCAAAATAAAGTTCACATTCCATAGCATGGCATTCAGGGCCTTGCTTTGTTCTACTAGCTGGGGATTTATGATTTCAATAAACTGACACTAACTATGACTTGCTTAACTAAATCCACTTTGATAGAAGGACATGCAGTGCTCATAGGTTGGAAAGGAAGGCTGTAGGACCAGATTCAGAGCTGTAAGGAACCAAGCTGTTCAAAGTTAGAAGGGCTCAAAGTTAGAAGCTGCATGACTGTTCCACAAGGAAAAATGCTTCTGGACCTCAGTGTTTTTGTCACTAATTCTGTCTTCAGGCTAATAGAAAGAAAGCAGGGCATCCTATTAGTTCTGCTCAATATACGAAGTGGGGAGAACCCAAGTAAAATCAGATTCATATTGCCATAACAAAGAAGAATGAATGCTAGCAGCCAAATATCAACAATTGTACCTCTCTCCCCTCTAACTTATTTATTCCCCTTTCTCTGTCCCTTCAGTTCGGTGTCAGAACTTACAGGTCCATGAATCTTCAAGTGATCCTCTGCGACTTTACACATCTTTTCTCCACTAAACAGTTCTCCATTCCTTTTCTGCCCCCATAAAATAATTCTTACACAGCCTCTATGACTCAACTTCTCTAAAAGCCTTGGCTAGCATCTCTTTCCCCCATCCTCATGCCCTAGCTGTGTTAGGTGTCCTTCTTCAGCCTTCCCATAGCATTCTCTATTCATTTCCATCATACCTCCTACTACAGGTAGTGTAATTGCTGACTTCTCTACCTCCCCTTCTCAAGTCTGCCCCTTACTTTTGCCTGGAGCTGTCCACTCTTCTCTTCCCATCCTTTGTTTTCTCTCATACCTTAAGGGCCTTTCTGAAAGGAACCTATTGGGCCTAGGGATGACTGCTGTGCCCTTGAGAGGGTGAGCCTAGAGAAGAGGCTCTGCAAAAGCCCAGGAAGTAGGGCTTCCTCCATTGGACAGCTCCCTCCATCTGGGTCTCAGATATGTGGCGGGTTGTCTAGAAGGGAAGGTGGCTCAAATACTGGGTGAACACATTTCCATGGCCCCACAGACCCCTCACCCCATGGAGAGAATAACAGTCAGAAGAGAATGGTAGGGCCTTCTAAAGCTCAGTGCTTCATGCAGAGGCCCTGGTTACTGGAATCTAAGGGCAAGAGTGCCTCAACTAGGATGTGAGGTCTTTGAGAGGAAACCATGTTTAGCTGTGCAGCCCAGCAGTTTCTGTGGGTCATGCAGAGGTAGCGTCCTATGTGAGGACTAAATAAATGAATTCATAAACCTCAGTTTTCTCTGCAAAATGAAGATAATACTACATGTCCTATTCAATTTCCATAGCAAATGACAGAGGAAGGAAGTAATTGCTGTCAGGTGCTTTAAAAAAAGTTACATTTTAAAGATTGTTTCTAACAGCTTCTCAAACTGGCTAATTACTTGTTTCTGTTGCCCTCCCAGAAACAGAATTAACAAAATGTTTTACCAAGTCAAAGAGAACAAAGTTCAGATTATATCTACTGAACTCAGCACAGAACCTTAAGAATTGGGTTATAATTATGAACAATAACAAAAATAGAATTATATTTTTAATTCCCATAATCTATGTTTCCCTTTTCCTTTAAAAAATAATGTCAGGAAATGTTTAATAAGTAATCTCAAGCAAGAAGTCTAGAAACGCACCAACTGGTACAGACCATTTATTATTATTAAGACACTCAAGTTTGTGCGATATAACAACTTTAATGCAGCTACTTCACGTTGGCCTCCATTTTGAGTGTAGTTATAACAAAATTTTTCTTTTCCGGAAGTTTACTTATATAGGAATTAATATCATCAAAGTTGTTAAGTGACCTGGTAAAGAAAAGAACAACTAGAACTTAGTGCACAGAGGTTCCACTCCTGACTGGAACACTGAGCTGTGTTCATTCATTCCTTTATTCATTCACTACTCTTCTGGTGTGGAACAGTTGTTGAGGATCTATCCTGTTGTAGAAATTGTAGAAGGTGCTGTGGATTAAAAAGGAAGACATGAGGTCTGTTCACAAGGAACTTGCAGTCTTGTGAGAAATAAAGCAGTAAGCGATACAATGTGAAGATGCTATAATGGTGAATATAAGCATAATTCTTGATGTAGAGATAGACATCTATTCCACTCTTCTTAAACCCTGAGGATTTTAGAACTTCCAGCACCACAAATTTGATGATAAAAGAGAAATCAGCCCTCTTAATTCATTTCTACTATGCTCAATGTTTACCTGATTTTCAGTTTTGTTTTACATTTCTCATTCGGTTTTGTCAACAGGTTGGTTGAGTAGCACCATGTAACAAGATGAAGCTGACCATGGCTTAATCAGCACCAATGTCAGCAAGGCTAGCTCTGTTCCAGAGGACAGGGACAGTATATTTAATTCACTGCACTCACCATTTGGATTAATGCCACTCAGACTCATTTCATAAGTGTTACTTGATAAATCAGATGTCTTCATTTAGGTCTCCGCTGTGTATCTAAGCTTCTTTTTAATAGCCAAGACCTTTGAACACTGCATGGCTACTCTGAGAAAAGTGTAGTTAACGGAACCTGGGCTCACACTCACTTTTATCCCCACCCTGAGCTAGCATTAGTGACAATGAGTTGCAAGCATAGGTTGAGGACAAAATGACTCATTGATTCTTCAAGACAAGATTAAAAATAACTCTTGCAGATGAATCAAATTTAAAAATGAAATCCAATAAAACTGGGGGGAAATAGTACTTGACAATTTTCACAATTATATTATAACTAGAGGCCTGGTGCACGAAATTCGTGCATGGAGGGGGTTTGTCCCTCAGCCCAGCCTGTACCCTCTCCAATATGGGACATCCCTCTCACAATCCAGGACTGCTGGCTCCCAACTGCTTGCCTGCCTGCCTTCCTGATTGCCCCTAACCGCTTCTGCCTGCCAGCCTGATCACCCCCTAACCACTCTGCTGACAGCCTGTTTGCCCCCAACTATCCTCCTCTGCTGGCCTGGTCACCCCTAACTGCCCTCTCCTGCAGGGTTGATCACCTCCAACTGCCCTCCTTTGCAGGCCTGGTCTCTCTCAACTGCCCTCCCTTGCAGGCCTGGTCCTTCTCAACTGCCCTCCCTTGCAGGCTGGGTGCCTCCCAACTGCCCTCTCCTGCTGGCCATCTTGTGGTGGCCATCTTGTGTCCAAATGGGGGCAGCTATATTTTGTGTTGCAGTGATGATCAATCTGCATATTACTCTTTTATTAGATAGGATAGAGGCCTGGTACAGGGGTGGGGGCTAGCTGGTTTGCCGTGAAGCGTGTCCCCAATCAGGTGGGGGTTCCATTGGGGCATGGGGAGGCCTGAGCGAGGGGCCTGTGGTGGTTTGCAGGCCGGCCACCCCCCCTGGCAACCCAAGCGGAGGCCCTGGTATCTGGAATTTATTTTCCTTCTACAATTGAAACTTTGTAGCCTGGAGCGGAGCCAAGCCTGGGGGCTCCCTCCGAGGCCGGCAGCCATTTGTGTTGGGGTTATAATTGAAACTTTGTTGCCTTAAGAGGGTGGGCCCAGCCAGGGTGTGCGGAAAGCTTTGCTTTCCCTGTTGCTGGTGGCAACCCTGGCCTGCTCTCTCAAGCTCCATTCTGACGCCATTTGTTTAAATTTGTTTACCTTCTATAATTGAAACTTTGTAGCTTGAGTGGAGGCTTAGGCCTGGCAAGGGTAGGCGGAAAGCTTGGCTTCCTCTGTTACCTAGGAAACCTTGCTCTCTGTGGCTGTAGCCATCTTGGTTTGGGTTAATTTGCATACTCACTCTGATTGGATGGTGGGCGTGGCTTGTGGGTGTGTCGGAGGTATGGTCAATTTGCATATTTGTCTATTATTAGGTAGGATGCTGTACTAAGAAAACTATAGCAAAGGAACCTAAAGAATTCCAAAGGGGAAAAAAAAAAGAATACAAGACCTTCAAAAAAACTGTTGAGCCCTGGCTAGCTGGTTCAGTTGATTGGAGCGTCATCCCCTACATCAAAAGTCTGTGGGTTCCATTCCTGGTCAGGGTGTGTAGGGAAGGCAACCAATTGATGTCTCTCTCTCTCCCCCCTCCTTCTCCCTTCTTCACTCTCTCAAATCAATAAAAACATCTCATCCTCTAGTGAGGATTTTTAAAAAAAATCATTGACTTGGACACCTTAACTCTTGACACAACACCTGAAATAGCCATGAACCATGCTGGACCATTTATCTCATTGTACATGTAATATTTTCTGAGTTCCTGGTAGAGGCTTCTATTTGGTTAACACCAGTCATGCAATCACTTCCCTCCAGCCAGGGAGACTGCATGCACCAGCTGTTTACAAATCTTCAGGAGGAGGAAGGGGAGTGGCCAGCTCGCTCTGCACATTGTCTCATGTCAGACAAGTTTCCAAGTCATTGAGAGATGTGTAAGAATGCAGAGTTGAGGGAAAATTTGGTCTTTAGTATTTCCTTTTCTGTCTTCTTTCGATAAAAGCACTGAACACAGACTCAGCCAGGCTCTCATTTCATGGAGTAACTGCACCTCCTGTTTCCTGATGACTAGGACTATGGAGCAGTCAATTGTTCAACCAGGAATGACTCCAACTTCCCTGAGCTGTCTAGGATGTGATTTAATATGAACCATCCTTGGGGCATTTGTTTAGGCAGCTGAAAAAATTTCCCCAGGAGAACAGAAGGGAAAAGGAGAGAACCTGCTGATGAAAAAGAGAAACTAAGGGTGTAGAATGAAAATTATACAACGGTGTGTGAAGGCTCACCCTTGACATTAACTTACAGGATGGCCATCAGAGTTCTTCACCCACAGAGTTCTCTCTATGATTCTAGTCCAGGTGACAGGTGTTTGTGCTGCTGCTGAGACAGGTGGATTATGAAGACAGTGCTTTTGTTGCTTAGATGGCAGGGACAAACTGCAATTTTAAGCTCTTTCATTTGAGTTGCAATTTTTATTGAATTTTTTTGGGAGACATTACTTAATAAAATTATATAGGTTTAGGTATACTATTCTACCATACAACATTTGTTTTGTATTGTGCTCTTACCACCTGAAGTCAAGCCTTCTTTCATCACTATTTATCCCCTTTTTACCTTCTTCTACCTCCTCCCACCCCCTTCCCTCTGGCAATCACCATACTGTGTTGTCTGTGAGTTGTAGTTTTTAGAGTCATTTGAAAAGAGCAAGACATGTACTATAGAAAAAATGATAGATGAGTGGGAGACAGGAAGAGAAAGCTACACCCCATGAGAGAGCTGAAGACCAATTCACACAGACTTCACTCAGGGAACCCTGACCACACAGAGGCCCTGTGCAAGATGTGCAAACATGATCATAACCCAAACCTTATGCTTAAGGAGTTATACAAGCAAGTACCAACTTACACTAGACACTAGACATTGAACTCTCAAATCTCTGCAGCACTATGAAGTGAGAGGGCACACATTTCCCTGTCCTCAGATTCCAGCGTCTGGGTTCTTTGGGTTTACAATAAGTGACAATTGTTTTTACTGATGAAGAGAGAAAAAAAATGCGTAACTACTGAGCAAACCATCACCTGGAGGTGATATCCTAGGAATTACATTTTTCTTCTTCTCTTTTTAATCATCCAAAAAATATTTATGGCAATTCTTTGAATAATTAATTACCCATTACTTACTTGTCCAAAATTTTCAGAAACATCTATATTAATAAAAGCATAATATGCTAATTAGACTGGACGTCCTTCCAGACAACCTTTCGGATGAAGCTGAGGATGCGAGGGAAGCCCAGGTCCTGGGTGCCTGTCAGCGGCCAAAGGGAAGCCTGGGTCCCGGGTGCCAGAGGGAAGCTGGTGCCGGCAGCCGGGGGAAGGAAGGCCTACTCTTGCATGAATTTCGTGCATTGGGCCTCTAGTATTCCTATAAAAGGCAATGGAAATCTAAAGGAAAGGCACACACTGAAACACACACACACACATACACACACACACACACACACAGAATCCCATAATGCCTCACTGACATCCTGGAACATTCTTTCACCAACTATGCACTAAACATGCAAACTACCAAATGGAAGAGAATAAATCATAGTTCTCTGCTGTTTTCCATTTGGTATGTCTGTACTCACAACCTTAATAGCAATAAGTAAACCTTCTGTTTCTTTCTCAAAAATTTTATAGGATGCTCTCATGTCCTTTCCTTCCCCTATGCCTCCCCCACCACAATTCAGCTCACTCAGAATATGCTATAAAGTTTGAGAGAAGAGGTTTGCTCAAAGCAGCTACAAATAAAGTGCATGTACATAAATAACTTAGCCTGACTTTTTGTTTAATGTCCAAGATGATTTGAACAGATTGTATCATGAACTACTTTCCCTTTGGCTAATTAAATAGCAGTCCCCACTTACCATAAAGCATATTCTTATTAAAACAAGTATCTATAGTCACTCTGCTGGATAAATTACTCCCAAGTAAGTGCCATAAAGCCCATTACATTCCTGCTTTAGGAATGGAGCAGGTCCAAACAGACAATCAAAGGATTTCACTGGGATTATTTTAGATTAGAAAAACTAAGGGAGACATGCAGCACTGACAAGATCGTAAAGGCATAAAGGATAAATTAGCGGTTCCATACCAAACAAAGTGCTCTGGTGGAATCACCGTATATCCAAAAGTAAAAACAAATTCCTACTGTACTAACCTTTGCCAAAATGGAAATCTGTTTATGCAGAAATAAAAATGTCATGAACAACTGTTATCTCCTGTGCAAATCAAAATGACTGTTTTGAATAATAATAAAAAATCCTTTCAAGCCAACAACTATGGAAATATGCCATAAGGAAGATGTCTTCATTTCAATAAATTGCATTTCACATTTAATAGAAAAGGTTATGTTATGATTTGTCATATTAATGAACCATTATTACATAACCATATTTTTATTGCAATATATTACCTGCTAAATGATGCCTTTTTTTTTTTCCAGGAGAAAAAATTCATAGAACTGATTCTATGGGAGTTTTTCTTGCTGCCAGTTGTTAAATCTTTCAAAAGCTGTCAGCAGCCTCAGAAATCAAGTTTAAAATACCATAGCCAACATGAGTATAGTCATAGGCTAGTCTATTTTTAAAATGTAATACAAAACTGCCAGAGAAATACCTAAACACAAAAAATTATTTAGAAGGAGATAATCTTATCTAGTTTGTCAATGTAAAGGACAAAATCAGTGAAGTGAAATTTAACTCACAACTTCTATAAAATATCACTAGACATTGGAGAGTGAAGGAATTTTTTTTCCAGGCTAATTTTTCCTTAAACTCATTATGCACCAGAGACTTCATGCACTCATCCCTCACAGGCCCTGTCCAGGATAGCCACAGGGAGTATAGGACACTAACCACCCAAGGCAGTCAACTGGCTCAGTTCCCTATCTAGTTCAGGCATGCAAGCCCTTCTCCTCAAGGGTGAATGGATGGAAAAGACACTGGCATGTGTCCTGGAAACTTCTGCAGAAAAGGAGCCATACTTGTTTCTACAAATGGCATTCTAGATTTGCCTGGGTCTGCAATCACTGATTCACCATACAGTTTCTGAATGACAAGACTCCATCCTCAGCATTGCAATCAGAGCAGCATCAGCTGGAATCCCCACAAAATATTCTAAGCTTATGACAGTGAGCTACTCTCTGATGGAAACAGAGGTGGGGCATTTGGGTGTACCTTTCTGCTTAAACTGCTGTGCTGTCATATTTTTGGATGGGAAGAACTCAGGAAACGAAGAGATGTGCTGTCATACCTTAAGGTACTGCCTGCCTTTGCTGTCAGTTCACGGGTGTGCTCACCTTTGGCTGCTACTGATAGATGTTACAGCCATCATTCATTGCACACATTATTTATTGATTTTTTTTCAGTATATTATGTGACAGCAGTCCATTAGATGCTGGAAACCAACATGAACAAGACAGTTGAAGTTTTACTCTTAAGCAACATTAAGTCTAGTAAAGGAACAAATATTTAATAAGTACTCAGAAATTGTATATTTGGAATCTGTAAAGATGCAGTTTGGGGAAATTCCTATCACATTTTTTCTTTATAAAAAGTAACATAAAATATATAAATGCATGCATGTTACAAAATACTTAAACAATATAATATTGTGAAAATTTCCTTTTCTTCTCCCCCAACCTGCATTCTCCCTTAGGTAAATACTGAACTTACATTTAAAAATAACATCTATTTTTTTATTCTACTTTTTTTTTGTCTTAAGTTTTTCATATGTCTCCTTTTTCCCTGATTGACCACCCCCCCCCCCCCCCAGCCATTCCCACCTTGGGCAAGCTCCCACTGCCCCAGTGTCTGTGTCCATTGGTTATGCGAATATGCATGCACACAAGTCTTTTGGTTGCTCTCTAACCCCCCACCTCCCCTGCCATTTGTCTCTGGATCTATTCTTGTTCATCAAATTATGTTGATCATTATATCCCACACTAGAGGCCCGGTGCATGAAAATTCATGCACTGGATGGGGGGGTCCCTCAGCCCAGCCTGCCCCCCCTCAGGGGCAGGAGGCGACCCGGCGATCAGGGGAAGGTGATGCCCCATCACATCTCTGCTGCTGCCACTGCCGGCATTGCAAGCCTTGGCCGTCCCTGGTTTCCTGAGCCTCAGGCAGCCCTGGGCGTCTGGGCAGCCACCATCTGAGGATTGCCTGCACCTTGGGCCGGCCCTGGGCAGCTGGGGGGCTGAGGGGACTGGGGGACTCCAGAAGCAGGCGTGTGGAGCGGCCGCCACCCCAGCGGGGCTGAGGGGACTGGGCGCCGCCATCTTGTGACTGCCATCTTTGAGGGTGGGGCAGTCAATTAGCATATTCCCTCCTATGTGATATTTGTCTTTCTCTGACTGGCTTATTTCACTTAGTGTAATGCTCTCCAGTTCCATCCATGCTTTTGCAAATGGTAAAAGTTCCGTCTTTTTTATAGCAGTGTAGTATTCCATTGTGTAGATGTACCATTGTTTTTTAATCCACTCATCTAATGATGGGCAATTAGGTTGTTTCCAAATCTTAGCTATTGTAAAAATAACATCTAGATAAGCATCAATATTCATATTTATATATACACACTCATAGGTGTAATTTTTTTACATACATGAGATTAAACTATACCAGTAGATATTACACAACTTCAATTTATTTTATAACATTTCCATGTAAATATATAGAAATATCATTTATTGGAATGATTAGATTCTCACATACAGAGATAACATAATTTATAGCACTATTGCCCTTTTGATGGGTGTATTAGTTTCCTGTGGCCACTATAACAACTTAGCACAAACTAGGTGGCTTAAAGCAACAGAAAACTTATTCTTTCACAGTTCTGTAAACCAGAAGTCTGAAATCAATGCCAATGGGCTGAAATCAAATTGTCAGTAGGGTTGCACTCCTTCCAGAGGGTTTAGGAAAGAATCCATTACTTACATGTTCCAGCTTTTGATGGCTACCAGCATTCCATGGCTTGTGGCCACATCACTCCAATTTTCAAAGGCAGCATCTTCAACGCTCTCTGCTTCATCTTAACGTGGCCTTCTCCTTTGCATGTCAAATCTTCTCTGCCTCCTTCTTATAAGGATGCTTGAGATTGCATTTAGGGCCCATGTAGATAGCAAGATAACCTCATCACAAAATCTTTACATTATATTTTAATTTATAAGTTATAATTTTAGTTTATAACTAAATTATGGTCCTCTTTTGGTCAAAGAAAGTAACAATCACACGTTCCAAACATTAGAATTTGATAACTTTGGGGGCAGTTATTCAGCTTCCTAAGCTTAGTGTTTAGGTTGTTTTTATTTTTTAAATAGAAACAATGCAGCAATTATGATCACAGCAATTTATATTTGTGCACATGTGTAAATATTTTGGTAGGTGAAATTTCTCAATCAAAGAGTATATGTAACAATATATTGTTAAAATAATGCCAAAGTATTCTCCAAAAAATTGTACTATATCACTGTATATGCTCCAAAACATTACATGGAGTGCTCATTTTCTCACACTTTTTTCAACATTACATATTTTATCTTCCTTCTTATCAATCTCAAAAGTGAAAACTGGCAACTTATTGTTGACTTGAATTTTATTTATTTTAACAGGTTTTAAAACTCCCATTCATATAGTTTCTTATTTTTAGTTATTTTTATTTTTCTTCTTGATTTGTACAGATTATTTAAAAATAAACATTAATATTGAATATTCTATTCTTACGTGTGCTAAAATGTTTTCTACCAATCTATTATTTTTATTTATAAACTTGTTGAAAAACTTAAGCTAATGTAAAATATACCAATATTTTCCTTTGCATATTTTCAATTTCATATCTTGTATAAAACACCATTCATCCCCTCCTTCCTAAAAATATTAAAAAATATTCTCATATTTTCTTAAACTTTTAAGGTATTTTTTAGTTGTTCAAAATTTCAATTTTGTGTGTGATGTAAGGTAGCTATCTTGCTTTATTAGTTCTCTTTCCAATAGAAAGACAATTATACCATTCATATTTTGAACATAATTTTGCTGCTCTCCCACTAACTTGAAATAATATCTTAATTATATATTAGATACTCAAATACTCCCAGATTTGTTTCAAGCTGTATATTATTGATCTTTGTTTGCTCATTTTAGTTCTTTGAGGGCAGAGATAGTAGCTTTCTCCATTATGTACTTCAGTGGTATACAGGGTACAAATGCATGTACCTACAGGCATTTGGTTAAGGTGCCAGATAAAATATAGTACTTCTAGTTATATTTGAGTTTCAAATAAACAACGAACTTTTAAAATATAGCTGTATTTCAAATATTGCATGGGACATACGTATGTTAAAAAGTATGAAATACAAATTTAACTGGTATCCTATATTGTTATATGCTAAATCTAGACACCCTACACTCAGTGTGTGTTGAATAAGAAATTAATGAACATTCTTCCATAATTTTATAATTATATTTGTTATTTTTTATAAATAAACTTATTATCAAGCATGGAACATTTTTATCATTGTTTTTTTTGCAAAAGTTTTTTGCTTTTTTTTTTTTTCTATTTTCAAAAATGTTCCTCTCTGCCGAAACCGGTTTGGCTCAGTGGATAGAGCATCGGCCTGCGGACTGAAGGGTCCCGGGTTCGATTCCGGTCAAGGGCATGTACTTTGGTTGCGGGCACATCCCCAGTGGGGGGTGTGCAGGAGGCAGCTGATCGATGTTTCTCTATCATTGATGTTTCTAGCTGTCTATCCCTCTCTCTTCCTCTCTGTAAAAAAAAATCAATAAAATAAGAAAAAAAAAATGTTCCTCTCTGAATAAATTTAAGAATCTTTCATATTACCAAGTATTTTTATTGAAATTGCACTGAATTTTCAAATGGTAGTGTTTTACTTTCTATATTTGTAACTCATCTGTTTTGAAAAGATGATGATTAAACAAACTAATAACTTTAGCCAACAGCTTTTTTAATGGTTAAACATTAAAGGTATTATCATTGAAAAATATATGACATACAGAACCCCAACTGAAGAAGATAAAGGAATTAATATATATATATATTAGAGTAGAGTACTAGAGTAGAGGCCCGGTGCATAAAATTTGTGCATGAGGGGGGAGAGGGGTGTTCCTCAGCCCAGCCTGAACCTTCTCCAATCTTGGATCCCTTGAGGGATGTCCAACTGCCCTCTCACAGTCCGGGACGGCTGGCTCCCAACCGCTCACCTGCCTGCCTGCCTGGTTGTCCCTAACCTTCTTCCTGCCAGCCAAATTGCCCCTAACTGCCCTCCCCTGCTGACCTGGTAGCCCCCAACTGCCTTCCCCTGCAGGCCTGGTCACCCCTAACTGCCCTCTCCTGCTGGCCTGGTCGCCCCCAACTGTCCTCTCCTGCAGGCCTGGCCGCCCTCAACTGCCCTACCCTGCAGGCCTGGTTGCCCCCAACTGCCCTTCCCTGCAGGCCTGGTTCCCCCAACTGCCCTCCCCTGCAGGTCTGGATCCCCCCAACTGCCTTCTCCTGCAGGCCTGGGACCCCCCAACTGTCCTCCCCTGCAGGCCTCATTGCCCCCAACTGCCCTCCCTTTCAGGCATGGTCCCTCCCAACTGCCCTCCCCTGCTGGCCATCTTGTGTCCACATGGGGCAGCCATCTTTGACCACATGGGGGCAGCCATCTTGTGTGTTCTAGTGATGGTCAATTTGCATATTACATCTTTATTATATAGGATACTAGTAGCCCATTTACAGGAAGAATCCTGCAAGTGGCCACTGCGGCCACGTGCTCTGCCGCTGCCGCCGCCTTTGCGGCCCCGGCGCCTGCACCGCGCACCGCTGCCTCCCGCCCCACTCCGTCCCTCCCCGCCCCGCCCCGCCCGGGCTTTCCCTCTGGCAGCCACCTTGCTTTCCGCTTTTCCTCCCTCTTCCTTCTAAGTTGTCTTCAGTCTTCACTCCTCCCTCCCTCAGTGTATGCAAATTAACCGCCATCTTTGTTGGGTAATTTGCATACTCACCCTGATTGGCTGATGGGCGTGGCTTTTGCTGGTGGGCGTGGCTTGGGCATAGTGAAGGTGCGGTCAATTTGCATATTATTATTTTATTAGGTAGGATATGGCTAATATGCTAAGTGTCCAACCGTCTGACCGGTCGCTATGACATGCTGACTACCAGGGGGCAGACGCTCAATGCAGGAGTTCCTGAGATAGAGTGATGTGGCAGCGGAGGTTCTAGGGTGACACACCCCAAAACCAGAGAGGAGGGAGCCCTATTCCTTGTGGGGTCACACTATCCACCTTTGGCTGTGGGTTATGTTGTTGCAGGGGCACTGTCGGCCCCGAATCTGGTTTACAGCACACTTGTGTTTGTGTTCCATACCCTGTATGACAGCAACTTTGCAGAGTGCCCTCTCACACTACGGGACCCCTTGGGGGATGTCAGAAAGCCTGTTTTGGTCCCATCCCCGCAGGTCAGGCCAAGGGACCTCACCTGCCAGAGAAATCCCGCTTACTCTGCAGACACCGGGGAGGGAACCCAGTAGGTTGGCTCCAGGGTGTGTCCAGGCCATCTCACCCAGTCCTGCCCCGCCAGCCACCTTCTAATTAATTTCCTTTCAATGTGCACGAATCCATGCACTGGGTCACTAAAATATATCTATAATAATAAAATTGTAATATGCTAATTAGACCATACAGCCGAATGACCTTCTGGATGTCCTTCTGGATGACCTTCCCAATGAAGCCACGGTGACCTGGGCTGAGGCAAAGGCAGCCACCACAGCAGGCAGGGGCTGAGGCAGAGGCGGTTAGGGGTGATCAGGCAGGCAGTCAAGTGGTTAGGGGAGATCAGGCAGGCAGGCAGAGTGGTTAGGGGTGATCAGGCAGGCAGGCAAGTGGTTAGGGGCGATCAGTCAGGCAGGCAGGCAGGCAGGTGGGCAGTTAGAAGCCAGCGATCCTGGATTGTGAGAGGGTACAGGCTAGGCTCAGTGCCCCTCCACACCCCTTGCACATACTTCTGCACCGGGCTTCTGGTATATATATATCACATAGACATAGACAGCAGTGTGATGATAGCCAGAGAGAAAGGTGTTGAGGGGTATGTGGAGGTAGGCAAAGGGGGTGATGGAACAGGGACAGAAAGAGACCTAGCTGGAGTGATTAGTGTAACATGCAGAGTACAGATGATGTTTTGTTGAGTTGTACACTTGAAACCTGTATGGACCAATATTACCCCAGTAAATTCAATTTTAATAAAAGGCAAAAATGATCTGTGTCTGGAATATTTACTACCAAGCAAAGATAAATACTGCAAATAGGGAAAGCAATTAATGCTTCCAATATTTTAAGGTTTTATTTTTGAATAACTTTTAAATGTTTTAACTATTGAATAGCTATAGTATACTTCCAATTTTAAAATGATTTTTATTTTGTGTTAATGTTCCCTTATTATTATGTTTTCTATTATGGACTGTCTGTATCTGCTAGAGAATCCTTAACATGCTATTAAATATATAATTTTGTCAACACATATAATAAACTTTATTATTTTTTTACAGAAAACCTCTGAAACTTTTAATACAACTTTATTACAAAAAAAAAAAAAAAAAAAAAAACAACCAGATTCACTGTTTACTATAGCACCACCCATTATTATTTAAAAATGTGAAGCCCTGACTGGTTTGGCTCAGTGGCTGGAGCATTGGCTTATGTACTCAAGGGTCCCAGTTTCGATTCTGGTCAAGGGCATGTATCTTGGTTGTGGGCACATACCCAGTGGGGAGTGTGCAGGAGGTAGCTGATTGATGTTTCTCTCTCATCAATGTTTCTAACTCTCTATCCCTCTCCCTTCCTCTCTGTAAAAAATCAATAAAATATATTTAAAAATAAATAAATAAATAAAAATGTGAAAATAAAGAGTTATGAAAAATATAAAAAAAAGAAAAAAGTATAGGGCAAGAATGAAATTTATTAACACTGGAAATTCTAGCCTCTGTAAAAATACAAGGAAAAGAATAAGAGATATAAATATTTGGACAGGGAAATTATTTGCCTGTAATATAATTTCTTACCTATAAATTCCTACTTAGAAAACCCAAAAGAAAAATTGAAACATATTCAAATTAATGTTAAGTAATTTTGTAATTAAATTATTTACACAATTAATATACAAAAGTAACATATGTATAATAACAAAAATGTAATATGCTAATTAGACTAGATGTCCTTCCAGATGACCTTCTGGAAGAAGCCAGGGCTGCAAGGGAAGCCCGGGTCTTGGGTGCCAGAGGGAAGTCGGTGCCGGCAGCCAGGGAAGGAAGGCCTACTCTTGCTCAAATTTCATGCATCAGGCCTCTAGTATTTCAATAAAAACCAATTAAAAGTTATAATAAAACAAATATCTAACTCTTAATAGGAAACAAAACTATAAAAATAAACTTATCAAAATGCTAGGGTGGGAAAAATTAGGTCTACAGTTGTTAGTATGTGAAACACAATTTTATTCTTGTATTCATATTTATTATTGTACTAGTGAAACACAATTTTATTCTTGTATTCATATTTATTATTGTACTAGAGGCCCAGTGCATGAAGATTCATGCACTCAGGGGTGTCCCTCAGCCCAACCACCCTCTCACAATCCGGGACCCCTTGGGTAGGGTCCCTAGGCCTGGCCTGAGATCAGGGCCTATCAGGTCTTTCCTTCCCAGGTCTGCAGGAAGCTGGCCCCACCCCCGCCGCTGCCACTGCTTGCCATCTGTGCAGCACTGCCTCCCCTCCCCTGCCACCGGTGGCCTCCCTCTGCAGGCGACAGGCTGGGGTGCAATGGCTTGGCTGGCCTGGGCCTCCCACTTTCTTTGCTGGGGGGTGAGGCCAGCCATGCAAGGGGCTGTCTGCCTACCTGATCACCCCTAACCACTCTGCCTGATCACTCCTAACCCCTCTGCCAGCCTGATTGCCCAGAACTGCTTGCTTGGGGGCGGGGCCAGCACTGACTTCCAGTTGGTCAGCCTCTGGTTGTCGCAGGAGCCGACAGCCAGTTGCCTGCCATCCGTCGCAGGCTCCCCGCTGGTGCCCAAGGCCGGGAAAAGCTTTCCCAGCCTTGGGCTCGGCCGCACCCCAGCATCCTGGCGATGGATCTCCTGGTGCCCAAGGCCGGAAAAGCCTCTGGCAGGATGGTTTCCTGGTGGGCGTGGCTTGTGGGTGTAGCAAAGGTACGGTCAATTTGCATATTACTCTATTATTAGGTAGGATTATTTATTTATATTACAACTGTAAACCTACTTTTGTCCTCCCCTGTATATGCAGAATTTATATTTAAAAATAAATATAAAATTTTTATGAAGATGCATGAGAAACCTTGGATACATGAGGTGATTTTTTCATGTTCTGGATAAAAAATTTTAGTATTGAAAATGAGGTTTTTATCAAAATTACTCTTAAATTTACACTCTTTTTTATAATGTATAAATTTGATGAGATTTGTAAGTTTGAAAAATCTCTCTAACATATCCTGTACTTCTCTTTATAATGAAGTCTCATAACTATATCTTCCCAAATCTGTAGAACACTATAGCTCTTAAAAATCTAGTTTAGTAACTTAAAACATGTAATATTTTACATAATGAAAAGTAAAATGAAACTAGCTAAAAATTGAAGAAGAATGAGGGGAACTTGTATAAGCAGATACAAAACAATAAAATAAAGGTATAAAAATCAGAGTAATGCTTTTGTGTAAGAATAAACAGAAAATAGGGAAGAATAGAAAACCTGCAGAGCTACTCAGAAATGGACACCACTATACTCTAGCACTCCTCACCACTTTTTCCCCCAATAATGAGCATGAAGTACTTCTCCATTCCAATGAGGATGAAGTACTTCTTCATCCAAGACCATTTCAAAAGCCTAATTCAAAATTGCAGACTTAAAACAATGGTCCTTCTTATCCACAGTTTTGCTTTCTGCGTTTCAGTTACTTGTGGTCAATCATGGTCCTAAAATATTAAATGAAAAATTCCAGAAGTGAACAATTCATAAGTTTTAAATTTTATGTTGAAATCTCTCACCATCTTGCTCCATCTGGCCCAAGATATAAATCATCCCTTTGTCTGTATATACTACCTGCCCATTAGTCATTTATTAGCCATCTCAGTTATCAGATCACTGTCACAATATCATAGGGCTTGTGTTCAAGTAACGCTTATAGTAACCTAATGGTATATCACAATGCCTACATCACTTACTTCACTTCATTTCATTACGTAAGCATTGTATCATCTCACATCATCACAAGAATAAGGGTGAGTAGAGTACAATAAGATACTTTGAGAGACCACACTCACATAACTTTTATTAAACCACATTGCTATAATTATAATATTTTATTAATTAATGTTGTTAGTTTTTTATTGTGCCTAACTTATAATTTATACTTTACTAGAGGCCTGGTGCATGAAATTTGTGCACGGGGGAGGGGGGTCCCCTCAGCCCTGTCTGCACCCTTTCCAATCCGGGACCCATTGGGGGATGTCCGACTGCCGGTTTAGGCCCAGTCGGACATCCCTCTCACAATCCTGGACAGCTGGCTCCTAATCACTTACCTGCCTGCCTGCCTGGTCACCCTTTACTGCCCCCCCCCCAGCTGACTTGGTTGCCCCCAACTGCACCCCCCGCCGGCCTGGTTGCCCCAACTGCACCCCCTGCCGGCCTGGTTGCCCCTAACTGCCACCCTGCCGGCCTGGTCACCTCTTACTGCCTCCCTGCTGGCCTGGTCACCCCCAACTGCCCTCCTTTGCTGGTCTAGTCACCCCTAACTGCCCCCCTGCCAGCCTGGTCGCCCCCAACTGCCCCCCTGCCAGCCTGGTCAACCCTCACGGTCCCCCCGTCTACCTGGTTGCCCCATGCAGCCTGCTGTTCAGTTGTTTGGTCATCCCTCACTAACTCCCCTGCCGACTTCGTTGTAGCAGCCATCTTGTGAGGGCATGAGGGTCAATTTTTATTTTACCTCTTTATTATATAGGATCATAGGTATGCATGTATTGGGGGAAAACAGTGTATATAAGGTTCAGTACTATTTGTGGTTCCAAGACTGACTGGGGGTCTTGGAACATATTCCCTGTGGATAAGAGGGGTGTACTGTATGTGACCCTACCTTCCTTTCTTCTCATGGTTCCCTTCAATACAGGATTTGTGTGTGTGTGTGTGTGTGTGTGTGTGTGTGTGTGTGTGTGTTTTATACAATGATAATAAAATAAATATTATATGTGCATATAATAAAATAAATATTATATGTACAACATTCGTGCACTGGGGGGGGGGGGTTCCTCAGCCTAGCCTGTACCCTCTCATAGTCCGGGACTCCTCGGGGGATGTCCGACTGCCGGCTTAGGAAAGCAGGCCTAAGCCGGCAGTCGGACATTCCCCAAGGGGTCCTTAGCGCTGCCGCAGAGGCAGGAGAGGCTCTCAGCACCTCTGTTGCACTCGCCAGCCGTAAGCCCCCTGGTGTACCCGGCTTTTGGCTGAGCGGCGCTCCCCCTGTGGGAGTGCACTGACCATCAGGGGGCAGCTCCTGCATTGAGCATCTGCCCCCTGGTGGTCAGTGCATGTCATAGCGACCAGTAGTTCCACCGTTTGGTCAATTTGCATATTAGCCTTTTATTATATAGGATTAAAACCAAAAAACGGAGCAGGAAGAGACAGAGAATGTTGAGGAAAGTCTGGAAATTAGAGAGTATATGGTGTTGACCAGGAACACACAACAGGTAAATCCACAGCTTGAAATACTAGAGATAAGAGTGGTCCTTTCCATATGAAGAAACGTCAAGTGCAGAGTGATAAAATTCAAGAACAGGTGAGTGGGACTGGAAGGACAGCAGGGGAATTTGTTGAAAGAAAGATTAGGAATTACTGAGCAGATTGTGCCTCTTCCCCACCACTTTCTCTGTGAAGCAAAAGAAGAAGGACTTTATTGTAATTTTTCTCTAATTCTTCCCTTGATTCTTAACAGTTACTTTTGGTAAATTTATAGTTTAAATATCTGCATGTGCCCTTTACTTCATCTTAACCATATAAAAATGTACAAATAGGGTTCTGGGGACGAGTTGTTAGAAAATATCCTCTATGTTATTTGTAAGTTGGCTGTTAATGATTCCAAGTGACTCCAAAGTTTTACTGAAGAAAGTAAAGAGAATAATGTAAAATATTTTAAAAGTTTAGTTATCTAAAACCTGTACTACAGTCATATCACAGCTGCTAGGTTTTGGAATGCAGGTGCATCTTGATCCAGCATTATCCAGGAGAGAGTCCGGTGACTCTAGTTAGTTACTCATTGTTACAGTCTGACCTCCTTGCTTATGATTCTATTGGAGAACATTTGTCACCTGACCGTTACTTGATGACAATAACCTTTAAGTTAATCCAACTTCATTCCACACTGAATATCATTTCTGATACTTTTCTATGAGGAAGACAATTATACACACTTAATAGAACTGCTTTTGCTAAATATATCTGCTGTTTTAAATTAACAGATGAGCATTCTGAGATGTAAATCTATCCATTGTGTGTGGTTGACAACAACTATTATTCATTTCTGCTTTGTTCTGCCCAACCCAATTGAAATTTATAAGTGAACCGATTATATTATGTTCTTTGTGTCTGAGACCCTATATAAATGTTAACCCCATCAAATAATCAACTAATATTTCAGCATGTACTTATTGAGTGACTACATTGTGACACAGAACTAAAAACTATAACTAGACCAGGGGCCTCTCTCATTATTTATTTTTGCCTCTCTTTCTTTCAGCCTCCTGTTCTACCCAATTCCTGTTCTCCATGATAACCCACCCTCTTTTCCATTACCCAAATGTAAAATTGTCATTTGGCCAACATAGTTATTGAAAATTGCAGCTAATATCACTACCACCCCATTCTAAAATGACTAGAGATATCTTGTTTTCATTGTTGTCATTTTGCAAATATTTGCCTATCTGAAAGGTGGAACTCTATTTCTACTGTTCAACTCAGAAATGTGGCTTATATCTAATTATTATTTTGCTCTATATTTGCACTCAGAATGGATTTAATCGACAATTGTAAAAATTAAACTGTAACACTTTACTGCATAAAGCGTTTGGAGGAAAGAGTGAAGGAAACCCCCTGGGATGGGAGCTCACAGCCCCACGTAGCTGTGTCTCTGGCATATCTTAGCCTTTAATAAAAGATTTGTATGCACCACCCTGCTTATCTGTGTGTCCACAGGTGTGTGAAAAACTATCATCTGCAGAATAAACTCACTGTAGCGCCATGACAATAAAATGTGGCGACTCTCATCTGTCTTTGCCTGAGGAAAAGAAGGTTTGAGAACACATAGATATAGAACGTGGAAGAGAAAGAAAAGGCTACAAGCAAAGTTTAAATTGTTTCCAATTTGGGTCAGTGGATGGGGTATGCCCCACATAATGCTGGGAGGCATTGACCTCGCAATCCTGCAAGTGCGCCTACAGATGTGGCAAGATGGCCCAGCACAAGGCCCTGGTTGGCACCAATGTAGCTGTGACCTAAATTAAGGAAGCAGAAAGCCACATTAAAAAAGGCAAGATAAGAACCTAATCGTATCTTTCCAGAAGGAAGGAGAAAGATATTGTTAATAGGATAGATTGGGGAGAAAGGACAAAAGTACAAAGCAATATTCTGAACAGTGGACAAATTCCCTTTAAATACAAAATTGAGGAATCTAGTTCTAAGGTATAAATTTGGCCAAGTGGTCTGAGAGTTCATTTATTTCGCTGCTATATGAGCTTTATCCTCTCTGGTATATAAAACACTCCATTAAACAGGATGAGGTCTTTTTTTCTGAAGCATAAGAAACATTTTATCTTTAAGTTTACTTTTAATGGTCCAAACCTTTCTCTATATTAAAACATTAAGTGAATTAAATGAATTCTGAACTGAAACTCAAGTTTTTTTCTCTCCTCATTATTAGCAAACTAATGCCACTTTCAGAATGAGGCGAAGTAAGGATAAAAAGGTAAAGATAAAACCTCTTCCCGCCAATGTGTCCACCTAATTGTCAGTTTCAAAGCATCGGTGCCTGCACTTCATTCTGAGCGGCCAGAGGAAGAGTGTCCCTCTAACCACAGTGCTGGGGAGGTCTGAATGATATTAGTTCATTTAGGAGGACAGTGGCCACCCGAGCAAACAAGACATCCAAAAATTGGGCCTGATTTGAAACAACATAGCTTCTCTTCAGACACTTAGCCTCCTGGTAAGCTGGCTTCTTGTTAGAATGTCAAAGCCCCGGCTTCTCTCTTCAAAGGTTTTATCAATTCAGTTATGGGGGAAAACACACATTCCCAGACATACAAAATGAACTTGAACATATTGAAGGGCATCGATTTCCTTGTACCTGGAATGCTTATGCTTTCGAGTCAAGCATTCCGAGTGTGAAAGGGAGGTACACCGTAGAAACAGTGGGGGGTAATGATTTTCACTGCAGTAGCGTGAGGTTTATATCGCACCGAAGAGTGTTCAGAAGAAAAAGGTCTATACATGTGCAGAGTGGACACATTTTATTAGGTTTCTCCCTCTCCACAATTTTACCTTCCCAAGCTTGAATTTATAGGCTTAGGTTTCATGGTGTAATTACTGGGTTTAATATCAGAGAGGAGAGCAGCTTTGGTTTTCAGAGTATGTTTGGTGTTTATTCAAGGGAAACAATCTCCAATGCAGTTTCATTTTCTTTTCATTTTCACTGGGGGTGTTTTTTTTTTTTTTTGGGGGGGGGGGGGGGTGGTGAATACTCATGTTTATGGAGTTTCAGGGTCTGGCAGCACTGGGAACTGCAGAACTTTGTTTATCCAGAGTCCAGTTTCAATCCAGAGGGTGCCAATGCAAACTTCTGCAGACTACCCCGCCAAAAATGTCAGCCCTGTCTTGGAGGAGCAGCCTTCCCAAGCAGGGAGAGTCCTCAGAGCCAGCTCAGTTTGAAACTGAACTATGGAGAGAGCCCAAGCACTGAACCATGCTGTCTCGAACACAGCAGCTTAAAAATATGCTTTTTATCAGATTTTCCTCATATTTTGTCTCATATTTTTTTTATCACAGCAGGAGCCTGCCATCACCAGCTAAGCTGATGGACTATGTCCTCTACCAGCATCCGCCTTTGATATTCACATCTTCAGGAAAGCTCCGTCCCTCTCACTTACGCTCTCGCTGGGGTCCCTTTATGCACCCACGATCACTACAGTTACAGCATCTGTCCCCCCACTGGGAAGGAAGCTTTAGCTCATCAGGATCACCTGCATAAATACTAACTGTGGGTGCCATCAGAAACGCCATGTTGTCAGCACTTTCTTTCCATTCTTGAGACATTACATCTTCACAGCCCTTGGGTGTTTCATTCTAACAGCTGGAAATTCCTGATTTTTCAATACAATTTGCTTCTTCCTCCTCATATTGCTTAGTATCAGAGCCAACTTTGTAAGGCAGTTTTTAATGAACCCATAGCCGGTGTGTTAAATATGTTAGTTGAGTTTTTTATTAAAGCAAAGCTAATATAACGTGATTGTTTTCTTAGGCACCCTATGGGGAGTAAGAAAAGCAGAGGGTAGGAAAAGTGGGGGTGTTCCCTTGATATAGTTGGTATATTGCCAAATTTACCCACCTTTCAGGACCCCCCACCCATCAGTGAGCTGATGGCCTTCATGTTAGCTGAGCTTTCTAAAAGAAGGGGTTCATCTGTGGACTGGAGCCAAGAAGGACTCAAACATCAAGTATAATCCTTTGCGAAAGGCTGCCATGCTGTGAAAAATTAACTCTTAATAACTAGAATGGACAAACTTCAAAGTAAACTCTAGGCTTGCCACTTCCCATCCCAGAATTCTTGTCCCTGTAAAATTATCTAAGAAGGTCACCACAAAACTATCTGTGACGTTAATAAAATGAAGTACAGTGAATAATATAGCTGTATTTGTTTTTCTGCAAATTGTGTTGCCTGTGGCATTGGTCCAGGGTCTAGCTTGCAGCAGATTTTAAAGTGCTGGGCATTATTTCTGGCTATTTTTGTGTGAGCTCACCACTCAGTCCTGTGAGAGCTGGCAAATATCTGTCAATAGCCAGGGTAGTTCATTTAAGCTCAAACCTTTACAACTGTGAAGTGAGAAGATAATATTGGAAATTAAAGCAAACAGAAAAAAAAATCAAGTGCAATAAACTAGCTAAAATCTCAGATCCTTGGGCCAGAATACTTGAGTTTGCCATTTACTAGCCGTACCATGTTGTACAAGTGTCCTACCTTTTCTGTGGCTCAGTTTTCTTATCTGTAAACTCAAACTGGATATAATAATAACATTGACTTATTTTATTAGAATGAAAATTAATCCAGTTGATATCTGTAAAAGGTTGATGTTTGGTACATAGTAAGTTTATATAGGAATTTGTTAAATAAAATGCTCTCAAGATGTTATCATTGATTAGAGAATATTATTCTCTTGTAAAATTCAAAAGCACCATTGAGGGAAATAATACACATGTAGCACAGAAGAAGTAGATCCATCAACTATAAAGTATTCCAGCAATATGGTAAATATTCAAATTAAAATAAACTGTTGGAAACTAAGCATTTACACTCTTGCCAATTAATTTTTTAAAAGTAGATAAGGTTTGCCCTGGCCAGTGTGGTTGAGCATCATCCTACACACCAAGAGCTTGGGGCACATGCCCTGGTGTGGGTTCAATCTCCAGTATGGTGCATGTTGGAGGCAGCCGATTAATGTTTCTCTCTCATCAGTGTTTCTCTCTCTCTCTTTCTCTCTCTTAATAAAAATCAATAAAAACATATGAAAATATTTTAAGTAGATATACTTTAAAGCCAACCAGACAAAAATTTTGAATTCGAAATTTGGCATCTACCAAATATATGAATAAAATTTCTACATTCCAGTTTTCTCATCTGTAAAATAGTTTATAGTATCTCTTACAATAGGTTATGGTAAGGGTTAAATAAGTGCTTAGCACTTTGGCTAACATATAGTAATCAGACAATAAAATGAAAAAGTATTTATTTTTAACTAGGAGGCCATAAAACATTTTTGGCCATGAAATTCCAATATCTTGTCTAGTTATCAAAAAATAGGGTTCTAAGAGCATAAACATGCCACAATTTTAAGGACTTAAATAATTAAACCAGATTTGAAGATAAACAAAATCCTTAAATTTTGTTTTTCTTTTGTGGCATATTTTGGGACTAGTAATTATCGAGCTGTGACACCTATGAAAAGGAAGGTGGTTTTTATTCCCCCTTTATATCAATATTTAAAAAAGAGAAATGGTGAGCATTAAATGTGAGATGACAATTGTTCATGGTGAGCAAAGCTCTATTTATAGGTGTTACTGAAAATTAGATATAAAACTTTACTGAGTAAGAGTACATAGCATTCTAATAAGATGTTAATTATTTGTAACTTTCTAAGAAATTTAATCTGGAGTTTATATTTTTATTTAAGTTCTTTTAGTACTATTATTTCAGATCACACAAGTCATATTTCCTGTCAAAATTGATTTGTCTTCATCTTCTTCAAACTCCTCACATGTATGTAATTTAAAGTAATATAATCTTATGTCTAGAACAGTGGTTCTCAACATTTCTAATGCTGCGACCCTTTAGTACAGTTCTTCATGTTATGGTGACCCCACCATAAAATTATTTTCATTTCTACTTCACAACTGTAATTTTGCTACTGTTATGAATTGTAATGTAAATATCTGTGTTTTCCGATGGCCTTAGGTGACCCTGCTAAGGGTCGCAGCATTAGAAAGGTTAAGAACCACTGGTCTAGAAAATGCCTTATAAATCATCTAGTCAAATCTCCTCATGAGGAAATTGAAGCTCAGAGAGATTAAGTAACTGACCTAAGGACACAGAGATGCTCAGAAGCTAAGGCAGGCTTAGAATCGAGCATTCCCAGTGTCCTTTCCCCCATTAATTCAGTGAAATACAAGAATTTTGTTAAAGTTGCTGGAGAAGTGACAACAGCCATCACTTTTAGTTTTTTTGTTTGCAAGATTGTTTGCATGTGTAAGACTATTTATTTCCTTTCAGATATCATATCTACAGCTTGGGAACCTGTCACCAGGTGAATAATGGTGCCTAGGCTGTGGTCTTCTGTGTAAGTAGAAAGATTTCCCAAATGACTGAGTATTCAATTTTAGTACCTGCTTTTGTGTGTGTGTGTGTGTGTGTGTGTGTGTGTGTGTGTGTGTGTGTGTGTGTGTGTGTATGTTGTGTATGTCACACACACGTGTGCCACTATTGCTAATTTATCACTTTACTATTTTTCTATTTTAATTATATGTACATATATGCATATATACACATATATACATATACAGCATATCCATACACATACATATGTTTATATATATATATTACATGTATAAGAGAGAGAGAGAAAGATAGATAGATAGAGAGAGAGAGAGAGAGAGAGAGAGAGAGAGAGAGAGAGATACTTGAGAGACTTATAATGCTTGGTCACAAATAAATACAATCTTCAATTGTTAATATTAATAGTCCTGACTAAACTCAACCTTGGCCTTCTGCTTAAATAGAAAATAATATTCACTATAACTTTAAACTTAATATTGGAATCCACTGGGGTAAATAGAGAGCTATTGAGTCTAGCTTTTGGGAGCCTTTAGTTAAAGATATTTAATATTTCCATGGGAGTCTACTGATTTCTGTTTATAACTCATCACAAATAAGGTATGACATTTACTTGCCAGAACCATTAAAAACGTTCTTATTATATGACTTCCCAGTTCTGCTATCATTTTGAGGAAGGGAAAACTGAGTTGGTAAAAAATATGTAAAAGATGTTTAGTCCTTACAACAATCCTATGTCACAGGTTCTGTTATTATTTCCATGTCACACTTTTGGGGAATAAGTCACAGAAAGGTTAAATAATTTTTTAATAAATAATAGAACTGAGATTTGAACTCACAATTGGGTTCCAGAGTCCATGTTCTTAGCCACAAAACCCTTCCTTTAAACCAAGTGACTCTCTAAGAGAAAGGATGGCTTCTATTCTCTTCCACCTGAAATGTGGTGAAAATCCAGTTGTTTAGAAGTCTTTACAGTTCCCTACCTCATCCTTAACTTTACTTCAAATTCAGGAGCAAGCTTATGCTCTATTTAATAAAGTATGCATTCTTTCACATAATCTATTATTAATATATATTTTATAACACATGCACGCAAAATATCATGGAGTTTCAAAGCACGTACATAAATTACATGTGTGATTTTGTCAAGGATATTGTGCATTACCATGTCACTTTGGATAAGTATTCAGGTTTTTAAATATTTTTTTAAAGAGGGCAATTAATCATGCTGCATTTAAAAAAATTATAACACTAGAGCAAAAAATTCTGAAAATTGAACATAAGTGAAGAGAAAATAGTATATAACCAAATTAAACATATAAAAATTGTTGTAAAGTATGCATAAGAAAATGCATAATTGTTGTGGTATAGTAATAAGGTATAAAAACCAAGTAGCACAATATAATTTCTATAATGGTTATTACTCTTACATAGCAAAATCATGCTTATACCATTTTCTTTTCATTCTGTTAGTTCTCAGAACTTATAAGCATCATAATTATCAGAAGGTTTTTTAACATATGTAATTAGATTCCTGGTTACCTATTCACATGGACAGGCATATTAGGAGACAATGTCTGAACTCAATCAACTATTATCTACAGGTCCTCTGCATGTAGGGTTTGTTGTAACCCAAAAACAATGCTCTGTGCACATTATTCTTTCCACCGTTCTTCTAGGTCTCACACTGCACACTGCCTACATCCAGATATGGAGCTGCTTCCTGCCCAGATTGTAAGAGTCACCCACAGAATGCTCTGTGTCCCCAGTGCCTCAGGCCAGTGTTATTCTGGGCTTTCAGTATACAGAGATGGAAGCTTTAGACAATAGCAGCATCACCTGCAGAATAGTTCAATCACCACCCTGAGCCAATTAGAACTGAGCTATTGAATATGAGATGATAAAAGCCTGATGGAGAGGACATCATGAGAATGAGTGTTCCAGAGTCTTTCAGAAAGTGAAGGGCAGCTTGTGAGGAGAGTGGTCATGGCAGGGGAGAGGGGAGGAAAGCTGACAGCTATGAAAGGGAGAAAAGAAGGAATAGAAAAAACAATGGTTGGCATCAAGTCCTGAAAGGGGGATTGGCTGGGGAGGATTGAGAAAAGACATGCTTGTGAAAATGTGCCCAGTTCAGGGAGGTCTCTGGTATCTCAAGCACAAAGCTGAACATTCCAGTACTGTAGAAAAGCTCTCCTCTAGTCTCCAGAAATCTTCCAAGTAGATTCTACTGTTTTATGGTAGGGGGATGGAAAATTTAAAATCATTGATATGAGGGATTATTGCTGTTAGATTCTCTCAGCAACCTGAAAAGACAGAAATAAGTGAGAAAATTCCAATTATTTCTAGGTAGCTTATATTATTAACTAGAAGCCTGGTGCACGAATTCATGCACGGGTGGGGTCCCATGGTCTGGCCGGCAATCAGGGCCGATCAAGGCTATGGGAGGTTGGCCGGGGGGGAGGGACTGTGGGAGGTTGGCTGGCCACAGGAGGTTGGCTCTGAAAGTGCACTGGCCACCAGGGGGCAGCTCCTGCATTGAGCATCTGCCCCTGGTGGTCAGTGTGCGTCTAGTGACTAGTCGACCTGTTGTTCAGTCATTGGTCGTTCAGTTGTTCGGTTGCTTAGGCTTTTATATATATAGACTAGAGGCCCAGTGCACAAAAATTTGTGCACTTGGGGTGGGGAGATCCCTCAGCCCAGCCTGTACCCTCTTGCAGTCTGGGACCCCTCGGGGGATGTCCACCTGCCAGCTTAGGCCTGCTCCCCAGGGTATCGGGCCTAAGTTGGCAGTCAGACATCCCTCTCACAGTCTGGGAATCCTCAGAGGATGTCCGACTAAGGGCTTAGGCCCACTCCCCCGGAGAGTGGGCCTAAGCCCTTAGTCGGACATCCTTAGTGCTGCTGCAGAGGTGGGAGAGGCTCCTGCCACCAGCGCTGCACTGGCCAGCCATGAGCCGGCTTCTGGCTGAGTGTTGCTCCCCCTATGGAAGTGCACTGAACACCAGGGGGCAGCTCCTGTGTTGAGTGTCTGCCCCCTGGTAGTCAGTGTGTGTCATAGCGACCAGTCATTCCCAGTTGTTCTGCCATCAGGGTCAATTTGCATATTACCCTTTTATTATATAGGATAACTCCAGAGGGATCCTGGTGAATAAAAATGTTGTGTACTATCCAACACCCTAAAACTCCTCCTGCTTTAGATCCTCTCTTATATGCTCACATGGAACACTTAATATAATAATTAGAGTAGAGGCTTAAAATATCATTGTGCTTGGGAGCAGTGCCATATAATGTTTATTCTTACTAAGTAGGGAACCTTCTTGTGCCTAAATTTCAATAAATATGTGTGCAAAGGAAGAGAACTCTGGATAACTGGGCCATGAAAATGGGTATGAGGAGGTACTTGGAAAGGTATGCTGGGTATCTTCCATATTGCTTTTCTGACCGCTTATTCAATGAGCCTGGTAAAGACAAGCCACAACCATAACAAAGCACATTAGGCAAGAATTTTGGAGTTCTCTCATGTTCCATGATTCTTTGTCTCCTCATTAGTAAAATGGGGGAGTTTCAGTTGAAGACTTTTAAGGTCCCTTTAAGTTTTAATATTATAATTGCTTGTGTTTGCTAAACATTTATATTTAGCCATACAAATTACTTTTCCCAATAAAACCTGACATGAGATACAAATAAAAACACTACTGGGTCTGGGCTTCCCTGTGTATTCAGCCTCTTCATCTCCTCCAATAACTTTGAGGGATCATCAAGAGGTCTTAAGGAGAGGCCCACCTTAACATTTACAGAGTGTTATAAATGACAGTAGACAACATTAAATAAAACATCTTCTATCCCCTTTATTTGTTAAGTATGTAATCATAATGATTGAGGAGAACATGTTCAAATCTAGAATTATTGGACTTTTCAGAGTTTGTGATGGAAAATTCTGGAATGAAGTAGGTCTGCTACTGACCCCTGCCCCTGGTACCCAGCCTATAATCTACTCACTTTTATTACCATTCCCAGCCTCATCTCCTACTAGTGGGACTTCCCACTGTACACAATGTCTATAAACTGGATTTGTGGTACACCCTTGGATGGTAAAACTTGGGGGAGAAGTCTGTTCAGGTTCAGACCATTTGAGCAAAGACATCAAGAGTCTGGGGTATCCAGACTGGGTCTAGGGAGCAGGCATAAGTTCCTGGTGGGCACCTCCTCATCATCCCCACAGTCCTCAGATGTAAGCCATGAGGAGGCTTACAGCCACCAAGGCAAGGTGATCTGAAGTGTGGAGCATTAGCTCAAAGCCTTTGTTGCCCAAGTCTAGTGAAATACCTAGTAAATACAGTTTGAATACCATCCTTGTGGGTTGCTGAGGGTTCTCCTCTGAATGCTGTTTGGTGGGATATTTAATGGGCACCAAAGCTTCATAATCAATCCATTGCCTAAGCCCCAAGACTGCAGTGTCAGCTTCCATCGAGTCTCCTGTCTGCCTGCTTTAGCGATTTTGGACTTGCCAGCTCCACAATAACAATGAAGCAATTATTCCCTACATTAAATTATATATATACTAGCTTTCCCGTTGCAGGAAAAATCCTGCAATAGGATTTCCTGCTGCACTCTACCCCGCCTCACCTTCTCCTCCAGCCCGCCTTCGTTTCCCTTCGCCCCCGGCCCCGCCTCCGCCCCGCCCTTGTCACCCGCCCCGCCTTCTCCTCCAGCCCGCCTTCGTTTCCCTTAGCCCCCGGCCCCGCCTCTGCCCCACCCTTCTCCCCCCCCCCCCCCTCCCGGCTTGCTTGCTTCTTCGAAGCTTTACTCCCTTCTGCAGCTCTTGGCTTCTTTGGATGCTATCTTGATATGCAAATTAGCCGCCATCTTTGTTGGGGCAATTTGCATACTCGTCTTGATTGGTTGGTGGACGTGGCTTGGCTGGTGGGCGTGGCTTAGGTGTAGTGAAGGTGCGGTCAATTTGCATATTTGTCTATTATTAGATTAGATGTTGTATATGCATATATATGTGTGTATATATGTATATGTATGTATACATATATACATTAAATTATATATATGTATTGTGTATATATATATATGTGTATGTGTGTGTGTGTGTACACACACACACACACACACATACACATTTATGTTATATTGGGGCTTGTTCCTGACTTCTTTGTCAGTTCATTACTTCATCAGTATCATCAGAATAGTAATAGCAACTTCTGAGATGATAAAAGATTAAAGTAAAATAAAGTATGTCAAATATAGGTATTGGGTTTGACACAAAATAACCACTTATTACTATTACCATTAACATTGGAACAAAAGCTATAAAGCTGGCAGTTAGTTAACATAGAAACATCAAAATGTTCTTTTAGCACAATGTAGTACTAAGATCGTGGGCTTTGGACTCAGGCCAAAATGCTTGTGTGTTTGCTCTATTACCTATCTCATCTGAGATCTTGAGCTAGTTACTCAATTTCTCTGTGTGCTATGATTCTCATTTGTACTATCTATCTCACAGAGTTTTAATGAGAAAAAAAACCAAGATGATGTATGTGCAACAATGAATATCTTGTGAGCACTCAATATATGTTACATATGATTATTATTGTCATAACAAATATTATTAATTCCTTTAAAAGTTTATTAATACCTACAATGTGCTACAGAATATGTTAGGCACAGTCCCTGCCCCACAGAATTTTTATGACTTGATTTATACAAGTACAAAACTCACGAGAGTTTTCATGACTATTGGAACCTACCATATTGACTTACATTGTAAGGTTTTTTTTGAAGCTTATTTTTAGTTTAGTTTGGAAAGCATCACCAGCTCTCAAATACAGAGCACAGTCATTGAATAGTAAGAACTTGGTGTGGTATGGAAACCCAACTCTGGAAATGGCAGAATTATACAATTTTTGGACTATAGCACAGCAGCTTGGAGGAAACAGCTCATTGTCTCAAGCCATTATTATACTCATAATTAGAAACAACATCACAATCGGGATGCATGAAAACCCAAAATGCTTCTAACCCATGAAATCTCATGACATTTAAATTGTAAAGTAATGATTGTCCAGTGCTGCCCACTGGAAGAAATAAAGTTTAAATGAAAAGATTGTTTTATCCTGACTACTAACAGACATTTAAAGACATGACATTTAATATGATAATGGCATACACTTTTCTGTTACCTATCAATTGAAGATTATTTTTAAAATGTAAACATTATAAAGGCAAGCAAGACCAGGAATGACAATTGTCATTTTTATGGAAGCCAGATCTCTCTAAGATAATTGCATGTGTACATTCAAGGATAGAGATTTATAGCTGAAGTACACTTGGTAGATTTCAGTGACAGATACAGGCCTTGAAATACATCTCCAATACAGGAGATCAAACAGATTTTTTTTTTTTTTTTACTTAAAACTCATGATAGCACAGTAAGAAAATGAGCTGACAACTTACGGAGTTAATCTCTCCCCTTTAACCTCCTGTACAATAGATTTTTCACAGTTCCTACCACTTTTATTGTCTCTTATCTCAGGTATTTTCCCACATCACACCTGGAACTTGTGGCCACTGAGTCAGGCCTCTGAGCATTTCCCTGTTGGTGGGAAGCTCTGGCTCACTGAAGGCCACCCTGCATGTCAGGCAGGAAGTGCTGCTAACAGGGGTAGTTAATCTAAACCCAGCCCAGGGTTTCTCTAACCCCTGGAAAAATTGGCCTTATCCCTGGAGCTGCACCCGTGTCTGTAAGTGTTAAACTTATAGCAACCTAGGGAAATATAACAACTGCAATGCACCCAACCTCTAGTTCATCAGGTGTGGAGTGTCAAATTGCTGTGAGCTCCATATATTAACATATTGAAGAGCTGAATCAACACCTAAACCTGTTTCACTGAGTAAGAGATTCATGGAATCTCAATCATGCAGAGGACTTTAATAGTGAGGGGAAAAAGTAGGTAAAAAAGGATGAAAGGAGTAAGGATAACAGAAAGAGAATGCAGTAAGACAGGTGTGAAACCCCTGGAAAGTGGTGTAGTCAGAAAAGAAAATCTAAGCTCTTCCATTTAAATCTTATCATAACAAAGAACATTTTCAATCCTCTAAAATGTTCCTAGGGCCAGCAAATGTCTCACTTATGTTAAGGGAGATTTTCATATGGTAAAAATTGCCTAGAGCAATAGAATTTATATGACCCTTTGATGTGTATAAAATAAAGACTTAAGCCCTAACCAGTATGGCTCAGTGGATAGAGCATTGGCCTGCAGATTGAAGGGTCCCAGGTTCTATTCCGGTCAAGGGCATGTACCTGGATTGTGGGCACATCCCCAGTAGGGGGTGTGCAGGAGGCAGCTGATCCATGTTCTCTCTCATTGATGTTTCTAACTCTGTATCCCTCTCCCTTCCCCTCTGTAAAAAATCAATAACATATATTTAAAAAAATAATCCTGTATATAAAAGGCCAGCGACTGAATGGCAGATCGACCTGAACAACCATGGCCCCTCGCCCCGGCCGGTCCCTCCCCTAATCGGCCACCATTGGGGCAGGCCGACTGGACCCCACCAGTGCACAAATTCATGCACCAGGCCTCTAGTAATAAAATAAAATAAGGACTTAGAGGCAAAACAGAAAGGTGTCTTGTGGCCAGACAGACCCATGTTCAAATCTTATATCTACCAATTCATAGCTGGGTGGTCTTGGCCAAATCACTTCATCTATATTCTTAATTTCCTTATCTTATCAAAAAGAAGTAGTTTATTATAGACTCTAGTCTATATTGGGTGTTCTAAAAGTAATAGTTGCTATTGTAAAAGAATATAACCTTTAGTTAGAAAAATACTGGGCTGTAAATAATATCAGGCAAACCATACTAGGTTAATCAGTCAATAGGTAGAGTAGTCATACATCCCAGTTTTCTCAGAGTAGCATTAATTTATACCCGTTGTCCTGGCATAATTATTAACAGTGCCTACTTTCATTCTGTGATAAATGATATGGTTGCTCTGGTAATGGGCCAAATATTCACTGGTCAACTAAGGCAGAAATGAGCAGGTACAGGCATTAGGCAACCACATGTACAGAGTCTTAGTGAAGGGGCCCTAGCAAACTGAAGGGATCTGTTACTGAGCTCTCACCCTAGGTCACCCACTCATTAGAGTCAGAATTCATAGAGAAATGATCCTTATGTATCAAAGTTCCTGGAAATAGTTTTGTTTTATCAAATGCTGTTAGTTGTAGGTATCAATTATTACCCTGAAAATATCTGCCTTCAAAAATGTCTAGTCTACTGCCCAAGAAAGACCCATAATATTATTTTATCTTGTAATTGTTAAATAAAAGGCTTTAATAAAAGTCCATGGTAGAATTTCTAAAAATATCTTAAACTTTGCCCAAGAAGAAAACAACAAGAGGTAGGCTTAGAGCCTGGCTTTGACATTTGGGTAGGTATTTGTCAGGCAGACGAGGAGAAGACCCTCTCTTTTCCCAGAATGAACTGCTTAAGGACAGAGACATGAGAATGCCTGACTTGTCTAGATAATTCTGAGAAGTCATATGTGAGAACAGAGTAGCCTTTATAATGGAATAGGAGGCTACAAAGGTTCCTGAGTCAAGTGAGGACAACCTTGTATGGGCCACAATAATCTTAAAACAACTAACGATTATTGTATGTAATGAAATGATTAAAAAAGATGAGACTCTCAGCATGATGTGAAAACCATACCCTTGGGTTTATTTTTAGTATAATTCCTGAAAATAAATATTTGAGAGAAGACATAAAAAGGTTACAGGGAATATAGAACATGGACAGATATTTGTTCAAGCTATGGTTTATAATCACTAAAAATAAACAGAATTAGTTCTTCATTTTGTGGCTTTTCATATCTTCTTCTTTTTTTTTTCTTCAGATCCATCTTCCTCTGTGTCTGGAGGTCCCTTCTTGACTAATTGTGTAAACCTAATGTCCCTCTGCTTTTAGTGGGTAAGGACAATTTTGTCTAAATTACTGTCAGGTAGAAATTATGGAGCTAGTTTAAACCATGGTATAGACTTGGAAGTAGATATAATTAATAACTTTGTGAATGTTTTGCTGTGTTGTTTTTATTCAGCTCTGTCCTGGGTCCTTGAGAAGTTAACATAATCTCAGAAATCTAGAGATAATAAATCTTGTCTGAGGTATATGCCAAAATAGAGGTATTCATCAAAAGTAAGGTATGGCAAGAAAAAACCTTGTCCAGTTATCTATTTCTTTAATTAATGCATTTATTCAACAAGAATTTGCTCTGGGCTAGGAAATATTATAGGTATCATAAGGAATACAAAGTTTATGAGCAATGGCTTCTGCCTTAAAAAGGGAAAGAGAGCTTGGGTAAACCCAGGAATACATGGTAAGAGGTAATATACAAAAACATTCTGGGACAAACTGGTGATATTGAGAAAATATTAAACATCCTCCTCTTCTGTTCCAAATGCTAGAAAACCAATTAAAATTGTTAGTGTTTATTTTCAAAAACATAGAATTGTTCTTGAATGAAAGAAAGGAAAGTCTTCAGGTACAAGGTAAGTTTAAGAATCCATAGTACTAATTAGAAGTCAAATAAGTTATGAAGAAAACTTTTAGGAGAGAAGTTTTAACAATCACATGATGATAATAGCTGAAAATTCAACCTGTGTTTACAGGGATGTAAAATTGGAACCATAGTCTACAGTTGGGAGGAAAGAATAAGCTACTTTCGTACAAGGGAATTTGATTATATCTATCTTCTGATTGGGTGCTCACCTTGGCCCATTAATATCCTATATAATAAAAACCTAATATGCTAGGTATCCGACCATTTGACCATTCGACCAGTTGCTATGATGTGCACTGACCACCAGGGGGCAGACATTCCGACCAGTAGGTTAGCTTGTTGCTGAGGTCCGACTTATCGGGACTGGGCGAGATGGGCCGGAGACACCATGGACCCCTCCTGCGGTCCCTCCCCAGCTCTCGTTGTGCACTGGTGGGGTCCCTCAGCCTGGCCTGCACCCTCTCGCAATCCAGGACCCCTTGGGGGATGTCGGAGAGCCAGTTTTGGCCCGATCCTGGTAAGCCAGACTGAAGGACCCCACTGGTACACAAATCCGTGCACTGGGCCTCTAGTAAATAATAATATGTGGTGGATGGAAATCCAAATTCAGGAGTTGGGCTTGAATTTGAGCTGTGTGGTATGGGAAAGTAAAAAGCAGAGATATTAATTAGAAAACTATAGGACCCAGTTACATAGCAACTGCAAAACCACCTCACAGTGAGCCACCAAAACTCAGCCACATAAAGAAGCAATCATAGAATATGAGGAATTTTACTATCAATGAGAGACAATGTACAACAAAGAGAAAATTTTTCTCCTAGAGATTTAGAGATAAGATAGATAAATTATAACAGTGATATTATGAAGCAAGAATAAACAGGCAGAATGAAAATAATAAATAAATAAATAACAATGTAGCCAGTTTCAAAAAATCTAGATAGATAGGTGAAGAAATATAGCTAAAGAGAGAATTAATTAATTGGAAAATAGAACAGAGGAAAACTCCCCTAACAGAACATAGAGAAAAGAAAAAATGGAACCAATGAAAGAATAGTCAAGAAATTTAAATAATAGAATAAGAAGCTGCAACTAACATCTGATAGTTTTTCAAATATTTTATTTGAAAACTAGAGGCCTGGTGCAGGAATTCATGCATGGGTGGTGTCTGGCTGGCTCACCCCAATAGGGGCTGATTGGGCTGGGTAGGCTGTTGGGAGGGGCTGCAGGAGGTTGACTGGCCAGGGGGAGGGCCAATCAGGGGTGGGGCTGGCTGGGAGCAGGGGCCTGGAGAAGACCCAGTGAGCTGGAGCTGAGCATGGACCCCAGGATTCCTAGGGAGGACGGCCTCAGCAAGGAAACAGAAACCACCAAAATGCTCTGCAAACAGGCCCTGAGCTCCCATTGGCCAGGCAGGCTCAGAGCTGGTGTCTCTGTGTGTACATTAGACACAGCCCAGTACTTGCCTTTGTCTGTTGGTCAAATCCATTGCATCGAAAAACTTGTTTCCCTTCTCCTCTTTGGGCCCTTACAACAAATACAGGCCAATTGGAAGACACGGGCCCCCGTGGCAGAGCCAGGCCCCACAATCACCTGGAATTTAGGCCTAAAACAACTGGGTACCAATCTCCATGGAACAAAACAACACTGCTTTAGAGTCTTAATTCTCCCCTAAAATGTGCACTGCTGCTCCTCTTTAGCTGGGATAAACTGAACTAAGGAACCAAAGACTGAATTTCCTTTGAGGTGGGATCCACTGGGAGCCGGCTGGTGGCAAGGCCCCTCACAGGTGGTTGCCTTCCCCCCAAGCTCGGTGTGCTCTGAGCCGGTCCGTTTCTGGTAGTACTGGGTCCTGGGCTGCTGGTCAGGTGGCAGGTCCACAGGGTTTTTCTCTGCCACCTTCCTGGCCTCCTGGGCAGTACTCTCCAGCCTGGAGCACCAGGCGGCTGTCACTAGAGCCAGGACTCGGAGAACTAAGGAGCTGGACCCACAGGTGGCCAGGCCGTGCCCAAGACTGGCACCACATGGGGAGGCTCGCAGTGGGGAGAGGACCGCCCTGACCTGCCAGCCTTGGTGATGATCATCTCGGTGCCCAGCTGATTGAATTCGTCCCACAGAGCCTTCATCTCAAGCTGCATGCTCACACTGGCCACCTTCACGTTCTTCTTTACCAGCACCTTAGTGGCCCTGGGACCCTTGGGCTCAGACTCAGCAGTGGCGCTGGGGGCAGACCTTGCAGCCAGTGCGTCATAGCGACCAGTCATTCCAGTCATTCTGTTGTAATGGTTGCTGGGCTTTTATTATACAGATAACAATAGATTCACAAGCATTTGCAAAAATAGCAAACTGAGGTCCTATATAGCCTTTATCTACTTTCCCCCAATGGGGGAATATTAAAATTACATTTCCTATAACATCAAAACTGCGAACTTACCACTGGCACACTATCTATAATAATAAAAGCATAATATGCTAATTAGACCGGACAGCCGAACAACCTTATAGACGTCATCCTGGACATCCCAGATGAAGCCATGGCAGTGGGGACCAAGGCAAAGGTGTTTAGGGGCTATCAGGCAAGCAGGCAAGTGGATAGGGGTGATCAGGCAGGCAGGCGAGTGGTAGGGGCAATCAGGCAGGCGAGTGGTTAGGGGCAATCAGGCAGGCAGGAGAGCAGTTAGGGGTGATCAGGCAGGCATGCAGAGCGGTTAGGGGTGATCAGGCAGGCAGGCAAGCAGTTAGGGAAGATCAGGCAGGCAGACAGAGAGGTTAGGGGTGATCAGGCAGGCAGATGAGTGATTAGGGGTGATCAGGCAGGCCGGTGAGTGATTAGGGGCAATCAGGCAGGCAAGTGGTTAGGGTCGATGAGGCAGGCAGGCAGAGGGGTTAGGAGTGATCAGGCAGGCAGGCATGTGAGCGGTTAGGAGCCAGTGGTCCCGGATTGCTAGAGGGATGTCCGACTGCAGTCAGACATTCCCTAAAGGGTCTCGTATTGCGAGAGGATGTAGGCCGGGTTAAGGGGGCCACCCCCCGGTGCATGAGTTTCATGCACTGGGCCTCTAGTATATATATAATTGTATGAATGTCTCCTTGCAATACATAATTTTCTTTGCTCTGAAGTCTACTTATTCTGATATTAATATAACCACTCCTGCTTTCTTTGTATTTATATATTTTCTAACACTTTACTTTCAACTTGCCTATATCTATACTAGAGGCCCGGTGCATGAATTTGTGCACAGGTGGGGTCTGGCTGGCCCACCCAGGTGTGCCCCCATTGGGTAGGGCCAGCAGAGGGAGGGGCCGCTGGCAGTTGTCCAGCTGCCCCGCCCCTGATTGGAGTGTTGGGGGTCATTCAGGGGGCACAGCCAACCAGCAGGAAGGGCCACAAGCAGTTGGCTAGCTGGGAAGGGACACAGGAGGGCTCCAGGACGTGTCTGACCCATCTCGCTCAGTCCCGATTGGCCGGACCCCAGCAGCAAGCTAACCTACCAGTTGAAGCACCTGCCCCCTGGTGGTCAGTGCACATCATAGCGAGCAGTTGAGCGGCCTTAGCATATCATTAGCATATTACATTTTGATTGGTTGAACAGATGACCAGACAACCGGACACTTAGCATATTAGGCTTTTATTATATAGGATATTGAAGTGAGTTTCTCATAGACAGGATATACTTGTCATGTTTTTAATCCATTCTGCCAAATTGTCTTTAATCTTTTATTTATTTTTTAATTACAACTGAAATACAGTATTATATTAGTTTTAGGTGTACAACATAGTGACTAGAAATTATTGTAATTTAATTGATATATTTAGATAAGTTATTTATTTTTAAAATAAACTTTATTTTTAGAACAGCTTTACATTTACATAAAATATTGCAAAGGTATTACAGGAGAGTTTCTATATACCCCACACTTAATTTTTCCTATTATTAACATCTTACATTGGTATGATGGTATCTTTGTTATAATGAGTCAATATTGATCCATTATTATTAACTAAAGTTCATACTTTATTCTCTTTTTATTAGTTTTGTCCTAATATCCTTTTTCTATTCCAGGATCCCATTCAAGACACTAATGTAGTTGTCATGTCTCCTTAGCTTCCTCTTGGCTATGGCAGTCTCTGACTTCCTTTGTTTGTGATGACCTTAACAGTTTTGAGGCATACTGGTCAAGTATTTTATAGAATATTTCTCAACTGGGATTTATCTGATTTTTCTCTCATAATTAGACTGGGGTTATAAATTTTAGTAGGAAATCCACAGAGGGAAAATGCCATTTTATCATATCATA
This sequence comes from Eptesicus fuscus, assembly GCF_027574615.1. Lineage (NCBI taxonomy): Eukaryota > Metazoa > Chordata > Mammalia > Chiroptera > Vespertilionidae > Eptesicus > Eptesicus fuscus. The sequence goes on from NC_072481.1 coordinate 65,339,842, forward strand.
TCAAAGTTACATATTATCAACTTGACTTATTACTGTTGATTTTGACCTTGATTTTTTGCTGATCTAAAATCACTGTCATTCAAATTGTTTTTCCCTATAGGTAAAGTGCCGTTTCTTCTGCTTTCAGAAATTTTTTTCTTTGTCTTTAGTTTTCAGAAGTTTTGATTATTATGTATCTTGTTATGCATTTTTTTTTTTTAGTTTATTCTGAGGTTTCTTAGCTTCTTGAATCTATAGATTTACTTTTTTTTTTTAATTTGCTTTTATAAATCTGGGAAATTCTCAACCATTATTTTTCTCAAATACTTTTTCAGTCCTTTCTTACTCCCATTCCTTGGACATGGATTACACAAATGTTAGAACTTTGGTTAGTCTAGAGGTTCCTGGGACTCCATTATTTTTTTTTTTTTCATTTTTTTTAGTCTATATTTCTCTCTTCAGATTGGGGGATTTATATTGTTCTACCCTCATGTTCACTGGTTCTTTCCTCTGTCTTCTCCATTCTGCTATTTAGCTCACTCATTAAGTTTCTCATTTTAACTATTGTGTATTTTTTTAAAAAATAATTAAATTTATTTAAGATTTTAAAAAAAAGTGTATTTCAATTCAAAAATTCAAAAATTTCAATTTGGTTCTTTTTTATATCTCTATGTTTCTGCTGAGGCTTTCATTTGTTTCAAGCATCTCTGTAATTGCTCATTCATAGCATTTTTATAATGATTGCTTTAAATTCCTTGTATAATTCCAATATCTGTATCATCCCAGTATTGGCATCTGCTGATTCTCTTTTCTCATTCATATTGAGATTTCCGTCATTGGTGGTATAATGAGTGATTTTCACTTGCACCCTGGAAATGTGGATTATTTTTTTCAGACGGCATTTTATTTAAATCCTCTGTTTAGCAAGCCTCCTCTGATGCTGTTCAAGTGGGGAAGAAAAGGACCACCTTGTTATTGCATGGTGGGGGTGGGAGTCTAGGTTTCCCACTGCGGTGGTGGGCAGGCTTCGGGAAGGTGATGAAAATTCTGGCTCTCCACTATGTCTCCTCCAACACCACCCCGGAGAGAAGAAAAGATTGCCTGTTTACACCAGGTGGTGGGGGAAGTCTAGGCTCCCCACATGGCCGCCACTGATACAGAGGTGGAAGTTTCCTTGTTACTATTCCTGGTTAAAAGTCCTCCTTCAGAACTCAGCCTTCTCAGATACATTCTTGGGCAGGGGGAGGGGAGGGAAGGGCAGGAAAAGACCTTACCAATAAGGCAAGGGTGGGACTCTACATGCCCCATTAGGGTAAGGTGACCAGATTTTAACATTGGTAAAGTGGGACACCATTGACCCGGGGGGGGGTGTTCTTTTTTTTTTAAAATATATTTTATTGATTTTTTACAGAGAGGAAGAGAAAGGGATAGAGAGCTAGAAACATGGATGAGAGAGAAACATCGATCAGCTGCCTCCTGCACACCCCCTACTGGCACCACATGGGGAGGCTCGCAGTGGGGAGAGGACCGCCCTGACCTGCCAGCCTTGGTGATGATCATCCCCTACTGGGGATGTGCCCGCAACCAAGGTACATGCCCTTGACCGGAATTGAACCTGGGACCCTTGAGTCCGCAGGCCGACACTCTATCCGCTGAGCCAAACCGGTTTCGGCCGGGGGGGGGGGGGGGGGTTCTTGATTAAAAATTTGGTCTATATTGTAATCGCTTTTGGTTTGTTTAATAAAAGGAAATTCACTTCTTAGATCATCGTTGAATTTGCATCCTCTTTTCTTATTCATTATGTTAAAAAATCTAAAAAAAATAATTTAAAATTATATTATAAATTATTATATACCTATTGCTTAAAAACACAGAAAGACTGGCAAGTAGATAATATTTGAAGAGAAAAGGTTAAGAAACTTTCAGATATGACAAAAACAAAAATTTAAATTGAAAGAGCACATTGGATGCTTGGTAGAATTCAAAATAAGCTTATACTTAGGAACACTGTAGGGAAACATAGAATATCATAGGTAAGAAACAAAACCACAATAGCCACTAGAGGAAAGAGAGATTAGCCCAAAGGAAATGACAATAAATTTAGCAACAGTCTCATCATTAGCAACAATATATATTTGAAAAAAATCTAATTAATATATTTTATTTTGAACAAAAATTGTCATACACCTAGAATTAAAAAACAAGATGAATCATTACTTGAAGGTGGAATTAAATTAGGGATATTAACAGACAACTTAGAGACATTAAGTTTGCTACCCACAGATCCTCACTGAAATATCAACTTTAGAATTACTTCCATGATGTTAAATATACTAAGGACAAAGTGTGGGATGCAGAATAAAAGTAGGTGATCCAGGATATCTATAAAGCAAGGTGATAAATATAATGCAGAAATGACCAGGAATATAATAAATATACTATTACTACTAATATTTATAAATAATAAGTACTAATAATTATAATAAAAGATTAGTTAATATTTCTGTTATGGTTAATAAAATTCATTGAAAACAAAAAAGGATAGATTACAACTTCAGAATTAAGAAGAGTGTTCATTTAAAGGGAAGTTTAAAATATGCTAGAGATTTTATCTTGTTCAGAAAAAAAATACTGATTTATTCTAACTTGTTTAGAAAAATATTCATTTAAGTAAATATTTATCAGCAAAATAATAAACTTTAAATAGTCATCCTTAAAAGGAGGAGAAGGTGGGGGGAAGAAACAAGCAAAGCTTATCATCTAACAGAAAGCAATAACAAAAGGAGCAAAAAGCCAAGATTTTGGGGTAAGAACAAATGTATAAATAATAACTCGTAGATGCAGTGAACTCAAGGATTTAAAAAGAGACTCCCATATTAGACAAAATAAAATTCAGATATATGCTATTTAAAAAGACTAGTTTAAAAGTAAATGATAAGGAAGGTAGCAAATAATGGTATGGGAGAAGATGGACCAGGTAAATTCTAACCAAAGTCCACTAGCATTCAATATAAATATAAAACAAGGTTTCTAAACCTACTAACACTTTAGGCAAGATCTTTTTTTGTTGTGGGAGGTGATCCGAGGCATTGTGATATGTACCCCCCTAGACATCAGTAGCAGCCTCTATTGTAGTTATGACAACTTAAATATGTTTCCAGACATTGCCAAGTATCCCTCGGGGGCAAAATCATCCCTGGCTGAGAACCACAGATTTCAAGGGAATCACGATTGAAAGAAAGGATATAAAGGACTTTCCAAATTAAGCAGAATTCTAAGATGACCCCCAAGATGCCTGCTCCCTGGTGCATACACCTTTTCCATGTCATTTAACCAAATACTAATTAGGTGCTGCTGAAAGTATTTGCAGATCTAACTAAGGTCTCAAATTAATTTACCTTCAAAAAAGGAGACTATCTTTGATGGGCCAGACCTAATTAGGTGAACTTTTAAAGGTGACTGGGTTTTTCTTGAAGTCAGAGATCTGAAGTGAGGAGGATTTGATGCAAAGTAGAATCTCCATTACTGTCTGTGAACATAGAAGGGGCCATGTGGCAAGGAATGTGGGTATCCTCTAGAAGTTGAGTTGAGCTCTTGGTTTGAAAAGCCAGCAAAAATATGGGGACCTTAGTCCTGCAGCTGCAAGAAATTGCCACAACCACATCACCCCTTTGCTCATCCATGTGAAACTTTCTTGGTTATTCATATATTTTGCACTTTCACATGAATTTTTAGAATTCATTTCTCAACTGTCTTCTAGCCTATTCTTTTGCCAGTAAAATGGGAATAATAGTAATACAAAAATAAAATTATGGTGACAGACTGAAGAAGACATTTGCAATAGATAATAGATAATTGATTATCAATTAACTTCCAGAATATATTTAAAAACTTTAAAAAACAGTAAAAAATATATAATTAACAAAGTCAGAAAGTAAACCAAGATATCAAATTGCAATTCACAGTAAAGAAAATCCCAATTGCATAAGACATTTTTTAAATTGGCCTGCTGACCGCAGGGTCCGGGTTTGAATCTGGTCAAGGGCATGTACTTAGGTTGCAGGTTTCTCCCTGCCAGGGCCCAAATCAGGGCTCATGCAGGAGGCAATCAATCTAAGTGTTCCTCTCACATTGATGTTTCTCTCTGTCTTTCCCTCTCTCTTCCATGCTCTCTAAAAATCAATGCAAAAATATCCTCAGGTGAGGAAAGAGGAAGAAAGAAAGAGAGAGAGAGAGAGAGAGAGAGAGAGAGAGAGAGAGAGAGAGGAGAAGGAAGGAAGGAAGGAAGGAAGGAAGGAAGGAAGGAAGAAAGGTCATATCCTATATCCTATGAAAGAGACATCTTGAAAATGCCTAAAAAAGTTGTCATTTTTTCGTGGTGAAGGGACCGGAGTCCGTGTTGATGAAAACACCTTGGCTGCTGTGGAGGCCAGCAGTGGCAGCAGCAACAGGGTGATGGGGGTGGTGCCTTCCCCTGATCAGCCAGGTTGTCTCCTGCAGAGGGAGGCCAGACTGCAGCTTAGGCCCACTCCCCATAGGGAGAGGGCCTGAGCCCTCAGTAGGACATCCCCTGCGGGCGCCTGGATTGGAGAGGCTGCAGTTCGGGCTGAGGACCCCCCCCCTCCCGTGCACAAATTTCATGCACCAGGCCTCTAGTATCTATTATAAAAGCATAGCAGAAAAGATGCCACATATTATTTATGAAAACATGTAAGTTTTGCTTTGTTTTGGATTAAAATATAGATGGGAGTGGTGCATAGCAAATGGCTTTATAATAATGGCTTTCCCTGGGGAAAGATAAATAAATAAATAAATAAATAAATAAATAAATGTTTAATAAAATAATTATTACTGAATAAATGTATTCAAAGGTAATATTACATATGTACTAGTATATGTAATATCAATTATTAAATATATGTAAGTAAAGTTTTATTTATTTTATTATTTTTTTTACTCATCACTTTGATATTTTGCCTTTGATTTTAGAGAGAGTAGAATGGAGAGAGGGCGGGGGGGGGGAGGGAGAGGAAGAGAGATGCAACTGGGGCTGAGAATCAAACTCAAAACCTAGGCATGCGCCCTGACTGAGAATCAAAACCATAGAACCCATGACCCTTCAGTGTAGGGGATGATGCTCCAACTTACTGAGCAACACTGGCCAGGGCAAGTTTTATTTCTTAAAAACAAAAGAAAGTAAGACAAACTGTTAATGTTTTATTATTTTCCTTGTTTTCTCTTTTCATATCTCTTAAATTTCTCAAAATAAAAAGAATAGAGAATAAAAGAAATTGAGATTGGTGAAGAGAAGACAGAAAATACTTTGAGCTAGGTCTTGGATAACATAAACTAGAGGGGGAAAAGACTTTCTTGGAAGAAGTCAAAGGAAATATGGCAAATCATTTCATCCAATGGTTCTCTGAGGTGCATTGTGGACTCTAAATGCAGGATGTTGACATGCTATAGGATGAGCAGAGCTCATGTGAGCAGGGATTTAGACACCCTCACCCCTATTTCAAGTCCAACAGTTCCATCTGTATCTGTTTCATAAATGGGCTTTCATAAGCATGGCATTTGTAGTCAGGGTTCTGTTGATAAAGACTTTGCAATCCCCTGATCCGGTTCCATTCTTTCATAGACTCAGAGAGGAAAGCGCTTGAGGTAATGTTGAGAGCTGGTGGCAGAAGTCAAGTTAAACTGTGTTTCAACCTTCTTAGCTGGGCTTATTGTTGCTGGATCCTCTAATCTGAGGAAGTTGATCCTCAGATTTATGAATTGGGCTTAGGGTTAATTCCTAAAATTACATGGAGATGCAAAATCCCCAGCATTCAATGTGCCATGCCCCATAAAAACAACTTAGGGGTTGTATGACTACTTATTGATTACTAGAGGCCCGGTGCACGAAATTCATGCACTGGGGAGGGTGTCCCTCAGCCCAGCTTGCACACTCTCTAATATAGGACCCCTCGGGGGATGTCCAACTTTAGGTTTAGGCCCGATCCCTGTGGAATCGGGCCTAAACCTGCAGTTGGACATCCCTCTCACAATCTGGGACCACTGGCTCCTAATCGCTCACCTACCTGCCTGATTGTCCCCTAACTGCTCCTCTGAAGGCCTGATTGCCCCCAAATACCCTCCCCTGCTGGCCTGATTACCCCCAAGGCTTTTATTAGTATAGATATGACCCTGCACAGAAGATTTTACTAACCCTGCTTTACAATAAGGGCTTGATGATTGAATCATTAGGACCAGACACCAAGATTTCCTTTCTTTGAATAGTGGAGGGAATAATTATCTTGTCTTTAAGTTGCCCAGAAATTAAAATGAGATGACTTAGAAAAGTATAAAAGCACCATATAAAGACAACTGTTTTTTTTAATGAAGTGGTAAAATGAAAAACACTATTTTTATTCTCCCCTTCCTTCCTTTACAGCTTTTATTTAAACTTTGAAATTTATAAAAATTTCACTCCAATTTTCATTTCTTTACATTCAACATTATTTTGTATTGGTTTCAGGTTTTATATTAGTTATAGAATAGTGGTTAGACAATAATATACTTTACAAAGTGTTCCCCGATATTTCTAGTACCCACCTGGCATCATACCATCATTACAACACTATTGACTATATTCCCTATTTAAGTGACAATGGGTTTACAGGTTCCTTTCAGTCTTTCTTTTGTGTTGCTCATCCTTCCTTTTCTTTCTCACTTCTTCCCTCATTTTCTTTATATAGTATCTCAATTGGCCATCAAAGCTCAGTGAAGGCACTGGGACACACTTCATCCATTTTACAGACCAGGAAACTGAGGCCAATTCCAGTTGGCTGTGGAACTTGACTCAGCACACAGGAAGCCCTCAGAGCACACAGGAAGCCCTCAGAGCCATGCTCTTTGCACTTCCTAAGGGGCAGTCGCCCAGCAAACAGAACAAACCATCCAGTCAGGCTTCTGAGCCTCTTTCTCGAGCACCTCTTCATTGCGGATGCTCCACATTCTTTCCTCTCCCCATCCCCTGCCCCCCATTCTTTACTGTCCCCGCTTCTCCGGAGCAGGTGGAAGGCTTCGCACTCACTGCCTAGGCATGCTCTGCCATGGGGCAGGGCACCGCAGGCTTGCTTTTGGGTCAAGGCAGGAGCAGGAGTCACTGCCTCTGAAGTGTGAAGGCCACCTGAGCGAGGCCCATTAGCACTGGGAGCTTCTCTGAATCACATCAGTCAGTCCAGTACCCTGCAGTGCAGCACCCCTCCCCTGAGGTGGTACCACCCCTCAACCCCCGCCTCAGGGGTGAAGGTCCTTGCCCCTCTGCCAGGAGTCCTTCCATGCCCCTTGATCCCTGGCTGGCCCACCCACATCTTGGGGGCACTGCAGAACCTCTGTCTCTCTGCAGATGAGGCAGATCCCTGCCCTAGGTCTCCTCAAAGCTATGAGGCCTGGTCTGGGTCTCAGCAACCCCATGCATGCAATGTTCCCAGGGATCCCCGGGAACGGCTGGGCTGGCCCGGCCATGCCCCTTGGTTGCCAATCTTTCCAGGATCTCCGGGAGCGGCTGGTCGGCCTGGCTATGTCCCCCCAGGCGGCGATCTCCCCAGGGACCCCCGGGAGCAGCTGGGCCGGCCTGACCATGCCCCCTGGGTTGCTGATCTCCCCAGGGACCCCTGGGAGCTGCTGGGCAGCCAGCCTCACCTCCCCAGGGTGGCGATCTTCCCAGGGAACCCCGGAACTAAGAGGACTGGGCGCTGCCATCTTGATCTTCTCAAAGGCCTGATAGGCCACCCCGAGTCCCACCCCCCATCCTCCCGCTGGCCCAATCGTGGGCGTAGCAGAGTGATGGTTATTTGCATATTACCCTTTTATTAGGTAGGATTATATCATTTTGTTGAGAATTGATAAGGCACAAATTTTAAGATCTTATTTCGAAATAGTGGCACTGAATAATTCTGGTTCACTGATATCTTTAAGTTGACATATCATGTTACTAGTTAGCACAGATAACTCTAGCCAAGGCTTTGCTTATGAAATTCAAATAAACATGCCTTATTCCCCATGAAACCTGAAGAACAAAGAATATGAACAGAGAACAAAGAATATGAATGTTACATTTTATTTCTTAAATGATATTTATCAATATTTTGTAAACCTTTTCTATTTATAAAGTTTATTTGCACACATTTCCTCCTGTGTTGCTCAGGACATTGCTAAGGGTAGGTATTGATGTTACTTTTGTTTTATGCATGAATAAATCAGAACTCAGGGAGGTGAGTACCCCTAGAGTGTGTTATAATTTCTATGTTGGTATTTGTACCATCTTTACAGTTAACAAATATATCATCTCATTTGGCCTATGCAAATGGATCTGAACGATCTAACAGAGAATACTTTCTGCACACAAGCATTAGCCATTATGCTATGTGGTTTCAGCTCCTTTTATATGGAATTTTAGGAGAAATTTTGACTTTGTGAATCAGCATGGTCTACAAAATACAGCTATTGAACTTCATCGGAGGATTATATTAATTTCAAATCCATGTGCATTTTAAAATATAATGTTTTGTCTTTAATGTCATAAAAGATATATATATATATATATATATATATATATATATATATATATATATATATATACACACACACAACACACACACACACACACACAAGGTAGGACAAAAGTAAGTTTACTGTTGTGAGTACATGAAACACGTACTTAGAAGAGTTTATTCCTGTATTATTATTTCTTAATTATTTTCATATTTTCTATACAAACAGCTACAAACCTACCTTTGCTCCACATGTAAACATATATAAACCATATATATATATATATATATATATATATAACTGAAATCATACAAAACCCTGCCAGAATTAAAAAAAATATGATACCACTTGAAGAACTCTGAATTATATTTTGTTCAAAAGAGAACAAATAGGATACAATATAACTTTCATTTGCAGAGCTTCTTTCATGCTAATCATTGCCCCCAGAAGCTTTACAGATCAATATAATAGGAGGCAGCAGCAGAAAGCATATGGTCCAGTGTAAATTACTAGAAAAAGCGAGCTACAAAGACATTGTCTGATGAATAAATTAAAGTATTCAGTCATAAATCCAATAAGAAAGGGAGAAATTAAGAAGTAGTGAATGGGAGGAAAGAAAGGGCTTGGAATTAACTCTGAGATGAAACGAAGGATGCACGTGACAAATGTGTCTCTCCAAGGGCAGCAAGAAAGAAAAGGGAGTGTGAGAGCCTTGAACTCCTTAGAAAGGCCTCCAGGAGCCAGAGTGAAATATTGGCAAGAACAGGGCCCAGCCAGGAAAATAAATATTGGGTCTCTGCCTGGGATCTAAAAGAAATAAGGTTAAACCTAATGAAAATCAGACATCAGGTCTAAAAAAAATGTGTAATATTCTGTTCTTTCTTTTTTCCATTTTGATTGGTTTTGATAGGAACATGTGTTTATGGGAGGGCTCTAATCTATGCATGCAGATGTTTGTTTTCTTTTAAAACCCTGAAATGGAGAGGAATAGAAATGAGAGAACACTGTGCTTGGAAATTGGCTTAAGCCAGTACAAATTTGGGGGGATGTTAAATGTTGGCATCCAAGTGATATTCCCTTTAATTATTTGTGTACTCTTTATATGTTTTGGAGACCAAAGAGCTAGGATTTGGTCTCTGAGGCCCATAGAACAAGCAGGTGAGCCAAGAACATACTCAGAACATTTGTTAAGTCCTTTATTTAAAAAAATATTGGGAGGATCTGGTACCAGTATCAAAGGGAAGTTTGTGCAGGTGATCAGATCCAAGTTCCAGTGGTGGCTGCCATGCCAAGGAAGCAGAGGCGATTAGAGCACCAAGAGTTGCTGTACATTGCTCATAATTTTAGTATAATCTACGGCAAGTGTCTATGAGTCAAAAATTACTAAATTCCTAATCTGTGATATGGAACACAGACACACACACACACACACACACACACACACACACACACACACATGCCTGTGGTGAGGAACACAGGCAGGCAGAAGAGGCCATCAATAGAGAAACACCATTTTGCTAGGAGGGGCAAAGGAAAATACAACCAGGAATGAGAAAACAGCTCCCTGTAGGGTTATGATAGTTTCCAAACTTATTTCTCTATTTACTCAATCATTTAATCACTAAACACGTACTGATCACATGCCATACTTCAGGCACTGGTGTGAGGTATGGGCATACAGAGATGAATAAGTCACTACTACCATCCTTGGAACTTGAGATCTAGTTATTTTCATGAGTAAATCACTGAAAAGAGGAATGGAAGATTTTTTTTTTTTTAATAGTGAGGTTGAAATTGAAAAGGCGGTCAATTTTGACTGGAGAAGGGCAATGAAGGACAAACACTGTATACTTGGCTTGAGTTTCTAGCACTGGACAGAATCTATGGCAGGGCAGACACAACATGCTTGCACAACTGAAATATCCACCCAGATCTTCCTTTGAGGGCCAGCGTGGCAGGAAGCAGTGGGTGAGCAGGGGAAGATCAGCAGCGTTTTCTGATGGCCTTTGAAATTCTCCATAGAGCCATCTTCTGTCAAACATGCAGAGTGCACTGAAGCTTGGTCTGGTCGAGTGAAGTTTCATGGTCACAGGCTGGTGCAGTAAGGGTGCAAATTGGGCAAAAGAGGGTGATGGAAGGAGGAAGGGAGAGAACAGACTGCTTTATAAAATGTAATGCCTTTTTTTTATTGCTTTGCTCTCTTCAAACCATTTTTTAGAGCAGCTCTTAGTTAAATCGTCGCTTGTTTGCATTACAGTTTATCAATGCTCCTTTATAGTTTCCATATTTGGTAGCTTACCTTTTCCAGCCAAGATAACTTTAGAAAGCACATTATAATTTAGGTTATTTAACAAAAAACTCCAAGGAAGGACAGAGCTAGAGCATATACAAGAAGATCTCAAAAAGCAGCTGTTGAATTGAAGAGAAACAGGGAAGAGAAAGTTAGAGAAAATGGCAAGATGAAGAATATTAAATTTGTAATTCAGTTAAGGAAATGTATATTTTCCACCTGGGTATAGCAATAAATGAACTCAACTCCAACTCCAATAATTTTGAATATTTTCTTAGAAACTACATTTTTCTTTCCTCCAGAATCTGAGTGGATAAGTTCACTGCATAGTTTTTAAAACAACAGCTCCAGAGACTGCTCAACACTCATTGTCTGCTCCTTAGATGCTTTCCAGCGGTGGTTTTTGGTATTCACTGCTTTGGACCTTAACAATTTAAAAGGAAAGTAAGGGAAGAGTGAATTTGTATTCACTTTCCCAGGTTTCAGGAAATGTGTGTGTGTGTGTGTGTGTGTGTGTGTGTGTGTCTGTGTGTGTGTGTGTGTGTGTGTGTTTCTCGTTCCTCCTTCATCAAACACCTTTTTCACCTGCAGAGGTCTCTCCCTGCCTCTCTGCTCATCCCAGCACACCAGCTCATTTCCTTAATGCCATCTTCCTTCATTCTAACAAGATCATCATTGGTGCCAAACTCCATTGATCTATGTGGAAGCATTTTGAAAAGAGGGTTTCTATGAGGGTCCAAGTGCAGATCACTGCATTATAAAACAAAACATTTGACTACAAAACCGATTTACAGCAAACAGACTACGGATTACAAACTCCAATGATCTTCAATCACATTACCACTTAGTCATGCCATGCTTGGCCAGATACCATTAACCCATTACTGTGAGCTACGGCAGTGCATATGCCCAAACTGTAACGAATGTTCTAGGAATAATTATCTTTATGCCTATTAGACTCATATTGGATGTCAGATTCTAAAAATATCTGAGGGTCATCCACACTGTATACTGAAGGCCATAGTCAAATTGGAATGGGCTGGAGGCAATACAGTGAGGGAGGAGAAAACTACAATCAACCAAGATGGTCTTCCCTAAAATAAAGGACAATATTTCCAATGTCTGGATGCCTATTTAGTTATTCCACTCAAGTTCATTCTTGGAAGGGGTGCATCTTGTCAATAAAGTCAAACCAAGCTCTTGCTGTGTAATAGGGTTTTTGAGGGTCTTTTTTGAGAGCCTCATTAAAAACAGACAGTTTCTCTAACCTTTTAGCAGAACCTGTTATCTGATGACGTGAATTAAAGTCTCTCAAATGACTAATAATCATATCAAGGCTGCCATGTCAGCTTGTAGATTTGAATAAGAGGGTCTGAAAACATTTGCATGCCTCGATGTGCCAGTGCTAAGAAGCTAATGTGATAGTGCTGTCATAAAGCACTGGCAAGACATGACTTAATGTAATCTGTCATGTCATATGCTAATCTTCAACCATTACTTGAGTGCTGTAAGTAAGTAGAAAGCATTTGGGAGAAATCCTTTCCAATTTCTCTGAGTACCACTTCTGCTGCTGGTCAGCTCAAATGGGTTTTGTGCATTTAATGCAGAGCTCAAGTCAAGTTGGTTTAGGTCACACTTAATTAACTAGCACACTGATGGGCTGGGCTGTTATAGCTTTATGGAAAATGGTTATTTCAGAGACGGCCCAGCAAGTAAATATTTCATATGCTGAAGAAAAAAGGGAAAAGGACACTTTCTCAGGCCTTGATAAAGAATATGTTCTTTTCAGAGAAAACATTTGGAATCTTAAGATATCCTCTTGGTTTCTACTTGCCTCCTTCTACATTTGAGTAGGGTTTATAGAAAATAGATAATAAATAATTAAGGACGTTCCTCTCACCCTGGTAGCAAGAGCTCCTCTGTTCACCAGATAGGGACTAATCACTCAAACAATAGAGGCTGCTCCAACTCTAAGTCCACAGAAACAGAGGGCAAGTGATCAAAGAGAGACATCCACTTGGCACTCTTTAACAAGATGACAACATCTCTCAATATACAGTCAGTAGGAGAGTGATTCTTAGGGCTAAGCACAGTTTGTGAGACAGACAATGAGTGAGACTAGAGAGACTGACAAACTTTTGCCCAATTTTTTTAGGAAAGTGTGCATGAGATTGTGATTCAAAATATGTAGGTTATTTTTATCAGCCACACTGAGTCAAGGAAAAAATTGCTTAAGAACTCGAAGAACTGCCTTCTGGTATAACATTTTTGAGGATACTGAGCAGATGGCACGAGATTGGCCCCAAAGATTCTGCCTGAATTTCCCAACATTCCTACGAGGCCTGCTATTGGTAACCCTAGGGAGCCTTCATGCACGTGGGAACTGGCTTTTTATAGGCTCTAATTAGAAAGCACAGGCAATTTTTACCTACAGCATTAAAAAGATGCTTCTATGAAATATTTTTTCCTTGACAAATGTGTGTCACATTTATACAGGAAAATGAATATGAATCAAAACTGATAGAGATGTGAGGTTGTATTTTTTTCTAGTCAAAGACTCTGTTAAAATTTGGGGCTATCACTCAAAAAAGGAAACACCTTATCACAAAAGTCATGTGTATTGGCATTACTTACACCTCTTCCAGAATATCTTGAGCATTGATCATAAGTTGATAGTCACCTAGCACAGCTCCATCCTCCTCTGTGTCTGCTTACAGCATTCCACCTGGCATTTCAAAGAGGTAAAGGATGAAGGTGATTCTTGGTGTCAGTGAAATGTGGCTTCTTATCTAGAATTCTGCTCTTGACACAACTTAATCATCAGGGAGTCTGTCTAAACTTTTCAATGATTTTTCAGTTTGAGGACTGATCAGATGACTTTGTTGGGCTGATTAGAAGCTGGTCTCATTGGCACAGATTTCTAAGGACAATCATCATTTGGACCAGCCATTTCTCAGAGCACTTTCAACTCAGTCCAGGCCTCTTGCATTTGTATATTGCTAGCTCTGTAAAAATTCATTATTATTAATAAGAGAACAAAGTAACACATTCCTAGGATTTGAGGTCAATGGCTCCACTTTCCAAATGAAGGCAGTAAAATGCCTTCCAAGTTCTACAGGGACATATGAGCTTGAGTGTAACATCACAGAAGTCTGTGTGAGTAGGTCTCAGAAAATTATACTCCTTAATAACATTTAGCCAAAGCAAGACCCTGCCCCTTTTTCCATATCTTTCTGTTCCTGATAGACTATCCAAATAATCTGTTTGGGTTAATTTTTTCTAATTGCAACAATTCCTGATGGCCTCTCAAATTTCTGACTCCACCAAGTTCCCTACCTCAAGATTTTTTCATATTCACTTCTCCAGTGTTCACAACTCTCTGTGGCTTATGATCAACCTTCTCACACCATCCCTTAGCCCTCTCTCTTAAAAAAAAAGTGTTTTACTATCTTCTCTTCCCTATTACTTCTTAGGCCATAACTTTTGCCTGAGTATGACATTCCTTTATGAAGCTTCAAATTATATTCCTTCCCATTATTAAATTAATATTTTCCCAAATCACCTAAGAAATATTTCTGGTTAATTCAGCCAATTACTAATATTTTCATTGATTCTTTTCATTGAATCAGTCATTCAATTTAACACATGATTAAGTTCCTCTATTGTGTCAGGTGTTTTGCTAGCCAGTAGTGATGGTGATCAAGTAAGGAAATGGTTCTCATTCTTGTATTCATTTTGTCTAAAGTCTTATGTAAAAAGTACAAATTATGTTGGGTGTATACTCTTCCATTTGACTTTTTATATTATATGCTCCTCAAGGGTCTCATGCAGAGAAGGCTTTTTAGCCAAGCCTACTATTTAATATATCAGTATATTCTTTTGTTCCTCTCTACCTACTGCCTTCTGAAGCAGCATGGGCAATTTCAATTATGTGGAAGTGCTCAGTTCAGTTTTGAAAGGACTCATTACCCTTTAATTTTAATGTGTATATAATACTGTATAAAGAAGTATAGAAGATAAAAATGAATCATTACACATGTTCCTCCTGTCAAGTTGTTTGCAATCTTTAGTAGAAGGTAGTACTTTATATATTAGATAATCAAATAGTTCAAAGACAATATGAAATAATGTGCCAAAGTGAACAGGTATGATAGAGATGAAACATATCTTTGAGGACTACAAATAGTAGAGGAAAGAAATGAGGACTAGCTAAAGTTTTTCAGAAGATTCTCACAGAATATTGGTGGGAGACAATAAAGTGATCCATAAATTTCTGCAAGTTTGTTATGAATTGAGTTTCATCAAAGGATATTAAGAAACCATGAAGGTCTGATATGGATCTTGGTGGGATAGAGAGACACAAGAGTAATCAGTAAGAAGATGGGATCTTTCATGTGAGGGGATCAGAGGCAGGGGCAAAGTAAACTGTAAAGGGACCTTGGAACTCTCTGAGATCATTGTACAGTACTAGATTTACTACTCTATCTTTAAAATTAAACTTCGTATCATCAAAAATAAAAAACAGAACCAAAAGACAAATGGCGGAAGGCATTAAGGTACCTAATGTTGGCTCACCAATTATGATTTTAAAATCAAGACAGGACCACTTCCGTATCTTATGTAGTTCTAAAAAATATTGTCTAGAATTTATTAACTTACTCATTATCTTCCTTATTAAGAATGCTGATTTATGGCTAAGCATAATATAAACTCTTAACCAATATCTGCTCTTCATTCTTAATTAGAGAATTTAGGTTTTGCTGAAGGTTCACTGGTAAAGGCAGCTCATTCATTTCTGAATCAAGTTTTTACTCTTTAGAGGCTATTGTGTCTCTGCAGCCCCTTGTCAGCTTCCTGTTGGGTTTCTGTCCAAAAACTTAATTGTTAATGACTCCCAGCTGTGCCACAACCATGCTTATTTAACTCCTTCCTTCCTGGCTTCCAAATGGTATTCTGCATTTGAGAAATCAAGTCCCCAATGTGGGGTTTTGATAGAGACGTGAAATTAATAGCCAAGTAGGAAGATTTGATTGGAGAGAGTGCATAGGAATCATACCAGATCCAAAACTGTCATGTTTATACCTCTGTTATAGTCTCAGTTTGAAGTGAATATGTGAAGTTTTACCTTGAATCTTGAACATCAATTACCTCTTTTCTTGATCTCTTAAGTATTCTCAACTGACTTTTAAAAAATATTTATTTGCCCTAGCTGGTTTGACTTAATGGATAGAGCCTTGGCCTGCGGACTATAGGGTTCAGGGTTCAATTCTGGTCAAGGGCACATGCCCAGGTTGCAATCCCCAGTATGGGGTGTGCAGAAGGCAGCCAATCAATGATTCTCTGTCATCATTGATGTTTCTCTCTGTCTCTCCCTCTCCCTTTCTCTCTGAAATCAATAAAAATATATTATTTTTTAAATTATTTATTTAAGCATCTGCCTCCTTAAAGCTGTTATCTACATTCAGTTCCTACTGCCAATTCTTCAGCTCCACCTTCGCTTCCCCATGTTGCCTTGATGAGCTATGATCTTTCATGATCTTCAGCTCAAACCCCCAATGAATGCTGCTGTCAAACCCTATCCATATCAGTTTACCAAACAAGCTCAGTGCATCTTCATACCAGGGAAAGGCTTTTTTTTTTTAACTTCTGCACACATTTTCTACTAGTTCACGATGCAAAGTGATGTCTTTGGTTAACACAGACTAAACTGGTTTCATCTTTCATTCTGTGCTTTTCATAATGAGGAGCTTCTTTCTTTTTTATGGTTCCTGCTAGAGATTAGGAGTTTTCACTACCTCTACTTCTTGTTCTTCCTACTTCCTAGTTCCAGTCTTTCATGGTCTTCTGAGCCCCAGGTCTTCTAATACTTCTGTTCCAAGTCCTGATTGGCAGCCTTCATCAAGCTCTAGTGGCTTGGGATGCCTATGCAC
Source organism: Eptesicus fuscus (assembly GCF_027574615.1). Lineage (NCBI taxonomy): Eukaryota > Metazoa > Chordata > Mammalia > Chiroptera > Vespertilionidae > Eptesicus > Eptesicus fuscus. The sequence goes on from NC_072481.1 coordinate 65,356,579, forward strand.
ACAGTGTGCCATTTCCCCTTGCTATCCACACCATGATCTGGACCCAAACCCTCAACTCACCACATGTTTCATTCCCTTCCCAATGATCAGAATTTACTCTCAGTGGTAAGAAGCCACAGGTTCATCACCCTCGGAAATGACCAGTGACCAGATTAGGAGTTGGCTATTTAGATAATCACAAACTTCCATGTCTTTCCCTTGTAACTTTGTCTACTCAACATTTCCTTCAATATTTTTTATGATAACTTCCCTTGAGGTATTCTCTCAATACTGGAGGAAGAATGGTACTAACATCTATTTGTTAATTCAATCAACATTTATCACCTACAATAACTAGTATCTATTATTCTGTGTGGAGCACTAGACTATAGCATTTTATGTGTTTTTATTTTATCTTCATGTAACTCTATTGGGTAAACACTATTAGTATTCTTCACATTACAGAGAAGGGCGGCACAGAGAAGGGAAGTAACTTTTCAAAATTACCCAGCTACAGGGATTAAAGTGAAAAAAACTGTAACTGCAGAAACCATATGCTGAAGTAACTGCCATGAACAAAAAAGTCATAGTTCTTGTCCTCCTGGAATTTAAACTCCAGTGGGAGAAGCCCATATTACACAAATTGTTACACAAACAATTATTTAATTACATGTGTGGGCTCTAAAGACCATGATGGCATAAAACATGAAGACCTGATGTAGTTTAGGAGTTTATGAAGTCTTCCTCAATGTAGTGACATTTACATCGAAACCTAAAGGACTCGAAGGAGTGGAATTAGGGTCATGATGAGATGATTATTTCAGGCAGAAAAAATAGCAATGAACAAAAAACAGAAAAATGTCTGGAGCTACAAAGAATTCAATGAAGACTAGTATTAGCTAAATGTTTGTGACCGAGGAAAGGAAGTGGTATGAAGTAAGGCTGGAATGATGGGCAAGGACCATATCATGTGGGCATTGTAGGCCCAGGCAAAGATTTCGGTCTCTTTGAAAGACAATGGAAAACCACAGAAGGTTTTTAAGTAGGACAGTGACTTAGTGACTTAGATCTACTTTTATTTAATCCTTACCTGAGGTTATTTATTCCATTGATTTTTAGAGATAATAGAAAGGAGGGAGGAAGGGGGAGAGAGAGAAACATTGAGTGCTTGCCTCCCATATGCACCCTGACCAAGGCCAGGGATCAATTCTGCAACTTAGGTGTGTGCCCTTGACCAGGAATTGAACCTACAACCCTTCTGTGCATGGGCTGATGTTCTAACCATTGAACAACTCAGGCCGGGGCTAGATTTACTTTTTAAAATTGGCACTTATCTGTATAATAAAAGCCTCAGTGACCTTAATGCAGAACTACCAGAACAACTGGTCTCTATGATGCACACTGACCATCAGGGGGCAGACGCTCAATGCAGAAGCTGCCCCCTGGTGGTCAGTGCACTCTCACATGGGGAGTGCAGCTCAGCCAGAAGCAGGGCTCATGGCTGGTGAGTGCAGCAGAGGTGGCGGGAGCCTCTACCACCTCCTCGACAGCGCCAAGGAGCAGCCAGCTGATTGGTAAGGAGCAGCCAGCAGGCAGGCGGTAAGGAGCGAGGGGTTCCGGACTGCGAGAGTGTGCAGGCCAGGCTGAGGGACCCCCCTCCAGTGCACAAATGTCATGCACCAGGCCTCTAGTATAGAAAATATAAGAGACAGTAGGAAACAGAAATGGTGTAACAATTATGTGGAAGTTTTAATTGGCCAGTGATGTTTCATTATAATACCTGTCTTACTGATGAAGAAACTAAAGTTCTGAGAGTCTACACCACTTGCTCAAGTTGACACAGCTTGTGTTAAAGCCAAAATTTGAATCTAGCTCTGTCTGACACTCAAGTTCACATTACTTTTCACCACATCAAGCTTTCACTTAAGCTGCTCTACATACCTGATTCTTAGCACACCGTGAATTTTAACTCTTGTCTTTGAGATCAAATCTGGTGGGGTTTTTTCTGCATTACACTCTCTTGCTATGAGCCAACAATATCTTTCAAAATGATCCATCTTTATGATGAAAATAGGAACAAGTAAGTCTTAAATGACATTAGTTATAAATGCAATGTATGAAAATACCTCACAGGTTTATTATGAGGTTGAGAAAATATGTATTAAAACACTTTATAAGTTGTCAAGTACTAAAAGTAAGGCATTACTGACGTTATTTATATAGGAAACCAGACCATGGCAACTTGTCCAGTAAGTGAATATTAAATTATTTTGATATCAGTTGTCAAAAAAGCTCACAGATTTTAAAGTGTCAGTGTATTTCAAATTTTTGCAAATCATGAGCAGTACTGAAGAGAAGTAGTTGATATCCCAGTCTCCACCACACTCAATTATATGCCCATTCAGAGTTCAACTGGCTAATCCTCAGTATAGCTGTTTGTCCTAGAGAAACCTGTGTGTCCCAGAATGCTGCCCGGGGTGCCATTACTTCTATTCTATGAGTCAAAGGCATTAAAACAAAACAAAAAACAAACAAACAAACAAACAAAAAACAATAACACCTGAAGCTGAGATTTATCTTTGCAATTTAAATTCTCAAGGAGAATGAAACATAGGTACACAGACCCAAATTAATAGTCATCTTTCTTCCATTAGACAACTTTTAGAGTCTTTCATATGATTCTATGCTTTATTATTAGCCCATTGCTAAAGATACTTTTGGTCTGATTTGCTGTTTGTCAAACTTCAGATCATAACCCATTGGTGGGTGGTGAAATATATTTAATAGTCATAAACAGTATTTTTAAAATATGAAGTAGGCCCTGACCGGTGTGGCTCAGTGGGTAGAGTGTCGGCCTGCGGACTGAAGGGTCCCGGGTTCGATTCTGGTCAAGGGCATGTACCTTGGTGGTGGGCACATCCCCAGTGGGGGGCGTGCAGGAGGCAGCTGATGGATGTTTCTCTCTCATCGATGTTTCTAACTCTCTATCCCTCTCCCTTCCTCTCTGTAAAAAACCAATAAAATATATTTAAAAATAAAATAAAATAAAAACACGGTGTCTTTAAAAAAAAAAAATGAAATAGAAGAAAAAGTATCCAAGTGTGTTGTAGATAGCCAGCAGTATTGCTTTAGGAAGCTTTCATTTCAGCCATAAACATGCATGCCTGTGTACTGGGCCATGATAGAAAACGTTTTCCTTACTGTAGGTCACTATCAATAGAGTTTGAAACACACTTGGCTTTAGGAAAAAAAGCTGGTGTCTTTACACTTTTGTAGGATGGACTTATTCAAGCCTTAACCCAACTTCAGGATGGAGAGGTGGTTGTAGGCTATACTTGCTTCAATATAAGTATTTCTATAGAGGTTTTTAATAACTACACCCATGGAGAAGGTGGTAAATGGGGAGGTAGTGCTACCCAACAACTGTTCATGAAAAGAACCTTGAACTTATTGCTCCTCTAAGGTGGGTAGAGGGAGTTTTGAAAGCAATAACTCAGAAGAGTTTATTCCTCAACACATGTAGAGGAGACACCATGTGTGGGGCGCTGGATTTACATGTTTATTTTACCCATTTACTAAACACCTGTACAGCACTCACAATGTGCAAGCCCTGTTCTCTGTTCTCAGTTTCACAGACATTAATTAGTGTGACCTGTGAGTAGGCATTATTGTTAGTCCTCTTTTAAAGAAGAAGAAATTAAGAAATCAAGTAGATAAGGATCAACAAAGGGAATATTCTTAACAGATAGGTTTTGCTGCTTTAGTGCTTCTCCTTAGTTCCCATAACTGTCAACAACAGTAAGGGATTTTACCATTGATTCCAGTTCAACTTTCATCCCTAAGTCAAGATAGTTTGCATATGTATGTATATGCATGTGTGTGAGCATGAGCGTATGTGTGTGAATATGTGTCCAACATGTAAGCATTCATGAGTGAAAGTGGTAGGAAAGACACTTTTAGAATTCTACTGTTGCTCTGGCTGGTGTGGCTTACTTGGCTGAGCATCATCCTGGGCACATAATGTTGCTGGTTCAATTCTAGGTCAGGGCACATGTCTGGATTGCAGGCCTGATCCCTGGTAGGGGACATGAAGGAGGCAGCTGATCAATGTTTCACTCCCACATCACTGTTTCTCTCTCTCTCTCTCTCTCTCTCTCTCTCTCTCTCTCTCTCTCTCTCTCTCTCTCCATATATATATATATTCCTGCTGTGATGAGCTTAGAAGAAAGCCAATTTGCACTAGACTGCCAAAAAGCAATAGCTTCCTATCCTTCCTCTGGCACCCTGTTAACCTTTCCTACATCCTGATTAAAATATTAACAATAAAAAGTAAAATCGTGGGCCATAAGCTCCTGTCTCCCCTCTCCCCTCCCCTTCCCTCCCCTCCCCTCCTCTTTCCCTCCCCTCCTCTTCTCTCTCTCTCTTTCCTCTCTCTCTCTTGCACACACACACACACACACACACACACACACACACACGCAAGATTCAAAAAGTTAAAATCCTCTGCGATGGGGCACAATTTTTGAAGTAGTTAGACGTAATCTGAGGAGTAAAAGGGGAAGGTGAGAAGTGATTTGAAGAGAGGGAGGGCTCACATGCTGACCAGGTTTTATGAGGCCTTGTTCTGAGCTAAGGAGGAAGAACAAAGTCTTATGATTTGGGTACAAAGAATTTTCTAGCTTTTTAAAAATGTTTAAAGGTATTAAAAAGAAAGCAGACAGAAGATAACAAACACCATATGGCTAAGAAAAGAGAGAAACTATAGGGAAAAGAACTACAATTGGGTTGATCAATGTTTATAATGTGGATATTACTGATTTATATTTTGCGTGTGAAAGTATTACACAGTGTCTGTTAGAAGAAACATCGTGTACCCGGGCGTCCTTTGCAAATACAATCCTTTCCTGTTTTAAGGTTAACAGGAAAGTGTCATGTGAGAAAGGACTGAGACTTTACCTCAGGTGAGAGTGGAGCGAGAATAGTACTGTTTGTGTCCACAGGAAAAGAAAAGATAGGGGAATGCCCAGAGATCCCAAATTTCATTAGGTAAGTTAGTAAAACTTGGTTATTATTTTTACATATTCTTTAGTGTCTATAAGGTGATATTTCAATATGACAGCAGTTTAGACCTAAGTCCTAAGCATATGGAGGGTGGGGAGAGTATGATAAGGGCAGGGAGGAGATGAGTCTCTGAGATTAGCCTGTCACTCCAGCAAGGTCAGATCAACTGGCTGAGCTTTCAGAAAACCTTCTAGGAAATCATGGTTGGTGATTCCCCTTTTTTCTAACTCTCTTTATATTTGTTTGTTTCACTGATGCAATTTTTTTCACTCAATATATGAGTTTATTGGATGAATTTCTTACCACCCACATTAGAGGGACAGCTCCTTAAAGCTAGGGATTGTGCAGTGTCCACACACACCGTGTCACGTCCTATTTGCATTAAACTCTCAACAAATGCTTATTGACCAAATGAGATGCAAGATCTCACAAAGCTCCTGGAAGAGGACTTTGCTGGAGATGGCACTTCTGTTGCTGTTTTGCTTTTGCATTGCTTTTAAAGGCTCTGCACATTCCTTTAGTTATGTCTCAGTCTTTGGGGATATTTGCAGACGACTACCCCTGCACAACCACAATTCCTGTGCCAAGTTGGCTGTGGGAACACAAATCAGGAGCCATGAGGGACAATTTATACACGAGCAGAAGATGATTGTCCCAAACTCATATGCAGCCTGTCTTGTATTCATTAATTCACTCTAATATGGATTCCACCTTTATGCTCAGAAGTCACATCCAGATAATTGACCTCTCAAAGGATGTTGGCCTGTTGCTTCGGAAGTTCCACGCACATCTTTCCTGACATTGAGGTGAACCACTTAGAAGTGTGTTCACCATAGACTACCAGGTCCACAAGCTGCTGTACTCACAGGTGTGGAAAGAAACAAGGGTGGCATAATCAGCTGTTATACTTATACTAGGGGCCCAGTGCACAAAATTGTGCACCTTGAAAGGAACTATGGGCCATGAGGCTGCGGTGGGTATAGAGGCAGGTCTCGGCCCATCCTTCGCGCACCCACCTAGCTCCTCCCGCCACAAACCTGGTCCCCTGTCTGCCAGCAGCACCGCTCCCACTGCTACTCCCATGTGCTGATGGCGCCGGCCCTGCTCACACCCACTGACTGCATTGAGCAATTAGGGCCGGTGCCAGCAGCGGGTGCAAGCTGCGGCTGCTGCCCCAACAACCCCTCAGGAGCACAGGGTGGTGGAGAAGCCCTGAGAGGTGATCAGGGCCAGCAGCCACTGCTTGCACCAGCTGATGGTGCAAAGGGATCAGGACGGACACCGGGCGCAGGCAGCAGGTGCGGGTGCCCAGCAGGATTGCGGTGCCCAAGAGCAAAGAATTTTCAGTAACCACCAGAGGTTCGCCCCGATGACAGCGACCAGTGCCCCGCCATGGTCTGGCACCCCCACTCACCTGCTCCACCATCATCCCGCTGTGGCCAACTCCTTCCATGTTCCGTGCACACCCCCTGGTGGTCAACGCACATCATAGCAACCGGTTGTTCAGTTGTTCTGCCGTTTGGTCTATTTGCATATTAGGGTTATATATATAGATAATGAATAAAGGCCAGTGATCCTGAAGGTCCTAAGAGGTGTGGTGTTTCCACACAGGCCATCCATTGTGATTAAGCTAGTGCTGGCTGAAGGTTAACATCAGTACAGATGGTGCGAATTACTTTGTTACTTAGAGGTAACAAGGTACATTAGAAGAGTGCAGAAAAATGTCACCAGTCCCCACTTAGTGTGTCTTCATACATAATGTCCTAGTATGAAATGTCAGTGTTGGCTTCTACAGGTTATCTGTGTGTGGATAATTTATGAAGTTATCTGGCTTAAAAAGGAGAAGTAGAACCTGAATGTACTTATGATTTTGTTGCTAACATATTAGGGTAATGGCATTAACAATAAAAAGTAATGGAGATGCAAAGAAGAGGTAAGGAGAAAAAGGAGCCCAAACTTGATACGAACAATTAGAATTCTAAAATCCCCTTTCCCCACATTCAACATCCATTAGGCTTGTAACGTTCTATAAGAGTCTCCCGCATCCATTCCTTCTCAGACAGTGTGGGTCAGCTTCTAGATCTGCCAGCTTTCTCCATGGTGATTTTGTTAACTGAGAACAAGCTGCAACCCAGTGTGTTGGGTGTCAGATCTTATGCTTTCCTTACATAAGTGCAGGGTGAGCAATCTCTATGTGCCTTCAAGAACATTAAAGTCATCCTCCCTGCCCACCTGCTTCTTAATCTTTTGTATGGCCTTTGGTACAGGGTCAGTTTAGTGTTCTTTCATTCATTCAACTATTATTTTTACTGAGTGTCTGTATTATAAGAATCTCTGTGCTAGGTGCTAATGATGCAAAGGTGAACAAAACACATTCCCTGTTTCAAGATGCCTCAGGGGGAGACAGATATATAAGCTCATAATTCCAGCATTATCTCAGTGTGTTTTTTACCAGGTTGCCATGGGAACACATTGGAGAGGCCCTTTCCCCAGTCTGGGGAGAAGATGGTCATGGGAGGATTCCAGACAAAGAGGTGTTGGGCAGTGGAAGATGATTTGAAATTAACTTGGGAACTGGTGGGAAGAAGGGAAAGGAAGAGTAGGAAAGGGGAGCTCACAGCAGTGATCAGTTTCTGCAACGGCTTAGAAGGGAGGAAAAGCATAACCAGTCTGGGGAAATGCAGAGAGTTTGATACGGCTGACGCATCAAGTGTAAGACTGGAGAACTAGACATAAAACAGAAAATGACGGGCATTTAAAGTCCCAGCAAGAAGTTTGGACTTATCCTGAGGGCCATGGGGAACCACTGAAGGGTTTAAGATGGGGACTGAGAGGTCTGATTTGCATTTTATAAGTCTCTCCAACTGTAGCATCAGGAACAGATTGGAACCAGACAAGAGACTGACTAGATGGCCCTCATAGTAATCAGAGGAGAATGTTGAGGGACTGGCCCAAGGGAGCAGTAGGGGGATGTTGAGAAATGGTAGACACAGCAGGATGTGGTACCAATTGGATGTGGGATGCGAAGAAGAGGAGCCAGGGAGGATTCCTGGGTTCTGATGACAGTGTCCTATCTGCTTCCCTGTGTGCTAAATCCTTGAGCTCTGCAATTACCACTAGAATTTTATCTTTCCTTTTCCTCTCATTTCATTATTTTTATTTTATTTGTTCTTCTTTTATAGGAGAAAATAACATTAATTCAGCTCTTGGCTGTAATATTCTTTCTAACTTTAAAAACCAATAACAGCACTTAAAGATGAGCCTGGCTAGTAGAAGAGTTGGGAAAAAAATACTATTAATTTTTTTCAGGGGGAAAAACAAAAACCTATGCCATATGCAGAAAAGTTTCCAATTAGGTTAATGTACCTTAAACTGTATTAGTAATTAAGTGCTTTGGGTATTAAAATACCTAATCTAGCTTCAGGCTGTTTTTGATAAATCCTTTGACATTTTCCCAGTTGAGGGGGAGAGACAAAGCAGAGGAGGGCCTCGCCGGGGATTGCAGAGCTCTTGGCTCTATTCCCCAGCTTTTAGCAGCTTACTCTGTGACATTGGTAAGGCTGCTTTAAGTCCCCAGCCTTGAGTTGTCCTATCTGGCAAAAAAGAAAAAGAAATAAAAAAAGAATATGACAACATATAAATAACTTCCCCTAATGCAGGGCTTGGACCTCAGTAGGATAGAACTTTTTGGTAGGGAGCTAATTTTGGTTTGTTTTTTATGTTATTTATTCTATTGAGGGACATATTAATCTGTAAGTAACATTATACTTGATATTTCTGGCATGTGTATATTAACGTAAGGAATTGACAGATTAGCAATCCAAGACATCCATACAAGATTCATGGAGCTATAGTAACTCAACCAAGTCATCAAGAGCCTAAGTTCCTTCTGTATTCCCATTCTGATATCTTTAGTATTTGCTTATAGCCGGATAGAGGCTATACCTTCCATTGTCATGTGTATATTTGGCAGGAAAAAAGGTGAGAAGTTTGGTGCCGGCTTCATTCCTCCCATTTGTCAGGAAGCAAACCACTTTCCCAGAAGCACTGCCATAGCTGCCATGGATTCCCACCAACAGAACAGCAACCTCCCCATCCTCTGCCCAGATCCCAGGGAAGCTGGGAGAGTGAGTGGGAAAGCGCTGCGGAGCTTTTACTGCTTCCACAGTGAAAGGGGGCAAGAGAGAAGGGGGGTGGGAATAGGTGTTGAGTGAGCAAATCAACAGCATCTGTCACACCTGCTAAGCAGAGCACCATCAAAAGCAGGAGAGTGGATCATTTCTCAGGAAGGAAAGCATCGAAGGTCAGGCTGGAGCAGAGGCTCTGGAAAGGCAGCCCCCACTTGGAAAATTGCTTCAAATTTGGTGGGAGCTTTGAGTAATTTCTTTGGTCCAAATTTGTGAAAACCTGGTCCATCCCAGAAAGTGAATTACAGGGAAATCTGATTTCTTATCTGGCAGGTAGACCTAGCAATAAATATAAAGCACAAGCAGAGAAGGGAAAGGGAGAAAGCTATATCCACAAAAATGGGAGCCAATTCCTGAAGAAGCTTAGTTAATCTCTGACCCTTCACACTTGTTCATTGTGGGGTGTGATGGGGAGAGATGCAGCCCAGGAAAGAAATATCAAATTGCTTATTTGTGTGATGTCCTTGAGAGAGTTGCTGACCTAGCATTTGGGGACACAAGGGTAAAGGGACAGTACAGTTGAATATGTTCCTGATTCCCACATTGGTTGGCCATCCAATGCACATTGATCCTCTACCACTTCTCTGAAGGAAGCCTCCCTCCGCTTATAATAAGACGTTAGAGCTTGTTTGTGTGTTTTCTCCATCAAATTGGAACAAAGTCTCAATTTTCCTTTTCAGGTCATCATTTAACAAGATTTATTGTTCATGCTTATATGCTTCAGGCAGCCTATTAGGACATTAGTGAAAATCTGCCCACCGCTATTTTTTTCTTCAAATCTGGAAACTAAACATGCAGAGTTGCAATTTCTAATTCTAGAGAGGAGGGACTGCTCCCTGGTCTGACCACCCACCCACAACCCCTCTGATCCTTGGCCTCTGATCCCTCAAATGGAAAGCTTGGACTGCGCTGTGGCTGGTGTCTCAAACTACAGATCACCTTTCCTTTGAAACCTCACCATTATGTCAAAAACCTGTTTAAAAGTCAGCTTTCTTAGATTGTCACCTCGCCTTTCCTCAACTGAAATGTTTTCTCTAGGAGGAGATTGTGTGTGTTTTCAGATGCCCCGGCCTGGCTCAGGGTCCCAGGTAGATTCTGTGGGGCAGGGTGAAACATGTAACTCTCACATGCTAGGGTAAGGCAGGGGCTCTCAGCCAGAGCTCAGTGAGAAGAAGCAGACTCCTTAGCTGCTGAAAGTGAACTGGCAACTCAATTTCAAGGACACAGGAGAATTACCAGGGAGGCTCTGACTATAGAGCAAAGCCTTGTCTGTGTATTTTTGCATGCATTTGTGCCACTACTAATCTGTCTGCTGGTGATGCAATAGTCCAGGTCCTTTACTAGATTGAGTGTATCCAGGAGAAGAGAAGCAAGCCCGCACACAATTAGGACACATTTGTAAGCAATGCAGCAAGTGAAAGTTGAGTTAATAAGCACCGAATATATTTTCATATCACTCTGCTCTAGGGACTCAAAGCCATATAGATCATGCTCTAAAAATCCATCACAGAGGCACCACGATGCCCTGGATGAAGTTTACATATCAATTGTTCAAGAGCTTCATCAACTCATGGTGACAGTTTCAAGGCCCCTGGCATCATGATTACCCAAATCTGTTTAACACAAAAGGCCTGATTCCACTCTCCTTCAATTCTTGCCAGAAACGACAGAAACACCAGAAGCAAAGGTAGAACAGGAATTCTAAAGGTATTCTCCTTGTGACTGGAACAGGGTATCGGATAGTCATTCCTTTCCCCTGCTGATTTCCTGTAGCAGGGTTGCAGAAGGAGGATGAAGTGGGGGCACAGTTCAGTATAGTTGGGTAAATAGAGGTCTCTTATGAAATGAGCTGGTATACTGCTTCAGTCCTACGTAGACAAATTAATGTGGTCGCAGTAACATGCCCTGGTCTTCTCTGAGAACTTCACCATCTAAGGGTCTGAGCCACAGCAATTTTGAAAAGCCTCTCAGGTGAGGGAATGAGCCTCTGTGAATCTATGGTTCAGGGTTAATTGGTACCCAGATCTGTAGTGAACTTAGGGAGAATGTCCTCCCTCTAGGAGTCTTCAAATGTCCCTCACATTCTTAGGACATGATAGTGTTATCTTGAGAATTCCTGACTCCTCAACTCAACCCTATGTCTTCTAATAGGTACATCTGAGTTAAATGAACATGTATTTGCCCTGATATATACCCATTTAAAGTCTAGAAAACTGAGGATTGGTACAAAAAGTTTTATTCAAGTCATTTGTCAGTTTTTGTTTGTTTGTTGTTGTTTTTTAAAGCTTGTCTATATTGTACACATTTTATTATAGTGGCTGAATATTTTTGAGTGATGAACATCATTCAGGAAGATGTAATTGCTTATTTATGGCTCCTTTCTGGACTGGTTGGTGATCTTGACTCTACTACTAGTATTGTACCCACTACTAGCCTTCTCAGTGGTCTCAGGGACCCTCTGATTTTTTCTGCTGTAGGCACTCCCAGACAGGCTGTTTGCCTGGCCTCTGGGGTTTAGGGCAGTAGGCTTTAGCTTTAGGATGAAGAGCTGCTAGAATTTTTTTTCTTTTTTCTTTTTGGAAATGAACATTAAAGTCTTACCTATCTAGGGGCAGTTTTACTGGCTGTTTTTCCTGGTGGCTGTAGCTCCCCCTGCTGCTCAGCTAGAGGCAAGAGAGGCCAAAGGAACCTGAAATGAAAGAAGTGAAAACTACCTGGAGTCAAGTGGGCCCAGAAGCCAGCAATTGAAGGCAGTTAGCTTCAGCTCCAGGGTCTAGTGCCTCAGACATGCCTGGAGGGAAAAAAGGCAATGATTCAGGAAGGCAGGCATGAGTCTTTGAGGTTGGAGGTGCAGCAAGAGAGGGGGATTACCTTTTAAAGGTGGCCCTACCAACCGTTGGTTAAAAATAAAAAATACAAAGAAAGGAAAACCTTGGTTTCACACCACTGTGATTAACTAGCAAGTCCTACCCTCTATCTTATGCTTTCTCCCAGATGACATTGCATTTTTGTCTTCTAATATCAGCTCTATCAGCTACTTGTCTGGGGGTGAGTTACATAATCTCTTCCTCAGTTTCCTGATCTGATCATATTTTTCATTGATGACTCAATGAAAAAAAAAAGTATATATTGATTGCCTGGTACTTGTATAGAAGTGGCCACCACATGTCGGCTGTTATTATTATTCTAGTTAGTATTATTTTTTTAAGTCATTGGTTCTCACACTTGGCTACACATTGGAGTCACCTGGGGAATTTTTAAAACTACTGATACCTGTCTACTAGTCCTAGATTCTGATTTCATTGATATGGGATATGGATAAGAGCATTGGAGTTTTTTAAAGTTCTTGGAGGGTTGTAAAACACAGGAAAGTCTGAGAACCATTGCTCGAGGGCCCCTCATATCCCTCCTCAGAGACCAATGTTTCACAAGGAGATGGTCCCTGGTGCTAGGTAGAGGGGCCTTCTGTAGAGTCAGACTAGCGCTGAAGCACCGAGAAATGCTCTAACTCTTTGCTAAAGTGTGGTCCCAGGTCAGGGTCAGCAGCATCTAAATCCCTTGGGAGTATTTTAAACTCTCAGGTCCCACCTCCGACCTACTGGATCAGAACCTTCACCTTCACAAGGTCCCCACGTGATCTTGATCTGCACTCACAGTCTCTTTGAAAAAGGCATGATCTAGCTCCCACTTTTTCTCTCTCTCTTGCTTTGGTTTCTTTTATTTTCCACGGAGAATAGTGTTGAGTGTTTGTGACGAGGAGATATCCTGGGGGTGGGGGAAGGAAACAAAAAAACCTCCTGATGTTTATTTCAATAATCTCTTCAAATTCAAATTCAAATCTCCTTAGAGTTAATTTTTTTCAGCTGCCAGATGTAGTTTAAGTTTTTAATACCTGTCTCAACTCACAAGCACCCACTTTATGTCTGCTGATAGATGTGTACTGGGCCTCTAATGTAGATTCTAAAAATATTCCTTCCAGGACTAGTGCAAATGCCTCGATCGGGCCAGCTTTGGTCTATTGTTGAGCCAGAGTGTATATTTGAGGGAGGATCTTTGGTAGATCATAGCTGTGAGACCAAATTTAGAGAAACATTATTAATTAGTAGAGGTTAAGAAAGGAATAAAGTCCTCCATTAGAACCTAGTCATTAAGGTTAATAGTAAACCATATAATGAATGGAATGTTGGCCCTGTGGACAGGTTCTCAAAAACAGACAACAAATGTTAACCAACATGTGGGGAGACGGGACAGAAGAAAAGGAATGGAGTAGAGTGAATGACTTAGAAAAGAAAATACATCTCAAGAGGAATGTAGCTTCTATATATTGGCCTAATTCTATGACATTAGCACTTATTCCTCCCTGCCTCCCAACTTCCAGGCCTCCTTCCCTCCCTCATCCATGTTTCAAAAAGAAAAAAAAAATTAAACATGAGTTTTAAAAGATACATATTGAGATAGAAATAATACAAGAATTACGATTGCTGTCTTCACTTTTTTCTCTCATATTCTTTCTAGAGGCACAATGTCCTCTTTATGAGGCTTTTATGTCCATAAAAGATTCAGAGGAAGACACTGAAACCAAATCTGTAAACGTGCAAGGCTCCTGGTTTGGTGGGGCGGGGCGGGGGGGAGGAAAGAGTGGGGGAGACACAAATTGCAAAGAGCAGAATAATCAGATACAGAGGGACTTTGATCTTCTGGAGACCTAAGCTAATAGATGTTAAGTGCAGTTCAGTGGAAGTAATAACCCATGAAGAAAACAAAATCTACAAAATGATAAAATGCTGCAGTCTACTGATCAAGGAAGACATTGGAAAATTACTATGAAAGCATCCTTAGCCCAGCGGATCCAAGGTGAAGAAAGGGCTGCGTCTGCCAACCAGCAGCCAGACATTCCAGGCAGACTTAGCCGTCTCCCATTTTGTGGCCAGATTAACACTCTGTGGAACCTGAATGCTTTCTCACTGAAAAGGCATGAACTGGCACCATCATCACAGCTCTGGGCTTCACAATCTCTCCCAGTGACGCCACAGTGAGTCACCCCACAGCTGGCCATGTGCTCTGTGGGGGCATTCCGGGACCCTTGTTACTGGTAATCCATTAGTGCTAACCTTTTTTTTTTTTTTTTAACATCAAGATACAGGATGTGGTGAAGGAAAAAAATAAAATAAAAAACTAAATAAATATTTTTAAAAAGATATAGGACATATAAGATATCATTCAGTAAATTAAAATCTTACCAAGCAAACTATTTAGGGAGAAATTGAGAAATTGTGGACATTTAAATATAATTTAAAAATCCAGAAACATTATAAAAGGGAGTTCCTTAATGCAAGTTTATGTAAGTAACATTTTATTAAGTGTATCCATTTATTGAGCAATGACTGCACTATACACATTGTGCAAAATGGGGCAAAATTAGTCTAATCTGTCAATAGACCAAACTAAACTCTTATTATCTGAAGAAAATATAAAACTTGAAGCAGTTAGATAAGTTTACTCTGGACAGATGCTTTATTGTGAAAAGAATTAAAAACAAATGAATGATCCTCTCCCCCCTCAAAAGAAAACACCAGAAAATGTGAGTTAAAAGTCAGGAAACTGGGAGAAAATGGAGAATGCATTTAGAAAGCCACACCTTCCTACATTTCATGTAATGGCTAATTAAACATATGGAATACATTATGTGAACCACATATTAATGTGTTTGGATAGGGCGGGAGCAAACAGATGAAAATAAAAGAATGCTCTGCGGTTGTCATCCAGGCATGATGTGGACAAGCTCTGCTGGGCACAAGCATTGGCTCATCTTGGAGAAAAAGTGCACGAGAACATTTAAAAGCAACATTTTGCTTAGCACATTCTTCTTATCAAGAGGAAAATTGAAGTTGGCAAACCTCAGATAACAATATAGACTCGTATTATTGGTGGCCAAAAAGAAAAGATTTGTTCCAATGCATTTAAACCCTCCAGACGGTTTCCTCGCATTGAAAAGGACATTGGTTAGCATCTACCTGGACCCTTATTAACCGCTGTGCTGCCCTCCATGGAGATGTTTACCGAGAGGCTGGCTCCTTCAAATGAATTTTACCTGTGGGAAAAAGGGAGGCTGGGCCCACCTGATGCCTGAGAGACTTAATGGAATATTAAAACTCCCGGTCTCCCAACAGTAATTGGAAAAGGATATTTTATATAACATATGTATTTATTTTTTAAACAAGCTGAATCCTTGTTTTGAAGGCCTGCGGTACGGGGCTGGCTCCTCCTGCAGACAGACCGGGTGGTGAGGAGGAGATCTCCCATCCTCAGAGTTACCAGTCCAGGCCTCAGCCCGCCGTGTCCTGCTGCCTCTCACCAACAACCGTCCTTATCTATTATATGCATATAACACAATTTAGACTAAGCATGCTGAGTGGATTAACTAATGATTGCAAACCACTTTGGAAATAGAAAATAGTCTAGACGTGCCCGGAATTACTAATGATTAGATAATAGACTGTCCTAAATGTTACTTTTCATTCAAATAAACCTTTTCTTGATGATGAGAGTTGTGCCATTAAACAAAAGTCTTTTTTTAAATAGAGGTTTTCACGGTATTTTCATTTGAGTTGAATTTCTGTTCTTCAGACCCATATTTCTGCCAATTTCTATCTCTTGTGCTTTCTCTGGCACAACTGAAAGAACAAAGTTAATAACAGAGAAAGGACAAGCTTTAAAAAGTGCTGCATTTATCGTCAGTTGTAATTCTGCTATTAAATGGTCTTGGCATTTGGGACATTCTTCTCAATTTTTTTTTCTTAGAGGAAAAAAACTGAAAACTTGGAATTTATACTAAAAATAATCATTCTCTACCTTTTACTTTCTAAGTCTTTTCTCCTCTTGCATTCAGTGTTGGGCCTTCTACTCTCTATAGGATAATACAAGATAATGCTGAGCCTTTGTTTCCCCTTACCTTTTTTAGAAGAATCTCTCTCTCTCTCTCTTTCTCTCTCTCTCTCTCTCTCTCTCTCTCTCTCTCTCTCACACACACACACACACATGCATGTGTGTACCATATTTGTGTAAAATTATTTTTCACTCTGATTTCTGCTTGTGGAACAGATTGAATATTTTACCATCCAAAACCCACAAAGAGAAAACTCCTACTGTGGTCTTCATAATTTCCATTCAGTTGATTAGCCTGCCAAGTCCAGTGACCAGTACCGCCACTCCTGATGGTGGGGAGCATATGGTACTGCTGTGAATAGTTTTGCTCTCGCTGCTGTGAAATCCCACGCCCTCCCACAGAATGTGTTTGGAGAAGCAAATGGTAAGTGTCGCTGTTCAGCACAGCTCTGTCTCTGCCTGTGGAACACAGTCCTTTAAACAACAAAATGAAGCGACAACTGCAGGTCTTCACAGGCTCTGGTTTAGTACTCAACTCAGGGGTTAATGGTCACCCGTTACTGTTAACTACCCCTTTTCCTCTGGAAAGGAGGGTTAGCCTTCACACATCCTGGATTTATCAGGATCCACATGGTAAACCAAGTACCTATCATTTCTTTTTGTTTTCGTCTTCCTCTTTCTTCTCTTTCTAAAAAGAAAAGAAAAATCAAAGTGGGACACAATCTCTAAATTAAATTGGGACTCTGAAGAGAGCACTGCTCTTGGAGTTAGAAAGCCTGTAGTATCAAACACTAACTAGCCTTGTAACTTTGGGCACATGTTTGAATCTCTTCTGTGAAACAGATGGCATGAGCCCTTAACGCCCCTTCCAGTCCTAAGATTATATGTGTTTGCGTAGTCCAACCCACCCCACTGCTAACCTCATCTCTAGGAAATTCTCTTTCTAAATCACTCCACATAAGTTATTATCTTCTGTTATATACTGTGGCTTTCAGAACTTGCATGATTGCATGTTTCCAAGACTATTCATCTCCATCGTCAAGTGGTTCTTTCCGATGTTTAGCAAAGCTCTTTCCACTGCAATATAAGGCCACCCTTTTTCCTGTTTCTTGTGAAAACAGAGAGCAACTCTTTGGAATCTTGCTTTAACAACCTTTTCTTATTTGTGCTTACTGTTACTCTCACTCTTTTATGTGGTGGCCGATAAGATGCATGTTCTAATGTACTTATTCTCTCTTCTGCTCCTCCTCCAATCACGATCACCACTCTCCCGCTTTGCCAGCACAGGTGTATGCTGGGTGAGTGGCTGACTGGGGCTGTTTGGAGGCTGGCCTGTGCTCCAGTGGGTGCCACATTCGCTGGCGTGCGCTGGGAGGTAACAGACGTTCGTCCGCTGCTGAAGAGGGCTTTGGAAACTTGAGTCATAGACATGCTTCAGTGGAGGATGAGGATTTGCCCAGATGGGAAGCCTCAAGTGCTGAGACACTTGTACATCTACTTATCTTGAGTCTCAATGATGTTGTTTATAAGTGAGCTATTCAAATGGAGGGAGAAACCCACAGAGAAGGAAAAATAGCAGGTTGGAGTGATTATGTGCAGGAGGAGAGGCCCTAGTAGAAGTCCAGTGGGAAAGAAGGAAGGGAATAAAATTAAGAATGATTAATGACAGATCTCTAATGGTTTCATTGGATCCAAAGGGACAGGGCAATGCAGAAAAAGAAACACTTGATTATAGGAAAGAAGCATGAGTGTGAAGGAAAATACATCAATCTACGGATGTGGACGGGCTCTGAGGATGGGAAAGAGTCCTTCAAGAGCCAAAAGGCGCTTCTCCTCCTCCTATCCCCTGGAGATACCCTGGCTGGCATGGCATTTCCTCCTGGTCTTTGGGAAAATCCCTCCAGCTTTATTCTAGCCAGGCCGAACAGAGCAACTATGGCATTAAGATGAGAGTGAATCTGGATAATGAATTTCAACTTTCAGGAAAATTTAATTTAGGGACATAGGCACCCCCTCCTCCTAAATGTGCCCTTAAAAGTGCTATAAAGTGTGTGCGTGAGAGAGAGAGAGAGAGAGAGAGAGAGAGAACAGAAAACAGATTTTTAGTTGCATGAGACCCAGTTTTACTCTCCCTCCAACTCACTCACTCCCATTTCCCACCTCTTCCACATCAACTTTAAATTGTTATAATGTTTAAAGCTGCTAAATATGGGTAATAATAATATCTACCATTTATGAAGTTCTTAATGTGTGCCAGCTCTTTCCGTGGAGTTTCACATTTAATCCTCACAGCAATAGGCACAAACATTTACATAACACTTTATAAATGTCAGACAATATTCCAAGTGCTTAACATATATTAATGTAAAGAGGTGCCATTATTATATGTTTTTAACAAAGGAGGAAACGGAGGCACAAAGAGGTAAATAACCTGACCAGAAAGAGCCACTAAGTGGCAGAATCAGGATTCAATATTCATATCTGAGTTATCTCATTAGATTACCACTGCCTGGAACACAGTAAGCGCTCTTCCATATTGGTTAAATGATTGAATACAAAGCCTAAAGCATTACTATCTATGTAACATTAGACTTTCCCCCAAATCAAGAAAGGAAAACACCACTAGACAAGAAATGACACTAAAGAAATCATCCTTCATGCAACCATCATTCATTCAACATGTATTTATAGAGCACCTACGATGGGCCAGGCCTTAGCCTAGGTGCAAGTGCCACACTTTCTCTTTTGAGAGGGCAATGTCACATTACTGGCTTGAATACCTCCCATATCCAGGCAGGTTTGCCTCCAACTTTCCTCCCATTGCTAACACAATGGACCTGGCAACATGGGAGGGTGGTTCTGATCCCTTACAAGAGACTCTAAGCCTTATTTTGTTTGTTTTCCATCAGTCTTAGGCTTGCAGGACCCACTGGGGATAATGACTAAATGGTGGGGAGAGCATGGGGCCGCATGTAGCAGATCTCAGAGGGAGGGACTGCAAATTGGAGGCATTTTATTGTTTTCTTCTTTTTTTACTCTGAAAACTTTTCAAAAGGAGAGATCTATTTGAATGGTTTGCAAAATCCATCTTAAGGTCAGCTCTAATTAAGTTGGGGCCTGGCAGCTGTATGACTTCAGTGCTGTTACACAGCTGCCAAAGTTGAGTGAGGTGCCCACCTTTACCATCGGAAGTGAGTCCTGGGCTGCATGCACAGCTCCTGTAGCCACTCAGACCAACTTGGCATCTATGCGGTATGGGTTAGTGCCATAGAGAAAAGCTGTCTTACACTTTGGTTATAAGAGATGGAAGAGTTCAGAATGTTATGTTTTGGTAAATTTTTGTAAAATATGGATGTCCATTGTGTCACATAATAGGTACTCAAGTGACCTATTTATCTTTATTTCTGTATCAGGATATACTTTTAGGAACAGAAGATGGAATCAGAATAGTACTTGGCACATAACAGACTTTCAGTAAATTTGTGTACAATGAAAAGAACACGCGTCCAATGGCATAACAAAGAAAGTGAAGAATCAAAGAGACTCAAGTTCTGGTCCCTGGATTTTCTATTAATTAGTAAGATAAAAATATGGAAAATTATTTCTCTTGGACTCAGTTGTTATCTAAGAAATAAGTAGATTAGATGAGTTCTAAAATTTGTTACTGTTCTTAAATTGTACAGTTTAAATTTTTCTTAGAGGCAGTATTATGTAATCAAAAGAACAGAAACAAAGCCCAGACAGGATTTAACTCCAGACAAGATTTAACTACAGACTTTCTCACTGACCAACCATTAAAGCTTAAGCATGGTACTCAACATCTCCAAGTCACAATTTCTTTATCTGCGTAATAGGAATTTTCCAATGCATTTTGTAGGACTGCAGACAGGTAATGAGACAATAAGTCCATGTTTGGAATATAGAAGGCTTAAATAAATGATAATTTAAAAAATGAAAACCTATTGAATTTAAATTCTATTCTCCCTTGTAGAAAAGTGCTATGGCCATTCCAGATAGACTGAGTTAGTGGCTCCATTTCTCCCTATATCTTTGCTGTTTGACATGTGACTTTACTGGTACAGTCCTTTCCCAAGCCTTGACTCTGGGCCTGGATAAGTGACTTGCTTGGCCAGTAGGATGCCAGCAGATGTGATACAAGCAGAGTTTTGAAAAGCAATTGGACCCAGTCTTTTGTGACTCTGCCATTGCCATGAGAAGGACAATGCCTAAACTAAACCACAGGTCCTGAGAAGGGAACAAATGACACATGGAACAGAGCCACCTCTAGGCTAGGCCAGCCAAATCTCAGTTAACTCAACCCACAAAAGCTAAAGAAATGATTGCTTTAAGTCATTGAAATGTGGAGTGGATTGTTATGCTATAGTCTAATGGCACTAGCTAGCTGATATAACAGAAGATGGGAGTCATAGACTTTTATTTTAAAATTGGAGTTCATTGGTGAAATTTGAAAATATATTTACTTTTCCATATTGGGCAAATCTTCATAAAATATACACTTTTGGGTAAAATTTTGGGAGGAGAAGGAAGATAGAAATTTGCTAAATTATCCTTTTGGCTCAAATGAGAGTTTTAATGGGGTCTGAAGCATTTTAAATTGCTAAATTATTAACGTTTGAAAACTTGCCATTAGGTCTGAGTAGTCCAACTTTAATTTTAGATTTGGGAATTTTTAACAGGGAGGGACTTAATATGTGTGGGTCCAAATTTGATTACAGAGTATGTCTGTACATTGTTTAGTACTATTGTCATTTTGTAGAACCCAGACATTTTGGTAACAGTTCTGATCAGATTAATGAGGCTTTAAAATTACAGTATCAAAAGGTGGCCCTGGATGGGTCAACAGGACACTTTGTTTACAAGGTTAGACACGTCTCTTAGAAGGAAGGACTCTGGCAGAAACCAATCCTCTCTGAATAACCACAATTACTTCTTAAGTAAGTTAGTGTGCTAGTGTATAAAATAGAAGCCATGTTCTTCTAGGCATTAGGACTTGGAGGAGCTGGTAAGCTTCTTCAGGGCAGGGATGAGAACAAATATTCATAACACCAGGCATGCGATTGCTTAATTAGCAGAAAATTAACTCTGTTGTTGAAGGAGAACAAGTTAAAACCTGCTTCTCATTATTTAGGATCTAGACGAAATGTTACTCCACCAGGAAGAATGAATTCTTTTGCCATCTGTGTTCCCCTGGGACCTGTCAGGCCCATTTCCATGACTGACTGCCATGAGGCTGTAAGCTCTCAAGGACAAGAGACATGTTACACTCCTTGTATGTCCGCAATGTATACCAAGGTACCTTATACATAAAATGAGCTCACTACACTATGGTTAAATGAATGAATGATAACACTGCCTCAATTCTTCAATGAGGAAGTTGAGGGTCAGAGGGATGAACTGGTTTTCTGGAAATCACACAGCTGCGTAGAGCTGGGCATTAAATTTGAACTCAGATCCAGGTTAATCCACAATCTGTTCTTCTATAACAAACTTAGATTTTACTCCTGTGGCAATAAACAAAACAGTAGAAGTAAATTACATAGCACAGTAACAGATGTTGAATTAATGTTACTTACCTTTTTCCATGTCTTACTCTGTTACAGGAATTCCACCATTGGAGATTTATCTCTCTTCTCCAGAATTACTTTTTCTTAGAAGTTATCAACATATTGTTGTTTGAAGGAAGTGAAAAATAAACCAAGTATCCTAATAGTGTAATTGCTAAATTAATGGTGTTAAATATCAATTGGAAAAGTATATGGTCATTAATAACTATAGGAAGAATTATATGAAAATGCATTTAACAATGATGTATTTTTTAAAGTAACACTCTTTTTAAATATATATTTGCAGTACTATCACAATGCTTTCAAATCTAAACAAAAAGTAGTTATTGTAAAATAACAGGAAAGAAATGTTAGAAGCATGTTGGCAGTACTCATCTTTAAATGATAATGATAAGAGTGCTTTTTGCCATCTTTCTATTTTCCTGAAATTTTCAAGTTTTACATAAAAAGCATGTCTTACTTTTACATATTGAAAGGCTTTTACAATCACCTCTATAGTACCTTTTCTGTTTCCCAACCTGTCTTTGATAGATGGACCACAATCAGTTTTGCCTGTACTTAATCAATGACCCCATAATGTTATCATGGTGTCTGTAACCCTATATTGTACTGAGTTGTTTCATATTGACATTTCCTGTTACCTGACTGTGAGTTTATTTAGAGCAGGGATTGTCTGGTATTTTGGCCTATCTCAAGCACCTGGCTAGTCCATAGTTCATAGTAGGTTCATAAATATTTGCTAAATGAATGATATTTTTCGTGACTAAATTTATAATTTGTACTATGACCTCCATGAAAGGGATAGTAGGAGAATGTGTCCATTTATACCAGTATGTGTGTATTTTGACAGAGCCAGAGCTTGCAAACACTATAATACATGTTTCACATGTCTTACTTACTTTTGCACATTCACAAGTTAGAAAATAAAGCTCAAAATGCAATTGAGTTGTTTTCTCCCCCCCACATTGCTTTTTCTGAGTAATGATGAATAGTGCTTAATATGCATGCTTTTCTAACATAAAATCTGTTAATTCTCTGAATACAGGCAAAATGTATGGAAATTATGTCACATCTAATTTGTGCATTTTCTTAAAATTAGGATGTATAATATTTAGTTTCATAAGCAGAACAAATAATGCAATTAGTGTTTATTCTTTGACTACTCTTTTACTAAACAACTCAGTTAAAAAATGCATGCTACAAAAAAGCGTGTTTTCCAGCCACTGCTCCAAGTCTCCTATGTTAAACAAAGGCAGACCAACCTGAAACCTTTTGATAAATATGATGCTTGTTGTAACTGCAGCATTCACTTCGTATCCCATTTCTCCAAGTTCCTGTCAGCCAGATGTCACTTGCAATGCAAACACTAGAAAAATATGAAATAATAATTTCATACATCATCTATGTGTGCATGAGCCGGTCAAACATTCAATACAAATTCAAACTGCTACTACACACAGAGCAAATATCATCCAAATAATATTTAAAATGATTGAAAGGCTTTTGATTTGGAAGTGTATTCTCTTAAGCTAAGTGGTCCCTGAGACCATCTAGAAAATTCAATTGTTTCATTTTTAAAATGTTTTCTGCCCAAAATTATATCAAACCCTAATGTCTCAATAGAAACACATGGGATTGGATTGCTGACTGGGCGCCTGATGTCAAAGAAAAATCTAATTTCACCATGGCATTTCCTCATACTGTCTCACCAAAATACAAAAATTGATAAAATTGTAATGGATAATTTTCAGAAGCAGAATGTTAACCATTGGGAAAACATGAAGGGAAACTTAGCATTGTGGCATAGGAGAAGCAAAATGAAGGAAGGAATTGATAATAAATACAGATATACAATGCTCTATAAAAAGCATTCTTAAAAGCTTTTTCTTATCAAAAACAGAACTTCAACGTTAAAAAGGAGCTTACTATGAAAATGTAAGCTTTGGTGTGTTTGTCCATTTCTAAGTTTCTCTTCTCAAATATTTTCTATTTTGTAAAATGATATAGGGAAAAGGAAACACACTCTAAGTTATACTATTATATATGCATTTGCACAGTGTTGACTTCTATTTTTTATGTTAGCTACAAAAACAGGCATGTGTGCCCGCAGCTTCAGTTTGGAGATGAGAGAATAGCATTAGATTCAGCCCTGCTTCTTTTCACTAAGGCTCTAAACCTCGTCTCTTTCTGCTTGCTCTTTAGTGGTGAGTTTCCCTGCCTGTCTGGAGGTAAGAATGTTCAATTGCCTTTGCTTTAAGGAGGGAACTTAGTGCTATACAAAAAACAGGAGTTCAGAAGAGAGAGAACTTCCTACTAACCATGTGACCTTTAGCATGTCCTTTATCATCTTTGAGCTTCAGTGTTTTCATCTGTAATATAGAGATGATAATTTCCACCTTACTGCTTTCCTGAGATGTTTAGGAATATTGCTTTAAAGACCTCTGACATAATGCTTGACACAAAAGGAAGTACGGAAACATCATTTTATGATGATTTAACTTCTTTAAGCTTACAATACTTGCTTTCTTGGATCCCTGCCTTTTTTTTCATTCTTTCTTGATCATCTTCTTTACCCAAGCTGACAACCATGGGCAGGATTCAAATAAGTGGTGAGGGAAAGAAGAGGTAGCCTCATCACTGGGCAGATTTTCCAAGGTCACTTGGTCATCAGTGAGGAAAGGGCTGTGATAGCTGAACCACTGCCAAACTCAGGAAGTTACTGTGCAAGCTGGAACCATGGACTCAAGGCGTTGGGGACACCACAAGCCGGCAGGTGATTATCTTTGACAAGGAGGACTCTTCATCTTTGGAGACATCATCAATTTTCCTCACTCAGCACCAGTTATCTTGGTCATGCATCCTTTCTTCTCTTCAGCCCTCACACAGGGTCTGGGACCAGGTATATCTTTAATAAATATCCAGTGTTTAAAATTAAAGTTTTGTCTCTTGAGGAAGCTCATTTAACTGAATAAAACAGACTCTATGGATTAGCTAGGATGAGGTGACTTATGGTATAATTGCTGGTAGTATAGGATTTAGGATCAAACACTGAGTCTTAATTTCTTCAAATATAAAGTAGGAATAATAATAATAATTCCTACTTCATAGGGTTATTACAAATAAGATTGCCAGATAAAATACAGGACACTCCTTTAAATATGAATTTCAGATAAACAATAATATTTGTAAGTATATACCAAATATTGTATGGGACATCCTTATGCTGAAAATATCTGTTGCGTATCTGAAATTCAGATTTAACTAGATGCTAACTAGATTTTAATTTGCCAACTATGGCAACCCTAATTATAAAGACTAAATGAAACAATACATTGTAAAGCTATTAGCTTGGTGCCCATTGGATAATGGGTGCTCATTAAGTGTTCTCTCATTTCCCTCTTCCCTCTTGGGGCTGTTGTGCGATTAAATGCCTGGTACATAGCACCAATTCAATAGATTTTAGTGTACTTCCCCTCTTAAGACTCAGCCTCCAAAACATGTGCTCTATGCCTAACAAGGGAAGAAGAGCCTCAGCTCCATGCTTGGCTCTAGGATTGCCTTCTCTTTGCTCCTTCTCAGCACCCGTTTGCAGCCTGAACTCCAGAGGGTGTGGAGTGGTCCAGTTAAGAGAGCAAAGGTGAGGGGGCAAAGCTGTTAACACAGGTCTTCAATTCAAAGCAACTTACCTTTGAAAATCTGAATTTACTGTGGAAGATGTTAGAAATTCTTTAAATAGTGAGCCCTCTAAAGAGTTTCAAAACAAAATTGTAAAGGAGGATTTGATTTACAAAAACATAGAAGTAAGATAACATGCTCAGCAAAAAATCTGTTACCTAAAGTGTGTTATAAAGGCATTGCAAGCCGCTCTATAAAACCCTTTCTTGCTTCCACATGCACCCCTCACTCCACAAGTCAGCTTTATGGGGCACGGTTATTCAACTAAGCAGAAAAAGCTTTCTTTTTGCGACTATTGCCAAATGCCTTCCTGAGGTGGCTAGGCATGAACTTGGTTATTCACAATAGATACAAGAAAAGAAAGGTTTTAAGAACATGATTTTCCCCTTATAAGTCCAGTTTGTTTCCTCTCTGAGAAGCCGGAGATAGTGCATAGGATATGATGAAATGGAAATCTTTGTATGAAAAAAAAAAGGCTCTTTCAATGTGGTCTATCTGAGGATCAGCACATTTGGACTGTGTCCGATTCGCATTCCCAGACCTACAGCTGGCTCTGCTGGACCAGCGGCAGCTGCCAGCACCCTGGGAGAAGCCCCTTTCTGCCCCAATTCTGGGAAGGAAACACCTTCATGTTTGGAAAATCACTAAGCCTAAAACCTAGGAATATTTCTATATCTTTCCCCAAGAATCAAGTATCTGACAGTAGAAAGCAGGTACTGTCCACTTCCTTCAGCTCACATTCTCATGTAAACAGGCGCCCACGTCCGCAGCACCAGCTGCAGCTTCTGGGTGGTCCTGTAGGAAGTTCCAAGTGAATTGCAGTGCAGTCTTGTAGGCTGGTGGTCACACAGCTTGAGTAAGCATCTGTGGGAGAGAGCACAGGCATGCATGTTCTCTACACTCCGGTCTCGGGTGGAAAATCAAAGTAAAATCTGACTTCCCAGGGAAGATCTGTTCTCCAAAATTAAAAAACAAAACGGAACCAGGCAAAACCATAGAGGAAAACAGCGGGTGGGTTTTTCTGGCGGGCAACTCTCCATGTAAAAATTGGGGGGTTCAGCTTCCCCCTTCCTCTTTGGTATAAGGAAGTAGAGTCTTTGAAAATGCATACTAATTGATCAGTATTAGTGCATATTAATGTATGATTTTATGAGACTTTTCTGCATCTCTTCTCAGGAAGGTATAAAAGAAGAATTGCTCAAAGCCCCACCTCCACCACTTATTAACTGCTTAACAAGTTAACCTCTCAGTGTTGTTGAGAGAATATAAGGTAATTAATACATGTAAGGGTTTAGAACACTTCCTGTCATATAGTAAGCCCTAAGCAAGTGTTAACTGTTATTAATATAATTAAAATGACTTTAATAATTATGCTCTATATTTGTGTAGTGCTTTATAGTTATAAAGTCCTCCCACCTCTCTTTTGATGGATCTGTACTCAAGGTGAGGTGCAGTGAGACTGAGAAATCTCCATTTTTCATATTGGGAGAAGGGAAGATATAGGAATAATCAGTTGATTGTATGATATTATTCCAGTTAGAAAGGGTGGTATGTGTAACTTAAGAGGTGGCAGAGGCAAGTTCCACAAAGGAGATATTGAGATGGTTGCTGGGTTGGAACTGAGAACCTGACAAACTGTAATAGGACATAGGCAAGTGTTCAAGGGTGTGAACAGCAAGGGACTAGAAATGGATGGAAATTGAAAGAAGCATTTATAAGGAGCTTACAAATAAAAAGAAGAAGTTTAAATATGATTCAGGAGAAAAATGAATTTCCCTAACCCTACCTCTTATCCCAAGTCAGACAAGAATTTAAGAGTTGAATATATAAAATATTTTAAAAAGCATAGAGCTCCCAGAAGAAAAGAAATTGAGAAATTATTAAACATTTGGGGTAGGTTTAACTTTTTAAGCTTAGAATCAATACAACAAATTTTGGTGGTGTTCACACTTTCACGTTGGTACTCATGGACCAAATCAGGGAAATCAATTTCAAGGTACACAGGTAGCACTTCCAATAGAGGTTCTTTTCATCTCTGGATTTCATCTTCTCTAAGGACGCTCAGGCAGGTACTACATAATCTTTGGTACCCAATAAAAAAATGAAAATGTGGCCCTGGCTGGTGGTGCTCAGTGTTGGCCCGCCCACCCTAGGGTCTCAGTTCAATTTCCAGTCAAAGGCACAAACCCTGGTTCGATCCCCAGCCCCTGTCAAGGCACATGTAGGAAGCAACCAATCTCTCTCTCTCTTTCTCTCTCTTCCTCTCTTTTCCCCTCTTTTCCTCCCTTACTCTCTCTCAAAAAAATCAATGGAAAGAATATCCTCAGGTGAGGATTAACAACAACAACAAAAGGAAATGGGAAACCCTTGTCCAAAAAACAGAAAACAAATGTTATTAAACGTATTAAGTTATAAATTTTTTCCTTCTTGCATTGACATGATAATTTTTATTTGCTATTTAATGTCACTCTAAGTAAATGAAAAGTACAATTTTTTATTCTCAGCGTAAATTTGACTACTCACCTTTATTGCATAATTCCAGTTTTAAATTCAAATGTAAAAGTATTTAAATTATATACAGAATTACTGAAATTGTGCAATATTTTATTTTGCAGCTTGTACATGCCTATGTATTTTGTTATCAAAATAGTGAAAATGCTGCACGAAACTAACTCAACTGGTTTATTGCCCTTCTTTATACCTACGTGTACTACCAACTTGCTACTTTCAGTTTACCGATGACTAAGAAGTCACTAAAAGGAAAAGGAACTATGGGTTGCCCTATTATTTCTTTTCTTTAGATGTCATCACTTCCAAAATAAGTAGTTGGCTGACTCGAGGAAGTAACACCAGGAACAAAGGCTATGATATGGTTCCTTGATTGTTTGCATTTCTTAGAACAACATGGCATCTTTCTGTGTTCTATGTTTGAAGGAAACTCTGCTTGTAATGGAAAACCTGGCCTCCAAGGGATATCAGCAGCCCCTCTCCTTTGCTTATAAACACAGTTGCAGCACTCCTACCTGTGCTTGCTTTGAGTCTCCCTTAAGTCCCACACACTGTGTGTCCACTAGAGTTCTGTGCTCATGTGGCTTTGTGACTTCTATGAGAAAATGGGGAGGTAAAAGAAAGATGGGCACCCATGTTGCACATATGTCCTCTGCCCATGCACATGCTCCATTGTCCCTTAGGACTTCACTTACAACACACAAATTCAAAGTTTAAATTATTAAGAATTTCAAGAGAGTGTCAGCAGAGAATGAAACCAAGTAGGAGGTCCCATGAGACTGCATGGGTCACACACCCTGAAGCCAGCCATGTGCCTGGGTAAGGTTCTACTTTGTCTGTATCAGTCATTATACTCTCTTTGGAACACCCGCAGTGCTATTGTCCAAACAATTGTCACATGGTAGTTTCTACCATTTACATCTGTGCTGGTCTCTCTTAGACTCATCATAAGTCCCTGGAAAGAAAGAACTGGATTTTATAACATTTTGCATCTTCTGTGAATCATAGAGTGTCCTGTGTATACAGCAGATACTTATCATGAGTATGGATGGCGGTAAACACCTCACGCGATGTGACTCATGGAATCTCCAAAACTATGATTTAGTGGTATTTGTTATTCTTCCCCTGCTTACTAAATCCCTTATTATCAACTAACAAAGGAGTAAGGTGCCCTGGCTATTACTTGTGATGTCCCTTTTACATCCGTTATACCTTAAAGACTTACCTGCAATTCCCCCTTTCCAGTATGAGTAAACCTGGTTCTTTCCCAGTCCTGGAATATCAGCAGAGGAAATGGTGATGTGAGAACTGAAAGTGTGCAGGTCACCATACTATCTCAGTCCAAAGAATTGTAGAGAGCTTCTACCACCTCCAAGTAATCACCATGAAGAAGCAGTACAATAGGCAGCCATTGCCACAATCCTGAACATTTAAATCTTTCTGTATATAAGATACAAAGGCTATACATACAAACACTTAATCCTCGCTAAAAAATAGAGAGATGACACTGGTGAAAAAAAGACATTCTGTTTTGAGGCAAAAATATTTGACACAACTTCCACTTCCACCCCCTGCAGCCTGGGAACTATGGCAAGCCCTATAATAACCACCTAAGATGATAATGGGAAAAGATTCTGGAGGTGTAGGTTAATTACATCTATAGTAGTTTCTCCAAAAGGGGAGATTCCAATGCATTTAAAGGATCCATCCTAGGACTTGGAATCTATGTAGTAATAAGCGTAAAGCCAGGGAAGCCAAACAGTCTACCTAGACCTAGACCAAGGGGATGAGTGCAGGGCCTGACAAAGGAAATCAAACTAGAAGGATTATGATCCAGGTCAGTTATAGATGGCATCAGGCAGAAAATGAAATGATATAGAGTAGATAATTTAGCTGGGTAAATGGTTCTAGTGACTTAAAGGCACTGGGTCTGGTCACCTAGACACATGACCAAGAATATGTCAACATGGTCTCTGTCCTTTTGCTGAGAGAGTACACTCCATGGTATAGGCAGGGTTTATGGAAGGGCAAAATAATAATAGTAATAATAGGAATAATAATAATAAACCAAAGTCAAGGAATGCTATTCTTATACTTACTCACCATGAGTATCAGAGGGGGAAATCCACAGTGACTAAGGAAAAATATGAAAAATCTATTCAATGAAGCATATAATGAAAGTAAATTTGGGGGGGAAAAAAGAAAGCAAGGACTGAGGGAAGGAACAAAAGAAAAGAAGGAAGTTTCTTGCCTTGCACAAGGCCTGATACTTAGTAGTAAGAGTATTTGAAGTCAGTTGAAGATTAGAGAAAGTAGAAAGGAAGAAAATAAGCAGTGATTTAGTTTGAACTGGTGCGATATCTCTCTTTGAAACTTGGCTATTAAAAATGTCATAATTTACCTCATGATGAGAAACTCAAAAGATAAACACTTAATTGAAATGGACTAACAAGTTTCCTAAGGGTCCTCATTTTGGGACTAGGAAGAAGAGAGAGGAGAAAAGATGGAGAATGAAGAAGAGAATTGATAGCTGACTAATCTATTTCCATTAAAAAATAGTTCAAGTAGCTCAGCCTCCGTGGTGTGGTTGCCAAGCAAAACATAGAGAAGTTGACTTGCTATGATCCACAGAGAGGCAACCGGCTCTGAAAGGCTAACTAACAAAGGTAAGAAAGATCTTTTTAGTAAAGCATCTCAGAGGGGCCATGGTTTCTGTGTTCATCAAGAATCCCAGAAAATCTAGAAATTTGAAGGAAGTCAGAATTGATTTAATCCTTTATACTATAAATCTCATTTCTGAAAATGACTAACAGGGGCAGAGACATAAATGGTAAAGTCTCGATCAGGGAAAATGCTGTCAGCGTATCATCTAGATAGATTAGAAAATGAAAGCTCAGGTTTCTGTGAAGGAAGACTAATGACATTAAGTGAAGATGAAATAGGAAGGAGCGTAGCGCAGACACAAAAGTCATAAACCATGAGCTCGCCCCGGGAGAAGACCCTCAGCCACTTTCTGAACTGGAAAATGATGGGGAGCTTGGTCTGAGAGTATTTTCTTAGGCCTCATTTAGAGTCCCTGGCTTGTTTGGGTTTATTCTGAAGTTCTGGGAATTGCTGCCCAGGTTCTGACATTTGTATAAAAGTGAGGTACTTCTGCCTACAACTTTCAGTGCAATCAGTTGCATACTCAGAAACAAGAAAACGAGAGTTTGGCTCACCAAAACAATAAATAAACATTTAAGAACCCTTCCATACTGTGCAACCATCTGATTTTCAAAGTGTCACAATTCCGCTGCCTCTCAGAAATAAGGCAGAGCTGTTGCCCTGAAATCAGTGGTGGCTGAGACCAACGTCCTTTGTTTAAGTTACGATCAAATAGTGAAGCAAGTATATAAATTCCTGCCAAATGAAGCTAAAGCAGGCCTTCTGCTCTGTTTGGTAGTGGAACAGGCCTGTACATCTGCTTCACATGTGGTAGATCACTTGATTACTTAAACTGTATCTCCATTGGAAATACACACACACACACACACACACACACACACACACACACACACACCTCATTTTTTTAAGAATAAGCCAGTAGAATAATCTCAAATCTAAATATCAGTCTTCTGCAGTTTCTCGGGGATCAGATAGAATAAATCTATTGTGTTCTCATGCAATCTCTTTAAGTTGACCCATCCTCTCTCAGTGACACACAATGATCAACTGAAAATTGCTTTCATCATTTTGAAAATTGAGAGTCTCTGCAAACTAACCACAGTCTTTCTTACTCAAAGAGTATTGGAGTTTCTGATGTGTGCTCTTAAGGCACCGGCACTGAAGCTAGAGCAGGAATGGTCTTCAAGCTTTATAACACACTGCTGATTTTCATGACAAATAGGCCTATTGATCTAAAATTCAAGGCAAATCTTTATCCAATTTCAGAGTTGGAATGATTATGTGAAAAGCATTTCACATCTTCCCCACTCTTGACTCCCTTATTATGGCTACAACATTAGAAGATAAAAATATACTATTTCTCATCTCAAACTTTCAAAATATGCAATATTCAATAGATAGATGGGTAGTTAGGTGGAAAGATACTTACTGTTCAATTCTAATGTTTCTGACTTAAAATTTTAAGGTCGTTGTCTCCCTTCTGACACCTTTTACTACATCAACATCCCATTATATTATTATAGACTCATGAAGCAATGTACTTTTACATTTTGCAAGATAATGACTCTTTTGTATTTCAGTTTTTATCATAATATAAATCTTGGATTGAAATTTGCATATCTTTTGTTTAGAAAAAGAGACCCCTATTTAAGACTCTGTCATTTCAATACATAGGTTTTAAAGTGGCTTTTTACAAAAAGAAATGCACCAAAATAGTCCAATTTATTCTTTCACTGAATAACTGAATCTGATTCTACCTCTGCTGCTGCATCAATAAATTAGCAAAGGACTGAACAATGCATTTTCAACAAGAATGGCTCAATAGTTGAGTATTTTGTGCCAGTAGGTTTTCTTCCTGTTAGAAGTCCAGTCAGAAATCTGTAATGGCAATTTGACAATTTGGACTGGATGCCGGTATGATCACATGCACATGTGTGCACACACATGCACACCCACCCACACACACACCTGAAACTGGCTATACCAAAGCCTAGATATACTATGTTTCTCCTACACATACATACCTTGCTCCTTAATCAACTTCTTCAACTCTCCTAGAAATGTGGCAGCAACTTCATTAGCAGACACAGCCTTGCCAGTAATTTTTATATTTTCAGTCTGAATCTATTCCTGAATCTGTGCAATCATTCCTTACTTGTAGTAAGTGGTTCATTTTAGGAGGACACCTATCTGAAGTCTTCTTATAGGCTCAATGCTCTCTGGCATAACATGTTGCCATGAATCAGAATCCATTTTCTGTTCATCTTCCATCCAGAAATTTAATGCCTTTTACATCTTAACTAAGCACTTCTCAAGCACTGTGGCCATAACTTTTGCAGTTTGAGGTGCAACAGCAAAACTAGCAGCATTTCTTTTTTCTTCTTTACAATTTCATGGATAGAAAATTCATTCTTACATTTGATCTTAGAAACCTTAGCATATGCTTTGTTTTTCTTATCAAGTAGAGAACTTTTACCTTTTCACTTAAAGGAGCACTTAACAGCTTACAGCTTCTCTTTAGTATATTCCAGTTGCCAGCATCACAGCTTCTCTTTAGTATATTCCAGTTGCCAGCATCGCTACTCTTGTGTTCTGAGGCCATTATTAGGTAAAAGAAGGGTTACTTGAACAGAAGCACTATGATGTCATAGCAGCTGGTAACCTAGAAGGCTGCTAAGTGAGTAAGGGATGGGGAGTGTCCACAGCATTGTTATGCTGAAAAAAAGTGATGGTTCAAGTCTTGGGTGGGATGAAGCAAGACTGCATGAGATTACATTGTGCTACTCAAGAACAATTTAAAATTTATGAATTGTTTATTTCTGTAATTTTCTATTTAACATTTTGAGAACTTGGTTGACCATGGATATCTGAATCCAATATCTATTTGTTCATTTGTTTATATTCTAAATAAAGATAACATTTATGTATATATGTTATATTTGTTTATATATTTTATGTAAAGAGAACACTTTCTGCTCAGCTTTTTTACTCTCTGCCTTCTTTTTGGTTATTTGTTTCTTCTCTGTGAAGCAGTCTGAGAAATTTGTCACAGTGACAGACCATGGTGTAGACTTGAGAGAGCCTTTTTAAGATACAGGGTCTGAGCAGCATCCTGCCCACATCTACACAGCAAGAAGGGAGCAGGAAGAGTGTGGCAGCATCTAGCATCCTCAGTGCCTACCACAGTGCCTAGAACAGATGAACAGACAAATGAAATGGGCACTAGGACTTTTCTCTTCCCAACTCTTTCATTAAACTTCAGAGCTGCCTCAGTAGCTGCCGCTTTCATGGATTGACAAATATCTATTTTTCTTGTGTAGCCCAAAGCATAGCTCAATTGGCCTTTCTGTGCTCTTGCACAGTCCATCCTGGAGGGGCTTGGTGAGGTGAAGGGGTAAGACCACTGTGGGAAAGCTACCTTTTTGTAACAAAATAAACACATAACACCCCCCCCCAAAAAAAAAAAGTTTCACCCTCTACTTTCAAATGTCCTGGTGACACAACTGAATCAATAGCTTATGAGCAGCAACTAGCTGCTAAGAGCAATACATATCATGTGGAGCTATACAATGAAGTTAAGTCCCAGCTCTTCCATTTCCTAGCTGTTTTAATTTTAGCAAGTTATTCCACTTCTCTAAGCCTTCCTTTCCTCATTTGTAAAGTGGGAGTAGTCATATCAGTCTTATTGGGCTGTTGTGAAGATTAAATGTGACGGTATGTGTGGGAATGTTTATTTAGTCCATATTATGTCTGTGACATGTTTACTTCCATTTCTACCATCCCATCTTCCTCTACCTCCTCCCAATTATTTCTAATTATGCCTTCTTTCTTCCTGGAGAAAATAGAAAACTCAAATGTGTCTTCAAACACCGCCAGAATGAGGTAGATGAGCCGAAGGGGAGTGGACGAAAACAGCCGGAGCAGAAAATCAACTTAATGCTCCAAGGTAATTGTCTCCTTTTGAGCCCTTCAGCTGTCCCCTGACCTTTTCCTTAAACTGGGACGTACAACGTGGACACTCTAAGAGGTCCACATTTGGCCAACCTGGCTGACAGTGACGCTGCGGGGAGCTTTGCAACCCCCATAAACATAGGCAATTAAGCCCCTAAAAGCTCTTAGGCTTATTGCCCAGTAAATTCACAATGAATAGTAACCTTAATAAATGTTATAAATCTCACCTCAGAGCCAACAGGAAATTCAAACTTTTGCATGTGTGGGAGCCAAAGTGCTGCTGAAACAAAAGGGAGGTGTGTGGACAAGGAGGACATTGTGCTTGGTCCTCATCTCCCCTGGCAGCACCAGCGCGCCCCAGGCCTGGGAAAGGCCCTTAATTGTATTTTGTGAGGCAGTTTTCTGGCCTCCTCACTCCTCCCTTCCTCCACCTGCCTTAACTCCTTCGTGTCCCCATGGCCCAAGAGGTGATCCATTCATATACATCTACCGATTGAAATAAATGATGGAAATATTTGATGGGGCTGAATCATGACAAGTTGTATTCTTAGGTTAATGTTTTAGTCAGAAACTATTTTAGAAACTTAACTAAATCCTAAAACTGAAACTTAAACTCAGTGCTATAAAAAGAGGGAATATCAGCAAAGAGAAACCACTGGATATTTGGATCCACATCCTCACAAAAGGGTGTTAGTTTTAATAAACACTCACAATTTGGAGCTGTTATGAACCATAAGGCACACTCCTGGCCATGTTTCCAATTTCCTCCCTTGCCTTTACTGCTGTTATATTAAGGTCTGTGGTGAGGCAAAATGTTTATTAAAAAAGGTGAGGAGAGCAATATTCCAGATTAGATTATTTCACCTGTTCTAACTATGTCCCAGCCAATCGGAGATCTTCACCGAGGGTTTCAGAGCAGCAGCCCTCCCATGTCTAGGTGGGTGGTGGGAGGCAGAGTTTCAGGCTGTGGTTCCAAAGTGAATGCAGATTAGGCCATTTTAATTACTGACTTTAACTGAATATGGAATACATTTTCCAGTCACAGAGAGGGGCAAAGAAATGCATCTGGAGCCTCCTCCATCATGGAGATAATTACATTGGGATTGAAAAATCATCTCTGGAGCAATGAGCAATGAGAAGCAGAGTGGTAGAATAGTCCTCTGAGAAGGCGTCCTTCATGTCATGAGGAGTTAAGGTGGAGGAGTCTTTGAGTGGCTTCATGCGGAAATAAAACAGATTTCTCTTTGAAGACCCAACTCATACAGAAAACCCTTCTGGAGAAAAAGTGGGGTGGGGGGGTGGGGGGAATGCTAAACATGTTGGAAATTACCTAGAACATGGTGCAGTTCTCACATGGCAAAATCCCATTAAAGCAACATATTTCTTTAATTCTCCTGGGGAGTTTCTTTAAAACAATAGGCTTTCTTATAGTGAATCCATGGGGACTTCCACATCCTTTCATTGTTTCTGAAATTTCTTTAATGGTTGAGTTGCTGAAAAGTACTTTTATATATTGAGTGAATTGCCTGTATTCCCAACATGAACACTATGCTTTTCAAACTTTATTTTTATTGTTTACACTATTACAAATGTCCCCATTTCCCTCCACCCCCTTACGCACCTCCACCCAGCCCCCACTACCCCTTCCCTCTGGTCATCACATACTGTTTGTGTCTATGGGTTATGCACATATGTTCTTCGGCTAATCCCTTCACCTTCTTTCATCCAGTCCCCCCTTCCTTCATGCTAGTAGGCACATGATGCCTCTCTTCTAAGCAAATACATACATGGGATTTTGTTAAATAGTTTAAGGTTAGGATGCACTATTTGACCTATGGCCTAGCCCAGTGGTCGGCAAACCGTGGCTCGCGAGCCACATGCGGCTCTTTGGCCCCTTGAGTGTACTCGGCGTTAGAACCACTTCTTCAAAATAGACTCGCCCAGGCCGAAAACCGACTTCTGCGCATGGGCCACAAAGTTTCAATCGCACTGTACACGCGCGCCCGCACGTGGTATTTTGTGGAAGAGCCACACTCAAGGGGCCAAAGAGCCGCATGTGGCTCGCGAGCCGTGGTTTGCTGACCACTGGCCTAGCCAGGTATGCATAATAATAAGCTGTGTTGTAGTACCATGTTATAGAATTTATTTTAGAAACACTGGTTTTTAAATCCTTAACACAAGCATCCTTCTTACATTCCCCCCCAGTCAAATATATTGGGCTTGCTCATGTGAACAGCCTTTAGGCCAATACTGCCCAAAAGAAATATAGTGCGCACCACAAATGCAAGCCACATAGGTAATTTTAAAGGTTTTAGTAGCCATAGTTAAAAAAAAAAACACAAAAACCACGCATAAAAACCAGCTGAAATTAATTATAGTAGGTTTTTTAGCCCATCATTGCAATGTTATTATTTTAACATGTGATCACTATAAAACATTTATTAATGAGATAGTCTACATTTCATTTTCATACCAAGTCTTCAAAATCCATTTGGATTTTGCACCTACAGCACATCTCAATTTGGAACAGGCAGATTTGAAGTGCTCAGTAGCCACTGTGGCTACTGGATCAGACAGCACAGCTGCAGACTGTCAAAATTTCTAATCCTTTAAGGAGTTTCTCTGATTCCATCCTTCCCTCTATTAGCTATGGTATATATCAACACTACTATTTTCTTACCAACTGCGTCTGCTTTAAAACTTCACATGACCTATAAGTTTTGAGTAAACCCAGGTACCTATCATGTAACAACAGACCCTTGTGGTTTCCAGTGAGATGAACGTGATACTTCCCAATGTTTACTCTGAGAACATCAAGTCCTCATCTTTTACGATCCTTGATTTCTGCATGTGTGTTCCCGGGAGTGCCCATCTACACACACAAATGGTCACAGAGAAGTGGGGCTGCTAACATGGGAATCAGAAAGAAAACCATCCATGCTCTGCAGTTGGGGTTTTTATTGAGGCATGGCACCAGGTCCCACCCACCCGTGTCTGCCTCATTCCTTCAGGGCAGCCTCAAACCCTGCAGCTCCCACTGCACAGAATCCGATTTGGGGTTTGCTGATATCCCCCCTTGTCCTTCTGCTACATGTTCAATCTGACAGGTTGTCACCATGAGCAAGTAATTTAACACTGTCTTCACTTTGAGATAATCAAGAACCCCGGGGGTAGCTTTTTAAGTACAAACTTTAAAAATATATTAAATTCCAGAAACATATGTTTCTTTCTCCTACTCTCCCCAATCACAAGGGCATAGAAAATACCTTTGTAATTGTTTCCCTAGAAAATACTCTTTATTGTTCACTAACAGGATCTTTTAAAATCCCTGTTAGTGGAAATGAATGTGTCCTCCCAATTTTATAGAGGTAAGGAGCCAGAAAGTTTCAGAGAACCAACAGTGATGTGGAGGACCAGTCAGTCTATGAGCCACTGGTCTCCTGGGCATCTCATTTCCAAATTACTGTTCAGGAAAAAATCCTAAATAATATTTGAGATTTGAAAATATCCTAATATTCACAACCCTCATACTAGTAGTCTTGCTACTTCAGAAGCCCATTGACCTAAATAGAGGTTTTTGGTATCATATTTCTTAAAATAGTTAATCTGGTCAGCAAAGATCTCAGAATATTAGCTGTTTGGAAAAAAAAATTGTGCAATGAAAGAGCCAAGAATTAACTATAGCAGAGTTTGAAAATTTAGGTTTTATAGGAAAAGTATTCCAGGGTTTTAGGTGCTTTTATTGATTTTTCAGTTATACCCAACATTTTATTTTTCTTTCAGTTGTGATATAATAATTGATTGTGACTGCTTAATTAAATACTTAAGCTAATTTTTGTTATAGAGAACATAGAATATGAGGTTTAATTTTTAGTGCGTTCTTCCTCCTTCTCAGTTACCCATGTCTGGGTACATGTCATTATAACCAGTACAGCAATTCTACCAGATGCCAGCACTCACTTGGTGGCAAGTACTTGAATTCACAGGCACTGTGTCAATAGGAAAGAGAAAACAAGAGGAGAGGAGGGGAGGAGAGTGGAGGGGAAGAAAGAGCAGGGAAGAGAAGAGAAGAAAGGAGAGGAGAGGAGAGAGGAGAGGAGAGGAGAGGAGAGGAGAGGAGAGGAGAGGAGAGGAGAGGAGAGGAGAGGAGAGGAGAGGAGAGGAGAGGAGAGGAGAGGAGAGGAGAGGAGAGACCTAACACTACAAATACAAACCTCTAGCAAAAGCAGATCCACAAAGTGCAGTCTCCAGCATCTTCTTTTGCCAAGACTTCTGCATTCTGAGTTGGGTAAATATTGCCAGGTCCAGATAATGTGTCTTTGTTCAGGCCCAGAGGCCAGGGACTCTCCAGGTGAGTAGAGAACTCATGACGCTGAGACTGCTGGGGTAGCACAGACCCTACGTTTTCCCATCCTGCCTGCTGGACCACAATGCTTAGCCATGCCACTGCAAATGTCCTGAGGCACTATGAAGACAGTGAATTAAAATAGATTTACACTTGTCTTAGAAAGAAGCATATATTTTTCAGGTTAAAATACATCTCAGATATTAACTAAGGGAATCTGACATATGAGGAAATCAAGGTTTCGGGAACTCAAGTGACTTGTTTTGGATCTTGTGTTTAACTGGTACCAGAGTTAAAGCTCTGGTAATGTAAGGAAATGGAAGGAAAGAGAATTGATGTGTACCAGATGAGGAGCACGCACGTGTGGCTCTTTTGTTTTCTTTTGTGATTTAGATCCCTTAGTGCCTTCATTATATAATGGAAGTCAACTGCTTCTTGCTGACTATCAAATGGCAATGTGACTGGGAGTGGTTAGCTTTTTCTGTATCTTTCAAAACCTAGGGAGAAATTTGTATCACAAAAAAATAGATGTGAACCCTGCTTTTCCTTGCCATGTTCAACAGGAGAGCAGAGAATAAATATCTATATTCCTTCTGCGGATGTACCCTAGTTCCCAGCACAGTGCTTGCTACATTATAGAGTTTCTATAGTTTTCAAAAGAAAGAATGGTTAAATGAATGAATAAGCGAATGAGCCCTTGGAAGGAAAGCTATTTACAACAGATATGTGCCTTCCTTTACATGTTTATTACATTCCTGTAAATGTATGTGCAGGCCTGATAACTCACGTAATATACTCTTTGAGATGCATCAACTCTGCATCTAAATTAGCAGTAGCCATTCTGTTAAGTCCTTAATGATTTGACCCTCATGCAGACATGGAGTTCTAGTTAGAGGAATTTGCTCCTTCCCTGTCTGTTTTATAAGCTTGGCTATGTGTATGCATTTTTGTTATTGTTTTAATAGCTGGAGTCATCTGTTCAAAGAAAAAGGAGGGAGCTCAGCCGACACAAAGAACAAAAGCGACACCTCTGAATGCTCTGAGGCCCTTCAGCAGTTGTGACAAGTGATTAAGAGCAGAACGGGGCTACGCCTCAAGAACTCTTGCTCTCCGCTGCTCCCTTGAACCTGGGGAGACTTGGTTTGCCATCAATTCTGCACAAAGTGAGGCTATATTTTTCAGTTGAGAGGCAGTCGTGGGGACAGAGACAAACACCTTGGCATGTCAACCTTGAAGTACCACCTGGAGGGCTCGGGCCTTTGCAGTTTAATAGTGGACAGGATGTTATGGTGATGATCTGGGTCAGGTGGTGACTAAAGCAGTCATGGATCCTGAAACAACAGATGTCACAGTGACAGCTGTAATATCCAAGACTTATTTTTCTCCTTCAGTAGCAGAACCAAATAATGGGGAACAGATCTGATTCTGTAGAGGTAACACCACCTCTCCTTTATTAGTTTGCTCACTTTGATTGTACAGTATTAACTCCTTACACTATGTTTCCTAAATCTCAAGCAGTCAAATGTTTCCATAAGATTCAAAATTGAGCACATGATGCTAAAGGTAGGCCTTTAATAGTTTGTGTGGGTTTTTTTAAAAAAAAAATTATCTTGGTATTCCTGTCACCACATTCTCTTTGGGTCCCACTGAGAAAAATCATCTGGCTTTTAAAAGACTACTTGGAAATTGGTAGACAATTCCTGACAAAGTAGCTCTCTATCAACAGTGTGAAGTCAGAATATCATGGCTGTAAATATGCTGCAGAATTTTTTAATGGCCCAAATACACTGGATAGTCTGTGAGACTATAAATTTCATTGATTTATAAAATATATAGAGTAACTTTGCAAAATTAAACAACAAACAGATAAAACTGTGTTAGCATAATACCCAGCATAGTAGACACTCAATAAATATTAAACAAATGAATAGTGACTGATCCAGAACTGTTTCTGAAGCTTTAGGTAACTATATCATTGCTCTTAAGTATTTATTACTTGCCTCCCTTTTTCTTACCTTAAATGCCATTCCACCTTTTTTCTGTATACACTTGCCTAATTAATCCCATTCTAAATAATATGACACACTGTGTTTTTTTTATTTGTTTGTGTTTAAAATATATGGGGTGCAATAAAAGTAAATTAAATACCACAAGTTAAAAGAATTCTCAAGGTGAAGCAAAACAACATCCTTTACACTAGACTTCCAAATGCCTTTCCCATCAGAAAAACAGCTCTGTGTTTCTCAAATGGGGTGGAACAGAATGGCCACACACTGCTGAGTGTCTCTGTGGTTCCCAGCTGGAGGCCTTGTGACATCTTCTTGGGGTGGATCCACAAGCTCCTCTGGAAATTGCTGTCACATTGTCACCTCATTCTCAAGTTGCACTGGGAAATATATTTCAGCATTTCTCTTTCTACCATGATCTTGACTAGATTGGCAGAGCTCTTTCCACCACCACATTCCCTACCAGTCCCAGACAAATTAGGCTAAGGATCTGGAATTAGGTGTGTGGCTTCCTGGTTATCCTATTTTCCATAAGGTAAGAATGGGAACAAAGTGACGAAGACATGGCTTCATGTTGATGTTCATCATTCTCATGAAAAGATGAATTGAGCATCTACCATTTGTTGGACCCTGAAGACATAGACAAGTGGAAAACACACTACATTTCTTTAGCAAACTTAGAAATGTACTTAGGAAGATAACGGGCAACACAAAGTACTTTAAGAAATCATCCCAAATGGATGATATGTAGAAGAATTGTGGGAGGAGGGCATGAATGTGGTGGAATGAAATGGTTGAGCACATCTGGAAGATATGAGAGAAAAATAAGTAAGTTGAGAAGAGAATTATAAAAACATCTGAACTATGAAATGCCAAAAATTGTTATATTTTTTCAAACTAAAGTAAAATCCTGAATGCAAGAGAAACATTTTTATGTTCATCTCTGGCCTATTCCAAACCAAGCAGTACGAGGAACTTCACAAGAACAAGTTTGATTACATGTGACTGACAGAGTGACAAACTTTCAAATAATGTTGGAAAAATACCTGAACTTCTGGGAATCTCTGATACTAGCCCCTCCTGCCTGTCTGTTGGTGGCCCAGTCTAATCAGATGAGCAATTAGAACTGGATGTGGCAGGTCACAGCCTAGGTGTGTCCTAGAAATACAACCAAACATGTAGTGTTAAGAAGACAGACGGAGAATTTTTAAAAAATCCTCAGCGGGAAGAAACCCAATTTTAAGCCTCTGGAGCATAGAAAAGCCCCACAATTCATTAAGGGAGGTCCCACCAGCTATTTTCTCAGGCAGCTTGTATTCACATTAATGAATGAAAGAGAATTTTAATGTGCACCTCTGAGAGAAATAAGACCCCCAAAAAGTTCATTCGCAAGATCCCTCTGGGTTTTCTTTTCTTTCTTTCTTTTTTTTTTTTTTTCATTTCCCTTTTCTAGTGCATAGTAATGAGGTTTTGTGTTTCTGTCAAGGTGGAGCAGGATAGATAGAGCAGGATAGAGGTAGAGCAGGATAGTCATGTTCAGCATTCATAAAGTCTCAGCATGTGCTTTCCTTGATCTGCAACCTGGCACTTCCTCTAGTGCTTGTGACTAGGACCCAGTCTAAGGCTCCTTCCAAGGGGTTCAAGAGGAGCTGAAATATAGACCTCCATTGACGGGACAGAGGGAGCCCAGCCTACTCATGGGAACTATTACTCCTTTGGAATGTATCTCCAAACACACCTCAACCTTACTCTGATCTCCCAATGTTTGATCCTGGTTCTTTAACCTCCTTTCTTCCCCCTCAATTAGAGAATAAACTTCTGCCAGACATGAGAAAGGCTTAATACAGAGAGTCAGAGGTCAGAATGTCGATCTATTTGCCCTGAAATATCCTTGAACTTGTAGAAATTCATATTTGTTTACATTATAAATGTACTAAATGAGCTAATTATAGTTACCATAACTCAATTAAAAACAAACACAGTTAGAAATTTCAAAGACTTTCAATATCTTTTCTTTAATCATTCACCCAGGCTCAAAATATGCATTTTTTAGATTAAAGCATTAAAGTTGCTAATTATATTCTCAGAACTAACAATTATTTCTTTACCCTTTTACTACCTTCTTCTGGCAACAAAAAATGTCAGCACTGATTTAATTTTTTTGTCATTATAGGATTAAAAGAAGTTTCTAAAAACGCAATTAAATTTGCCCTATAGCTAGAGTAACTTCCCTATCAGCATCTGAAACCTCTTCTCTAAAACAACAGCATAAGAAACGATTCAGACTTTCTTGACTTTTGTGATACATTCCTTTGGTGACTGTCGCCAATAACAACTCAACCGTTTTAATGAAACTCCCTGCACATCATGCCCTGGTGAAAGGTAGGACATATTAGATTAATAAAGAAAATGAAAGTTAAATTGGATGTCGGAGTGCTGAGCCCTGGCCGTGTCATGCATGGGTTCTCCACCTTTGGGAGCCTAGTTCAACTTCAGCCCCAGGCCCTAAGTGAAAAGTTCAGTAGTCTTGAGTACATCCCCACTTAATATATCACAAAATCAATTATTTTATGGTGGTACATTTGGTAACCTATGCTCAGA
This sequence comes from Eptesicus fuscus, assembly GCF_027574615.1. Classification (NCBI taxonomy): domain Eukaryota; kingdom Metazoa; phylum Chordata; class Mammalia; order Chiroptera; family Vespertilionidae; genus Eptesicus; species Eptesicus fuscus. Next base: position 65,400,026 of record NC_072481.1, read on the forward strand.
CAGAATCAAGGTTTGTTCCCGCTGGGGATTCACCAATTATCTATTCAGTGAATTATTTTCAGATAAAGCAGAAACACCTACTGTCAGCAGAGGGAGTATCTGCCTAATATGGGTATCATTCTGAGCCTGACGTGTTATTGCATTTTTCACGTGCAGGATGGCACTGCGAGACTTTGGATGAATTTATCACATTACTGAGATGCTTGATGGGACATCGGAGCATGATTCAGTGCCCAAAGTTAGAACTAAAATGCTATAGCAAAGAGCTCCAAAATGAAGCCACAGAAAAATTGGGGAAGAGGGTAATCAAGTGTGCAGATATGGCAACTCATCATCTGTCTTGCCTTATTTCTAATAAGTCAGCACACAAAAAATTGTGATAATTCAGCACTACTTCCTTATACTAGCTATTGACCTGGGCCAGATTCAAAGTAGGAACCCAAGAAAGGCTCCATGGACTTTGATTCAGAGATTGGGACAAAGGTCAGGGTTGAGGCAGACATAGTTTATGAGGACCACTACCCCTAACAATCTACTTAGGTAAGATTCTAATTCTTTTAGGGTCTCTCTTCCCTTTCTCAGAAGTCAGTCAACTTCAAGAAACATGGTATTTATTTTTCTCTTTTGAAAAATTAATAACAATATCTGAAGCGGAAACAAACACAACAAACAAGGCATCTCTACAAGCTTGCATCCACTTCAAAATCTCAAAGAAATAACATATGACCACCAGGACTTGAGATGAGGTCTAGAAGCTCATATGGAACATCTACAACTGTATGCAGAGTATGATTTCTACTGACAGAAGGAACAGGACAGCATTAGGGAGGCCTCAATAGCCTGACACTGAGATATTGCTGGGTACCATCCTATGATTGTTAGATTCTTCACTGGAATAACTGTCTATCAAAAGTACTATACTAAAAGCAATGGAGGAAAGTATTCTTTCCTGGTTATGAGAAGTTTATAGAATCAGACCAATTTGGATTCAAATCCTAGATCTACCCAAGTGTCAGCTGTGTTATATCAAGCATTTATGGCATTATTTAAGCCTTAGAAACCTTAACCTCAAAATGCAACTAATGGCTCATAGAGATATCATGAGTAGGAGTATTAATAATATATGTAAAGACTTTGCATGATACCATCACATAGCAAGTACTCTGAAAATTTTATCTATTGCTGTGGTGGGGTAATTACTGTTACCATTATTGTGTTGTTATTGTAACATTAATATAGAAGAATATTGAATGGTTTCCAGGACCAATCCATAAAATCCTTAGTTGAGATAAGCAGTGGAAGAAACTGATAATGACTGAGCTTTAAACTGGAATAAAACAGGCAATGAGTTTAGAACCGGCATCAATCTTGCTGCACAGACTCCAAAGTCAGATCTCAATTATCTTTGTTAATAGAGGGGAGAAAATAATCCAAAACAACAGCTGACTCATCAAGCTGGCACTTTTAAAACTTGAAATCCTATCAGAGATACTTACATACAAAGTCATGTCACCTTTTGCTTTACATTCCAGTTGCTGATGGGTGCCTGAAACTCAATTGCATCTCTGAGAGAGAACTTTACCTTTACTGACCTGGTACCTAGCACCCTTCCTTCACCCCACAGACTCTGACCATAGGAGAACTTCACTGGGGCTCAACCCCACATACATTGCTCAACCACCCTGTACCCAAAGCCCACTCCATATTCCAACTTCTTTACTTACATTTTTAAGGCCAGAAGTTCTTCTGATCCCAAAACAAGCCCTAGTTTGAAATGCCTCACCTAATCAGAAAGGTGTAACCTACATGGAGACAAATGAATTTGTTCTAGCAAATATATTCACTCAAGGATGGGCCTTTCTTTTGAATCTCTGAGTCCCAAGCTATGGTCTTTTCCCCTCTGCCCCTCCCCTCCATCACTGCTGTTGCTCCCTGAGATTGTTTTCAGCCCTACCTAGCTAGACAAACACAAAGGTAATGTCTCTGGAAGGAGAGGCCAACTTCTCTACACTCCATGGGCAACTACAAAAGAGGTAAGTATTAGTGAAGATCTGATGAGAAACCAGAGGGTGAATTCATGCTGTTTATTCCTTAGCGTGGAGTCAAGCAGAGTTCAAGCTTAAGAGGAACTTTTGGCAAATATCAGCTTTGCCAAGCAATCTTTCCAGCTGACCACCACAAATGTTTGTCTCTTCTTTTAACTCAAGATTTAATAGAATATACTTAATAGCTAAATTGTACCGATTAGATACAAATCCATTCATTATACAAATAATTATTCAACAATGAGGTAGTAAGTTATTCTTTTACAAATATTTATGTTAGCAGGTACTGAGCTAAGTCCTGTGGGGGGAAAAAGCTAAGATACACACACAAATATCTAGACCAGTGGTTCCTACCAGGGTACAATTTTGTCTCCAGAGGAGATTTGTCAAAGTTCAGAGAAGTTTTTGGTTGTTACAGTTGGTGGGAGTAGTGTTACTGGCATCTGGAGAGTAGATAGATATGCTGCTAAACATCCTACAATGTAGGGGACAGGCCCCCATAACAAAGAATTATCTGGCATCAAATGTCATAATGCTGAGGTTTAGAAAGCTAAACTCCATTATAAGGCATTATAAACTACATTCAATATGAGAGATGGAAGAAAAAGACTGTGGAAGAATAAGATTCCCTTTGGCCCAGAAGTCTAATCAAATCTGGGAAGGTCTAAAGAGGAAAGTAACATTTGACTATGCCATGAAATTTGGGTGATATTTTGAAAGATTATGGAATTATAGGAGATAAGTAATAGGTTTCTAGTCAAGAGAATAAAAAGTATATTTTTAAAAATGTGTTAAGGTCTGAGGGGAGTTATAATAGTATAAAACTAGAATCATTTGAAAACTAGAATTGGAAGGCCAAAAGAAGAAGGTGATAACATTCTCAAGGCTTCAAACATCAGGCTAAATGATTTGTTTTTTTGTTGTCAGAGACTATCTATTCGAAGCACCAAACTTAATAAATGTTATATTTTATAATATCAGGCCCTGGAGTGCACAATCTGTTACTTCAGAGTCAGATTAACGTAGAGTTGAAAATGGATTGTATACATGTTTTGGCCAGATGTCCACTTTTAACAGGTAAGGAAGTTGAAGCCAGGAAGGCTATGTGAGTTGACCACACCTGTAGTTGGACCACATTGGACCACAGCTGGATTACCATTTGCTCTCAGCCTAATTCTTTTTCTGTTACTCTATGCTGACTCTAAGAAGTGCTATCTTATGCATGTTTAAGACTGTCATTCAGGTTGGGTTGCCTGACTGTAATCAGTGCTCATAGATAGGTCTTCACACAGCCTAGATGGTGAGGAAGGATAGCTGACAATTGTTGATAAGCCTAGCCAAGTGACTCTCCACTGGGCTCAGAGAGCTGTGGAGGATGATGTGGGGAGCAACCTCATCCCCCTGCCTAGCTGTTTGCATTTCTGAACCTCTTGAATGTTTTCTTTAGGTTCAGCATATTCCCCTTCGAGATTCTAATATACCACCTAGTGGTATTCCAAGTTGTTTTCACCCAAATTTTGAGAATCACTGCTTTAGAGAGCCATTACTAGGTGGGAAAAAAGGTTGAAATACAGTACTATAGGTTTTAACAGGGAGCCAAATCTAATATATCAGATTCCAAAGTGACTTTATAGCTCAATTTACCTGGATTCCTAAATTTTGGGACAGTTCTAGCTCCACATTAATATTAGTGTAGTTTTCTGACATATATTCTTCCAGAATCCTCCAAATATTTATGCAGTATATTTACTTTTAAACAAAATTGAATTAACTGAATTTTATTTTGAGTCATCCCCCTTTTGTGAGGTGTAGTCACCAACTTTCAAAGCAGGAGTTCATGTAGACAAAAACAAACAAACAGGGGGATGGTTAGTGTTGAAAAATTTGGGAACTGCTGAGTTTAGCATGCTTGCCACATTTTTATCTATTAGGCCATGTTTAGTTAAAAGCCTTCTATGTGCAAACTTCACTAGTTAAAGAGCCAGACTCATCACTTCATATCCTGGTTCTGGCACTAATTAATGATATGACCACATAACTTTTTTGTGCCTCATAGGAATGTCGAGATTATAAAATTAGTTAATATATGTAAACTCCTTAGAGCAGTCTGGCTCACAGTAAATATTAGTTAAGTGTTAACTATTATTTTTTAAAAGACCAGGCACCATTTATGATACAGATTGATTTTTCTTTATGTGCTTCTGGCCCCTGAATCAAGGGTTTGCCCTGAAAGTGTCCTTTTCCTTTGTATCCACACCTTGCTGGCCCTGAAGGAGGCTTGGAGAGCTATAATAGTCACTACATGCTCCAGCATTCAGATTCCCAACCAGGCGCTCTGGAGTACCCAAGAAACATGAATTTCTTTATTATTTCTCAAATTCTAATGTAGATCATCCATTTCCTCATAAGAAGGCTACATGTACAGTGCCGGGCCACAGTAGGCCATTATTAGTGAAATCATCTATATATATAAAAGGCTAAGCAAATATCTGACCACCCAACCAGTAGCTATGATGCACACTGGCCACCAGGGGGCAGACACTCAACATAGGAGCTGCCAAGCTGCAGTGACTTGGCAGTGGTGGTTCTTGGGTGATGCACCCCGGAACCAGAGAGAAGGGAGCCCAATTCTGGGGTGTGTCACCCAGAACCACCCTCTCACAATCCAGGATCCCTCAGGGAATATTGGAGAGATGGTTTCAGCTCCATCCCTGCAGGCCAGGCAGAGGGTCTCCACCTGCAGGAGGGACCCTGCTCACTGTGCAGATGCCCTTCAAGCCCTGGCACTGCCCCGGCGCTGTGACCGGCCGGGGAGGGACTGCAAGAGATTGGCTCCAGGATGTGTCTGGCCCGTCTTGCCCAGTCCCGCCCCACCAGCCACCTTCTAATTAATTTCCTTTCAATGTGCATGAATCCGTGCACCAGGGCACTAGTGGATTATAACTTCTGGTTTTCCTTCTCTTTTGTTTTGCATGTAATTAGTTACATGGTTATCCTATTCTGAAAAGATCAATTTATGTATATGCATGTTTCCTGTAAGTAAAAATTAGGAAGTTAATTAATTACTAGTATATATTTAAAAACACAGATCATTCAGTAGACTAAATCTTTTAAAATAAGGAGTTTATGTTGGGGGGTGTGCTAATCAAAGGGGTCCTTGCTAACCAAAACTGCTAGAGTCTAACATGTACCTTTCATATCTCTCTCTCTCTCTCTCTCTCTCTCTCTCTCTCTCTCTCGGTCATATTGAATTAAGTAACTCTATGAAATAACAAAACCATGAAAGTTTTGAAAAGCAAGCCCAGTAGTGAAATGAGAAGCAGCACGCCTGGCTGGTGTAGAACGCATGGTTGAGATGTAATCTTCTATGTGCAAACTTAACGTGCCAGTTGTTTTATTTAGGGAGAGAGAGGAGGGGGGATCCATTAGAGAGAAAGTCCACAGCATAATTAGGAAACAATCAACACGTTTTTCTTGCTGTCCTAATTTTTTCTTCACTTTAAAATGCTCCATTGAGTTTAATTAAACTTGCCCTAGGCTTATAAGCCTAGCAAACTGGGGAACATTTTTTTTTTTGAAACTCGCTTTCCTGTCAGAAAGGTTTTCTTCAAGCTGGCCCAGTACTGCTGAACTTCAAGGTTTCAGGGGATGTTAAAACAACTGCAACCAAATTAATGTAGATTATCTTTATTTTTTCCTATTGATTTGAGCAGAGGAGACGGGAAGCTGGGTACCCCCAAACAAAAGACTTCTACAAGGTTATTAAGGATGCTTGGTTTGGAAAGCAGAGAATGGAACAATGATTTCATGTGGTTATGAAGGAGAGAGAATGAGAGGGATAAAGGAGACATGCCAATGATAAATAATTACTGTTATTTCAGTGGATTGCTATTATGGATGCCATTTTCTTCCTTCGTTTTTGGATGATAGCATCTGATTTGCTTTGGGGAATTACTACCTTCTCATTCCATGTGGATCCAGTGGGATTGTCAGCTATTTTGGTCTATCTTCCAGCAAACCCAACTCTCCTTTGCAAAGAGCTAGATTGACCATTCCAGACCAGAAAGACTCTTACTCTTTCTCCCTTGGGAATTTAGATCGTGATCAGAGAAACACATAATCAGAAGGAGTTTGATATAAATCATTCTAATAACAAGGCCATGAAAAGTTGTCCGTGGGCCTTAACTAAAATTCCTTAGAGGCACCTAGATTCCAGTCCTTTCTGAATCGTGGGTGCTCATTTTGGGTTGGATTTTGTGAGTTCTTCAGTATTTGTGTTAGTTAGGTTTTACTAGTTTAGCTAAGGTTACAGACAATCCCAAAATCTTAAGAGCTTACAACACAAATTTATATCTTTCTCGTGTTAAATGTTGCCTGCAGGTTGCCTGAAGCTCTGTTCCATATACTCTTTACTCCAGGTTGATGGTACAGCTTCTATTTGAGAAATAGCCACTCTTACAGCATATGAAAAGCAGAATGAGAAATCACAAGATGCTGCTAAACCTTCTTCTTAGAAGTGGCATGTGCTATTTCTACTCATCCCCACTTGGCCCAGGCACAAACCTAATGTCTGAAAGGATGGAAGTATAATTCTCATCCATGGAGGAACCTACCAGAGGTCAAAAGAGAGGGACAGCAGACACTTTTGAATAATAATACAATTGAAACTTCAATTCTGCCAAGTATTAACTGTGCAAATGTGGGGAAATTACTTAAATCCTGCCCACCTCCCAGCTTCAGTTTCTTAAAAGCAGCTTTCACTGTTTGAAAACAATGCTCAACAGCATCCAGTACCCTTTTGGGGGGCATATGGAAAACTGGACTTCGCAGTGTCCTTTTAGTTGAAAGGGACCATGTGACCAATCCTGGCCAATGAAATAAGCAGGCATGGTAAGTACTACTTCCAAGATAAGACAGTGACAAGCTGGGAGATTCTCAAAACTCTCTTTTCCTGCTGCAACTCCTGAGAAGACCAGAGGTTCCAATTGGCACAGGTCTAAGATATTAGAGTCTCTGCCAGCTTGGGTGGGTCCCTGAGACTGTATAAGGCAGAGTAAACTTCCTGCTATTGACCTGTGAAGGATAAGACAGTGAGAGAAAAATCACAATATGTTGTTATGCTAAGCTAAACTAATTTGTTTCTTCAACATAACCTAGATTTTCCTGGTTAGCAAGAAATTGGTAGCAACATGATAATCATATTTCTGGTACTAAATTCCAGTCTGCTTGAAATACCTAGAGTGGCTTCTGCTTCCTACCTTAATCTTACTAATAAAGGTGCCTTATCTAATAAGAAAATGATGGTAAGAACTTTTTGCACAATGTAATGCCTGAAGTATGTCTGAAAGAATGAATGGAATAAGTGAAGTTAAGAAGGGACATTCTAGACAGAGGTTACAGCATGAACAAAGGCACAGAAACAAGGAGCAACATTATGGGGATCTATATTCAATTCCACTTGCTGAAGTTATAGAAAATGAAGTTGGAAGGATAAATAAGAAATTTTGTACCCTGTTAAGGCAATTGGAGATGGAATATCTTTTTTAATTTAATTCTTTATTGTTTAAAGTATTACATATGTCTCTTTTTCCCGCCATTGACTTCTCCCCAGTTGTTCCCACCCCCCCACGTACCTCCCAGCACATGCCCTCACCCCCCTACTGTCTGTGTCCATGGGTTATGCTTATATGCATGCATACAAGTCCTTTGGTTGATCTATCCCCTGACTTCCCTTTGAGGTTGGATGGTCTGTTAGATGCTTCTATGTCTCTGGATCTAATTTGGTTCATCAGTTTATGTTGTTCATTATATTCCACAAATGAGTGAGATCATGTGATATTTATCTTTCTCTGACTGGCTTATTTCACTTAGCATAATGCTTCCCAGGTCTGAAATGGAATATCTTATATCTAATATTAAGGTACATCAAGTTGCATTGTGTCAAGGCATGAAAAAAAATGCATTGAAGGATAGTAAAGGGGGAAGAAAAGAGGTGGTTTGTCACACATTAATTTTTTTTTAATTTTTTTTTGTCTAAAGTTTTACATATGTCTCCTTTTTTTCCCAATTAACTCCCTCCCGCCCCCCCCCCCCCCCCCCCCCGCCAAGCCATTCCCACCCCAGGCAAGCCCCCACCACCCCAGTGTCTGTGTCCATTGCTTATGCTAATATGCATGCATACAAGTCCTTTGGTTGCTCTCTAACCCCCTCTCCCCTACCATTTGTCTCTGAATAGATAAATCCCTCTATCTGCTACATAAAAAGTAAATTTGGGGGAGGAGTTATTGGATAAAATGAACACTAGGAAACCATTTATAAGGCTATTTCTTTAGTCCTGGAGAGAGATAATGAAAACCCCAAACTAGAGAAGTAATATAAGACATTAGATTGGGAAATAAATCCCAAAATATTATGACAATCAATCAAGAATACTTGTTGAACAGTTAAGCATAGTAGTGAGAAAAGGAGAAAACTCAAGATTGATTCCTATGTTTTTAACTTGAATGACTGGGTGAGTGAGAGCCCTGAAACTCAAGAAGATAAGGAGGATATTAATAGAGGAGCAGTTTGAGATAGTTCATTTCAATTTTTTATTTAATGATGTTGAAGTGTTAGGGCATAGTGACATAGATATATGTATTTAAAAATTGGAAGACTGGGTTTAAAAATCAGAGTAGAGTTCTATATGGAAGATACAGATTTGTAGATTTCAGAATAATCAACCTATAAATAGCAGCTGAAATTGTGGAAGGGGATGAGATCACTCAGGAAATGTTAGGAGAGTCATCACCTGGGAGATTGTCAAAATGAAGAAAGGAATTCACAAATTATCCCAAAAAGGCATAGGAAGGATCAAGAAAAACCAAAGAGAGTGTGGTGGCACAAGATTATAATAATAACATTGTAAAATGCAGAGATTTATTAAGCTAGGATCTGGAACATGTTCATTGAATTTGATGATAATTTGCCATAGAATTTAAGAGGCAATTATAAATTAAGTATGAAAAATAGTATGTTTATTTCTTAAAAGTAAGCTAACAAGAGAGGTATGCAATGGGAGAAAATTATAAACATGTCTATAGGTTACAAAGAAGGAACTGTAAAAAAGAAAAGGTAGAAGATATTTAGGGGAAATATGAGGAGAGGTGGATTAAAGCCTCAGGGGACAAGTGAGAAGTTGAAGTCAAGAATAAAGGTGGAGGATTGGCTTAGAATATAAGGGACACAACATCCTACACACCTACACAACAGGAAAAAGGGAGATGAAACAAGTTGTGGGTAGAGAAATCTGTTTGGTAAGACTTAAGATATCTCATTGCATTTAAGATGATAGAAATGGTATAGTCCACACTGGGTGGTCACATGTTTATAGATAACCACAATGATGGGAAGGTGAAGTAAAAGGTAGAATAAGATCTTTAGAAGTGAGCACAATAGGACACCATGGGTTTAGAATTTTAGCATGGATACTACACAAGGTTGGGGCAATTATAATACTGCATCCTGGTAGTCGTGGTGATTTGTTAATAGGATAACTAATATGAATTCTTCTCTAGGAGTTTTTAAATGGGAGCTGGAGGGACAGGGAAACTCTCCTGTCTCTTTGGTATTCAAGTCATTAAGATGGAACTTCCTAGCTGATAGCAGGTATGTTCTCTCCTGTCTCTTTGGTATTCAAGTCATTAAGATGGGACTTCCTAGCTGATAGCAGGTATGTTCTGATGGTTAACTTGTCAATTTGATTGGGCAAGTACCCAGACGTTTGGTCAAATATTATTTTGGGTGTTTCAATGAGGTTGTTTTGGATGAGATTAATATTTAAGTTGATAGACTAAGTATATAACCTTCTTTAAGGTGAAGGCCCCATCCAATCAGTTAAAGGCCTGAACAGAACAAAAAGATTGACCCTCCTCCAAATAAAAGAGATTTCTGATTGCCTTTGAACCTGACATTGGCTTTTTTCCTGCCTTCTGACTCAGGTTGAAACCTCAGCTCTTCCTGGGTCTTGAGCCTGTCAGCCTTTAGACTGTAAACACACCATGGGTGCTCCTGAGTCTCCAGCTTACCGACTCATCCTGCAGACCGTGGGACTTGCCAGTCTCCATAATATATTGGTTCTGTTCTCTGGAGAACCCTGACTAAATACAGTTACCTGCTATGTGTAGAAAGAGAATTAAACTGAAAAGAGACAGAAAGAAAGACATCACTTCAAGGTGTCAAATCCCAGGTTTTTATTTCATTTCTAATGTTCCTGGTTCCTGGCTATAGTGTAGCTTCCTTTACTTCTATGAGTTAACCCAGAATCTTCTAATAAATTCCCTTTGGTGCTTTAACTAGCTTGAGTTATACTTCTGTGACTTGCAACTAAAAGAACCCTGACTAAAACAATCCATGTTTAATATGTCTATATCCACGCTAGCACTCAGGACTGTGGGTATGCTTGATTCCATACAAACTTCTTGATTGATTGATTGATGTTGTAATTAAATTACTCCTTTAATCGGATGATTCCTGCTAAACTTCTCAATATTTTTTTCTGAGCCCTATCATGAAGAAAATTTATCCAGATTGTTCCTAAGAGATAATCCAACTCTGAGAGAACAAGACCACTGGCAATAAAGAGCCTAGATTCACAAAAATAAAACTGATTAAACTAACTAGAAACTTTTTAGCTGAAATCACAAAGATATATTAGTTAAAGGAAAGGTGGTAGATGATTATTTGATATTATATTTTGATAGAGCACACAGTAAAGGGCTGGATACAGCATATCATGAAATCTTGATAGCTAAATGAATTTAAATTAGCTGAATATGTAGATCTTAAGTATCTGAATATCACAAACGTGTGATGAATATAATGTAGCAAGGTGTCAGGTTGGAATGTGCAGACTGGCTAATCAGATAATGGAGGATCAGTTTAACTTTGTTTTATTGGACTAGCTTCACTAATAGCATCTGAAGGGGTAAACAGCATGCTAATGAAATCTTCAAAGCATTGGTAAGAACATTAATAAATTAAACAAAGAACTTAAAGAGATATGAGAGATATACTGACAGAATACAAGTTAGAATATTAGAGAAGAAAATATTTCTCAAATAACTTAAATCCTGTATACTTATTTCTCAAATAACTTAAATCCTGTATACTGAATGATTATATGCAAAAAGCTTTTCACATATTAAAAGAATAAGATAAATAACCCAGTAGAAAAATTAACAAATTATATGACAAAGAATGCTCAAAAGACAAAAAGTAAATCATCAATAACATATGAGAAATTTAATCATTATTCATAAAAAATAAACAAAAATATATGAAATCTTTTACCTTGTGAATCAACAGGTCTAGAAATAAGACACTGATTTGCTGCTAGTAGAAATAGTATTAACACTCATAGAGTGCTTAATATCACAGTGTAACTTTAGGCATGGGAATTTGGAGGGTGGGATAAGAAGAGTAAATTAAAATAGAGGAGGCTAGACTGCAATAATAGAAATTCCAGACTTTGAGTTGCTGATGAAAAGGAAGTTTACTATATATATATATATATATATATATATATATATATATATATCCTGAGCAGGTATTCAGATTGGTCATCCTAGTAGCCAGGCCCCCTGCCATCCTTTTGCTCCATCATCCCAGGTGCATTGTCATTATCTGCATCCAGGAGAAAGGAGACTGGTGGAGAATGAGTAAAAGGTCTTTATAGGCATCCTGGAAGGTAGCATGCAGCACTTCTATTCACATTCCATTGGAGAGATTGCAATCATACTGAGTGAGAGGAGTTCAGGTAATGTAGTTTAGCTGTGTGTTCCTAGATGGAGAGCAAAGTGGACAGTCAGCTAACTGTCTCTGCAACAAAAACTGAAGAGTCAAGATACTGAGCTGAAATGGAATTCATTCACTGAAGCTCAAGGAGATAACCAGTTCCAGGAATAAATTAACAAATTCACATTTATAAACTCCTTGGGGCATCTCTGACAGTATTCTCATTTGATCCTCATGACATCTCTGTGAGATAAGCATGCATGTTTCCATAAGGAAAATACAGATCTGAAAGTCTTTAAAAATATATATTAAGTTAGATAGCTAGTGAGTGGTAGAGTTGAACTCAGGTCAGTCTTATTCCACAGCCTCTTTGATTTTTAGTTTACACCACAATGGATAGCATAATCCCTCAAACAATCTTCCTCTACAATAACCACATATAATCCATCAATAACTTTATACTCACTTTCAAGTCAATATTTAGTAAGAACTTACCATTTATTGGGTTTAAACTAGTCAAATAAATATGTATTATCTCTCAACTCCTTCAACCACCTCTTGAGGAAGACATTTTTTATCCCATTATGGGTTAACTTGGCAAAAGTCACACAACAAGTGGACAGAAGGTCCAGACTGCAAAGCTTAGGCTCCTCACCATTAACACCTTTCAGCATCTACTCACATACACCCACCTCCTCAGTGAGACTTTATGGAGGCTGACTATGTACACAGCACTGTGAGATTCTTTGAGAGATGATCCGATATACAAAACCCACTCTCTGCTCTCAATGACCTTACAAATTAGTTGAGCGACACAGAACACTCACATACACTGACATGCACACACTCACTACATACACATAGAAGCATGTTTAAGCTGAAATAATGGAAAAGGTACCAACAGGTTGTATTTCACAGGCCAAAATGAACGCATATTAGAAATATAAGGGAAATATTCTTGGAATCAGGAGAACTTGTAATGAGTGGATTGAGAGACACAGAGGCATGAGGAAAGGAAACAAAACAGAAGAGCCCATCCAGGGAAGCTGGTAATGAGTTGTCTCCATGCTTGTAAGTCCCATGTACCTGGACAACAATGTTGGTTAAAACGGACAAGAAAATAAGCCAAAGGGCTTTACAAATACAGCTTAAGATGGTCTAGGCTCTGTTATTTTTTTCTTCTCGAGTGAATGATCAGAATCCTAATTCAAAGTCTCCTCTGAAGGGCTCCAAATCTTGCTTTGAAATACCCTCCCCTTCCCTCCTTTTCATGAATGTGCAAATGTTATAATGCAAAGATAAATTGAAAAGTCTTTGTCTTCAGAAACTAAAATATATTGTCCTAATATTAGTTGGTGGTGTTACTTTTAAAACAGCTCAACAGCTGTTTTCCTATTAATATATGTGCAGTTTACTTTGTGTAGTCAGGCTGATGCCAAAAGATCTTACTGGAAGGGAGAATAGAGACCTCAGGGAAAAAGAAAGAAGAGACTTCCTTGGCTCCAATAATCTTATTTTAATGTGTGCTCAAATTGCCTTATGTCCCAGAAATCATATGAATACATTTAAAAAAAATGTTTTTATTGATTTTAGAGAGAGAGGAAAGGAGAGGAAGAGAGAGAGAAAGAAACATTAATGTGAGAGAGAAACATCCATAAGCTGCCTCCTGCATGCCTCCCCTCCCCCTGCCCTCTACTTAGGATTGAGCCTGCAACTCTGGCAAGTGCCCTGACCTGGAATCAACCATCTGACCTTTTGGTGCATGGGAGGACACTCAATCAACTAAGCCACACCAGCCAGGGCCATGAATCCATTTTTAAGAAAACTTCACCAGCATTTCACAATGTATGGGAGGACTTTTTCTTTACAAAAATGATCCTGAAAATTCCTCTTGACTGATAATAGCATGACTTTAGAAGGAAATGCCTGATAAGATACTGAGTATTTTAAACCATAACACAGCCTTGTTTTATTCAGATGTTTATTGGATCCTTACTACCCAACTCAGCTTGGGTTCCAAAGACCCTACCCAAGGATTAGAAGATTCTCTCTCCCAATAGTAGAATAAGACTGCCCTCTTGTATTCTATTCCAGGCATTCACTCATTTAATAATTTTCGTCAACTATGAGAAGGCACATTTCTAGGTATCAGTAATATAGCAGTGAACCAAAAAAGACAAAATGATAAACAACCTAGACTATGCTATATTCTAAAAAGCAAAATAGCTCAAGATAAGGGGTTAAGGGCATGGAGGGGATGCTATTTAGACTGTACTAGACAAAAAAATCTCTTTGATGATGTGAGCAGAGGTGACCTGAATGAAGTGAGCAGGCAAGTCCCTGGATATTTGGGAGAAGGCCATTTTATGCAGAGCTACTAGTAAGTTCAAAGGGCCTGAGAAAGGAACATACTTGGAGTGTTAGCGGAACAAAAAAGGCAATGTGGCTGACAAACAGTAACCAAGGAGAAAGGGACAGGAAGTGAGTCAGACAGGAAATGAGGAACCAGGTCAATGTGGGTCAGTTTTATTCTGGGTGATGTTGAAAATGTTGGAGTGTTTTGATCAGAGAAGTGATATTACATAACTTACTTTTTAAAAGGTCATTTCAGTTGCTATTTTGAGAATAGATGGTAGAGGGGCAAAGGTTGCAGCCGGGAAACCACTTAGGAGGCTACGGTTGTAATCCAGGAGACAGCAGATGAGAGTTTGGACCAGGGGAGATGAGGATAAGAGTAGGATAAAAGTGGTGACAGAGGTCATGTTATGGATATACAGTTGACCCTTAAACAACATGGGTTTAAACTGTGTGAGCCCAATTATAAGGGATTTTTTTCAATGAATATAGTATTGTAAATGTAATTTCTTTTCTTTATGATTTTTAATAACATTTTCTTTTCTTTAGCTTATTTTATAGGAAGAATGAAGTATATAGTATATAGAACTTGCAAATTTTGCATTGATCTACTGTTTGTGTTATCGCCAAGGCATTCCATCCACAGTAGTTAACTTTTGAGGGAGTCAAAAGTTATACATGGATTTTCAACTGCATGAGGGTCAGTGGCTCTAACCCTTGCAGTGTACAAGGGTCAACTGTATTTGAAAATAAAACTAATAAACTATTTTGGTGGTTTATATTTAGGTTATGAGGGAAAAAACACAAATCAAGGATGAATACAAGTTTTGGGACCAGAGCAACTGAAAAATTGAGTTGTAATTTAATGAGTTAAGAAAGACTGGGGGCAGGGGTAGATAATATTTAGAGTAAAACTGTTTTCTTGAGTTGAATTTTAGATGCTAATTATATATACAAGTGGAAATGATGAGTGGATGGGTGGAGACAGGAATCTACAGTTCTGGGGACAAGCCAGGGCTGAGATGTAAATATGAGAGTTATCAGGGGATCATATATATTTGAAACACCTGGCTGGAGAAGTTCACCTACAAAATGAGTGCAGAATAAAGAAAGGAAGAATTCCAAAATAAGAGCCCTTAGGCATTCTATTACTTAGAAGTTGGGAGTATAAAAAATAACCATGCAAGGGAGACTGAGAAATTGTAGTCAGAGAAATAGGGGGGAAAAAAACACAAAAAAACACAAGGGAAAAAAAGTTTCCTGGAAGCCAAGTAGATCAATTATTTCTGAGAGGAGGATTCAGAAGAAGGTGACTAGCAGCTGTGGCTCCAAGAACAGACATGAAGAGGCAACTTCCAAGATTGGATGGCCCATGATTCAGTTACTTGCTCTGGATTATGACTGCCCAACAGGGGTTCCACTGAAGGTTACTTGATGTCAGGGCTCATCCCCCAGCCTTACTCCTGCTCTTACTGAATGTAGCAGCCCTTGCTTCTGTCTCACGGTTGACATCTTTTACTTCCTAATTATTTCTAACTCAAGAAGAATATCAAGGAACCATTTAAAATGAAGGGATGATTATACAACTTCACTTAATTGAGGTTTTCTTCCTACATCATCATTCTTATTATATTGTCGCTGTTGGCATCTTCATTATCTAATCATTTTTGTAAGGTCTACACTTGCTACTGAACTAAGATCTTTGCAAATACTCTGTGTTAACCCTGAAAACAATCTGAAAATTAGACAGTTCTGTTCCTATTTTAACACATGAGGAAATTAAGAAGATGGGCAAAGTGCTTACTTGTAAATGACAGAGCTCAGGGTGTCTAAATCTAGACTCCATGATCTTCATCACTCCTCTGCTTCTGATTTTGTAATTAGAATGTGTCTAGATTTTATTTGGTAAAAAAAAAAAATCACTTAACAAAGATCAAGAACTTACCAAAATTCTGTGAAAATTATTTGTAAATCTTCCACAAAACCTTATCCCATTAACCTCTCAGAACATATTTTGTTTAACACCAAAATTTTTAAACTCCCTCTTAGATGTTTGCACACATTACACAGCACTACTGCTAGGCTTAACAAAATTTTCTCCTTGAGGTATAAGGTTGTTGCTGTTGTTTGTTTGTATTTTCTTATTTTGTTTTGTTTTATTCTTTTGGTGAAGGGTAGGCACATAAAATAAACATATCTAGGTGTTCATTCATAACTAACATATATTACCTCATTTATATCCTTTTTCTGAAGTCACATTTTCAATTACTTGTGTTTTAAGCTAAAATGTATTTATTTTACAAATGTATAAAAAGAAACTGATTTCTGCCCATTATATTTGCAGAGTTTCAAATCTCTGCAAATGTTAGGATCCATGATTCCTATGCTTAAATCATTTATTTATAGACTAGAGGCACAGTGCACGAATTTTTGCACAGGTGGGGTCCGGCCTGCCCACCCCAAAGAGGACTGATCAGGGCCAGTGGTGGGGAGGGGACATGAGAGGTTGGCCAGCTGGCCCCGCCCTGATTGGGGCAGTTGGCTGGCCACAGTGGGCATCATAGCAACCGGTTGTTCTGGTTGTTCTGGTGTTCCGGTTGCTGGCTTTTTATATATATAGACTAGAGGCCCGGTGCACGAATTTGTGCACAGGTGGGGTCCCTCTGGGTGACCTGCAGGGATCGGGCCAAAACCTGCAGTCCAACACTACCTGCAGCTCCTACCTGCCATTCTTGCTCATTCCAGCCCCACTGCCTGCCATGGGATGGCATCCAATCAGTCCTGATCGGGAGATGCTTGCACTGCCGCAGCAGTGCTCACCAGCTATGAGCCCTGTGTCTGGTGCATTCCCACAGGAAGTGGCCTGTGGGATCGGGCTGAAACTGGCTCTCCAAAATCCCCCTAGAGGTCCTGGATTGTGAGAGGGCACAGGCCAGGCTGAGGGACCCCACTGGTGCACAATCAGGCCAGGGAGGGACTGTGGGAGGTCTCCAGGGCATGTCTGGCCCATCTCGCTCAGTCCCAATCTGCCAGACCCCAGCAGCAAGCTAACCTACCAGTCAGAGCATCTTCCCCCTGGTGGTCAGACATCATAGCAACTGGTTGACCAGTTGACTGTCTGCCCCCTGGTGGTCAGTGCATTCCATAGCCAGCGGTTGAGTATCCTTAGCATATCATTAGCATACTAGAGGCCCGGTGCACGAAATTCGTCCATGGAGGGGGGGCTGTCCCTCAGCCCAGCTTGCACCCTCTCCAATCTGGGACCCCTCGAGCATTTAGGCCCGATCCCAGATCGGGCCTAAATGGGCAGTCGGACATCCCTCTCACAATCCAGGACTGCTGGCTCCCAACTGCTCGCCTGCCTGCCTTCCTGATTGCCCCTAACCGCTTCTGCCTGCCAGCCTGATCACCCCCTAACCACTCCTCTGCCAGCCTGATTGATGCCGAACTGCTCCCCTGCCAGCCTGTTTGCCCCCAACTTTCCTCCTCTGCTGGCCTGGTCATCCCTAACTGCCCTCCCCTGTTGGCTTGATCACCCCCAACTGCCCTCCCTTGCAGGTCTGGTGCCTCCCAACTGCCCTCCCCTACTGACTATCTTGTGCCAGCCATCTTGTGTCCACATGGGGGTAGGATCTTTGACCACATGGGGGCATCCATATTGTGTGTTGGAGTGATGGTCAATCTGCATTTTACTCTTTTATTAGATAGGATAGAGGCCTGGTTCACAGGTGGGGGCCAGCTGGTTTGCCCTGAAGGGTGTCCTGGATCAGGATGGGGGTTCCCTTGGGGCATGGGGTGGCCTGAGCAAGGGGCCTGTGGTGGTTTTCAGGACAGCCATGCCCCCTGGCAACCCAAGCGGAGGCCCTGGTTATCTGGAATTTATTTACCTTCTACAATTGAAACTTTGTATCCTGGAGCAGAGCCAAGCCTCCTGCTTGCTCTGTGGCCGGCAGCCATTTCTGTTGGGGTTAATCCACCTTCTATAATTGAAACTTTGTAGCCTGGAGAGGAGGCCTAGGCTGGCCAGGGCTGCAGAAGCTTTGCTTCCTCCATTTCCGGGGACAACCCTGGCCTGCTCTTTCCAGCTCCATGGCTGCCACCATTTCTGTTTCGATTTGTTTACCTTCTATACTTGAAATTTTGTAGCTTGAGTGGAGGCTTAGGCCAGGCAAGGGCAGGTGGAAAGCTTGGTTTCCTCTGTTGCTTGGGAAACCTTGCTCTCTGTGGCTGTAGTTATCTTGGTTGGGTTTATTTGCATACTAGCTCTGATTGGCTGGTGGGTGTGGCTTGTGGGTGTAGCGAAGGTACGGTCAATTTGCATATTACTCTATTATTAGGTAGGATTATGCTTTGATTGGTTGTTCAGTTGTTCTGTTGTTCAGTCTATTTGCATATTACCCTTTTATTATATAGGATTACTATGAATATTGTGCTCTATTAGGACTTTGCTTATCATTTTCCTGCTATATTACATTTATAGGATTAATATTCTTACTAGACTTTTCAATAGTCTTGGGATTCAAATACTAGTAGTTCACTGTTTTAGATGTTAGAAAATGAAAAAGTGAGATTTGTGCTTCTTCTTAACCAATGTAACTGGGCTAAACTCCATATGCCTCCTTACAAGATATCTATTTCACTTCTCAGTTTAACAAAAACCAGAATAATATTTTAGTAGCCATGGAAATTGTATCCCACCATTATTTTTGGTTAATGTATGTTTTTTGTTCTAGCCCTAGGATTTTTATTTCATCGTAAAACTTTCATTAATATTCCAATGATTTTTTTAGAGACTGCCCCTTCAAAAACCAACAAGAACATGTTAATAACTTTTGGGGGTTTGAGCTTCACTGGACTTTTCATCATTTCCCACAGCTGAACAAATGTAAATTTAGAGCTGCCTTCTTAGAATTTTCTTTTCAACACAGCAAATACTTTTAGAAGCTAAATTTTCACTTTAAATTTCACAATAACATGACAGCATATTTCCAATGCTCTATATGCCTGCTCTAAACATCACATGCTAATACCTATGAATAGATACAAAAAAGGCACAAACTAGCAACAGTTCTATGAACTAAAAAAAAACACCCAACAAAACAAAACAAAAACAAAAACATGGGAAATTCTACAAGCTAAAAGCAAAAGTTCAGGGCAGCGGCAAGTTCTGCTATCAAACCTATGGGCATCTCTTGAATCTTAGGTTTCATCCCATCCCTCATTCTTCCTTAAATCTGTCAGCTTCATTTTTCCCAGCAAAAGTGGGCTCTATCATATTCACCTTCTTTCAGTTTCTTTCTCACCAGCCTAACTCCTCCTCACCTTACAGGTCTACTCAAAAGTCCCTGTGTCTTCAGAGCCTGCCCTGATGCCTAGAGTAGGCACAGTGCTTGTCAATAAATTTTCTGGCACTTTGTAATTCTCTTATTATAACATTTATTACACTTGAACACCATGATTTCTTTAGTTGAATCTCTTCAACATCCAATTTGGGGCAATAAGGGCAAGGAAAGACTCACACTTTTATTCAACAGATTGTCTATCACATGTTACCTACTTCATAACTATATGCTGAAAAAAATGAAGTGTAACATTAGAGGTGGTAGCTAAAGAAAGCATTCTTGTGGTATGGTGTGGTTTATAAACATTCAGTCTTCTTTGGACTAAGTGCTGTATTCAAATCTCAACTTGGGAACTTTCAGCTTTATTTACTGACCTTGAGTGAATTGTCTAATCTCTTTGAATTTTAGTTCTTTCACTATGAGAACAGAAATGCAAACAGATACTGCCTCAGAGAGTTATAGGGGATATGCAGGGTGGGGCGAAAGTAGGTTTACAGTTGTGAGTATGCAAAACAAAGTCTATTCTTATATTATTATTTATTAACTAGAGGCCCAATGCACGAAGATTCATGCAAGAATGGGCCTTCCTTCCCATGGCTGCTGGCACCGCTTTCACTCTGGCCAAAGCTGCCTTTTTGCTCTGACCCGGAGCTGCCTTTCTGCCTCCCCATGCTGCCCAGAGGCCCAGAGCGGCTGGGGCAGTGTGGAACACCTGCGTTATCGCCATGGCGATGATGCAAGTATCCCGCCCCACCCCTGGCCACTCGGCGTCTGCTTAAGCAAATTAACCCACCATCTTTGTTGGGTTAATTTGCATACTCACTCCTGATTGGCTGGTAGGTGTCGCAAAGGTATGGTCAATTTGCACCTTACTCTTTTATTAGTGTAGATTATTGTATTTTTTTCCATACAAATGACTGTAAACCCACTTTTGCCCCACCTGTAAAATGGATATTTATTTTGTTACTAAGTGCAATTAGTATGCTTATAGATCTGACTATGAATTACATTTGTAGTAGTGGTTATAAGTTTTAGTGGTAAATACAAAAACAAGTAATGGAAAAGGTTTATAGGATTAATGTAATAACTATATAACAATGTGTTGAATCTATAACCCCCAACAATTAACAAAGATTAGAATGTGGCATAAAACTGGCCAACCTGCTAAATTCTCTATTAGGTATCAGGGATAATGAAGGTCATTCTTTTGTGCTTATCTTTAAAAATTAAAGAAATATAGATTGAATTATGTCTGTCATAAACAAAAGGTAACTCTTAGAATTAAAAATAAAATGTCCATCTTCTAAATATGTTTAGAAGTTTTTTAAAAAATGAAAATATAGTCCATAAAATAAAAAATAAGGAAATAGCAAACTTAGAAAAACTAAAACCAAAAAAAATCCTATATAATAAAAGACTAATATGCAAATCGACCAAACAGCAGAACAGCCAGTCGCTATGACATGCACTGACCACCAGGGGCCAGATGCTCAATGCAGGAGCTTCCCCCTGGTGGTCAGTGCACTCCCACAGGTGGAGCGCCACTCAGTCAGTTCATGGCTGGCGAGCGCAGCAGCAGTGGCGGGAACCTCTCCCACCTCCACTGCAGGCGGGCAGTAAGGAGCAAGGGGTCCTGGACTGAGAGAGCCCCAGACTGCAAGAGGGATGTCTGACTGCCAGCTTAGGCCCCATCGGGGATCAGGCCTAAGCTGGCAAGTGAACATCTTTCGAGGTGTCCCAGACTGTGAGAGAGTGCGGGCTGGGCTGAGGGACCCCTCCCCTGCCCTCCCAGTTCACAAATGTCATGCACCAGGCCTCTAGTAAATAATTTTTAAAAAAAAACAACATTCATATAACATGGCAAAAGCAAAGCCAAATATATTAGATATGAAAATATATATAACTATATTATGCATTATCTCAATTGATATTTTTAAAAATTTGATGTAACCCTCCAAGGACTAAATAACTCTATATGTATTAAAATGAAAGACTCACTAAGAAATTCACTCAGAAATTCACTTTTTTTGTAATTTCAAGTTTTCTACAATAAGTAGGTATTACCTATTTTATTAGGAAAATGTATTAAGTTAATACATGTTAAGACCTCAGATGAATGTCTAGCATAAACTAAACTCTACTTAAAGGTTGTTTCAGAGTATCGGACATTACTATGGCTATGCCAGTGCCTCTAAGTAATTAAAGCCAGGACATGGCAATAGTATCACATTCATGCATCTCCTTAGCTTTAGGAGTTGTCACATTTGTGAGAAGTCCCCAGGGTGAAATTCCTTGTGGTGACTTCAGTTATTTGTGGTGCAGGTCATTCATTATCATCATACATTTTATTTGCAGACTAATTAATTAATAAGTGGCATATAGTAGACACTTGCTTTCATTATTTTCACAAAAGAGCAATAATGATGTACAAAGTAGCTTTATCTCTATTTTCTGAGTAAAAGAATTAAGCAACATTTTATTTAAAAAATTTACTCTCCCTCATCATGTAAATTCACCTATTGTATTTATTTCATTCATT
The DNA here is from genome assembly GCF_027574615.1 of Eptesicus fuscus. NCBI lineage: Eukaryota > Metazoa > Chordata > Mammalia > Chiroptera > Vespertilionidae > Eptesicus > Eptesicus fuscus. The sequence continues at coordinate 65,422,081 of NC_072481.1, forward strand.
GATTCATTTGTCAATTACTTACTAGGCTTTGTGCACATATAAAGATGAGTGAAATTATTCATGGTCCCTGCCCTCTTAAAGCTTATTGTCTATCAAGAGACAACAATTAATTTATTATCCAATGTGCATTAGAAAGCACAGTTCCAAGGAAGCACATCAGCATATAACCAAGAATTCTATGCCTATTGACAGAGGAAAGTAGGCCAGTGTTTGCCCAAAGGAAGTATTCTAGCCAAGGGTTACCATTAATATACCTTCTTTGCCATTGTTCATGGTTCAATCCATCTAACATCCAATATACTGATTCACCAAAATGAGGACATTTATATTCCATGGATCCTTTGTCCCAGTCTTCCAAATGAGCTCTGTAATATATTAGTCTATACCTTGTTTTATGAAATCTTATATGTCCTCTGAAAAATATATGTTTTACTTTCATTAGTCAGTAAGAACCACCTTAACCACTGGGCTGGAAAAAAAAGAACAGACACACCCAGGTGAACTGTTACATATCCAGTGAGAAACTCATTCAAACAGGTTCATATTTGGTGAGAAAACATGTCATTTCTTGTCCAGCATACCCAGTTGCATCAATGAGTGGAAGGTTTTGCATAAGGTCAGTTACCTGGTCATGTGCCTAGAGATGGGGTCATATTTGAAGGAAATACCTTGGGGATGTAGGGGGAAAACCACATAGTATGTTGCCAAATACTCCCTAGCCTTGCCTTTTTTTCCAATATCCCTGATAAGTTTATATAAAAATTAATCAAATGATACCTGATAAATGAAGATAATCTGTCCTATAAAAATGAAGACACTAAAAATAAGATTAAAGTCCTTTCCACAATCAGCTCTGCATCCAGGTATTATGTCGCATCAATGATGGTAATCACTGTCATTGGTTTAATGTGTTTCTTCCAGGAGCATTGTCTTTGAATTTACATATACATATGGGGGTACTAATATCTTAGATTTTGTTTTTTTACCCTAATAATATTATTCTGTAGCTATTTTTGAAACTTTTTTTAATAAAGACTACATCTTATAAATTTTATATGAGAATATAAATAGATCTACCTCATTCATTTTTTTAAATTTTTTATTCTTTTTAATTTTATTTTTATTGTTGAGGGTATTTTTATTGTTGCACAGTGTTAATTATTCTATTGGTGGGCATTTACATTGTAACTATTGTTTTTCCACAAACAAACAATGCTGCAGTAAATGAATATTCTTGTGAATTTGCAGTAGGTCTTTTTCTAGGTTATCATACATGGAAGTAACTTGTGATTACTTCTTAAGTGTTATCTGTCACTTTATAATTTTATATATCACCATGAATGACATTAAAAAATGTCCAAAATCAAATGACATAGTTACTGACCAATCAGAAAAGATGTACAAAGGAGCCAGGCCAGACATCAACCAGAACCATTCAGTATGCCAAACTTATTCCTTCTGCCCAAATGCCTGCCCTGGGATTTGGGTTTTCAGTGTTGGCATTCAAGAAACATTTTTACCCTCTTACATATTTTCTTGTGATCATATTTGGCTTTTCATGCTAGCAGTGGTGCTTAGCCGTAGCCAAAAATCGCAGAAGCCAAAGGCTGTGTCTGTGTGTGCGTCTGAGTGTGTGTGTGTATGTGCTTGTGCCATGGTTCATTATAACTAGTATAAAAATAAATATGGATAATTATTTTAATAAATGTTATAATCCATTTAAATATTTAGAACAAGTAAATGGTAAACTGTTAAGCACATAACTGTAAAAGAAAATTTCAAAAGATTATCATACTCAAAACTGGGTTGGTGTCTTTCCCAGTACTAGTAAATATTAACCACTTTTTATCCATTCTAGTCCTAATGATTCATACAAACTTTGAGCAGATGTTTCTTTCTTAATTATTCAAATTTTTAGTTTAGACCTTTCCTAGAAATTTTTATGCTACTGGTACTTTAGGTCAGTTACCCTCGAAAGATTCTCCAACTTTTTAAATGGTAACTATGCATTCTTAAGGAACTAGTTCTGTGACTACTCAGCTTTCATATTTGCTTTAAAAATGTCAAAAGTTTCAGTAGTCTTCTTAAGAGCATTTGTTTTTGCTTGTTTTTTAATTTTTATTAAATTTATTGGGGTGACATTGGTCGACAAGACCATATAGATTTCAGGTGTGGGTTTCTGTGTTACAAGATCTGTATATTGCACCATGTGCCTACCATGCAAAGCCAAATCTTCTCTTGTCACCATATATTAGGACCCCCTCTTCATCCCCCACCCCCTTCCCTCTGGCAACCATCACTGCTGTTTGTGTTCATGAGTTTCAGTTTTATATCCCATATATGAGTGAAGTCATATGGTTCTTAGCTTTTCTACCTGACTTATTTCACTTAGCATAATATTCTCAAGGTCTATCCATGTTGTTGCAAATGGCAGTATTTAATCTTTTTTATGGCTGAGTAGTATTCTATTCTCTCTCTCTCTCTCTCTCTCTATCTCTCTATATATATATATATATATATATATATATATATATATATATATATATCACATTTTCTTATCCAGTCCTCCATTGCAGGACACTAGTTGTTTCCATGTCTTGGCCACAGTGAAAAATGCTGCAATAAATATAGTGGTGGGTGCATATATCTTTGTGAATAAATGTTTTTGAATTTTTCAGAGAGGGATTGCTGGGTAGTATGATAACTCTATTCTTAATTTTTTGAGGAATCACCAGACTGCTTTCCATAGTGGTTGTATCAATCTACATTCCCACCAGCAGTGAATGAGGTTTCTCTTTTCTCCACAACCTCTCCAACACTTGTTATTGTTTCTCTTATTGATAATGGCCACTCTAACAGGTATGAGGTGGCATTTCATGAAAAGATGTTCAACCACACTAGCAATTAGGGAAATACAAATTAAGAGCATTTCTTTCATCCTTTTCATGACATAGATTCAGAAAAAGAAGGAAAAGAAATACATGGGAAAGAAGGAAAATAAATAGCATGTTGTAATCTGTAAAGTACACCACCATTGAACGAATGGAGGCTCCTAGAAATGTGAACAATACATCACAGAATATCATTTTTTTTTTTAGCAAAACCATAGTGATGATCCCTACTCTTACATATGAACCTTTCCTTGACCAAATTTTCATGCTATTAGAAAAACTTAAAATAAAATAAATTATACAAGTATTTCAGAACTGGTTATCTGATTGCACCCAAGAGAAGGGAGTATGGGTCAATCTTATTTTCAATGTCCTTCCCCACAATCACTCAGAAATATAATTGTCTTGTACCTTCCTGATCCAAAAGCAAATCAAAGCCATATTTCATTCAAAGTGCTCATGGCAGATGGATCCTGGGCTGCAATTTTCAATTCCATGATTTTAGAATCTATTAAACCTCTTGTTCTTATAATTATCTTCAAATTTTCTCCATTACTTCACATGGATAGAAGAATAAAGACGCTACAATTTTGATTACGGGATTGTTTTATTCTCATTACTTTTTCATATCCACTATTTCTCTTTAATTTCTAATTTGAAACATATTAAAATAATAAAAAATGTTTCAATGATTTTAACACTAATTATTTGACAGGTCTAAGATCCTAATCCCTCAAACATCTTACTTATTTCAATGAAGCACATATAATTTTAAGCATTAAGAAAAAATTAATTTTAATTTATTCTGTAAATGAAGACCATTATATTTAATTTGAAAGCATATCTGTCTATTCAAACTGAATTTGAAGGGTGGAAATAGTATACTGTGGGAAATCTAAAATCAAAGTAGCCTCTTCTTTTCTGTACAGATAAACCTGACATTTTCATTCAAAAATGTATTTATTTTACAAACTATAAATAGGTGTGTTTAATGATCACACATAAGTCTGAACCAGGCACTGTATCAGGTTCATGGGTCAAAGATGAAGAGGAGTCTGGCCTAAGAAGTTTTCATATACTGTAATAAAATGCAACATGGCTGAGACTAAGCCACGTGGGAATGACATGCTGGTGGAACATTATAAGCAGCAATGATTTCTTCCCTCCAAGAGAAAAATTGGAAGGTAAGTTTCACCAGGATGGCAGATTATCAGAATGAATAGAAATCTGAATGAGCAGATATCAAGATACATATTAAACGAACTTAATATCCTGCTATTAAAAACAACTGTGAGAATGGGTTTTCCTGGATAGATATGTCTACATTCCCTCCTACTTTATTTATTTAATTGTAAAAGATTTCCAGATTTTTATTCCTGGAACTGTACAGGTATTAAAGTACAACAAATACAAAATCAGTGTTTATGTACAAATATTAAAATCAAAGCAACAGTAGCAACTTCCTCTTGAATATCTGTTACTAAGACTTGTTTTGATTGTCACTAATTCATTTCATACTCACAGTGTACTTATCTCAAACTGGGATCATTGGATACTGGTTTTCTAAGAGGAATTTTAATATCTACCATATTTAATAGTAAAACTAATAGCTTCATCCTTTTAGTGAAAAATTAAGAACTTTTTAAAAAACATAGTAATGTCAATATTCTTATAAATTATTTCAATTGCCATTTGTAGACAATGTGCTTTGAAACTGGGCAAACAATCTCCTTAGTGGTCAGTTTACATTCAGAGTTGAAAGAGTCACTGGAGACTTTGGTTAAATTCAATAGTTAAAATCACTATGCTCTGTGAGAGCTGACGTCCTCAAACACTTGAAACCCTCAATCGTACAAATTAATAGGAAACAATTGCACAATGCTTTGACCTAATTGTACACACTTTACTATCGTTGACTAATTATTCTACATCCTTCAAGTAAAGTCAGCAGCTGACCGAGAAGGAGAGCCTTCGCTGAGAAGCGCAAGCTCGGCTGCCAGGGAAGTATTGCTCTAGTCGCAGCACCATCGCACTCACCACTGTCCCCAAGTCTCCACAGAAAAGATGCATCAGCCCACACTGCAACCGCTCACCATGGATTTTTGGTTTCTTCATATGAAAATAATGCAGCCAAGGAAAAAAAAACCAAGAAGAATTTATCACAGTTTGTTATAAGAATTGTGTTTAACACTTGATAATAAAGGCATTGTTGTATCTTCATGTGATTGCAAATCCATTATCTTCATGCTCTCAAACGCAATTCTTCTAATAAACAGTAACAAATTCTGTGTTAAGATGCTTAAATGGAGAGGGGGAAAACAGTCAGTCCAGTTTTTAAAAGAAAATTCAATAAAAACACTATTTTACATGGACAGTCAAAGTGGTATAGTTTATGTATGTAACATCAAGCATGCACAAAAATGGTATTATACATGGCAGATGCAGTAAAAAAATACGGAATCAGATCTAAAAAGATAAGAATTTACACATATATACAAAAATCTTGCAGAATATTGCCTCATTTTAACAAGGAATTAAAAGTAAACATTGCCAGCCCATTAGCACTCTCTAAGAGGCTGAACTAGCTTGGCATTTAAATATCTATGAAACTAACTGGAGTTTATGTTTCTCTCACATCATTTTCTGAATTTTGGTCAAAAATCTTTATTCAGATAATTAACGTGTCCATTCTACTTGCTAATAATCAAAACTTGAGATAAGAAACACTGTTTCCATTTGATCATTCCCTCATACATTAGAAATTTGAAAGTTGTATTTACAAGTGGCTGCCACATGGGGCAAGAGCCAGGCCAAGAAAATTTCTACTTTCCTCCTCCATATTTACTCCTCAATGCATGCTCCCCCTTTAGCCAAAAAACTCTGCATTCAGCTGCATTATATATACACTAGAGGACTGGTACACGAAACTCGGGCACGAGGGGGTGGGGAATATCTCCCTCAGCCCAGCCTGCACCCTCTCCAATCTGGGACACCTCAAGAGATGTCCGACTGCTTGTTTAAGCCTAGTCTTGGAAGGATCGGGCCTAAATGGGCAGTCAGACATCCTTCTCACAATCCAGGACTGCTGGCTCCCAACTGCTCACCTGCCTGCCTTTCTGATTGCCCCTAACTGCTTCTGCCTGCCAGACTGATCATCCCCTAACCACTCTCCTTCCAGCCTGATTGATGCCTAACTGCTCCCCTGCCAGCCTGATTGCCCTTAACTGCCCTCCCCTGAAGGACTGGTTACCCCTAACTGCCCTCCCCTGCAGGCCAGGCCCTCTCAACTGCCTTCCCCTGCAGGCCTAATCTCCCAACTGCTCTCCCTTGCAGGCCTGGTCCCCCCCAACTGCCCTTCCCTGCAAGCCCAGTCGCCCCCAACTTCCCTCCTCTGCTGGCCTGGTCACCCCTAACTGCTCACCCCTGCAGGCTTGATTGCCCCCAACTGCCCTCCCTTGCAGGCCTGGTCCCGTCCAACTGCCCTCTCCTGCTGGCCATCTTGTGGTGGCCATCTGTGTCCACATGGGGGCAGCCATCTTTGACCACATGGGGGCAGCCTTCTTATGTATTGGAGTGATGGTCAATTTGCATATTACGCTTTTATTAGATAGGACTAGAGGCCTGGTGCACAAAATTCGTGCACTGGGGGGGGGTGCCCCTCAGCCCAATCTGCACCCTCTTCAATCTGGGATCCCTCAGGGGACGTCCAACTTCCAGCAGTCGGATATCCCTCTCACAATCCGGAACTGCTGGCTCCTAACCACTCACCTGACTGCCTGCCTGATTGCCCCTAACCCCACTGCCTGCCTGCCTGCTCGCCCCTACCTTGATCTCCTGCCAGCCTGATTGCCCCTACCTTGCCCTCCCCTATCAGCCTGATCACCCCAAACTGCCTGTGCCTTGGACCCCAGTCTGACCTTCCTCTGGGGGCACCGCCCCCATAACCCCAATGCTGCTGCCACTGCTGGCCTGAGCCTCAGTGCTTTGCAGCTGGTAATGGCTGCCTGAGCCTCAGCCCTTATAGGCACTGTGGCTTTGTCTGGAAGGATGTCGGGAAGACAACCACTCTAATTAGCATATTACCCTTTTATTAGTATAGATTTGGGGACCATTACAACCACGCAGAACTTGAAGAAAACACATGGCCCTGGTCAGTTTGTCTTAATGGAGAGAGCATCAGCCTGTGGACTGAAGAGTCCAGGTTTGATTCTGGTCAGGGGCACACATGCCTGGGTCTCGGGCTCAATCCCCAGTAGGGGGCCGGTGGGCGGCAGCTGAACAGTGATGCTTTTTTTTTTTTTTAATATATTTTATTGATTTTTCACAGAGAGGAAGGGAGAGGGATAGAGAGCTAGAAACATCGATGAGAGAGAGACATTGATCAGCTGCCTCCTGCACACCCCACTCTGGGGGATGTGCCCACAACCAATGTACATGCCCTTGACCGGAATCAAACCTGGGACCTTCCAGTCCGCAGACCGACGCTCTATCCACTGAGTCAAACCGGTTTCAGCTGATCAGTGATGCTTATCATTGATGTTTCTATCTCTCTCTTCCTCTCCCTTTCTGAAATTTAAAATATATATATTTTTTAAAGAAAACACATGATCTTCACTTTGGGCTTTGTCATCTTACAATATCCTTTGTGCAGTGTTTTAACTTCCCTCAACTTTCCTTTACCCACCCTTAAAATGCAATCTATTTTGGGGAAGATGATCAGGAAAGTGATTCCAGTGGGTAGAAGTTATTTTTTGGAGGGGATAGGTCATGAAGATATTTAAAAATTGAGCATGGTGATGGTTGTACCACCCTGAATTTACTTTAAAAAACCAGTTCATTGTACACTTTAGGTGACATGTACAGTATATGGGTTATATCTCAACAAAGCTGTTCTTTTATTTCTCTTTAAATAAAGACCAGTCTTATAATCAATTGCAGATGTTTTCAGAGGCCCCTCAAGATTTGCTCACCACATCCCAAATCACGGCTGTGATTCCCAGTTGCCTCCAGTCCTGGTGGATCTGGATGGTGTGGTTTGCAAAGGAGAAGGTGGCAAGAGGCTTATGGAATTTCGGCAACCCCATTCCCCCGGTCTCCTCATAGGGCACCAGGACCATTTCCAGCTCTGCTCCCTTTAACCTGCTGGGCAAAAGAATCCTGCGTGCTCTGGCCAGAAAGTGCATTCTCTCTTAGGTGGCCTGAATGCTTTTTTTAAAGTCGCTTTATGGATTCAAAAGAATAAACAGAGATGTGGAAAGCTTTTGTCAAAATCCTTTTACATGGTTCTTCCAGTCTCATGGGAAGTGAGATGTGGCTCTGAATTCATCCCAAAGTGTGTCTTTGGGCAAAAGCACCCAGTACGGCACAACTGCAGGATGCCCTACACACTTTGCTGTCAGGACTCAGGGGGGCTTGAGGGTGAGCGAGGCGGCGGTGCCAGCACAGGACCTGGGAGAAGGTAGCACTTTCTACACTGCCCAGGCCACGTGGACTGCAGCTGCACCTGCCCAGGTGGGCAGGGTGTTTCTGCTGCTTTGTTTTGGTCTGGCCTCCACCCCGTCAGCCACGGACCTGTGCCTGCACTGAGACTGAGCGGTTGATGGCCCTACGTTTTGGTGTAGAGTGGATGCACTCACACCTCCCCGAGACTGGCAGTTAGGCTCTGGCGGCTTCTGAGTCCCTTGCGGGGAGAGCCCAGCCCTAGGTCAAGAACAGACTCAGGCGTCCTCGGCCAGGAGGCCTCCTTGGGCTAGGGGCCGCCACAGTTTGAAGGCCGGCCATGACCCCAATCCTGGCAGGGGTCTCCTCTGGGGTGCTGGCAGGCCTGGGCTAGGGCTGCGGGCGATTTGAAGGCCGGCCACAACCCCCAATCCTGGCGGGGGGGTCTCCTCTGGGGAGCGGGCGGCCTAGGTTAGGGTCACTGGCGGTTTGGAGGCCAGTCATGCCCCCGATCCTGGCGGGGGTCTCCTCTGGGGTGCTGGCAGGCCTGGGCTAATGGCCGCCTGTGGTTTGGAGACTGGTCATGCCCCCGATCCTGGTGGGGGTCTCCTCTGGGGTGCTGGCAGGCCTGGGCTCTGGGCGCCGCAAAGGGAGAGGTTCCTGAACCTGCTTCCCACACACCTAGGCTAGGATACATCTTGTAGGAGGCGGCTTCAATGCCGGGAGTCGGTGACCAGGTCCTCCGGAGCCTCGCCTTCTGGGCTGCAGTCCCATGTCTCCCAGTGCCCCAGCCTCAGATGCGCCCCCGCAGTTGCCCCCACCACCAGCCACCTCAGCACAGGCCACAGCAGCTGAAGCCAGCCTCTTGGAATCCAGGCCACCACATCCACCACTGCTGGTAGCATTCTGCTGCTCGCTTGCTGCCGAGCCCTGTCCGCTGGGGTAGGGGAGTGCTCCCAGCCCAGAATCCCTCCCTCCCTCCACAGCCTGGCTTGGGAAGCTGGCCTCGTTGCTGGGGTTACGATGCCAGCATCCCCACACGGCCACTATGGGTGTGATGCGGACCCCACGGAGGCCAACCTGGAGAACGTGGACTCCGAGCTCTGCATCCGGCTGCTGCAGATGCCCACGGTGGTCAACTACCATCCGCTCCTTCCGCCGGCCCCATAGGTCCCTCCTCCCGCCAGCCAATCGGCCACCCTGAGTCCCGCCCCCCACACCTCCAGTCGGTCCAATCGTGGGCGTAGCGGAGTGATATAATTTGCATATTACCTTTTTATTATGTAGGATAGAGGCCTGGTGCACAGGTGGGGGCCAGCTGGCTTGCCCTGAAGGGTGTCCTGGATCAGGATGGGGGTTCCCTTGGGGTGTGGGGCAGCCTGGGCGAGGAGCCTGTGGTGGTTTGCAGGCTGGCCATGCCCCCCAGCAACCCAAGCTGAGGCCCTGGTATCTGGGATTTACTTATCTTCTATAATTAAAACTTTGTAGCCTGGAGTGGAGGCCAGGGCAGGCCAGGGCGGGCAGGAAGCTTGGCTTCCTTCATCACCAAGGGCAACCAAAGCCTCTTGCTCTCTCCAGCTCTGTGGCTGCTGCCATTTTTGTTGGGATTTATTTATCTTCTATAATTAAAACTTTGTAGCCTTGAGTGGAGGCCAGGGCCAGCCAGGGCAGGCAGGAAGCTTGGCTTCCTCCATCACTGGGGGCAACCCAAGCCTCCTGCTTGCTCCAGCTCTGTGGCTGCCACCATATTGGTTGGGTTAATTTGCATACTCGCTCCTGATTGGCTGGTGGGCATGGCTTTGGGTGTAGTGGAGGTACGGTCAATTTGCACGTTTCTCTTTTATTAGATAGGATGAGTGTGCCATGAAAAGAAAGCACTTTCTCAATTTTTCTGTTTCATAAATTCAGACATTTATATATTTGTATATGAATATATTTAAAACTAGAGGCCCAGTGCATGAAATTCATGCACGGGAGGGTGGGGAGTGTCCCTCAGCCCAGCCTGAACCCTCTCCAATCTGGGACCCTTGAGGGATGTTCAACTGCCCATTTAGGCCCGATCTCGGTAGGATCAGGTCTAAAAGGGCAGTCAGACATCTCTCTCACAATCCAGGACTGCTGGCTCCCAACTTCTCACCTGCCTGCCTTCTTGATTGCCCCTAACCATTTCTGCCTGCCAGCCTGATCACCCCCTAACCACTCCCTGCCAGCCTGATTGATGCCTAACTGCTCCCCTGCCAGCATGTTTGCCCCTAACTGCCCTCCCCTGCAGGCCCGGTCACCCCCAACTTCCCTTCTCTGCCAGCCTAGTCACCCCTAACTGCCCTCCCCTGCAGGCTTGATTACCCCCAACTGCCCTCCCTTGTAGGCCTGGTCCCTCCCTACTGCCCTCCCCTGCTGGCCATCTTGTAGTGGCCATCTTGTGTCCACATGGGGGCAGGATCTTTGACCACATGGGGGCAGCCATCTGTATGTTGGAGTGATGGTCAATCTGCATATTACTCTTTTATTAGATAGGATTAAGCCCATCTTAGTAATAGACACTCAGAAATTTACACTGAGTGGCCAGATTATTATGACCACCCATCAGTACTTCATTGGGCCACCTTTTGCCTTCAATACTGCAGCGATTCTTCTTGGCATTGACTCCACGAGATGTTGAAAGGTGATGCGAGGAATCTGACACCATGCCTGATGAATAGCACTGTCCAGTTCTGTGAGATTTGATGGTTGTGGAACCAGCTGCCTGATGGCTCTTTTAACTCTGTCCCACAAATGCTCAATTAGATTGAGATCTGGTGATTGTGGGGACCACCTAAGCAAGGTAAAGTCTCCCTCATGTTCTTGAAACCACTCCTGCACAATACGAGCACCGTGGCATGGCACATTGTCTTGTTGGAAGAAGCCATCTCCATTGGGATACACCATCAACATGATAGGATGAACTTGATCAGCAACGATACTTAGGTATGTTGTGCTATTCCAATGTTGTTCCACATGAATTAAAGGGCACAAATCATGCAAGGAAAACATGCCCCAAACCGTAACACTGCCCCCACCAGCTTGAAGGGTTGTACTCATGTATGTGGGGTGCATGCTTTCATGCTGTTTCCACCAAATTCTCACTCTGCCATCTGCATGATGTAACTGGAAACATGATTCATTGGACCACATGACTTTTTTCCAATGCTCGACTGTCCAATCCTTGTGTTCCTGTGCGAATTGGACACGTTTTATCTTGGTAACTGCAGACAGCAAAGGTGTTTGAACAGGACTTCAGCTTCCATATCCCATACGATGCAGTGTATGGCTATTTTGCCTACAAACGTCAGGTGGTCATAATAATCTGGCCACTCAGATTATAAGTGAAAATAAGCATAATAGAATCTCCAACAAACAGTTATATTAAGGCAACTTCAATCAGGGAATTTACATATAATGAAAACAATAAGGCCAAGTATAAGTGGAGTGTACAATATCCTTTACAATAAGCCAGTGAGTTGTTAAGACTGCACCATTTCACAGTGAAAGTTATTCTGTATAATTTCAGACTTAAATTTATCTACCTTTTTTTTTCATGAATTCTTCAGCATATCACATTATTTTAAAAACAAATTCCAATATCTATAGAACATGTGTAAACTTTGAAATCTACCAGTGCACAATCTTTTTCATTTGCCATGCAAAACATTTCCTCATTGTAAGGTAGGAGAATAAAAACAGTTCCTTTGGATTTACCACATATAAGTTTTCTTTGGGGGAATGGAGAAAGAGGAGGAATAAAAGGGCAAGTTTCCTTTATTTTTTGACTTCAAGGTTTCACATCACAATATAGAGATGGTCAACCAGTTGAAAATAATAAAAATTTGAGAAAATTGGTTGTTCGATTGACTGACAGTGTTTCCTTTTTAAATATAAGAATGACCCTTTCAAACTGAATCACATTCTCCATATGCTCACACACACACATATATCCCTGCACCTCCCAAGCTCCCAATTTGTTTTGACAAGTGAAAGAAAAAAAAACACACCAATAAGTGATAAATAAGGAATTTTCTATATTAAGGAAAAGACAAATACATTTAATAGTTTGGAATAGAGGAGAGAACTCTATTTAGCAGAACTCTTATATGCCTTTTGATTTTGGATAATGTAATGATTAATTTTATATATCAGCTTGTCTGGGCCAGATATTTGGACAGACATTATTTTAGGTGTTTCTGTGATAGTGTTTTTGGGTAATATATACATTTAAAGTAGCACACTTTGAGTAAAGCAGATTGCCCTTCATAATCTGTGTGGGCCTCATCCAATCAACCAAAAGCCTGAATCCAACCAAAGGCTGCCCTCTCCCAGGAAGAGGAAATTCCCCAGCAGGCTGCCTTCAGACTTCATTTGAAACACCTGCTTTTTCTGATTCTCCAATGAACAGTTAGGATGCAAACTACAACTCTTTCCTGAGTTTCCAGCCTGCTGGCCTCCCCCATCATATTTTGGACTCATCAAGCCTCCACAATCACATGAACCAATTCCCTAAAATAAATCTCTTTCCACTGATGTACACATTCTATTGGTTCTGTGTCTCTGGAGAACCCTAACTAATACAGAGAGTTGTTAGAGCTTGTCTTGTTTGAATTGCGGATGAATCAAGAAAATAGATAAACTGCTCTGCCTTTGGAGAGAGAGAGAAGCAAGCTTAGGGGGAGGATGTGAAAAGTAGAAAGGAAGGGTATCTTCAACATAGTGAGGGAATGAAACTGGACTGAGAAAACAAGTGAAGATTTTCCAGAAGTGGTAATGACTGAGGCTTGGAAGAAAGTTACCTAATCTTCTTGAATAGCTTGGCAGTGCCATATTGTGATCTACCCACTTTTCAATCATTCCATGATCCCTTCCATTCATTAACTCCAAATCCTCAATAAAATTCATTACATACCTATCCTTCATTGAGTGGTATTTTGGAAAATAAAGAGTTTACACCAATGTCTAGCAGTGTGATATGGCATGAAAACTAAAGTGTATACAGCTGATTACATACAGAGCTATGATTGAGAATTTAGCAGAAGTAACAATGTGTATAGAAAAGATAAGTTCAAGATTCTTTAGGGCGATGAAGAGAGAAAGAAGCTAAGTGTCCCATCACCACAGGGACACGGACAAGGTAATATTAGAAAACTGGGAACTTGTAGACCCATGCATTACATTTTCCATTGTATATTGTACCAGGTGGTTCACTAAAGCCTATACTTATAATGCATTAGAAAAGAAGAAAGAAAAAGAGGACAAAAAGGAGAGAGGTGGAGGTTAATTTTTTTTTAAGGAAAAGAACATGGAGTTGCTGTTTCAATCCCTTCCATTGACTTAATCTCTGATATTTTGGTAACTCTTCTAAAATCAAACACTCAATATGTCATTTAACATTATTCTCTAAGTCTATCCCTATCTGGCTCCAAAATGTCTTTTAAGCCACATCTCCCACTAAATCTAAGTGTTATAACTTAGGCCACTGGTTGGTGACCCCTGGGACTATTAGAGATGGGACACAGTTTGAAGTGGGCAGACCCTCACTTCCCAGCGAAGGAGTAACACGTGGAGAAGTGTTTGGCAAAAGGCTTGCAGCTCCCAAGACAGCAGCTGGTGAGATCAGGCTTCTATCTTCCCTTTCCTGCACTCAGTCCCAGTTGGAAAAGGGGAAACTAAACTGCAGACATCTTCCATCTATCCAACTAGGGGCATCTAAGCATAATCATGAGGAGAAAATCCAAGCATGTGCTTTATTCTGTATTATTTCAATTATGTTCTGCTTTTCACTAAATTAAAAAAACAAGAAAGTCACTTCTTTGTTCTCTGAGATTTCTCTTCATTGGTACACTGGAGACTCACATGCAGTAGCATGAAAAGGGATGGGTTACAGATTTAAAAGGATATGTGCGTGGAAGGGAGATACATTGGTCACAACCGAACAAACTTATCCTATTCCTTCCAGTAACAGAATTGTGATGATACCGTCATTGGGATGAAATTCCTGTTTATTAATTGAGAAGAGTTTGATAAGCAAAAGAAACAACATGAGTTGGTCCCTGGCCAGACTTGGCTCTTTTCTCCTCCTCCTAACTCTTATATATTATTACTAGGCTACAAACACATGAGATTTCAGCACACCAAACTTGTTCCCACCTTGCTTATCCACTGCCTTGGAAGGCTTGGATCTTAACATAGCTGGTTCTTTTGTAATATTTAGTCTCTGCTCTATTGTCCCTTCCCTAAATGATTTCTCTGACCCCTCTGAAAATAGTGCCTAACTTCACCCAAAGCATTCCCAGTCACTTCCTATTTTCTGCCTAGCACTTGTCATTATGTGACATCCTTCTATATCTTTCTCTCTATCTATTACCTATCTAATCTATCTAACAATTATTGTTCTTTATCTTTATAAAATATTTCCACTAGTACCTAAATTCTAATACAGCAAGGATGTTTTCTGTCAGTTCTCTGCCCTATCCTTAGCATTTAGAGCAGTATATCCCACACATAGTAGGTGATCATAAATGAATAATAGTATTTAAAGAGATTTTTAGGGGACGTGTCCATCTATTATTCTTTGTTTTAATAGATATGTTAAGAACAAATGATTCTTAGTTATTCCTCAAAATTAGACCAGTAAGACGTCTACCTAAGATATTTTTTCACTGTCTAATAAAATTCTGCCTAGAATGTAATACATTTATATATAATTTTTGAAAAATTGCAATCATTCAGGCTTTGTCACTAAATGTGATCAACCCTTCTCCAAATTAATGTTATTAAGATTTTAGTAACATAGTAATGTATGATTCACCAAATATTTCAAAATCCCTTTTTCCTTTGTTAAATAAAATCTGAAGGAAATGACTAATTAGTCAATTTGAATGATTTCCAAATAACACCACCAGCCTGTGTTTGTCTATACTACCAAGGTGAATTATTCATTAGCATTTATGAGAAGTGCCTGAAGAACACTAGCAGTGGGAGTAAAACAACCTGGAATGGTTTTTAAATGACCTTCCAAGCAACTTGGATTAATACTGGCATTATTCTCTCTGTACAAATCGAGTTAAAATTTCCCATGTGTCAGGTCTCAGAAGAAGGCAGTGAAGGAGTGCTGTCTTAGAGAGGAAATGACCTTCTGCACTTAACACAATTAGATTCTGCTGTTTTCCATGTGTGAAGTGTCTGTGAGAGGGAGGGGAGAAGAGAGAGAGAGAGAGAGAGAGAGAGAGAGAGAGAGAGAGAGAGAGAGAGAGAGAGAAGGAAGAGTCAGAGAGAAAGATATATGAGAAGAGAAGGAAAGACAGGGGTGAGAGACAGAAATAGGAAGAGAAAATGGGGAGATAGGACATGAAGAAAAGAAGAGAAAAATAAATATAAACAATAAAATCTAGAAAGCAGAAAGAAAAAAAGGAGGGGTGGAAGGACAGGAGAAAGGGGAACGAAAGGGAGAGAGGAGGGAGAGAAGGAGAGAGGGGGAAACTTATGATAGAAATTGCAGAGTCAGAGGCAGGCTTCCTCTGAGTTGGCACACCAGGTTGCCAGGTTCCCAGGAGCTCTCCCAGGTGTGCAGAATCACCTGACTTAATACTGATTAAAAGTATAAATTGCAACACAAAAGAAAAAAAAAAAGCAATTCTCATGTTTTTCTCCCCTGTGAGGTCACATTCCCTGGTTGTAGCTGAGCCTGCTGCTAGGCACACCCCTCTTGTTTAATAAAATTGTATTAACTTTATCCCTGCCCTTGATTTGTGGCTTTCTCATGTTGTGAGGAATAAATAATAAATGATTGTAAAGCACTTGTACATATGAAATGCCACATAAATGCTAAATAATAATCAGCTTAGGCCAGGAAGCCAGGGGGGTAGAATAGAAATCATTGCACCAGGACATTCCTGTTTATGTGGCTAAAATCATCCATTGTGCTGTCTCCACTTCAAATCATCCTGCAGATTTAATTTTCACCCATTCAAGAACACATTTCTCTGCAAACTAAAAACCTTTGTTCCTCCATCCCTACAGCAATGTCATTTATAATGGTGGAATATCATGCCAACAACTCATCTTTGCCTTTTCATATCATCTCGGTTTTTGCCACATTCCTTCCCTTCTGTTACCCCTTCCAAATTCCCATGTGCACTATTTTGACTCATCATTTCTTACTCCCCGGTGATGCCTATTCTACTCTGTTTACCTTTGGGAAATAATTTGTTTCCCAATTTTGAATTTCACTGCCTATGCATTTTGGGAATCCAGGATACCTAAGGTGGTCATTCCTTGAAGCACTTCGTTCAGGCATCTACTTAATCTTTTATTCACTCGACACTTATTGATGGAGAATTGTGTTAGTATTGGAGATACAGTAGAAACCAAGGCAGAGAGAGTTTGCATTCTGTAAAATAGGCAGGCATGGCAATTCTAACATAGTTTGGAAAATGCTATGATCAGAGTAAGTACAGGGAGCTAAAGGAAGTCAGTATGTAAGCAGCAGAAAGTTATGGTTTGAGCTGATGTTTTCCCTTTTATTTTCAACTGTCTTTAAAAGCCTTTCTATGTACCATTTAACATAGCTAAAGCTCTCCTGGATTGACCTGGTTGTGCATAGAAGGGAGTGGTTCAGACACAGGGAAGTAGCCCAGGCCATCTTCTCTGCTTCATATGGAAGGAGGAAAGGTACTCACCTCTGTCTGCTTGGGTTTCTGATGAGTGAAACCCAACCTTTGGGAGTTGGCAAGAGTTTGTCCTTTGCTAATCTGACCTACTATTTTTGACCTGGAGTCTATAATTTCAAAAGAAGATAGGGTCTAAGTTCATATTAGTACATTTAATGACATAAAAACACCTTCTTATTGGAGAAAACAAAATGAAAATAGAGATAAGCAAAAATAAGTGTTATCACATGACCCATTGGGGACCATTTTTTTTTTCAGGTAATGTATATTATATTAGGTTTTGTCTAAGCTTATATGATATAAAAATGTAATTGAGGCACATATCCCTCAATCCCATTGTATTATATTTGTTTTTATTGTGGAGTAGTCTATACTCTGTATACATACATACTGGTTTATTGCCTTTTTTATGCAAAGTATCAAAAACATAGTTTCATATCAAAAAAGTATTTAATCATGATTTCTAATGATCCATTCATATTCTAGTACACATGCAAATTATTTCAAATATGCATTTTTGAAACAAACCTTCTGAAATTAGAATTACTGAGTAGAGGTATCCCTACATTTGAGGTTTGGTTCCATTGCCAAAACGCACTTCAGAGAGCTTGAACAGGTTTATACTCCCATCTCTCATATATCAGACCCCTGCCCAAGCCCCTTGTCCTCCCTTATCCTCTCATATGCCTGTTAGCCAAAATAAAGTACTCTCAAGAAAGAAATGTTTGAAGCTCAACAATTTTAATTTTTCCTCTATTTTCCCCTTTGTTCCCTTGTGGTATGAGATTAGTGGGCCTTGGGTTTTCAAACAGGTGGAGAAGGCTGTAGGGTGTATAATTGCTTTTGGTGAAAACATCAACGTCCACATTTAGTTCTTCCTGCTCCACTTCCTCCAATTCAATTAGGCTGTTCTTACCAGGGGGAGAGTTTTCAAAGCATCAGATGAAGTGTTACCTCATGATTAATAATTCATGACAAGAAATGAAGACTGGGAAAGGTAATAATGCCCTCCAAGCTGTTTTTCTCCACTAGTCCCTTGTTCTCATTCACGTAAAATGTTGTCTCAATCGTTAAAGCAAACACACAAAGTTTCACTGCCCCATAAACCAAAGATCCAAAGCAGGAATCATAAGCTTTTGAAGTTCTAAGTCCCTTTAAGAATCTTGTGAAAACTTTAGAGTCTCTGCTAATAGGAAAGAAAAAAAGAACATTGTAGCATGCACAGATACTGTGCTTCTAATTCTCATGGGTCGGGAGCCCCTGGAAGGTCACCCATGGAATCTTCTAGGTAAAAATCTCTGGTCAAATAAACAGACAGACAAAAATAAAAATAAAATAAAAATAAAAATAAAAATAAAAAAAAAAATAAAAAAACACCAGGACAGTCCTCACCCTCAACCCCCAAAATCAAAAGTAAGATGGACAAGAAACTCCATGTGCTTCGCCTCTACTTTCTTTCTGTGCCCAAATTTGCAATGAAACAAAGAATGTTCTCAAGTTTGATTTATTTAGTTATGTAGGTGTTTTGCAAGGAGACTGGTAAGGTAGCCGGAAATTAGAAGAGTAGATAAGTATTTCTGGACAAATAAAATAGGGGTGTGGGGGCATGGTTGAGTTTGAGATCTACATGCAAGGCTACTATAGAGGATACAAGTTTTTTCCTTGCCAAATGCTATCAGCCACAAAATGTCCAACACGGTGGGTCAAACCCACTGTTTCATGCTCGGCTACTTGGCATTCCTTAAGTTCTTTCTCAATTGTCATATCTCCACAGGCCATAACAAGGGACAACAGTCAGAAGCAATTCAATTTCAACCTCCATCTGCTGGCAATAAGAACATAAGGGGAAAATTAATGTACACTCACACTTGTCATTATACTAGCCCGAATTTGTTTTTATAGTATGAATTTCTTCCAAGGAAATCAGAAAACAATTTATATTCAGATTCCCAAATAGTAACTCTTCTGGGAGATGGCTAAAATAATTATCTCCATTTTTTTGAAGGCACAGAGATGCTAAAAATTTGTTCAAGGCCACATAGCACTTTCATGGCTATCAGAAAAGCTCTCTGGAAATTATTTAGGCATTTCCTAAAAGTCTAACATCTAATGTGCAAGTATAAAAGCAGGTGATATTAACATTTAATCAGATTACATAAACATACAGCAAAATATGTGTTTTCTATTAGCTAACATACTTTTTCTTTATTCATTTTTCTCTTTTTAATTTATTTTATTTTTCAAAACCCATAATTTTCCATTTACCAGCTCTGTAATCTTGGACACATTGCTTAATTTCCTTCTGCCTCCAATTCTTCCTCATAAAATAGAAGTAATAATAGAAGCCAACTCATGGATTTGTTATGATGGTAAAATAAAAATTTCTTAGAAAATTCCCCAATATATACAGCATGACTATAAAATCTAGAAACACAAATATCATCTATACTAATAAAAGGGTAATATGCTAATTAGACCAGGAGACCTTCCAAATGTCCTTCCAGACAAAGCCATGGTGGTGGGGCTGAGGCAGAGGTGGTTAGGGGTGATCAGGCTAGGAGGGGAGGGCAGTTAGGGGTGATCAGGCTGGCAGGGGTGGCAGTTGGGGGCAAGCAAGCCAGCAGGAGCGGCCAGTTGGGGGTGAGCAGGCCAGTGTGGGGGGGGGGGCAGATGGGGTTGAGAAGGCCGGCCAGGGGGGCAGTTGGGGCAAGCAGGCTGGCAGGCAAAGTGGTTAGGGGTGATCAGGCAGGCAGGCAGGTGAGCGGTTAGGAGCCAACGGTCCCAGATTGTGAGAGGGATGTCCACCTGATGGTTTATCGGGGCTAAACTGGCAGTCAGACATCCCCTGAGGGGTCCCAGATTAGAGAGGGTGCAGGCCAGGCTGAGGGACACCCCATCCCTCTGTGCATGAATTTCATGCACCGGGCCACTAGTAATTTTATACAGATTGATGAAAGATTAATATATTGAGCAGATACTGCTCAGTGGATGAAAGGGCTGCTTATAACAATGAATAGCAGAGCCCTTTAATAAAAATCATCTTGAAAGAGCTGCCATTTTCTATAGCACAGTTGGAAAGCTAGTGCAAAAATTCAAAGATATAGTCAGTGAATTGGACAAACTCTTTTGTGGACTATCATTCATTTCCAACAAGTTGAAGGAAATAGTTATTGCCAAGGTCGCAGACCAGCTGCAGAGGTCAGCTTGCCAAGCATTCAAGGAATTGGAAAACCTTGCAAACTGTTCAAGTGATTTCCAAAATACATGTCTTTCAACCATACAAGATGTAAGTTCTACAAAGTTTATCTGAGAATTATTCTGATTGGCAAGATGAAAGACAATGCATTGACTATATCAGGCAAGGTCACTGAACAAGTCATCTATAATAATAAAAGCATAATATGCTAATTAGACCAGACGTCCTTCCCAACGTCCTTCCTTCCGGACAAAGCCACAGTGGGCAGGGGCCGATGCAGAGGCAGCAGAGGCCCATGGCTGCCACAGTGGGTGGGGGCTGAGGCAGAGGTGGCCATTACTGCGGCAGGGGTCAAGGCTCTTGCATGAATGTGGTGCATTGAGCCTCTAGTATATTGTAAAATCAATAACTGTTTATTATGCAGGTTTGCCTATATTTCCAGGCTTTGGTTACCTATAGTAAGTGATTATCAAATATATATTATTATTGTTTATTACTACTTAAGGAAAAACTTAAAGACAAAAAAGATGTTTCGCTATCCATTATGTTTTCATTTTGATATAATCACATTTTACCATCAGCAAGCAAGGGTAGAGGAGTCACTAGCAAGTACTAATGGTTCTGACTTATTCAACTGTGATCCCATATTAACCTCTTTCTTCATTAACTTACCAATGTGCTTCAATTGTTTAAGAAAATACAAGCAGTGAAATATTTCCTTCACATGTCTTGGTTTTTCTTTCATAGAATAAAAATTGAAATTTGAAATGTCTACCTACATATTTTTCTTGATTTCCTACTGTCAGTGTTCTTCTCATAAATTGGTATTAGTCTTAAAGCTGACTTTGATTTATAAAAATACCCTACTTAGATGCTGAAAATAATTATACAAATAAGAACAATATTTCCATACACACACACAATAATAACATATATTTCTGATCTTTGTATTGTGCTCTCTAGATATTTAATGACATATTTCTGATAAGCAATTTCACTTAAAATTTTATGAGCAAATTATATATGGGAAAATTTAGAAAAAAGTGCTTTTGCTTATGTTCTTCCTCAGTAAAGATATAGAGAACTTTCCAAACAGAATATATACATGTATTATGTAGTTTAAATAACATGTAGCATGCTGTCATGTCAAATGAACCTGTTTATCCAGGTACCTCGGGTTGATCTTAATTCTCTAACTTAGTATATTCAGTGTGATAGTCTGGCCAAAAGAGAAAATTCAAGAAATGCCTCAAGGTCAATAGGTGTGATCAAGTGTAAAGAGGCAAGTGTCACAAGAGCATCAACAGTGCCACAGAGCAAAGCTTTCTTACAGGATCTTTCAAAAGAAAACCAAGTTTGAAAAAAATGGAAATACTCCATTAGGCTGCCATTTTTCAAGTATATCTGAATTTTTTTCTGCCACTTGACAGAAACTGGAGATCAGAGGATGGAGAGAGACTATATATGTGTAACCACTGAAATCATACTGAAGAATATGAGATTTGGAGTAATTAGAGGACATGGTCTTGAAAGGATGATCCAGTCTGAGGAACAGAGAAAATAAAAATGACCAGAAATTCAGAGACCTATGGGATGCCATCAAGGTTGGCAACATATGTATAATAGGTTCCCCAGAAGAGGGGGAGAGAGAGAGAGAGAGAGAGAGAGAGAGAGAGAGAGAGAGAGAGAGAAGAAATTATATCTGAATAAGGAATGGCTAAAAACATCCCAAATTTAATAAACATTAATCTATACATCCAATAATTTTAAAAGATTCTTAATAGGATAAATTGAAAGAGATCCACACCTAGACATATTATAGTCAAACTGTCAAAAGACAAAGAGAATTTTGAAAGCAGTTAGAGAAAACAAACCAATAAACAAATTCATAATGTACAAGAAATCTTCAAAAAGAGTAGCAAGTAATTTATCAGAAGCCAAGAAACCCAGGAGGCTGCGGATTGAGTTACTTAAAATGCTGAAAGAGAAAACTGTCAACCAAGAACTCTATATCTAGACAAACTATAATTCAAAACTAAAGGAAGACATTACAAGATAAACATAACTGAGAGAACTGACTACTAGAAAACCTGCTCTATAAAAAAAATGCAAAGGGAAATCCTTCAGGCTGGAATAAAAGGACATTAAACAGTAATTTTAGTCCACATGAAGACATAAAGGGGATGAGTAGAGGTACCTACATAGGTAAATACAAAAGAGAATACAAATATATTTTTGCTTGTAACTAATTCATTCTATCCAATTTAAAAAACAACTGCATAAAACAATATTTATAAAACAGTGTTGATAGACTTAAAATGTATAAAGATATAATTTGTATGTCAATAAGCACACAAAAGAGTGGGAAAGCAATCCTATATAATAAAAGGCTAATATGCAAATTGTCCCCTCGGGTGTTGGGCCAATAGGAAGTTCAACTGACTGGGAGTTTGACTGCTGGCTATGACATGCGCTGACCACAGAGGGCAGTGCAGAATGAAGGCAGGCCTGGCTGGCAGCCGGCAGCCAGCAGCAGGCAGCCAGGGGAAGGAAGGCCCCAATTGGCCCTAATCATTGGCCAGGCCTAGGGACCCTACCCATGCCTGAATTTCATGCACTGGGCCTATAGTAGTGCTATATTAGAGGAAATCTTTTTGTATACTATTCAAGTTAAGTTGATACCAATCTGAATTAGATTGCTATAAATATGTTCATTGTAAACCCAAGGGAAGTAAATAGAAAATACCTAGTTAATACAAACAAAGCCGTAATGAAGAACTAGAGGAACAAAAATAGCTAAGACATATAAAAAAATTAAAGCTAAATCCTATTAATCCTAATTCATTGCTGGTGGTAATGTAAAATGGTACAGTCTCTTTGGAAATACTTTTCCAGTTCTTCCAAAAATTAAACATAGAGTTACTATACGACCTAGTTATCCCATTCCTAGGTATATATTAAGAGAAGCTGAAAAATATATTCACACAAAAACTTGTATAAGATGTTTATAGTACTATTATTCATAATAGCCAAAAGCTGGAAACAACCCAAATGGCCATCATCTGATAAATGTAAAAACAAGGTTTAGTATATCTATACAATAAAAAGTATGAAGTACTGATATATGTACAACATGAATAAAGTTTGAAAACATTACATGCTAAGTAAAAGAAACCAGTCACAAAATAATACATATTCTATAATTATATTTACATCACATGTCCAGAACAGGTAAATTCATAAAGTAGGTTAGTGGTTGTTAAGACTACAGGGAGGGCAAATGGAGAATGACTGCTAATGGGTACAGGATTGTTGTTGGTTGTGTGTTTGTGTGTGTGTGTGTGTGTGTGTATTTTCTTCAGGGGATAAAAATGTTGTAAAATTAGTGCTGTTTTCTTCAGAATTCTGTAAATATATTTAAAAACCCTAAGTTGTACACTTTAAATGGGTATGTAAATTATATCTAAGTATCTAAATAAAGGTTTTATTTTTAAAAAAATATTGGAGTACAAGCTCTTCGTTTTTTTTTAATTGATCACATGTAGGATTAAAATACCTTGAAGTGATTTCTGGTTCCTGAAATATTAGTCAAACTTCTATCAGATTAACATTCTCAAATATATCAATTACAATTCTACACAAACACAAAAGCTAATAACTTGGAAAAATGTGAACAAAATTAAACAGATTGTGAAGTGAGTCTTAGAAAAAGGGACTCACATGATATGAATTTTCTGTTTTATGGATTTTAATCTGAGAATAAGCTGAAGTTGAATAGAAAACTCACTTTCTCTGCCATGAAGGTCCAGAGTTCAGAGTTGCTGAAGAGTACGAGGCAAATTTTGTATAGGAGAAAGGTAGGATGATAAAGAGGCACAATGTTCTGTGATAAACCTGGCTCAGCCTGACTTCTTGAACGATGCATGCATCAGACAGATTCAAAGCAGCATAGATAAAACATAAACAAACAAACAATACAAACAAACAAAAAGAAAAAACACAAAACCTTCACTGATATTTGAGTCACTGCTTAAAACGGAACATTTCCATTTTTAGTACAACCAATGTAATTGTCTGCTAAAATAAAAATACCAACACTCTTCAGAGGAATAAAATAGAATTTAGAGTTCTGTAACATAAAAAAAAAAAATCACAGTTTAGACTGCAATCCAAACTTACTTGTTATAACAAGAAACAAAAATATTTGACCAATTCTCTAGACAAAAGACAATCAATGTTAACCTACCTGAAAATGATATAGGTATCAGATTAGCAGATTTGAAGGAGTTAGTATGATTTTAGAGGAGTTGGTATACCTCTGTTCACACTTAATGCAATAAAAAGATAGGGTATCTCAGCAGGGAAATATAAGCAATATAAAACACAGAAAAGTCTAGAGATTAAAATAGCTAATGTATAAATATTTTATATATAAAATTTACTGGTGAATTTTAAAGGAGAATGGGTAAAGGTGGGCAAAAGGGGAGGATTGGGACATTTGTAATAGTGTCAACAATAAAAACAAAGTTTTAGAAAAAAGGAGAATTATGAACACAAAAACTTTTTTCAGTGACCTTAAAGACAGTTCAATAGGAATTATCCAATCTATGGAATAAAGAGAGTAAAGATTGAAAAATAGATTAACAGACCTTTATTGGCCTGTAAAATAAAGTCCAAAGATCTATTTATATATGCAATGGGAGTCACAGAACAAAAAAGAGAGAAAATGAAAAAAAGCAAAAAAACAAATTTTGATGAAATAATGGCTGAAATTCTTCAAAATTTTATGGAAGAAATTAATTTAAAGATTTAATAACCTTAGCAATCCCTAATAAGGAAAAATGTGAAGAGAACCTTACCTAGATATTACTATACAACCAAAAAGAAAGAGAAAAAATTGAAATTGGTGAAATAAAAATTACATCCAAAAGGAAAACAATGAATCATGATAAAATTTACCTATCAGAAACCTGGAAGCCCCCAAAACAGCACAAAAAAATACCATTAAGTTGATAGAAGCAAATTATCAAACAAATAAAAATTGTCAACCAATAATTTTATATCCAGTAGTAATATCATTCTAGAATGTAGAAAAAAATCATTTTCAGATTTAAAAATGAGAGAATTTGTTGCCAGCAGACATAAATTAAAAGAATTGCCAAAGGAAGTTCAAAAGCTGAAGAAAAATTATACCAATTGGAAACTCATATCCTCAGGAAGAATGAAAAATATTATAAATGGTAAATACAAACTAATAATAAATGACTTCTCTTTTCCATTCTTAAAATGCATATGACTTCTTAAAGTAAAAATTATAACATTGTCTTATGGGATTTGTAACTTAAATGAAAATAATACATATGTCCATGAGAACATAAAGTAAGGGGCATTACATGGACCGACACAGTTGCAAAGTTTCTGCATTTTATTGTGAAATGCCACAATATTAACTCATATTTCATTGTGAAAAGTTAAAACTGTATGTTTTAATCCCTAGGACAACTACTAAAAAATAATTCAAAGAGGTATTTATAAATAGTCAATAGATAAAATGAAATTATGAAAATATTAAAACATTTTAAAGAAGACAGCAATTTAGACACAGAGGAACAAAACACAAAGGGGATAAATGTAAAACATATTATAAAATAGAAAAAAATAAGCCCTACCCTACCAACAATTATATTAAATATAAATGATTAAACTCTCCTATTAAAAGTCAATTATCAAAATTTAAAATAATCAAGGCTCAAATATTTGTTATCTTCAAGATACTTTAAATATAAAGATAGGAAAAGGTAAAGTAAACGGGTAAAAAATATACCATATAAAATATAATAAGCATACTAGGATAGAGTAATTAAAATAATATCAGATAAAATATCTCCAAGACAAAAAATTGCCACAATAGAGGTGAATTTTATAATGATAAAATAATCAAATCATCTGAAAGACATAACAGTCATTAATTGTGAAATCTTACTAACAGAACTTTAAAATACATGAAACAGATATAAAGACATTTTAAGGGAGAAATAAATCCTAAACACAATATTGGAGATTTTAAGAACAATCTCTTAATAATTGATAGAGCAAATCAGACAAAAATTCAATAGAGAGATGAGCTAAAAAATATGTTATATTCACATGATCTAATGAATATTCATAGAATATTATACCCAATCACCAGAGAACAAACATTAAGTGCAAATTCAACATGATAGATGATGCATTGTGGAACAGGCTACAGAATATATTAAACAGAATTACAATTGTACAAAGGATATTCTTTGATCACAATGGAATTCAATTAGAGAGGCTTAAAAATAAAATACTAGGGAAAAATAACCCAAATATTTGAAATTTAAACAACATACTTTCAAATAATCCATGAATCAAAGAATAAATAACAGGAGAAATTAAGCAATATGTCAAATTAAATAATAATAAAATTTTAAAATATCAAAATGTATGGGTTACCCTTAAAACAACGCTTAAGGGAAATTTTAGCAATAAATGCTCTATTAAAAAAGAAGAAAGTCTAAAATCAGTAGCCTAACTGTGTACATTAAGAAGCCAGAAAAAAAAAAGGAATTAAGGCAAAGTAAGTAAAATATAGGAAATAATCAGTTATTAATAAAAATTTAAAAAACAGAAGAATTAATAAAGACAAATGTGGTTTTTTGAGATCAACAAAATAGTAAATCTCTAGTTAGATTGACCAAGAAAGAGAATCAGAAACAAGAAATACTCATATTTTTCCGTGTATAAGATGCTATTTTTTTCTAAAATCATTAGACTGAAAATCAAGGGGCATCTTATACAGAAGTCAGCTGAGGAGGGAGCCAAGCAGGTGTGTAGCTGCCCATACCTTGTCAAACAGGCTTCCTCCAATCACGAGCTTTATTGTTACTGACCTCAGCTGATGTATAATTGGAGGTGGAGATGGAGAGTGCACAGATGCAACAGGGACCAGAGCATTCTGAGCTCATAAAGATGTCAAAAAATAAAAAGACAAATACCGGTAAGCTATTGTCTTCCTCTGCAAAATTCAAACTGAAGGTAATCAGCTATGCAAAACAGCATGGAAATAGAGTTGCAAAGAGACAATTTGGACCTCCTTCCACTGAGTGTATTATCATACAGTGGAGAAAATAGAAAGAACAACTCCTTAAGATGCCAAAAAAGAAGGTCTTAAGAGGAAAACCAGCAAAATGTTTAAAATATTGATTTCTTACTTTTGAGTTAGAAAAGTGGGAGAGGGCATCTTATACATGGGGGTGTCTTATTCACGGAAAAATATGGTAGTCTCTAGATATCATTATTAAAACAGTGATGAGCAAAACAAGAAGAAAAAGAAAAAAGAAAGAGCACAAACTACAAATAAGAGGAATGTAATTATAATCACAGCAGATCTTATAGAAATTAAAATGATATTAAAGCAATATTATGATCAACTTTATGTCCAAAAAATGATTAACAATGTAGATGAAATAGATAAATCTTGGGGGGAGAAAGGGACATTTCACTAAAACTGATATTAAATGAAATTGAAAATCTGAAATGTCCTATTTAATAAATAAATTAACTCAATCATCAAAAGCCTTTCCACAAAGAATATTCCAGGCCCATTTATAAATTCTTTTAAACAGAAGGAGAAATAGCACCAAAATTAAACAAAGCCTTACAGAAATTACAGCCACACTGGCCAGGACTCTCTGAACCATTATTTCAACAGAATTTGCTTACTTTGTGTCTCTGTGTCACATTTTGGTAATTCTCACAATATTTCAAGCTTTTCCATTATGATTTTGTTTGTTATGGTGATCTTTGATCAGTGATCTTTGATATTAATATTTTAATTGTTTTCAGTTGCACATACTAGTATATGATAGTGAACTTAACAAATGCATGTGTTCTGACTGCTTCACTGACATCCATTTCCCAATCTCTCTCCATCTCCTCAGGCCTCTATTCCATGAGATAGCAATATTGGAATTAAGCCAATTTAATGCTACAATAGCCTCTAAGTGTTCAAGTAAAAGAAAGAGTCACAGATCTCTCACTTTAAATCAAAAGCTAGAAATGATTAAGCTTAGGGGGGAAAGTAGTCAAAAGCTAAGATAGGCTAAAAGTTATGCCTCTTGTGTCAGTTAGCCAAGTTGAGAATGCAAAGAAAAAGTTCTTGAAGGAAATTGAAGGTGCTACTTCATGCCCTGGCGAGGTGGCTTAGTTGACTGGAGATCATCCAGTACACCAAAAAGGTTGTGGGTTCAATTCCCAGACAGGGCACATACCTAGGTTCCCAGTTTGATCCCCAGTCTGGGTACATACAGAGGCAACTGATCAATGTTTCTCTCCTTTCTTTTCTCTAAAATCAGTAACAACATACCCTCAGGTGAGGATTAAAAAACAAAACAAAACAGAGTGCTACTCCAGTGAACACAAAGAGAAACAGCCTTATTGCTGATATGAAGAAGGCCACAACATTCCTAAACTAAAGCCTAATCAAGAGCAAGGCCTTTGCTTCAATTTTAGGAAGACTGAAAGAGAGGAAGCTGCAGAAGAAAAGTTTGAAGCTATCAGAGATTGGTCCATCAGATTCATATGAAGAAGCCATCTCTATACCATAAAAGTCCAGGGTGAAGCAGCAAGTGCAATGTAGAAGCTACTTACTCAGTGTCTAGCTAAGGTAATCAATGAAGGTGGCTACACTGAACAACAGATTTTAAATGTAGACAAAATAGCTTTATATTGGAAGAAGATGCCATCTAGGCCTTTCATAGCTAGAGATAAATAAATGGCTGGCTTCAAAGTTTCAAAGGACAGGCTGACTCTCTTGTTAGGGACTAACATAGTTGGTGACTTAAGTTTAGGCCAATGCTCTGCCATTTCAAATTTTGTTCAGTCTACTCTGCTATGTTCTGTAAATATAACAACAAAGCCTGAATAACAGCATTTGTAACATTGTTTTCTGAATATTTTAAGCCCACTATTGAGAACTACTGCTCAGGAAAAAAAAAAATCCCTTTAAAAATATTACTGCTTATTGACACTACACCTGGTCACTGAAGAGCTCTGATGAAGATGTATGAGATGAATGTTTTTATTCCTGCTAACACAACATCCATTCCACAACTCATAGATCAAGCAGTAATTTCAACTTTCAAGTCTTATTATTTAAGAAATACAGTTCTTAAGGCTACAGTTGCCATAGCTAGTGATTCCTCTAATAAATCTAGGCAAAATAAATGGAAAGCCTTCTGAAAAGAGGTCTCCATTATAAATATCATTAAGACCATCATGGAAAAAGGTCAAGACATCAACATTAAATGAAGTTTGGAAGAACTGATTCCAACCCTCATAAATGACATTGATTGGTTCAAAACTTCTGTGGAGGAGGAAATAACTACAGATGTGGTGGAAATAGCAAGGGAATTATAATTAGAAGTGGAACCTGAAAATGTGAAGGAATCGCTACATTTTCATAACAAAACTTGAATGGATGAGGTTGCTTCTTATAGATGAACACAGAAAGTGTTTTGTTTGTTTTTGTTTTAGGTGAAATATATTCCTGGGGAAATTGCTGTGGAGATTGTTAAAACAACAACAAAGGATGAAGAATATTACATAAACTTAGTTGATCAAGCAGTGACAGGGTTTGAGAAAATTGATTCCAATTTTGAAAGAGGTTCTATTGTGGGAAAATGCTATTAAACAGCATCACATGCTAGAGAGAAATAGTTCATGAAAGGTAGAGTCAATCAATTGATGTGGAAAATTTCAGTGCTATGTTATATTAAGAAATTGCCACAATCACCCTAACCTTCAGCAGTCACCACCCTGATCATTCAGCAGCCATCAACAGTGAGGCAAGACCACCAAAAGGATTATAATTCATTGGAGGCTCAGATGACAGTTAGCATTTGTTAGCAATGAAATATTTTAAATTATGATGTGTATAGTATATTTTTAGAGATAATGCTATTGCACACTTATTAGGATAGAATAGTGTAAACATAACTTTTATAAGTCCTAAGAAATAAAAATTTGCTTTATTGCTTGCAATATTTGCTTTACTGCAGTAGTCTGGAACCAAACTTGAAATATCTTTGAGGTATAACCGTATAACTATGAAACTATCGATGAGATAAAAATAGAAGTAGAGAGATATAATGTAATACCACTATGAAGCAAAAAGCCAGTATTTTGGTTCTGGAAGAAATATTTTCAAATCTCTTTTCAGAGAAATCCAGACTAATAATTGGTTTCTATTTGGAGACTTTTTTATTTTTTTTATCACTTCAATTTGAGACACAGATTCAGGTTGTTCTCTTCTGTGCCAACATCACAAACTTCCTCTAAGCAAATGTCCATTTTAAAAGATAACAACATAACCAAAATGCTCTGCCCAACTTTCCACTAATTCTCAAGCTCATGTGCTTCAAAGTCCTACCATCAACTTGATAAGCCTTTAGCAACTTTTTCTTATTCTTCTAATTGAACTCCACTACAAAAAGTTGTTTGGGTGAACCAATAAGTAAAGGAAATGAGCAAGTAAATGCATAGATATAATTTAGCCAAAGCCAGAAATTTGGTCCTCTGAGAACACAGCTGCCCTTCAGGGTCAATGAGCAGTAGGGTGGTCTCCAGCATCTCAGCCTATTATGAGGAAGTTAGTTTAATCTTTATATCCTGACTGTGCTCAAACCCATAGGCTAAATAGAAGTCTTTCTGTTCAAATAAAAATATTAATATGTAACTTATAATAAAGAAATATGTAGTAAAGAAATGTAAATTCTTCCCATGATTAGAATTAAATCATCACAGAAGGAGAAAATTGCTTAAAAAATGTTTTGCTTTCCATTGTCAATATAAGAGGATATTACTCCAACTATTTTCATCTTAGCATTCTCTCCAGCACATGGCACAATATAAATTTAAATATATTTTGAATGGATGATTGAATAAATGAGTTTCTCTTATTAAAAAAGATGACTTTAAGATGATATGAAAATGAATATAAACAAATTGAATCACTGTTGGAATTTGGAAGGTGCTAATTGATACTACAGAAAATAAAATAAACAATTTGAAGAACATTCTTGAAATGTATTTGTAAAATAAAGAAAAGTAAACAGAAACTTAAAAATCAAGAGAGAATATAATGGATTAGTTTCCAGATTTTATAAAATTTTAAGATTAAAACAAAAAGCAGCATTAAAGATAGGTCAATAAAAGGGGACTTATATATAAAATATTTTGGTAATCTTATCTAATAAAAGAGTAATATTCAAATTGACCATACTTCCACTACACCCACAAGCCACGCCCACAAGCCAATCAGGAGCAAATATGCAAATAAACCCAACCAAGGTGGCTGCGGTCACAGAGAGCAGGAGGGAGGCTTGGGTTTCCCCAGCAATGGAGGAAGCCAAGCTTCCCGCCTGCCCTTGCCGGCCCAGACCTCCACTCAATGCTACAAAGTTTCAATGATAGAAGATAAATAAATCCCAGATACCATGGCCTCCGCATGGGTTGCCGGGGGGCGTGGCCAGCCTGAAAACCACCACAGGCTCCTTGCCCAGGCCACCCCATGCCCCAAGGGAACCCCCACCCTGATCTGGGACACACTTCAGGGCAAACCAGTTGGCCCCCACCCATGCACCAGGCCTCTATCCTATCTAATCATATCTAATAAAAGAATAATATGCAAATTGACCTTCACTCAAACATACAAGATGGCTGCCCCCATGTGGTCAAAGATGGCTGCCCCCATGTGGACACAAAATGACCACCACAAGATGTTCAGCAGGGGAGGGCAGTTGGGAGGGACCAGGCCTGCAAAGGAGGGCAGTTGTGGACAATCAGGCCAGCAGGGAAGGACAGTTAGGGGCAAACAGGCTGGCAGGGGAGCAGTTAGGCATCAATCAGGTTGGCAGGGGAGTGGTTAGGGGGTGATCAGGCTGGCAGGCAGAAGCGGTTAGAGGCAATCAGGAAGGCAGGCAGGTGAGCAGTTGGGAGCCAGCAGTCCTGGATTGTGAGAGGGATGTCTGACTGTCCATTTAGGCCCGATTCACGTAGGGATTGGGCCTAAACGGGCAGTTGGACTTCCCTCAAGGGGTCCCAGATTGGAGAGGGTGCAGGCTGGGCTGATGGAAACCCCCCGTCCCCCGTGCATGAATTTCGTGCACTGGGCCTCTAGTATAAGGTGACCAGACGTCCCGCTTTTGGCGGGACAGTCCCAATTTTTAACAATTTGTCCCACGTCCCGTGGCGTTTTAAAAATGTCCCGATTTTTGGAAAGAATGCACGACAAGCTAGGGAACAGCAGGAGAATGGGAAGGGAATATACGGTTTTCGGTGGCCATGTGGCTATTTAGCCAAGATATGAATTTTATATTATTTTTGTTAATTTTATAATGTTAAACTTTAATAACAAATAATTGTTGAGAACTGGTTATCGAGAACTGCTTATCAAAGTTCGCATTGTTGATCAGTTGCTAGAATTCAACCACCATTGTTTGGACTTAATGAACAATGGCATTTTTTGGGATTGGCAACGACTAAAACATTTTGTAACTGTCTATCAGATGATACACATCGTACTGCATGCTAGTAAGCTAGTTAAACAAGTGATGTCATTACAAATCAGCTATTCAGATAATTTAGGTAAGTAATTTATTTATTTATTTCATAAATACATAAATTTTCTTGAATTTAGCAGACAGTACTCGTATTATTTATATTTTATAGTGGCAGCAAAAAGTCTAGCGCCGGCCTTGAAAGTGACGCTTATGACTTACGTTACGGCAAATTCAGAGGAAAAATAATACAAGTTAGTATTGTTGTTATTTAGAAAGAAATATAGGATTAAAATTAAAATAATTTTTAAAATATAGTTACTTTATAACAATCAAATTAATTTAATTTATAAACTAACAATAAAATATGTTCATGTAATTATGTATCTACTTACTGTGTTTTTAAGCAATATGTATATGATAATTTATAATATAATTTTAAGTTATTTTTTTTAGATTTTTAACATAATGAGTAAGAAAAGATGCAAATTCAACAATGATCTAAGAAGTGAATCTTCTTTTATTAAAAAAACCAAAAGCGATTACATGGTAAAATGTGAGAAATGTAATGGTGAATTTTCTATTTCTCACGCCTGGAAGAATGATATTTCAAAGCACTTGGAGACACAGAAACATAAAAAATATTTAAATACTGCTGCATCTTCCTCCAAAATACAGGAATTTTTTCGGAAAACAACTTATGGAGACGAAGAAAAGAAATTAGCATTAGCAGAAGGACTTATGTCTTTTCATGCTATTAATCACAATCATTCCTTCAGATCCATGGACTGTACATCACAAGTTGTCAAAAACTTATTCAACAAAAAATTTGCCTGTGCTAGAACAAAATCCGAGGCAATTGTGTGGAATGTGCTTTCCCCATATGCATTTTCAGAATTAAACAAAAATCTAGAAAAAATTAATTTTATATCCATATATTCTGACGCACATAATACATAACACCATTCACACAGCTGCTGATTTGTTGCCCGTAGATGTGGAAAATATTGTTATCAAAATATATTCTTATTTCTATATATTCACTGTGCGCGTTGAAATGCTTAAAGAATTTTGTGAAACTGTGGAAGTCGAATATCAGAAAATACTTGGATACAGTAAAACGCGTTGGTTAGCTCTTTTGCCAGCTGTCGAAAGAATTTTGAAAATATACAATCCTTTGAAATCCTACTTTCTATCACAGGATAAATCTCCTAGAATTTTAGAAGAGTTTTTTGAAAAAGAATCTTCAAAAATTTTGGTTAGAGTTTGTACACAATCAAGCAGCTCTTTTTCAAAATGCTATAAAACTTATTGAAGGTGACAAAATTTCGGTAATCGAAGTAGCAAATGAAGTTAATAATTTAAAATTTCAGTCAAGAGCGGTTAGAAAATAATTTTCTTCCATTAACTATCCGTAATAGTATAAGCCAGCTAGAAGAACAAGGTGCAATAAACCGTGCATATATCATGAATCACATCAAAAAGTTCTATAGTAACTGCATAGATTATTTAGAAGAGTGGATGATGTGCAAAAATCATTCGATCATATTACTCAAAATTTCCCATATAGTAATATTTCCAAAAATTATCTTTTTAATGAGATATCATTATTAAAAAAATATATTGATAAGGAAAAGGTTAAATCTTGGGCATCAGCAAAAATCACAATAGAGAACAAATGATTAGAAATATTTCATCATTTTGAAACAAACCATGTTCCATACAATAATGCACTAAAAATTGTGGAATACGCACTGTCCTTACCAGGAACTAATGCTGTGACTGAACGCATTTTTTCTATGGTAAATAAAGGTGTGGACATCAGAAAAATCACAATTAAGTGTTGAGACTTTGGAAGCCATTTTATGTGTGAAATATAATTTAACAAATTCTTGTGAAAAATTTCATGACCATTTAAACAATGACAGCAATCTACTAAAAAATATTCTCTCAAATGAGAAATATGCCAAAGAATAAAACAATACTATACATAATTTTTTATTTATTATATTTGTAAATTGTACTTATGTTGAAATTTAAAAAATATATTACAATACTATTTTTGCGTTCTATGAAAATTTTTGTTGCTCCATATAGACCAAATTTTTAATCAAGAACCTCCCCCCTCCCCCTGATCAATGGTGTCCCGCTTTACCAATGTTAAAATCTGGTCACCTTACTCTAGTATAATTAATAAATAAATATTCAGCAATTATCAATATATAAGATATCACATATATTTACATATATTTTATATTGTCCTTTTTTCTTCAGAATTTATGCTGCAAGAAAGCTAAAATGTTTGTGTTCCACTGCTATATTCCCACCACCAATAATAATATCTGATAGATATGCGATATGAGTGAAGTAATTTAATTTTATATTAAATTATTAAAAAAACATCTAAACTAGGGTTGAGGAATGGTGATGGTGTATGGAACAGTAGGGAGCCAAGTATATTTTGAAAAAGCAATTAGCCTGGTCGACGTGGCTCAGTGGTTGACCATCAACCTATGAACCAGGAGGTCATGGTTCCATTCACGGTCAGGGCACAGGCCTGGGTTGTGGGCTTGATCCCCAGTGTGCAGGAAGCAGCCAATTTATCATTCCCTCTCATCATTGATATTTCTATCTCTCTCTCCCTCTCTCCTCCTCTCTGAAATCAATAAAAAATATATATATTTTTTAAAACAATTAAAACCAAGTTGGTCTCAGTTTCTCCTCTGCCACAAATGATACTAAAAAACAATAATAGTATAGCTTAAACTTGTTATGACCCTAAAATTGCACTAATAATAAGCTTCCCTTTGTGCATAAAGATAACAGGAACAAATGTCAAGTTTTGGCAAAGTTTATGAAATTATATTTTTAAAAATGTTGAAGGAATGCTTTGGACAACTTAGAAATTTTATCAGAATTGTTGATGGAAATGCAGATTGGTGCAGCCACTGTAGAGAGCAGTATGGAGTTGCCTCAAAAAATTTAATATGGAACTGCCTATGACCCAGTGATTCCACTTTGAGAACTTTATACAAAGAAACCTGAAACACTAATTCAAAAGAATTCATGCATCCTCATGTTCATTATAATATTATTTACAATAGCCAGGATATGGAAGCAGAACAAGTTTCCATCAGAAGATTAATGGATTAAAAAGCAGTGGTACATTTACACAAGGGAATACTACTTGGCTGTCAAAAAAGAAGGAAATCTTACCTTTTTTGACCACATGAATGGACCTGGAGAGTATTATGCTAAGTGAATAAGCCAGTCAGAGAAAGACAAGTATCATATGATTTCATTTATATGTGGAATGTAATGAACAAAATAAACTAACAAACAAAATAGAAATGGATGTATAGATATGGAGAACAGACTGACAACTCTCAGAGAGTGAGGGGTTTGGGGGGTGTGGGTGAAAATGATGAAGGGATTAAGCAAAGAAAACCCAAAAACTCATAAACACAGACAACAATATGGTGATTGCCAAAGGGAAAGGGTTGTGGGGAAAGGTAGAAGAGGGTAAAAGAGGGATAAATGGTGATGAAAGGAGACTTGACTTGGGTTGTTGAACACAAATTACAATATGTAGATGATGTGTTACATAGAATTGCATAATTGAAACCTATATAATATCATTAACCAATGTCACCCCAATACATTCAATAAAAATTAAAAAGAATAAAAATAATTAGAGCTCAGGATAAAAAAAAAAAAGGCAGCTAACAAAACTTACTGGTAATTTTGAAATCAACCAAAGTCATAGAAATATGTGAATAAGAGGACAACCACCATGGATAAAAAGAGTTGGGGTTGAATAATCTAAATGGTGTGTGGAAACCCACTAAGTAAAATAGTTAATGTAAAAGTAGCCCAGAATTAAAGATACACACACATACATATGTTTATACTATACTAGAGACCCAGTGCACGGATTTGTGCACCAGTGGGGTCCCTTGCCCTGGCCTGTGGGAATCGGGTCAAAACTGGCTCTCTGACATCCCCTGAGGGGTACTGGATTGTGACAGAGCACAAGCCAGGCTGAGGGACCCCACCGTTGCACGATGGGGGCTAGGGAGGGACCACGGGAGGGCTCCAGGGCATGTCCAGCCCGTCTCTCCCAGTTCCCATTGGCTGGACCCCAGAAGAAAGCTAACCGACTGGTCAGAGTGTCTGCCCCCTGGTGGTCGGTGCACGTCATAGAGACTGGTCAAACAGTCTAACGAATGGTCGGACACTTAGCATATTAGCCTTTTATTATATAGCATATCTAATATGTATATTGTGGATATATACATATACATATGTATATAGTATGCTTATAAAGATGATAGAGTGTTGTTGCTTTTAGTTTCAGAATACTCAATCAAGACTTTAGTAGGTGGAAGGAGTAGCAAGGATGCAGAAGGAAGAGAATAGAATTTTTTAAACCCTGTTAGTGGCTCTCCTGCTTTTGATATGAAAGGTGTCAGGCAACCTAGAAAAGTTTCAGCACATCCCATTTTCTCTGCTCTATTCCAAATCCATTAGCCATTTCTTTTCTTACTTGGTGTCTAATGAGGCATTTCTTCTTTTTTCCCAGATTCTTCACAATGGTGCTCAGATGTATCTCTGTTACGAATTTGCATGGATTTCATTGGCAAGTAAAATCTAAAACAATTATGTGGGTAGAACTAGTTTATTTAGGAGGTAATGAGGGATGGGGGCAATATATGGGTACATTGTTTAGAACTCCATAGAGGATAAATGGTGCTGATATTCTTTTGGTAGATCTATGATTAATTCACTTCCATCCTCTTCCCAACCCAATTGACCAGAAACATCTTTGGAAATAGTGATTTATTTTTCTGCTTATGTAGAAGGAGAGTTTGGACAAAAAAAAATTACTTATACAGTCAATAAAGATATTTAGGATAAATAAATGTGTATGTAATTTGCCTCCTTTGTACACCAGCCATAAAGGATTCTGGTTCTTTTAAAAACATATAATTATATGCTAAATCACAAAAAAACACTCATTATTATGAAAAATAACAACCATAGGGAAAATTTTATTACAATTCAATAGACCTAGAAATTCTTTATGTAATTTTAATTGTACTTCTATTTCATTCTGCAACTTCCATATTTTTTTAAAATATACTTTTTTATTTATTTTATAAAGTAAGGGAGAGGAAGAAAGAGGTAGAAACATCAATGATGAGAGATAAATCATTGACCGGCTGCCTCCTGCACGCCACCATTGGAGATCAACCTGGGCGTGTGCCCTGACCGGGAATCAAACCGTGAACTCCTGGTTCATAGGTCAATGCTCAACCACTGAGCCATGCCAGCTGGGCATAAATTTCATATTCTTGAACTCAGTATTGACTAGCATATATAATATAGCAGTCATTTGTCTACTTGCCCTCAGGCCTATTACCACCCTTCTGTGTTTCTCTGCATGCTAAAGAAGGCTAGGAGTCTAACGGCTACAGCAAGTTCTACTAACAGAAGGTACTGGTGGAAGATAACAAGACAAGGGCAAAGTTTCCTCCTCTGACTCCAACGGTGTGGCAGTTGCTAGCAGAAGCTGTAGCAGCAGCAGCAGCAGCAGGGATGGATGGGTAATAGACTCTTTTCCTTGGCAGATGTAGCTTTTTTACCTTGGCTTCAGCCTTGGTACAGGCAGTACTCCTTTGTCAGATTCAGAGCCCACTGCAACAGCATCTCACACAGGCACAGACCCATCCTGTAGGTTCATTGACTCCAGCTCAAGGGTCTTACCAGCTTTTGATCTCTTAGTATTACTCCCTTTGTATCTTTTTCCTTCCAACCCTCTTTCTTTCTGTTTGTAGTCCAACTCTTCCAACACTCATCAATTACTTATATAAAATTATCTCTGTTGGATGGACTTTTTTTTGGTCCATAGTGCATTTTGTGGTGTGTTTTTTTCAAATGGATCCTGAATAATACATATATTTTTGGCTAATTCTAATTTAAATAGCTTTTTTTCTCTGCCTCAGAACTCTGTAGATGTTATTCTAGAATATGTAGCCATTTAGTTTTATAGAAACAGAGACCTGAAACTAGCATGACTTTTATTACATTGCATGTATTCTGTTTGTTTGTTTTTTTGCATCATGTAGCCTAAGACTTTTCCTATTCGCTCCCCTCTCATTCCCCTTCTTCTTCCACAAGTGCCAGTCTTGCATCTCAGTCTGAAGACTCTCACTGTCTTCTCCAGCTTCCTTCACTTTATCTTTACAGGCAAACAGGAAATAACCCTAATAATTCTCTTGTACTTTAGTTATGTTTTGCCATCTGTTTATCTAAGAGCCTGAATGAACACAGTTGAAAATGCAGTTTAGATAAATTATTCCAGTGGTACATACAAAATGGGATTCTGGTTTTATTGTGCTAGGATCAATAAACATAGGTTACAAGGAGACAAATTTGAACTTGCTAGGATATAACCTTCTTCAATATACAGGATGTACCCCTAAAATGTATACACACTTTTTTTTCCCTGATAGCTCAATTGATGTTTCTTTCTTTTCAGATTTAACCCATTGGACTCAATGATTAATTAAAGTGTGTATACATTTTGGGGATACCCTATATATACAGAGCAAATAACCTATTTGTGGGATATTCACACAAAGATTTGACCACCTGCTAAGAGTGTGGCAGAAGCATTGGGTGCATGGATAAAGTCTAATACTTTGAGATTTTTCTAATGCTGAGTTAGTTGTATCTATTGCAATTTCAGTAAAATAAAAGAATAAATTCTTACATCCCATACTTTTCAATTTTCTTTTTCCTAAGATCATTTTTATATGCATGGCAATGTCAACAAAACATGCCCGAAAGAAAGCACACTCTATGAATATGGCTGTTTACTGTGTCTCAGTGAGGGCATAAATCCATATCTCAGTGGAAAAGAACATATGGAGCCCAGAGAAAGGAAGAAAATATATTGGTTTAAAAACAACTAATTAAAGCTGGTGACTGGACCAGAAATATCTTCCACCTTTACACTGAAACGTTTCAAATTAGTTTCTAATTGATATAAAGTAGAAAACTTAAAATAGTTTTATTTCTCTAGGAGTTGCTTTGGTGATGTTGCTGTGAAAATGAGGGCCTAGATAAAAATGGCACAGAACATATTGGCATATCCTGGCAAGGTTTTATTAATGCATTTTTAAAGTTTAGTGCTCATGTCCTAGGACTCCTCTTATATGTCTCAAAATTACATGAATTGTCCTGGCCAATGTGGCCCAGTGGTTGAGTGTTGTCCTGGGCACCATAAAGTTGCTGGTTTGATTCTGGGTCAGGGTCTGGGCACATACCCAATTGTGGGCTCAATCCCCAGTAGAGGGCCTTCAGGAGACAGCCAATTGGTGTTTTTCTCTCTCTCTAATCAATAAAAACATATTTTTAAAAAAAACTGCATGAAACTAATAAATAACTCTTAATCTAAACTCAGGTTCCTCTAGAGAAGACACAAATATAAGTTTTTAACAAGTTGATATTTATTAACAGCCCACAGTGTGGTGAAATTGTGGACAAGCATTTGATAGCTTATTTCAGGCAATGGCATTGCCTATATAGTGCCTATCTCAGAAAACTCAATTATATTTTACTCCTACCTTTCCCCCCCCCCATCATAATCAATCTGACTCTAATATGCCCATTCGACTTCTTTTTAAAAAAATATATTTTATTGATTTTTTCACAGAGAGGAAGGGAGAGGGATAGAGAGTCAGAAACATCGATGAGAGAGAAACGTTGATCAGTTGCATCCTGCACACTCCCCACTGGGTATGTGCCTGCAACCTTGACGGGAATCGAACCTGGGAACCTTGAGTCTGCAGGCCAACACTCTATCCACTGAGCCAAACCGGTTAGGGTGTCCATTCAACTTCTTAAATACAAGTTCCAAAACCTCATCAGCTTTCCAGCACCACTACCACTTTCCCAATTCAGGGTTTTTATTACTTTGTCCCTGGATTATTCAAATAGCTTTCTATCTGGATGTCCTGTCCCTCAACTATTACCTTGCTAGTCAACCATCCACATTATCACCAAAAATATCTAATCATCTCACTTTTGTATTTGAAAGCTTCCAAGTGCATCACAATGAAAACACATTTTCACAAAGCCCACTTGTAAAATGAGTGTTTGGGCTATATCATTTCTTATATCTCATATGTTATGGATTCATGCCTCTCAGAAAATGTTGAATAAATGATGAGCAATTCCTAGAAAAAAAACTTTAGTTAAATAAACATATGTCTATTGCCACGTGGTAATTTCCTTAAATTACTGGGCTGATTTTGATATTTGTGCCTGTTATCTATTATATATGCATATAAAATATATAACACACACAAAGAAAAATAGGTGAATTTGAAAGAATGCCCAACATTGATGAAAGTGTATTAAGATAAATTGCTTTGAATAATTGCCTCTGATTTTAAAAATCTTTATGCTTCACTTCAGAAATTTAAGAATAAAGAACAGTATTGATAGCAAAAATTACCAATAATCCTAACATTCATAGAAAAATCAATATTGATATTTCAGGTTCTTTCCATCTCCTTATTTTCAAATGCACAAGTAAACTCTTTAAAAATCAAATTTCTATGGCATATAGATCTTGTCACTTATTTGGCATAAGTATTATCTTATATCATTAAACTTGTTTTGAAAATATATTTTTACTGACTTTAGAGAGGGAGAGGAAGGGAGAAGGAGAGAGAGAGAGAGAGAGAGAGAGAGAGAGAGAGAGAGAGTGAGAGACATCTATGTGAGAGATAAACATCGATTGGCTGCCACTTCAACCACCCTAACCAGGATCCAGGATTGAACACATAACCTGGGTATGTGCTCTAATCGGGAATGAAACCAGTGACCTTTTGGTGCACAGGACAATGTCCAACCAACTGAGCCACAGAAGCCAGGGCTGAAATGGGTGCTTTTAATAAATATACAATTTATTTAACCATTATCTTATGTTAATCTTAAACATTAATTAATTAATTAATCCTTACCCAACTATTTCCTTAATATAAACGTAGGGAAATGGGATTTCTGGAATGGAAGAATAGTTTTAATGTTCTACTCATGTAGTGATAAATTTTTCCAGAAAGCATAGTAACATGTAAGAAAATGTTCATCTCACCAATATTCTGCCAGCATTAGATATTATCTTTTTAGAGATTATCTTTTGCCATTTTGAAACTAGATTTACTTTTCATTACTAAGGTAATTGAACATTTTTTTCTTAGGGGATCCATCATTTATTTTGTTTCTATTATAAATTGTCTATTCATGTACTTGGCCTATTTTTCTACAGGGTATAAAATAACACATATTTTGCCAGCAGGTTTCAACACACATGGGAAAAAGATATATTCATGGAATGTGCTTTTGAACCTGCATTCAAAAGAACTCAGACAGAGGTTAGTGGTAAATAAAGCAATTGCCTTTGCTTAATAACACAGGCGGGAAAAGAGTTTGTAGAACATGGTTTCTTTTTTTTTTTTAATAAAATATCTGTGGCTCACAGTATAGGTGTATGTACAAATCAGCTTCAAAAGTGCTTTCATGGAAGGAACTGCTGGAAATACAGTATAAATATCTGTCTTTTGTATCACAACATTGCTCTAACGGGCATATATAATGGTTCCTTCAAGCTTAAATGTAGGAATTAATACACAAAATATCAGAGAAGCTAGAACCTTCAGAGTCATCCTTGACATGTCTCCTCTCTAAATGCTAACCAATTCCTAGTAATTTTTCCTGAGTGCCAGTATAATAGAGCCTCCTGGATCCACCCACTCTGCAACTGTCTTCATTCAAGCCTTTTCACCAACACTGTTGCAGCATCTTCTGAGTGCTTAAAATTGCTCTCAGTTGGTATGTAGTCTTGGAGTTCTAGTAGAGTTAAGTCAACAGTTAAGTATCTATTTTTTTTCCTCTTAAAAAAAGTTTGCTAAACTTCCCAGAGCTATAAATAGAAAAATATATATTTTAGGTAAATTTTTTCTAATCATGCTTGAATTACCTGTCCTCACAAACAGGCTGTTATGAATCCATGTATGTCATATACACACATAGGATAGCTTGTCACAGGATAAACTCATCTCTTTCCTACATCTATATTAGTTCTTAGAATGGTGTTGCCTTTATTCTTTGCTGGGCTCTAACTCAAATATTCTCTACTAGAGTCCTGGTGCATGAAAATTGTGCACTGGGTGGGGGGAGGGGGGAGGGGGTCCCTCAGCCCAGCCTGAGCCCTCTTGCAGTCTAGGAGCCCTCAGAAGATGTCTACTGCAGAAGTGGGAGAGGTTCCCACCACCATGAGCCTGGCTTCTGGCTGAGCAGTGCTCCCCCTGTGGGAGGGCACTGACCACCATGGGGCAGCTCCTGTGTTGAGTGTCTGCCCCCTGGTGCTCAATGCACATCATAGTGACTGGTCGTTCTGCCATTCGGTTAATTTGCATATTAGCCTCCCTTCTGCAGGGGAGGGCAGTATATTACTGGTGTATACTAGAGGCCCAATGCACAAAACTCATGCAAGGGGCTCGGCCCTCACAGCTGTGCTGGCTTGCCTCAGCCCTTGCAGCACCAGCTTCATCCCAAATGTTGTCTGGAAGGACGTCTAGAAGGTCATTCAGCTGTCTGGTCTAATTAGCATATTACATTTTTATTATTATAGAGGATTATGTGGACCTCACCCAAAATTCCCTAGAGTTAGCCTCGCCATTTATTTGTAGTTGTTCTATGGTATATTGTTCTTATCTTCATTTTATAGCATGGTGTATTTTAATTATTTACTTTTATGCACCCCTAAGCTGTGAAGTTATTTTGCACA
Source organism: Eptesicus fuscus (assembly GCF_027574615.1). Classification (NCBI taxonomy): domain Eukaryota; kingdom Metazoa; phylum Chordata; class Mammalia; order Chiroptera; family Vespertilionidae; genus Eptesicus; species Eptesicus fuscus. The sequence continues at coordinate 65,465,751 of NC_072481.1, forward strand.
TAGACTGTCTTAATCATCTTTTCATTTCAGAGTTTTGTGACTGGCACCATGGAAGATGATCAGTCAATGTTTGTAGAACCAATGAGTGAATTTTCAAATAACTAACTGAACCTGAACTAAATATGCAAAACACAATTTAAGCACTTTTGTTCAGTCTTTAAAAACACTTTTATTATGCCTCCACATTATAGATGAGAAAACTAAATCTTAGATAGAGCTTAGATTTGAATCCCCATCTAATTAAGAGATGAGAATCAAGGCAACATAACTAAAATCCCCAAGGGAAAGAAGTCTGGGGGCAAATAGCTCCTACCCATCAGGTAAATCAAGACTTAACCACTAGGATCTTATGGTTCCTGTTGGTTTTGAGTTTTGTTGAATGTATGTGGAGAAAATCAGGGAAAATAATTGATAAAGATTATTCTTTGTGAAGTCACTATTTCTAACCTAATGTAATCCAATGTTTGAGAGCGAGCACCTTCAATATTCAGGTGTTTGAAAATAAAGCTGTAACTATACCAGGTTAGGATTAAAATATGTCCACTGTGAGAAATAATATCTTTTCATAATAATCTTTCTGAGAAACTATTAAAAGAATAGACTTGAGCTCAGACTGTGTGGCTAAGTGGTTGACCCATTACCCAGGAGGTCAAGGTTTGATTCCTGACCAGGGCACATGCCCAGATTATGGGCTCAATCTCTAGCAGGGGGGCGTGCAAAAGGCAGCTGATCGATGACTCTCTCTCATCATTGACGTTTCTATCTCTCTCTCCCTCTCCCTTCCTCTTTGAAATCAACATAGATATATATAAAGAACAGACTTGAAAACATTCATCAGCCTTCATGTGACACAATCCATATCTTTATACACCTATTCACCCTCAGAATCCTTCTAAGAATACATAGCCTTTTACTAGTATTTCCTGATGATAAGGGAATGGGTAGGGAGAGAATCCTATCTAATAAAAGAGTAATATGCAAATTGGCCATACCTCCACAAGCCACGCCCACCAGCCAATCAGGAGTGGGTATGCAAATTAACCCAACCAAGATGGCTGCGGCCATGGAGAGAGCAGGAGGCCAAGCTTTCCGCCTGCCATGGCCCACCTTGGCCTCAATTTAAGGCTACAAAGTTTCAATTATAGAAGATAAATAAATCCTAACAAAAATAGCTGCAGCGACTGAGTGAGCATGAGGCTTGGCTCTGCTCAAGGCTACACAATTATAGAAGATAAATAAACTCCAGATACCAGGGCCTCCACTTGGGTCACTGGGGGCCATGGCCAGTCTGCAAACCACCACAGGCCCCTCACCCAGGCCAACCCACACCCCAAGGGAACCCCCACCCTGATCCCGGGACACCCTTCAGGGCAAACTGGCTGGCCCCCACCCGAGCACCAGGCCTCTATCCTATCTAATCCTATCTAATAAAAGAACAATATGCAAATTGACTGTCAATCCAACACACAAGATGGCTGCCCCCATGTGGACACAAGCTGGCCACCACAAGATGGCCAGCAGGGCAGGGAAGTTGGGAGGGACCAGGTCTGCAAGGGAGGGCAGTTGGGGGCAATCAAGCCTGCAGGGGAGGGCAGTTAGGGGTGACCAGCCTGGCAGAGGAGGGAAGTTGGGAGTGACCGGGCCTGCAGGGAAGGGCAGTTGGGGGGGACCCAGGCCTGCAGGGGAGAGCAGTTGGGGGACCAGGTCTTCAGGGGAGGGCAGTTTGGGGTGACCAGGCCTGCATGGGAGGGCAGTTAGGGGCAAACAGGCTGGCAGGGGAGCAGTTAGGCATCAATCAGGCTGGCAGGGGAGTGGTTAGGGGGTGATCAGGCTGGCAGGCAGAAGCGGTTAGGGGCAATCAGGATGGCAGGCAGGCAAGCAGTTGGGAGCCAGAAGTCCTGGTTTGTGAGAGGGACATTTCTCAAGGGGTCCCAGATTGGAGAGGGTGCAGGCTGGGCTGAGGGACACCGCCCCCCCCATGCACGAATTTCGTGTTCCAGGCCTCTAGTATAAGTATGATGCTGAAAGAGACAAAACAAAAACAAAAACACTTTTTAAGGTGCTAGACTAAACTATGGCTATGAGCTATTTAATTTCTAGAACTACCCTGAGAAATTTCAAGCATATAATTAATGACATAGATGAACTAGCTTACTGATAGATATTATCAACTTCGTGAAAAACTCTATAAATACAGCCAAGGAACACATGTTGACTTACATAATTTTGAATGTGGTAGATACACATGGTAAAAGGATGACTATGTGATACAAGCTAGCTCTGCAAGGTCAAGTTTTCATCTGTCTTGATCATCTACTTCCTGGCACTGAACCATACTGAGGAGTTGGAATGGATGACCTCAATCCACTCTGACATGCTCTTGTTATTTCGGTCATGGAGACATAGTCCAAGGTAAATGTCAGTGATATGTATTCCCCTAAAGCTGACTAAAAACAAAGACAGAGCTTATTTATTTTTTAAAATTAATTTATTTCTGCCAGACTTCATTTAGGCCCATTGCCTACTTTCTTTGAGAACACCTGGGCAAGCAGAAATTTCTACTGCTGATTTAGAACATTGGAATAGTAAATTATAAAGAGCCAGATCTTGTTCTTCAATAGAAGGAAAAGGGGATATTCAGGAGGAGCCAGGTAATAACTCAAATTGTTAAGAGAAGTAAGAAACATATCCAGAAAAATTCCCCAGAGTTACAAAGGACTGAGACCACATTCTTAAAAACAAAACAAAACAAAACAGAAAACAAACAAACAAACATGTTTTTACTAGAGGCTGGGTGCATGAAAATTCATGCACTGGAGAGGGACCCCTCAGCCTGGTTTGCCCCTCTCACATTCTGGGAGCCCTCAGGGGCAGGAGACGACCCAGTGGTCAGGGGAAGGCAATACCCCATCACACCTCTGCTGCTGCCACTGCCGGCAGCGCAAGCCTTGACCGGCCCTGGATACCTGAGCCTCAGACGGCCCTGGGCGGCTGGGCAGCCACCATCTGAGGCTTGCCTGTGCCTTGGACCGCCCCAGGGTGGCTGAGCAGCTGCCATCCAAGGCTTACCTGTTCCTGACACCCCAGCAGGGCTGAGGGGACTGGGTGCCACCATCTTGTGGCTGTGGGTGCCAACATCTTTGAGGGTGGGGCAGTCAATTAGCATATTCCCTCCTTATTGGCTGTGGGTACTGCCATCTTTGCAATGGCTTGAGGTTCAATTACCATATCCCCTCTTTATGAGATAGTATTTCTTTTTTAGAGAGAAAAGGGAGAGAGCAACATTGATAAGCTGCCTCCTACACGCTTCCTACTGGGGATGGAGCCTGAAACCAGGGCATGTGCCCTGACCAGGAATTGAACCCAGTGACCTCTCAGTACATGGAATGATGCTCAACTAATTAACTGAGCCACACCAACCAGGGCAAGACCACATTCTTATGTTATCCCTTCTAAAGTCAGAGATTCTTATCATTGAAAGATTATTTGTTTTGTTGGCAAATTTCATATCCACTTATGCCCTGTGATTGGCCATTTCATTAAGCACTAGAGGCCCAGTGTATGAATTCATGCACCAGTGGGGTCCCTCGGCCTGGCCTGTGGGATAGGGCTGAAACTGGCTCTTAGACATCCCTCAGGGGGGCCTGGATTGTGAGAGGGCACAGGCCAGGCCAAGGGATGGTGCATGATCAGGGCCAGGGAGGGAATCAAGAAGTTGGCCAGCCAGGGAGCGACCACGGGAGGGTTTCAGGGAGTGTCCAGCCCATCTTGCTCAGTCCTGATCAGCCAGACCCCAGCAGCAAGCTAACCTACCAGTTGTAGTGTCTGCCCCCTGGTGGTCAGTGAACATCATAGCAACTGCTCAACAGGTGGATTGTTTGACCTCTGGTGGTCAGTGCATATCATAGTGAGTGGTTGAAAGGCCTTAGCATATCATTAGCTTATTACGCTTTGATTGGCTGAACAGCTGACTGGTTGACTGGACACTTAGCATATTAGGATTTTATTATATAGGATGGTTTTCATGTCACTTTAGCAAAGTATATGTCAGGATTCCCATTTATGAGAGATGGAATCCCTTCATTTTGGAGTTCCTTGTCAAAACGAGAGTATAATTTAAGATTAAGCCCTGGAGGAATATGTCCCAACACGCTCTCTTACTATTATAAAACTTCCATAAGCTATAAAATACTTAAGATTTTATGAAAATAGTTTGTCAAGGGTGTTTTGACTTAGAAAAAAAAACTGTTTTTCAGGTCCTGAATGATCTAAGTGCCAAGCCTGTCTCAACACGAAAGAAATGTGTGAAGGGTCACTTATGAAATAAAATAGTTGCAATTGAGGAGCCCTGTCACATTTTTCCATCTTTATAAGCATTGTAAAATTAACCTTTTGAGCCCTCTCTCTTCCTGATGCTGAAAGGAGCATTTCTTTATTAGAAGCAATGAAAACAAAATGTAACAGGTGCAGATCATGTCAGTTTTGAATATAGGAGGATGTGATTTAGGTCTTCTCATATACAAATGACCCTGCAGACACTGCAATTCTTTAAACACCTGGGTCATGACCCTGAGAGTAAAAAAAAAACCTGAATTATATGCAACTTGATAAACTGAGCACAATGACTTATGCCATGCATATTATAAAATGGACTATGTAACTTTATTCAAGTCAAGGCACTTATTTTATTAAAGTATTAGATTTTTCTCTCTCTCTTCTCTCTCTCTCTCTCTCTCTCTCTCTTTCTCTCTCTCTCACTCTCACACACACACACACACACACACAAATGCACTCACACACACAAACACGCATACCCTTTTTGCAATAACTAAGATACAAAATTCAAGCCTACCTCACAGTACTCTAAAGATGGCCCAGGTCTTGTTGCCATGCAGGCATCCCTATTGCTGTACAAACATACAGTAGACCGGAATTGTTTTGTGCTGAGGAACAGATAAATGACATGGATTGAAATTATGGTAAATTTAAATTGATGGCCTAATTAGTATTATCTCTTTTAGTATTCATTGTAAGAAAAATTATCCAGGAGGAACTCATTTTGCATTAATGTTGATATAAAGTGTAATTCTCCAGGATTTTCATTGTAATTTGGCATTAATTAATGCATCATTATTTTAAAGTGTTAATTAAATTGTTACAGAAAGGGACATCTGCAGTGGCTCAGAAAGGAAATCACATGAACAATTAGTTTTGTATAGGTCTGTGGCACAGAATCAGAGATCATGCACATGGCAGCAGCAGGAAGGCCAAGATGGATGGCAGACAGGAGGAATGTAGCTCCGCCCTGCTCAGTGCATTGTTGACAGTACACAACCACTTCTCTTACCTCTTCCATTGTGTTCATGTGAAGAATGAGCAGTCTCTAGAACCCTTGGTATTTGTTCCATGCTCAGGACAGAAGGTATCAGAAGGACTTGATTTTTTAGGGAACTTGGCAGAAGTCACTGACCATTCCCATGTCAATGAAAACAATAACAGCCTTTTTTTTTTTTGTTTTTGTAGTATTGTCTAAAGATATAGACATATCTTTATGTCAGAAATAGGCTGCTGTAGGAGGCTAGGTTGATATTTCTACTGGTAATAAATTCCATACAAAACTGTGACAAATCAAAGAGGAGATAATCTGTGGTAACTCCTTACGCAGTGGACCATCATTGTTAAGGCATCTGGAATTCATTGAATGCTATCATGGCTTAAGATATATAATTCCAAGGAATTCCAACATGATTTCATATATCAAGCAATGTGGGTTGGCAATTCAATGGAAGTTGGGATTTGGAGGGAATATACAAAGTAGGCCCCGAACAATTTGTCATCATGGTCTCACAAAACACAGACATTTGGGGAGACTTATTCTATAAGGAATATTACCCTATATTTACCCTGTAGGGGCTCTACTGAATGAGCATTCTTTGTCAAGAGTTGTAAACCAAGATCCCCATAGGAAGAGCATAAAAAGATACTATAGCATCATACCATCTAAAACTACTAGTATGTAGCCCTTCAATTGGTTATGCATATGTTTTTGGAGACCAACTTAATATTAAGGTTACATTTCCTTTAGCAGACACAATGATAGTTGCTAATTACTTAGGTTTTGTGATGTTACAGATGTTTTATGGACATACAAGGCAAAGCCAAAATTCCTCCCGTCAAGTTGAAGCCAAATCAAATAATAAATTGGTCAGAAAAGATCAGAATCACTTCATACTGTTTTGACAGTTCTCTTTAGATGAATGATCACTCTTCATGAAGATGCAAACTCACTGCTCATGGAGGTCTTTATTGGGTCTCTTGTCCAGCTTGTAGCCTGGTGCCAGGATCACTCAATAAAGAGTTAATTAATTGCTTCATGTAATTCATAACTGCTTTCCTAAAAAGAGGTGACCACAAGTTCAATGGGTTCTACTTAAGAGTGATTGGTTTTACACAAGACTATTATTCCCAAACCCATATTCCCAAACATTTGCATTGCCTGTACTGTTAATCACTAGAAAAGGCTATGCAATGAAGCCATCTGAAAACTCAATCCAATAGCAATTGAAGAGGAAGACTTGAAAAGTGAAAAAAAAAAAATTCTGACAGAGAAATAAGTTTTATGTGGAAAAAAATAATAGCAGGAGAGAAAAAAAGGAGTAGAACAAGACTGCCTCGGATGTACTCCAAGAATCTATTCATCCCCTGGGGAAGTGTTGGGATCACTCTATCTCCTGAGATTACATTATATTAAGGTGACTTCTTATCTCTCTATGAGGATTCCTCCCCGTCTCCCCAAAGATTCATGAAGTTCGAGTGTCAGTGTGACACTTCTGGTGACCTCTGGTTCTGCATTCCTACTTCAACCACATTACTTCAGTTTACTGATTTTCACTGTGCTTTTACAAAGGAGTTTACCTGGACTTGAGGACAGGCAAGAGGCTTACATTAAAACACAAGAAAAAATTCTAACCTGAATAGGACACATGCCTGAGCTTTAAGGTCCTTTCCTACTTCTCTCTTCTTTCTACAATGAACTTCAGCCCCAAATCACTGCTCACTTCTCTTGGGGAACATTTAGCTACCTCTTTGTTTTACTGTCTACTTCCCTACCATACCCCCAGGCTCTACTCTCTGAACCAAAGTGGGTCTGTCAAGTTAATTTTGCCATACAAAGGACTTTTTTAGTCTCATTTAGGAACAGAAGTTGCATTCAATTGTGGTTTGAAATAACTTTTTGTTTTGTTCTGTTGAGTTTTTCATCTGATAGTTGCAATTGTTACCTTGGTCTCTTTAGAAAATTCTGGTTTCTTTGTTAAAGATGCTTCAGCCCCTCACATCAGATGCCAATCCCCCCTGGGCAGGTAACATGTGTGGAGTTTCCTTTGCAGGTGCTTGTAAACTCTGAGTAGACTCTTCTGCCCACTCTGGGCACAAAACGTGCTGCTGAGGAGCAAGGGCTGACAAATTCAGAAATGACAAGGAAAGGGTCTCCAGACCCAGGGTTTAGATGTGGGAAAGGAAATGTACAGAGAAGCTTACTACCTTCCTAGTAATAAAGAAACTTGAGAAAGAACACAAAACTAGTTCAATTTTTAAGCTTAAGACACTCAACATTTCTCCTTTTAAATTTAGTGCTGTGGCATTCAGTTAAAACCACCTTGTGTCCAATAATATACTTCCTGGTCTGCCCTGAGGTCTTCAGGAAGCATTTTATCTTTCATATAATTGCCAGGGTGAATCCCTAGTTATAACATACTCTACAGCATATAAAATAATTGTTGCAGCTGAACCCATCACATAAATATTAGTGATTGAAGAGATTGGTTGGGATAAATCAATGTGGGTGACATATTTAATAAACTTTGTATAAACATTGTTTGCAACAGCTATAAATAAAATTGTCTTTAGGAATTTTACATATTGCACATCCCTCTATTCATGGAGAGGCACAGGCATGATTTCTAGCTGCGCTAAATGACAAGCAATGCGTTTTCAAGCCTGCCAAGATCAGACCAGGCAAGCAGAGTCAGGGCGCGTGCCCAAACCAGGTACGCCTGTGCCGGGGCTTGCTCCAGTGTCCGAGCTCTCCACATCACTCACTTGCCAGTGGCACCGTGGTGCAGTCTGAGGAAAACTTCAAACCAACATGCTGCTTTTTTTTTTTTTCCCCCAAAGAAAAAAGCCACACCATAAATAAAGCATGATGGAGATGGCGTTTTACATTCACACAGATTTTGGCATAAATAAATAAAAGGAATTTTGTTCAGATTCTGTCATCCTTACAAGCCATTTTAAAATTATCTTTCCCTACCAGTTCAGCATACTCAACTACACGGTGAGAGTCATATTGGCTCCCTCCAGTGGCTGACTTCTCTCAAATGAAACCACAGGGGCATCGCTCAGGGCCCAGGAGCCTATTGGTTCAACCTGGAATCACTTACTTCTGAGATAATGGGTTCATGTCTGATTGGGAAGTAGGCTTCACTCTTTCTTTCTAGGAAGAACCTTCCTGGAAAGATTTAAGGTAGGTGTTTTATTTATTTGTTTGTTTGTTTGTTTGTTTGTTTATGGACTGATTTTATTTTTGAGAGAGAAACATCAATTTGTTGTTGCACTTGCTTATGCATTTATTGGTTGCTTCTTGTATGTGCCCTGACTTGGATTGAATCCAAAACCTTGGAGTATCAGGACAATATTCTAACCAATTAAGCTTACCTGGCCAAGGTGAGGTAAGTGTTGATTTTAATTAATCTACCTCATAATCTCCCATCCAAATTGGTATATTTCTCTGCCCCCATTTTATGGATGAAAAACAAGGTACTAGAAGGCAGTGGAAGGATTGGGAATGCTGAGAGGGCATGGAGCCACATCCCATCTAAGCACAAGACCAGAGAGCTCACATGAGGGCTTTCTCTCAGCTTAGACCTGACCCTTTCACATTCTCGCCTTATTATTGTTAGATTCCAGAGGATGACAAATTGTGGAAATATTTGGGTTCCTTTTTTAAAGAGGTCAGACATAATACAGTGTGTCTTCAGCTTTAAGCTTAATGAAATGTCACATACACATTTGGAAATTCAGGTATGAAGTATGGGTCTTACATTGTTTAAAATTTACAACTTTCACATTTATTTTTATTAGTAATATTTTAGTCGCTCAATATATTTCCCTGGCATTAATGGAAAAAACATGGTGTCTTCCAGCAGCCAAAATAATCTCTCTAAATTCCCACTGAGTTTAAGTAAAGGCCATGCAATTTAATGACTAAAGATACAGCTATACATTTCCAGTGTGCTGGGTTCAAATCCCATTAAAATAGGCTCTAATTAAATTTTATCTGAACTATTTTTTTAATTATGTAATTATTTTTTTTAATTCTTAATGACTCACATTAACCTCCTTTTACTCAAGGGAGAAAAAAAAGAAATTGTTTTAAAAAGCAAGGCAGGATAAAGAGCAGATAAATTAGAGGATGATGTGATGCCTTTTTAAAACTCAGCCCTGAGAACCGGGTATGCAACACAGATGATCAAGAGGAGACTTAATTAGGGCTCAACTGCTCAGTTCATAGTACTTGAGTCTTTATAAAAGCTGAGAGCAAAGCTAAATCATGTGTAATTTGCCATTATTTTCCCAGATAGTTCTTCCTGAAATGTTATTTTTCACTTGCCTTTTTTTTTTTTTTCATCTTGAGAGCATGGCATCAGACCTTGTATATACAACGTGCCACTTGCCTGCTATCAGAGAGAGAAGTGACAACACTTGTCACTACCAATCTCTTCAAGTCTGGTCTCATCTGAGCAATACGTACAGACTGATTTCCAGGTGTTTGTTGAGGTTCTGAGTTATGTAACATGTCTTCGCAATGCTCAGAACTGAAAAAGAATCTCCACAGAGGCAATAAATTCTTAACTTTCTAAGAACTCTGAGTGCTCATAATACTGATCTTCACCCAATTCCACATTATTGAAGGGACAACTTTGGGGATAATGAAGGGAGATATCATAAAGCTGAAAAGAAATCAGGTAGATTCGGGGGCAGTCAAGTAGCAATGATGGGAAATTGAGACAAACTTCTTAAAAATCAAAACAATATTACTACACAGTTGAAGAATTTAACCACTACTGAAAACACTATGAATTCAAAAAAAGAGGGAGCTTAGTCCCTCTGCTTGCTCCCCAGCACACATACAATCCAAGGGCAACAACTTTTTTCCTAGCTCTTACTATGTCCACTGCTATGCAGCTGTATTATGACACAAATTTTAATCATTATCATTGATGTCTTATAATGGTAGGTGAAGATTTCAGCTTTTACAATATCTCTTTCTCTCTTCTCCTGACCCTTGCAATAGAGTTTTATCAATTCAGAGTTAAATCCATATTTGTCATTTTTATTGTTGTTACTATACATATATTTACAGTGTGAACAACGTAGTTGGCTCTGCTTACATTTATTTTGTTGTACAAGTTCTCATTTATTAAATTAATAATAGCATCATTTTCCTTTTGCTTGGCTTGTTTTAATCTCTATCTAATTATTGGTTCACACTTCATAGTATACCTCTTAATACAATTTCCCATCAAATCAAATCTGATAAGTAATAAATCTGTTTTCTCATCAAACTTCCTGAAGTTCTATATTTTCTCGTTTCGATCTGGACTGGTGACTTCTAGACTTGCTACATAGTAATTGCCTCCTGTCTTTTCTTTTGAGTCATTCTAGGAATTACCTTATCCTTTCTCCAATGTTCGTGTGTTGTTTTTTAATAAACACTTGGGGTTTTTTATTTGTTTGGTTTCTTTAAACATATTTTTATTGATCTCAGAGAGGTAGGGAGAGGGAGAGAGATAGAAACATCAATGACGGGAGAGGATCACTGATCAGCTGCCTCCTGCATGCCCCCACTGGGGATCCAGCCCACCAGGGCATATGCCCTGACCAGGGATCAAACCTTGACCTCCTGGTTCATAGGCTGATGCTCAACCACTGATCCATACTGGCTGGGCTAGATCTGTTTTTTCACAACCATGTTTATATTCTCCAGCAGCTTCCAGAGAAAAGGTGAATTTGGAAATCTTTCTCCCCTCAGAACTTTAAAGCTAATCTTCTATCTTGCATTATTGCAGTCTAGAAGTTGAATTTTCTCTGTTCTGTCTTTCTAGAATGTGTATTACTTCCGTTAAGCTTCATTTTCATTCGTAATATGTTTAAAAATATTTCATTTGTTTATCTTTCTATTTTTGTTCCTTGTGGCATATTTTGAGTGAATCTTCTAAGACTTTTATTAAAATTGTGGCTGTTATATATTCATATTTTAAGCTCACTTTATTTTTCTCAATCTGTCCCCATTTTTATAGCATTCTGTAGATTTATTGGTGAAATATCTTCTCTACTCGCCAAAGATATTCACTCATCCCATTGTCCAGATTTTCTGTTCTTTCTCTTCTTTTGTTTATTTATTTATTTTTATTGAATTGACTGACATTTCTTAGCTCTGTGTCCACAGATAGGTATTAAAGAGCTGGTGAAAAGCATATGTTAGTGCCACCGTAAACTAACGGCTGCCTCTGTAGCACAAAAGAGTGACCAGGTAGTTTCTTCACTGGGCTGTGCAATTGCGGTTACCTGTAGACCGGAGTGCTTCACTAGAAAGGGCGCTCCAATCCCCCGGCTGCTGTTAGCATTGGAAGCATAATATTAAAGAAAATATGTGAGAGGTGTCTCAATATTCAGAAGTAGATTCTCCCTAAATCACAAAATTTGCAGTTCCTACCACATTCCAGTTTCCTGCTGTGCCTACTATCCTGGATCTACTCAATGAGCATTTTTTTGTTTGTTTGTTTGGTGGTTTTGATTTGGAAAAAATAAAAATCTGTTATCATTGTAGTTGTTTCAGGTTGGGTATACCCATTTGCAGTAGAACTAGTATAAAGAAAGTTACCATTCATTCATTCTTTAATAGTGAGTGCCATATCACTTCTCAGGGCCTGTTCACTTTAACGATGTGTACTTCAATTTTTTTTAAAGTTTCTTGTATTCTTTTAAAACAACTTCATTGCCAGCTATCGGTTTATCTGTTTGCTCTCTCTTTTTCCCTCCCAACCAACTGGAGTAGTCATGTGATATTTAATAGAGAGGGCTTTTTAATTTTGTTTTTATATTCTAGGGCAATATGGTATAATTAAAGCATGGAATTCAGAATCCAAAAGACCTGTGCTAGGCTTGTATGATGTTAGACACACTTTCTGCAATTCAAAGTCCTCATCATTTAAGTTAACTTCTCTGAGACTCTTCTTTCTCAACTGTGATACGGGATATAAACTTTTCTAGCTGTCACAATTACATGAATTATTACATGTAGATTGCCTAGCACATAAACTTGCCTTATATTAGCATTTAAACTTGAAATGGTAGTAGGCAAATATATCAGCTAGGATTAAGCTTAGCTGTATATAAAGAAAAACCTAATATAAATGTGGCTTAAGCTAGAGGGAGGTGGCAAATCCTATTTATAACAGGGATGTAGGCTCTTTTTAGCTTTCTATCCAACACTTAAAAGATAGGGGATAATAATAATATTGCCATCATTTGGATATTAGAGGGATGACATGTATGAAGTATTTAGCCCAGTATTTGTATACAAAAAAAAGTGCAATAAAGATATAGAACATTCAATCAGTCAGGTTAGTCATAACCAATTATTCAACAAAGTATTTGGAAATATAGTATGTTTATCACAATGTATGAAGAGTGCACCCACTAAAAATCTCATAGTAAATTCTGACTCACCTACCAGTGTTTAGAGTGAAAACAAGCAACTTGGCAATCAAAATTGTACCTCTAGTAAGAAATCCCCTGCTGATCCATTTTAGGGCGCACAACAGCACTCTCCTAAGCTTATTTCCTGCCTCTTGCATTCTCAATCTATCAACTGGATAGGGATGATCATCATCATCATCCTCCTCATCATCATTCCACATGCTGTACACTAGGTCATCTGTTCAGACAATTTCATTCATCTTCTCTACATTAATGTCAGTTAACATTGGCTTTTGCCCATTTTAAGACACTTACTTTCTGTTTAAATTGATAATGAACTCAGTAAATTCTAGATATAACTTTTGTAAGCATTCCATTGTTCTTTCAGTATCCTCCCTCTAGGGGCTGGCAGATATGTTAAATTCTTCTTAAGACAAAATTATGATAACTTGATGAATAAAAATGTTTTGCCTTTCCCATTAAATCTTCTCTAATAATTATCTGGAATGCTCTAATTATCGTCTTCTAAGTAGTAAAGTGAAAGAATTTGCTAAAAATATCTCAGACGACTTTTGAATTTTGCTTATTATTCTGGAGATTTGTATTTCCCCAAATATTTTCAGGACCTATGGGAGCCAAATAATTCCTTAATGAGCACCAATACCTTATTGTACTCTATGTAAATTGCAAAAATCAAGATTTTCCTTTTAATTCATGAATTCTGTTTGTTAACAAAATAGCATCACTTTCCATCCCCCATGAGGACAGAGATAGCTTATTCCTTACAATCTCAACTGAAGAGAGCAGATCCAAACAACTGTAAAATGCACCTTAGAGCAGTCTCTTTGCTGATGGAGGTCTGTACTGTCTTCCCCAAATGATGGACAGATAGTGAAAAGTGTTACATAGGAAGATTGTGCCCAGTTCAGAATTGGGTTTCTTTTAAAATTAATTCCCAAGTAAATAATGGGCTAACTCCATTTTGTTACACTAACAATTTTCTTTGTGTATTAGTGGTCATGAAAATGTTCTGTTGTCAAATGTAGATTACTTCACCCCTAATGAATCTGTGATTTCTAAAACACAAAATCTAGGAAAGATGCACACTGGGCAGCACCAGCAAGGTCAGCTAATTCATCAAGAGCCAGGCAATAAAAGTCCACATGCTTCACTCTGCTAGGAAGCTTGTCTGCTTCTTGGAGCGCCAACAGCTCAATCCACTGAACAGATGATATATTGAATAAAGGAATCTTTTCAAATTCATGGAGTACTTCAGTTCTCATCTTTCCAATGTATCATTTGCTACAAGGATTCATTCTATCATTTTAGAGTCAGCAATGGATTATTGTGCCAAGTCAGTATTCTGGAGGTGCTGAGGTAGAAATCCTCTTGAGCATCCTATCAGGATTATGGCAATTTTTTGGAGCCAATTTGCTGTGTATCCTGGGGTTTCTAGAACTTCTCTTACACAGAAAATTCAATGTGACATTCTTAACTTTCCATTCTTTCTTAACAATTAATAGAGTAAAAAGACAATAGACTTATAATTAGACAAAAGAAAAATAACTCAATTTAAATGATTACATCTGGGAAATTCAATTCTGTATTTACAAAATATTTGACTAGGAAACCCACAACAGAATTCACTCTTTTTGATTTATTACTTAAGAGGAAGTTGTGGCACCATAATAACAGTATCATTGAATAATGGAAGTTTGTTTTCCATGCGTCTAAATTTGCTGGTAACCTTTTTCTGGAAGCCAATCAACCTTTATCAAACTTGTCAAGTTTATTTTTCACTCCTTTGTACCAGATTGAAGGAATCATCACAATATCTGCTAAGGTTCTCGCATAATCATCATGGTCAAGAGGAAGGGGAGAATTTGCCCCTTTGCTCTCTATATAGGCAGAGAAAACTGAATAGTGGCCACAAAGGGTGACTGATGTTGATACAGCCAATGCTAATGTATGAGTGAAACAAGTCTCCCATTTTCACAGTGATGAGCCTTGTTCTCTTCAGATGTGGAGACCTTACCCAGAAGATGGTGAGCATCTGTTGCACAGGCCAATAATAAATCTAAGAGGACAAGCGGAGTTTACACTGAGTGGGAGGTATGGAGGCTGACAGTGTAATGTCTCTGAGTGAGAGGTGTTGAATGCTGAAGGGATCATGAAAGGAACTGATATGTTTAAATGTTTAACATGTTATTGTTTGGTGCACGGCTCTTCACATGTGTTAAGATGATAATAATGTCACTTCTCTTAAAGATCTTTTCATATGAGAATGGACCAGATGATCTCTACAAATTCCTCCCTGTGCCATGTGTCTAAGTTCTGTGTGCTTGGTAAAGGTTTACTACTCTAAAGCCTTATACGTGGAAAAAGCAGATCTGGACAATGGGTTCTCTGCTCCCAGGAAGCTTATGATCTATTGATAGGAAAAGAGCTTAGACAGGAAATACCCCAAGAGCAGTATACATCACTAAAAATAAATACCCAAATATATGGCACAGACGTGTGTGTCAGTTTGATTTATCATTGCATCTCTAGGATCTCAAACAATACCTAGCATACTACACTTGGCCTACAAATTCTTTTGAATACATAAATGGATGAGCTATTTCACACAAAATATACACTAGTTTCAAGAATAGAAGTATCAAAGCTGAACAGGGTTACTCTCAGAATGTTAAATACTGTATGATGCTATGTATATAGCATTCTTGCAATGAAAAAATTATGGAAGTGAAGAACAGATTAATAATTGCCAGGGGTTGGTAGTGAGAGGTAGGGAGGTGGTTGTGACTTATGAGGGCAGTACAAAGGAACCGTGTGTTGGAACTGTTCTGTACCTTAATTGTGCTATCAATCATACAAATATACACATCAATAAAATTACATAGAACTTAAGATACACATATGCATGAATATAAAACTGGTGAAATCTAAACAAGCTCAGTGGCTTGTTATCAAAATTAAATATCCTGTTCTTGATGTTTTACTTTAGTTATGTAACAAGTTACTAATGAGAAAAACTGAGTGAAAGAGATGCCTCATCTCCGCATTATTTCTTATAATGCATGTGAATCTATTGCAAAATAAAAAATTTAGAAAAAATATTTCAAAACTTGAATAGGCTTATTGGAGAAAGGGTTCACAAAGAAGTAGGACTGAGGTAGGATTTTGATAGGAAGAGGGAGAGTGCATGAATAATAAGATTGGAGAAAGGGTTCGCAAAGAAGCAGGACTAAGGTAGGATTTGGATAGGAAGAGAAGAGAGTGCATGAATACTAAGACGAGTGGGCTGGAAAGTAGGTTTAGGCGGATCTCTGTGAGAACAGTGGTCCATGGTAATATGGAAGAAGCTAGCAGCATAGTTTGACAGTTTGGTGGTATGGGTTTTAGTAGAGAATAGATAGTATGAATTTTGAAGTTCGACCTCCCTCAAATGTACAGGCCAATTTCCACAGTCTCATTTGCATAAGGGCAGCAAGCTCCCTAACCTCTGAATGCAGGGCTCCTCATTTGTATCACAGAGGGTATGATATATTCTTTCTAGAGATATATAAATATTAAATAGGCAAGTGTATGTTGAAAGCCTCATTCAGATTTTGGTACACGACAAGTATTTAATAAATAGGGATTCCTTGCCCTTGAATACAGTCCTACAGGTACACCAGGGGTTCTTAGGTCAAGTTCAAGGCAGCTTACTGCACACTATTACCACTGCTCAGTGTTGGAGAAGCTAAAGAAGAAGGCAGTGCCAAGAGCAAAGATCTGTCACCCATCAGCCCTTAGCTCCCACATAAACCCAGTTTGAGGAGAGAATGTGAGCAGGAAATGAAAAGTGTCTTGAGTCCTTTGACCGAAAAGCAGGCCTGGTCTAGTGTGAAAGAAAAGGCCAAGTTTTCAGAGCAACCCATCACAGCCAGCAATGGGACCACCATAGCCTCCTGCCTTTGCTGCCTTTGCTTATTCTGGACAAGACAAGGACATAAAGCCAGGATGCTTCTCGGTAGTGATGGCATGGGGCATGCTGAGCCCAGGCAGAGCGTCATTCCTTGGGCCCCTGCACATGGTCAGCCAGGACCCAAGCTGCTGAGGAAACCAGCTGTCCTCATAAGGATTACCCCCTCTAGCAACCATTGCAGCAGCCGCAAGAACAAAACTGAAAACTTTTGAAATAAAATGTTTGCTCACATACCAACAATTTTCTTAAATCTACATTGAAAATTAGTCCCAATTTGGAGACAGATGAAAGATCTAAAATAATAACTTTCCAAGGAGTGTTTCTCCCTCATTTCCTCTAATTTCAAAATTCTAAATGATTACTATTTTGAAATCTTGGTTTGTGTTTGTGTCTGTATGTGAGTGTGTTGGAGTATGTGTGTATGTGTGTGTGTTTTGTCTACAGTGAGCATGGGTACATTTTCTGCTATTTTCCTCCAAAGACAGAAAACAGATTGGGGAGATGAAACCCTAGGCTGACAATATATAGTTTTGTAAGTACAACATGTAACAAATACAAGCATTTACCAACAGACATTAGCTGTAACAACAAGCATTCCACGGCTGAGCGGTATAAACATATTTAGAGCTATCGCTGTACAGCATGCTACCGAGGTAGTAGGGTCGTGTTTGTTGAGATGTACAGTGAAACCTGAGGAGCTGATTGCACGCAAGAAAGGAATATAAATAGACTTCTCCAAATTTCTGCTGCTTTCAGGTAATAAAATCTGAACACTCTGGACTCTAAACAAAATCTCCGTCAAAATGGACAGTTAGTTTGAGATCCACTCAGAAATGTCAGGTGGTAGTGCTTTTTGTTTTGTTTTTGTTGTGTGTGTGATGGGCTTTTGGGGGGTATAGTTCTGTTTGTTATCTGTTTTTGCTGCTATTGATACATCAGGCATCCAATCATGAAAAACAATGTCCATGTCACTAAAATGGCCTCCAGGCATCCAGTATATCTACATTGGGGTTAAACATCTGTGTGATGATGTGACAGCACACCCTATAAAAGGTATTATTGAGTAATATAGACTTTCTGTAATAACCAAACAGTAAAGAATATAGCTTTTTAAAGGTCTCCCCATGGCTGATCTCATGACTCAAAGATAAGACACTGTGCTGCAAGCTAAGTAATAAAATCTGGTGGGTACTCTGGGCTAGCCTGTGACAAATCATATCAAAGTATTATTAAAGAAAGAACTTGAGACCCAAGACTATTATTGATTCTTGACAGAATTTCTTATAAATAAAGTGCTGCAATCAGGTCCCGGACTTGCCAAGGTCCTGGTAGAATTCTTCCTATTATAGGGGAGGCTGCAAAATAGTAACGCTCCATTAGTGAGAGCCGAAAGCCTCTGTGTGCAGCACCGCAAGGATGGGTCATGGTCAAAAGAGAGCTAGCGAGAACGCAATTTCCAAAGGCTTTTTAAGGAACTCTTTTTTGATCCCTTTTTGAAATTGGTAAAGCTGCCTCTGAGCTTCCGCATGAAGCAGCTTGTGCCCTGACTGTGTTAGCAGAATGAATCTGTGACCCTTCAGAGCACTAAGGACACACCTCCATTAGTGTCCACATTCTTACAGGGTAGAGGCTGATACAGTCAACTGAAATGACAGGGTGATAAATATAAAACCACTATCATCAATAAGACTGGAATGTAAAAGCACTTAGTTTCAGCCTAAGTAACTTGCAGAAAGTTTGGTTTCAAGACCCAATGCGTCATCCATCACTACTCTACCTTCTGTTGACAAAGTAATTGTAAGATATCTAGAATGGAGGTTCAATATGAGCTGACACTTTTGAAAGAGGGAATTGTGTGCTGTACGTACTCATTAAATGTATTTTTCCTCCACAAAAGATGTTTCCTTTTTTAGTTTATGTACGAATAACTTTAACTAAAGTTCCCTTGACACTCTCACTCTGCTCTGAATAGCACCTATGTTCATTAACATAAAACCTGAAAAAAATAATTTTAATGTAGTTTTTAAACACTTCAAAAACCTCTAACAAATTGATCAAGCACAATTATGCGTTCTAAAGGGGATTATAAAGAGATCACAGGAGGTTGAAAAGTTCTAGTTTAAAAAATAAAGACTTTGGGGTGGAAAAGAAAAATAAGCAGCTAATGTGAAACTTTGCACACTGAATAAAAGTAAATATAATTTTTAGACTTTTTTGTGTGTTTTTTCAAGTTTCCTATAAATGCAGTGTTCACAGGGAAGAATAAACAAGAAACCACCGCAAGGTGAGGCTCAGAATTTGACAGAATGAGGTGTATTTTACACATGTGTATGAACCTTAGAATCTGGCAGACCTGGGTTTGAATTTCTGCTCTGCCGCTTACTACCTGATGATGATGAGGAAATTACCTTTTTTTTTTTTCTCTCAGACTCAGTTTCCCCATTTGTTGCTGATGTCAGAATTAAACAATACATTTTTAGGGCAGTTAGTCTGTTCCATACACAAAAACATTTAATAATTTAGTTCTCTGATCTCCATTTCAAGCACATCATTAGATGATCAGTTCTCCCTTTCTTAAATCCTACAGCAAGAACTAATTGTCCTCATTGCAATTCCAGGGTAGGAATAGGACAATAAGGTAGGTACATTACCTCAGGCTAAAATTCCCACCCCTCTTCACCAGCAAGGGCACATTCTTGGAATTTCTTCACTTCATATATTGCTCTCAATCCTATTGTTGTTGTTGTTTTTATTCTTATTTTTTGCAAAGTTCAGTTAAATCCTACTTTCTCCAAGGAGCCATTTCAGATTTTTCCAGGCAGATACCCACTCTTCTGGTAGCATATTGTTGGACTTAATTTCCATTATATAGTGAGTTCCTGGAGCACAGCGACTGTCTTGTTTGCCTTTGTACCCCACAGTTCTTAGCACTGGCCTGTGCTGATGGTGAGCATTAAAGAAATGTACCTTGAATGTCTATTGGTTTGCTGATTATAAAATCAAGCCCAGGGTAAATTCTCAGAATTGAAAATAAAATCCTTGAGCAGCTTTACCATAGCCCCAGTCCTTTTACATTTTGTAATTGTGATGATTGTGACCACCACGCATAATTGCTAAAATTCAGGCCGTCCATCCAAACCAGTTTACTGAACTCCAAAGCGTTGTAAGGGATATGCAAAAGAAATGAAAAGCTGTACACACACATTTGAGAAACTTACTATCTCACTAAGAAAATATACGTGAGGGGGATGTTTCAAACACACCACCACCATATGTAGGTTATAAATCTCAGACTGCCAGGCAATAAACCTCAGCGGATATGTTCCCGGTTGCCCCAAGCCATTGTATACAAGTTATAGCACAGAGAGTGTATCAGTAAAACTATATTGGACCTGTTGCTCTGCATGAAGCTAGATTTATATTTAGCCAGAAAGTCCAGGCAACCAGAACAAGTCTCTTCTCTTTGTTTCAAATGATAGCACTTCCTAGTGGTTAAGTACAGGAGCTCTAGAGACAGCTTTCCAGGTCTCTCTTTTTCACCTGCGTGACCTTGGATCAGTCTGTAAAGTGAGGAAAAAAAATAGGATCTTCCTCACAGCATTTGAGGAGGAAACAGATCCGATTAGTAAATTCAAGGCAAGCACTTCTAATAGTCTCTGGGCCAGAGTGAGCACTCAATAAGCATTATCTATCATTAATTGTTTCCTGGAAACCAGCATATTTTGGCAAGGACATCATTCACTAAAGCTCTTGACTCTGTGGCAAAATTCATTCTCCCAAATTGCTAAGCTCACTTTATGTCTTATTGTTCACTGGATTTTCCTTGTTCTACAAATTACATTGGCCTCATAGATTAAACCTGCAAAAATATAAAGGGGAACGAGGGAGACGGGGCTAGGAGTGGTGTCTAAAGCAACTCTTAGATATTTGGTGAGAATTCTGAAACCGAAGCAGTGGAAGAAGGGTGATATCACAGAGGATTTTAATCATTTACCTGAGAGAGTGGGGCAGGGAATAACAGACCTTAGGTATGCATTGATCTTTCAATAGTAACATAGTTGTCCCATACTTTGCATGCATATCTGTATACTTCCAAACATTCTTCGATACAACTTTTGATATCCCTATTTCAGAGTTGAGAACATCTAGATTCTGGGGTGTTGAGTGACTTGTCCAGGAAAACAGTACATGTTGAATTGAGGATTATAACTCAATTCTCTCTTTCATAACACCCTTCTCCCTATGAAATAGTTCTGAAAGTAGGGGAAAAACTGATTTTCAAGAACTCAAATGTAGGACCTACTTTTCACCCCACACACAGGTTAGAGCCATCAGTAAGTCAACTCTAGAATCCAGAGAGCGACTGGCTTTAACCAAGATGCAATCTATGTGTCATTTGCACCTGGGACAGAACATCTGATTCTTTACCTTTATACCTTTTCTGCCCCAGTGCAAAATTTGAAAGGCAAAACTCAAATACTCTTTTGCTGTTTAGATGCTCTGTTTCCCTTCTGCAGCAGCACTTGGGTCCCTAGAGCACCTAAACCCATTTATTTTCCATCTGTTTCTTGCTTTCCTAAAGCAGTTATATGGTACCCCAGAAGGCTTTTCTTATCTCAATTAGAGAGAGGAGATGCACTAAAAGACATACAGGATGCACTAGAGGCTTTGCAGGTAGGCAAGGA
This sequence comes from Eptesicus fuscus, assembly GCF_027574615.1. Taxonomy (NCBI): domain Eukaryota; kingdom Metazoa; phylum Chordata; class Mammalia; order Chiroptera; family Vespertilionidae; genus Eptesicus; species Eptesicus fuscus. The sequence continues at coordinate 65,487,168 of NC_072481.1, forward strand.
GGATAAACAGGTTCAAAAGTCCAGGAACATAGATATCTGATCTTATAACACTTAGACATGTGTTGGCCTGGATGATTTGGCTGCAGAATTACAATTCAAGAAGACCCATGCATAGGAGTCCATTTTGTAGAGGGGAATTTGACTTTGTCATAGAAGAGTGAAGCTTAAGGTGCTACTACAAAATGGAAAAGCCATACAAATGAAATTGGTGGGAGGGGAAATTTTCATGTATGGTGTTCAAATGTATTTCATGTATGGTGTTTGGAATGTTATAGAACAGAGCGCTCAGAAAGCTTGGCAAATCAACATTCTCCCTTAGGATGGCCTCAGGTTTATCCCTATGAAGCAAAAAACATCTAAAGCCCTTTATTTTGTACCACTGACTGGCTACTCCTGGAAAAAGATTCCCTATGAAATCCTGAAAGGTGTTTTTACCTAGAGCCATGCCAGGTTTCCTGGCTCTTGTTTGGATCCAATTAGGACTGGCTTGGGAAACTGAGAGAACATAGAATCAGCAGGGGTGGGGAGATGCAGTGGAGGGCAAAGGGGACTCATTCATAGCTTTTCAAAGGGCAAAGGGGACTCATTCATAGCTTTCGGGTATCTGAAAACAGTGTTCGCTCATGACTTCTCCTACTCCAAATTGTTATGAGAGCCAATTATTCCACCTATTAAGATTTTAATGTGGCACCAATAAGTCAAAACTGGTTTAACAACTAAGAATTATAGTTGGTATAAAATGTTTGAATTTGGGCTAATAACATACACTAAGTTATTAGACAGATGAGATTTAAAATGACTAAGGTAAGAAATTGCGTTCATAATGGACACATTAATAGACCACTAAACTGACTTTAAAGGCTCTGGCAGGCATAGTCAAGACACCAAATATATCACAACTTCATCCGTCTTGAGATTCCTCATCATGTCACCTAATAGAATTTCAAACACTATTAGCACACTGATAAATGCTTATTATATATTACTCATGCATGCTGTCTTTAGAATTAAAAGAAAAGAACAGGCATCTGCTACTTTATTGGATTGGGTCATCATTCTTTATCTTGATGCTGAAAATGCTCAGTTTACTTCTCTTGATTATTTGAGAAGTCATAAATTCCCTTTCAATTTCAGAAAAACTCTTGTGGCTAGAATGACCACAGGTATGACTGGATAAATACCCAGCACAGCTTGAGAAAAAGTCATCGAGGACAGCTTCTGTATGACTGAGCTGACCGATATCTTAGCAACTAGACCTAATTCACCATCCCCATCTCTGCCAGGCCAAGAAACATCATCACTCATTTACTCACCACATATTTTTTTGAGCAACTGCTTTAAGCTGGGCACTGTTCCAATTACTGAGACTATAATAACAAACAAAATGTGTATGATCTGTGCCCTCATGGGGCTTAAGGTTTTATGGGAGAGATAACAATGAAACAAATAACCAAAAAATATTTAATTATAAGTATACTTACTAAGGAAGACAGAGAGAGAGTCCAATAATACTTCTCTGAGGAATAACAGTTAATCAGAAATCTGAGTCATACATAGATTTATTTAAGTAAGAAAAAAAATGGAAGAAAAGGATGCATAGAACGGGTCTGAAGCAGAAAAGAGCTCTTCTATTCCCCAAAGAAGAGTAGTATGATTAAAGATCACTCCATGGAGAGTATCCTAAGGATTTAGGGTTTTGTTCTAAGAGCAAAGAGAGGTCATTGAAGAGATGTAAGCAGGGGAGCCATGAGCTTAAATTTGAGTTTTTAAAAACACTACTATTACTGTTATATGAAAAATGGACTGAAGGGATCAAGAGAGACAGCTAGAAGTGTAATTAGGAGGCTATTTCAGTGATCCATGTGCAAGATGATCAAGGTCTAAGTCAGGATCAAAATGCTGACAGTGGAAATAAAGAGCACTAGAAGGAATCAAGACCCATTTTGAAAGTAGGATCAATAAGACGTATGATGTATAGGATATAGGGATGGAGAGAAAGGCAGGTGTCAAGAATGACTCCCAGCTTTCTGGCATGAAAAACTACATGGATAGCAATGCTGTTTAACCATGAGTGCTTATGGTAGAGGCATAAATCCATAAGGAAATTCTATTAAAAGCACATCAATCCCTTGTCTGTTGCAATAGCTTAATTTCTGGAAGACTCATAGTTGGAGAACTTAGTTAAGTATAAGATAAGACTTCCATGGGAGCCAAATAAATATTATGAAACCCATGAGATAAAACTATGAACTTTAATATAGAAAAGATCCTTAAGCTCTCCATCAAAAACCACCTTTTACTCTTCCTTTAAACATAATGAATTGGACTTTGTTGTATAGAATTTAAGTGAACATAGAAATAATTACACAAAGCAAAATACAAAAACAAGTGGATAATTCCACAAAGGAACATCCATTTGCAATGTAAAAAGGCATACATGGGAGTTTTCATTGTTTTGATTATATTTGCTCAAGAAGCATACTCTTCCTCTCAACTTTCCCTATATAACTTCCCTATATGACTCATTAAAATAATTTCTATTTATGCTTTTATTTCTCTTTTGTCTTTGTCCTTTTTAGTTCCCTGCCTTTTCCTGTTTTCCTTATCTTTGCTTTAAACTTTTTTCTTGGAAATTACAAAATTAGATTTTCAATCATTATAATTAGATCTGTGAGAAAAGGCCCACAGAAGGTTGGGGAGAGTTTCTTTTGATTGATCGATTGATTTGAGAAAGAGAGAGAAACATCAATTTGTTGTTTCATTTATTTAGGCATTCATTGGTTGATTCTTTTATGTACCCTAACGGGGATCAAACCTGCAACCTTGGTATATCAGGACAACACTCAAACCAACTGAACTTACCTAGCCAGGGCTTGGGAGAGTTTCTTAAAAGTCATAAAATACACAAAGGAAGACTATAAGAACCTCTACAAATTCCCATTGAAGAATCACTGACTAGGCTATGATCTTAAAAACATACAGACTCCTATTTATCTTTGTATCCCCAGATTTTGGCATAATACCTAGGAAAATTAATTTAAACTAATGTAGTGAATGGACATAATAATTAAGCAGATAATATTGAATCCTCAGAAAGGGTCAATACAACAGGGATAGTTGTAAAGGTAGTGGGTGGAAGAGCAAATTATACAAAAGTGACAAATAAATAATTTAGATTAGATATTAGATGGCTTTTCTAACTTTCTGGGTAAAATATTTTTTTTCATGTCACATTACTGTGGAAGATTGTAGTATCTCTGTCCATTGGCATTTAAGTTAATTTGATATTTTTATTATTGCACAAATAATATTATAACAAATTGAAATAAAAAGGAAACATGAATCCAAGTCTCTAGAAATTGAACTACCATTTATATGATATTTTTTCTAGTCCCTGTACACACACAAATTGAGTAGTATCTGAGAAGTAAGAATCATACTATATATACAGTTAAGCATTTTGATTATTTTATGTAATATTATAAACTTTGTACGTAATTACCACAATTATGATTTTAATGGTTGATTAAAAATTCCATCAGTTTGAAAATGATCTGAGCACCTATCCACACTTTTAAAAATTTAGTAAAATGATAGTGAAAATAGATCAAAGTAATATATTAAAATATATTAATTCATTTGTTTTTTCATCTATTCATTTAACAAATATTCATTGAGTGCCAATCATGTGTCACATACTTTCGTAGATTCTAGGTACATGGTGGGACTAAGTGATCTCCGATCTCATACTGGTTACCATATAATGAGATGGGAGACATTCTTCCCAGGGAACCTCAGAAAGATTCAATTCTGGAGTTGGCAGGCATGAAGATCAGGAGTGGGTTTTGGTGCATGGTTCAGGCCAATTAAATGGAGGAATGTCTATAAAACAGCTGGGATTATTGATCCCTCCACCGCCCACAAGGGTATACAGAGTAGCATTTGCCTCTATCTTAATTAAGTACTTGAAAACTTGTTTCTAGACAAAGTGTTAGATTTACTCCAGAGGATCCTTACTGGGTGGTTGAGATTAAAGATAAGCAACAAAATCTAGAGATAACTTTAGACCCACATAAAGGTCCCAAATATAAGCTGAGTTGGGGGATGGTGAGATAATAGCTACAAGCTTGAAGAAAAATGAAGTAGCGCACTCACTTTATTTACTCTGGCCCCAGAGTGGATTCTCCCTATTAATGGCATTTCTAGGAGCATTGGACCTATCTGCCTATTTCCTACCTACACATTCTACAGGACAGCCTGATTGTCAGAAGCTCCACTCCCTGTCATCCTTACTAAGGAGGAGTCCTTTGGCAAATCAAAGTAAAGGAGTGACAACAAAACTTTGCAACTTATGCCAATTGCATGGTCCTCATTTACCCATGTTAATAGTTACCTGACCAGTAGCATTTTTTAAAAAAGGATTAACAAAAGGAAAAAAGTAGAAAATAATGACCTTAAGGAAATAGGCTAGTATAAGGAACAGAAAAGAATCCCCAAAAAATCAAATTGATACCTTGGGAGATATTCAAGAAGACATTACATCTCTGAACAAAATTAGGCCATTCTGAAAAAGGAGTAATCAGAAAATAAGAAAGATTTTTCAGAAATTAAATAAGATTTTTAAATTGAAGAAAAATCAATAGAAGAATTCAATAATGAATGAGCATGGCTGAAAATGAATTTGGGTGATTTGGCAGATAAAGTTGAGAAACATCTCCCAGAACTAAATACTAAGGAAATGGAAACTATGAGACAATGCAAAAGACATGAAAGTTCAATCTATAATAGGGCATAATAACTAATTAGAATTCCTGAAGAAAATAATATTATACTTTCCCATAGATGGACATATAATCAAATAAATTATACAAAAAATTTATCTGAGCTAAAGACATAATTGGCTATGCAAATTGAAAGAAAGACTGAGATGCATTTTTTTGTGAAATTTGAGATCTTAAAAGCAATGAGAAATACTAATAAGTCCCAGAGATTAAAAAAAATAGATTATCAACAAAGGACTCAAAACCAGATTGGCATCAAACCTTTAATCACGAATGAAAGCAAGCAGGTATATATCCATTTTATTGGAGAGCTCACACAAACTTTCTAAAAACAATATTTCCTTGAGGTTGTATTCTGATAAAACAAAACAGAAATTTTGAAAAGTGTAAGACATGGGATTGGACCACAATGTTACTAAAACAAGGCCATGCAAAGAGAAGATAATTGTGCAGCCAGCCTAATAAGCAATGGGTAAAATTAATGAGAATGCTAGGTATAAAATATCTTTAATAAGCAAGTCAATTCTATCACTCGGTTCAGAAATTGATAAGATGAAATCATTTGTCTTTTTCCTCTTTTAATCAGAAAAATAAAGGCATTTAACAATTCTAGGATAAAATAGATTCAGTGAAAGCCACAGTGCAAATAACAAACACACTATAAGGAAACACAACTAGGAAACAAGAATCTATTTGCTCTTAATGCTTAGAATAGACATTCTCCTTCAAGTTGTAGAAATTAAGTGACATAGATTAACATATTCTTCTCTCTGGACCCAAGCATTTCACTTAGATTTATGGAGAACAATATTTACATGACAATTATATTATATACTAGAGGCCCGGTGCACAAAATTCGTGCAAGGGAGGAGGGGTCCATCAGCCCGGCCTGCACCTTCTCCAATCCGGGACCCCTTGGAGGATGCTTGACTGCCTCTCGCAATCCAGGACCATTGGCTCCTAACTGCTCCTGATCACCCCTAACACCTCTGCCTGCCTGCCTGCCTGCCTGATTTCCCCTAACTGCTCCCCTGCTGGCCTGATCACCCCTAACTGCCTCTGCCTTGCCCCGCACCTGGGACCCAGGATTCCCTCCTCTGGCTGGCCAAAGGCACACAGGACCTGGGTCAGCTTTGCCTGAGCTGGCTGTAGCCACAGGGGACCGTGGGTGTGCAGCCTGGCTGGTCCCCATTCCTCCCTCCCCAGTGTTGAGTTTCTGAGCTGTTACGGCATGACAGCGTGAGGTCGTGTTGACAATTTGCATATTAGCTCTTTATTATGTAGGATGTATTTATTTTCAGTTTATAGAATCAACTTTTATATGAAGCATAGAAGACAATTATAATTACAGAACATGTAACAGTAACAGTATGGTTAATAGGTTTTGGAATCTGGCGAAAAAGTGAGAGAAAAATAGATGGAAAAACAATAGACTTACTAATTTTGTCACTTATCCAGTGAGAAGTCAATAAATACTCTCTAAATTGGTGGATAAAGAATAAGTAGATTATTATTTAATTACAATGTAACTTCTGGAAATAATAACATAACCAATAAAATTGAGAGATAAAATTCTATTGTTTTTTAGTTTAGCATAGATATAATATAAGTTGATAAATCAGAAATAGATAGGTAAGTACATTATTTAGAATCTACCTAGCAATCCATGGTAGATGAACCTTGACTGTCATTACAGCTTGCGATAGCATTCATTTTCAGCAGATGACTCAGGAAAACAGCTCTCAGTAATAAATAATAAAAGGACTCATAACTGTCATTCAATTTTGTTTCTAATTTCTCCAGGAAAATATTTCCCAGGGTTTTTGTATCTGTAGTAGCCTGATTTTAATTCTCATGTGAAACAGAAACTGACAAAATGCCCAGCTCTGATGCAATGAGGACCAAAGGCGAACCTTCTTAAGAAGAGGAAATAACTGGTGATTATAGGGATTTTCAAAGAAAACTTAACTACCAAACCACTGTGAAGGCCATATATTCAAAGTCTTGATTCTTGGTAATGTATCTGAATATGGCAAAGAGGGAAGAATCTTAAGATCTTTCAGAGTTAGGCATTCTTCTCATGCTTTGGGACTTGAGTTTTTCAAGTTAGGCCTTTTTATTTTAATCCAAAGACACTTGATTTTGAGAAAATATTTCATAGGAAACAATTATTTTTAATTGATCTTAGATATAGGAAGGGAGGGAGAGAGAGAGAGAGAGAGAGAGAGAGAGAGAGAGAGAAAGAGAGAGAGAGAGAGAGAAACATAAATTGGTTGTTTTCCATAGGTACCCCAATGGGGGATCAAACCCACAACCTGGGAATCGAACCTGAAACTTTTTGGTGTTTGGGATGACATTCCAACCAACTGAGCCACACTGGTTCTGGCCATTGGAGACAATTAATGATATTCATGGATCATGTTCAATATTGATCCACTCTGGACAATTTAAATGCCACTTTGAAGAAAATGCAATTCTGTTGTTACAGCCCTATCATTTTTGAATATTTGCCAAAGTAAATCTTAAAATAAGACTGTGCTCAAATGCTCAGGGCATAGGGTATCAGGCACATTATCACAAGTAGCTGCAGCTGCTTAGAGCTGTGATCTTGCTTGCTCACCTGTGTGGCATCCATGTGCAGCAATGTGAAGCCAGACAGATTAGAGGACTGGTCATGTTTCCTTCCCAAACTATGTGACCTTTGGCAATTATAAACCCTCCAAGTGTCATTTTCCTCAACTGAAAATTGAACATATTGAAGATAATTAGACATAATCTTCCTCATTCATCTATTTGTTATGGTAATTAAATTAGGATATTTGTTAAAAGTTCTTTGTCAGGTTTAATGTGATCTATTTATTATTATTACTATTACCATCCACATAATTATGGGGTAGATTTTAAGAAAACTCTTCTGTTAGAATGGGTGTTATCAAAGGACAAGTGATAAGTGTTGAAGATAGAGAAAATGGAAACCTGGTGTACTGTTGGTGGAATATAAATTAGTGGTCACTAAGGAAAACAGTATGAAGGTTCCTCAAAAATTTAAAAATAGAACCACAATGTGATCCAGGAATTCCACTTCTGGATATTTACCAAAAGAAAACAAAGCACTAACTTGAAAAGTTATGTGCACCCTCATGTTCACTGCAGAATTGTTTACAACTAGAGGCCCGGTGCATGAGATTCATGCACTAGGGTGGTGGGGTCCCTCAGCCTGGCCTGTGCCCACTTGCACTCTGGGACCCTTCAGGGGATGTCCACTTGCTGGCTTAAGCCCGATCCCCCCAGGGATCGGACCTAAGCCGGCAGTCAGACATCCATCTCACATTTTGGGGTTCTTACAGTCCGGGACATCCTCGCTCCTTACCGCCTGCCTGAAGCAGAGGCAGGAGAGGCTCCCACCACCGCTGCTAGGCTCACCAGCCATGAGCCCGGCTTCTGGCTGGGCAGCTCTCCCACTGTGGGAACACACTGATAACAAGGGTCAGTTCCTGCATTGAGCATCTGCCCCCAGGTGGTCAGTGCATGTCATAGTGACCAGTCATTCTGCCAGTTGGTCGATTTGCATATTACTCTTTTATTACATAGGATAATAGCCAAGACATGGAAGCAACCTGTGTCCATCAGTGGATGAATAGATAAAGAAAGTGTGACATAAATATAAAATATTATTCAGCCACAAAAAAAGAAGGAAATTATTCCATTTGCACCAACATGAATGGACCTTGAGGGCGCTATGCTAAGTGGAATTAGCTGGACAGAGAAAGATAATTACCATATGATCTCATATACAGACTCTAAAACACAAAAAATCTTTCTCTTTGGCCCGTTCTCTCTTCTACTCTTGTCTAGCACTGAGTATACTAATGATACAGAATTTTAAAAGATTATTCCAGCTCATTGGCCTTCCTGCTCCCAGATCAAAGAGTTTCTTCAAATTGACCACACCAGCGAAATGGAATTTAAGTTTCATTGCTCAACCATCACATCAGAGTTCCAATTTGGAATCTTTGAAGTTGGCTACTTCCATAATTAGATACATTTGATGGTTCCTTTCTCCACCTCTCATTCCAAAGTCCTTCATCTTGTATTATTCTAAATGTGTCTCTCTTTGCAGTAAATGGCTTGATATCTTTTTGATTATTGGTCCCTCTGGCCCTTTGTCTCTTACCTGTCCTTTTGCATCATAAATAAACTGTCATTAGATGCTTAAAATATAATAAGAATCCCTTTCATGTAAAGCATTTGAAGTATCAATTACTGATTGGTATGTCCAGGGAAAAGTAATATTTTGATTAAATTGGGCTCATGACTATAGATAAGAAATACACCTTTTGTGATAGGCAGATATCTGAATCAAATGGAGAATGCATCTCCAGGCACTTGTCTCATCTCATTAGCCATTCAGTACTATGAGTTTTATAATAATTAATTTTCTGTGTATTTTTCTAGTAAATGAATGAAGTAAAATGAGAGTTAGTGGTCTGTTACTCTTTTCAGGTTGCAACACTACACCAAGAACTGCAGAATATGAATTATTTTAGAAGACAAAGAAAAATCTAAGTAGCCTAATTCCCCCATCATCGGTCCATTTCATGAAATGTAATTTTTAAAATTTTTCCATAGTACAAAAAGGGTTAGATGTGCGTGTGTGTAATTGTAATTTTGATACAATTATGAAAATGAACTAATTGCATAAAGTATTATTTTGGATGCTGTATATCTATTGAACAAATAACTATAAGAGTACTCTGGGAGTCAATCTGCAATTCTCTTCTTCATCTACACTACCTCCAGAAGTGATTGTATCTACTCCCTACCCTGTCAGATATACATTTAAAATATTTCTCAAATTGAACTATTTTTCACTATATCTACACCCTTGTCCTAAACACCATCACCATTAACCTGACAATAACAATGGCTTCCTAACAGGTTTTCTTGCCTCTACTGTGATTCTCTATTGTCTCTTCTCTGGCGGCAGCTAGATGACCTTTTAAACATTAATCAGATCAATGTCTTCCAAATGCTTCTTGGATTGTGTAAAATAACACCTGAAATCTTTGCAAGGCCTACAAGGCTCTTAATGAACTGGCCTCCAACTATCTTTCTACTATTCTCTCACTGCCATTCCATCTCTTGTCTACTGAACCCTACACAGGCTAGTTTATACTTGCTTCTCCCTGTGCCGAGAGTGACCAGATAGTCTAGTTTGCCCTGGGGCCCAACTGATTTCAGCTGAGCAGATGATTTATTTTGTTTAGTATCATGAATCCCTGGCTGCAGTTTAATTAAAATAAACTGGAATAGGTTCCGGAGGCCTTTACTTTGCAATAATGCCAGTTGGTGGCATGTTCTTGTCTAGTAGTATGAGAGTAGGGTGTGCCGTGAACCAACTTCCACTTTCACATATAGTGAAATATGAAAAATGACCAAGAACATTATGTCACTCTTATTTCTAAATGCAGTATAACTAAGGCCTTCATTTTAAGGGGGCATGTGGTGGACCTGCGATCAGATGGCTAATGACAACTCATTTCTAGTTTCAGCTAGTGATGGAGAAAATATAGAATGCCTCCTACTCTGTCCATCACTGGTATGCTCAAGCCCTGTGGGATACATGAAGTCATCAGCTTGCCAGTCAGAGGTCACTGAGTAATGAGGGAAATGATGGGTTAAGTGTATATGAAATCTATATAGACAATTAGACAGTCCTTCTAGAATAGAGCATAGAAATTATAAACTTAATACACTTAATACAGAGGTTCAGTTAAATAAGTAGCATATAGCTATTTATTTAATTTTTGAGAAAGCATTTTAATTTTTTAAATATTTCAATCATAATGAGCTAAAATGTATGTGAAATAAAAATGAAAGTGCTGATTTTTCATTTTCCATGTTGACTTGAATGTTTGTCTTGCCCATAATGCTTATCAACATTCAATGTTTACTTTGGTGGCCATAAATGATATTACTGGCATGTGAAAACCAGAAGGCATAAATCTGCTGATGAAACATCAGTGTCTATTTCAAAAGTTAGTGGTTATTTTAAAGCCTGAGACCAAAAAGATAATTTAACTGAGGCAGCTGCAGAACGTGTGTTTATGAATCACTCTGAAAGCCATGACTTTTCATTTAGATCAAAGGATTGTAGTTTTAAATTAATTGTGTTTATTTTCAATTCATGTTTTCTTTTATATGAATGAAAAGTGAAGCCATAGCTGTCAACATGTTGGACTTATTATCAGGAGAAGTGATGCCAGTTTCCTATCAGGCTCATCAGATGCTTGAGATAGAAAATCAATTAATTTCCAAATTGGGTCATTTTTAATATGATTCATGGAATCAAAGCAAAGCTTTGGAAGTTCATTTTGTTAAAGAAGAAACATTTGAAATTATTGAATGCTACTATAAAATCAATTTTGAAGTAAAACACTAAAGCTACAATTATTTGTTTATTTGTGATAAATTTAATGGAGCATAGTATCATGGTAAAAATGTAATTTTTACAAAATTAAGAAATCTATGAAGAATACATATACTAGGAATGGATTGTGATATATATGTAACTCACAACTGTGTCCAAATAAGTTGGTATATTTCACTAAAGACAATAGAAGTTGTGCTTGTAAACATGCGTGCTTACACACACACACACACTGCAGCTGAACAACAAAATGTAATTACTCTGATATTGAATATTTAAAAAATACTTCAACATTGCAATATAAACTTTCTCTTTGAGATCCATTACCCAATGAATTTTAGAAATATTTACACTTAAAAACCTGCTTTTCAACAACTTTCTTGTCCCATGTGGATATTGTGCATTTTTATAAATGATCAAATATTTTGGTTATATTCTGCTTAAAATCAGTGGAAATTTTCTAATAAGATTATTAAACAAATTGAGTGCCTACAGAGTTCAGCTTTTTCTTTTTTAGACTTCAGCTTTTGAATCTTTTAGCATAATGCAATTGTGGACACAAAGATTTAAAAAAAAATGATCCTTACAAAAGCAAGGGAGGGACTGAACAAATCAAAGAATTAGAATGCAAATATTGCACAAAATATAATTCTGAAATTCATAATTGTGCTTGGGAATAGCTTGATCTGTAGAGAAATAAAGTTCCTATTTTTAATTGGATAAACCTCTATTATCTACTAGACTCAGATAAAATTGAGAAGGTTAGTATTTTGCAGCATCTGTATCTGGCAAAGCATTAAAAAATCATAGTGATAACTTATTTGAAGAGTTTTGTCTTATAAACATATTTGTCAAAAAACATGGGCAAAAAATAAAAAACAATACCCGTGAAAATATTTGGCCTGAAATATTTTAATATCTCAATATGAAAAAAAAATAGTTTTGAGGGTATTATCCATTCTGCAGAATATGCTCCAAAGTTACCTGGTACCTCAACATTTATAGAAAAAATATTTTTCTCATTTCACAATATTGTACTGTAGAGAGAAAAATTAATTGAAGATGTCAAAGATTTTATATTTATTAACCTCAGAATGCAACTTGGAAGAAAATTGCTGGGAATTCATTTTTTTAAAGTAAAGGAACCATAATGGGGAAAAAAAAGCACGTTGTTTCATTCAAGATTCTCCACAGAAACAGAACTATTATAATGGATATGTATATACAGAAAGAAACTTCTCATTCGAAACTGACTCACATGATTTGGAGGCTGAGGCATCCCACCATCTGCCATCTGCAAGCTGGAGATTCAAGAGATCTACTGGTGTAGTTCCAGTCTAAGGACAGGAGACTGATGCTTCATCTTAATGTAATCAGGAAGAGATGGAATCTCAGGCCTCCAACAGAATGGATGAGGCCCACCCACACTGGCGTGGACAATCACTTAGTCTGTCCATTCAAATCGTAAGCTCTTCCAAAACACCCTATAGAGGCAACCAGTATGAGGTTTCACAAAATATCTGGGCAGTCAACCTGATGAGCAACAAGTTTACATAAAATTAACCATTTCAGGGCTGTAACATGGTGTTAAGATAGATTATGATGAAGAAAACTGATTAAGATATATGAATATAAATGTAAAATAATTATCCAGCTTATATTTTTTAAATGTTCCAATAGCTAATATTATATTTTACTTTGCTTATGTTAGGTTTAAAATATCTGAGTAATAAATATCAATAGTTTTTTCTATTTCCTAGATATATGAGCTATAGAAACTTTTTTTCCTTCTGTTTTTCTTTGTTTATAACAGTCTGAGTTGGATTCTCTTGCAAGTCAATGAATTCTAACACCATACTTAATAGTACCCTTGAAGAAATAGAGAGATAATGTTTGTGAAGCATAGTATCATGTAGAACATATTATAAATTCTTCATAATGGTACCTATTCCTATAAATTTAGCAAAAATAAGTAAGTTCCAATAGAGTTTGTGTCCAAATGCCAAAGTAGCATCAAGTCCCAAATGGTATTTTCAAAGCAATATGGCCCTTACTCCAACTTTTTCCCTATTGTTTGCTACTTTCACTGATTACTCAGCCCTTAGTTACAGCAGTAATCAATATTCATGGTTAAAGAGTTTGGAGCAGCTGGCTGGAGGAGTAGGCTGAGAAGTTGCTAATCTTTATAGTGTAATTTAAGACCCCGCCTAGAATACAGACTACTTAAATACTTTTCTGAATCATATTTGAATTTATGTAACTCTGAATAATGTCTGAATTTCTACTCTTTTTAACTGTTGCCTCCTCTAGCCTCTCTTAGGTTTTGATGCAAATGTTTGTGAAAAGGAAACTATCATGGGTAATTAGACATTTATTTTTTCATTCAACAAAGATTCATTGAGTATTTACTATGTGCCAGGTACTGTTCTAATGACCTATTATGCCATTAATCAGCCTAAAAAATAAAATTTTAACCTTCATGGAGTTTATAATATAATAGGTGGTAACAGAAAATAAACAAGAATACTTTAAAGTAAATTAAATAGCATATTAGGAGGAAATACGTACTATGGGGGGAAAAGAACAAAAAATATATAGATCCCATTATGGTGGATAAAGTAAAAAGATAGGCTGAATTTCAGTATTAAATAAAGTAGTGAGAAGAAACCTCAGGGATAAGGTGGGATTTAAGCAAAGATTTGAAGTAGATATTTGAGAAGAAAGTGTTCCAAATAGAGAAAATAGCTAAATTAAGATCCTAAAGTGAGAGCGTGCCTCGCTTGAGTGAGCAAGGGGCAAAATAGAGGTGGTGGCATTGAAGCTGTGGCTTTTACTCTGAACAAAGTGAATTAATTTACAAATTTATCTTCTTCTTGGAAAGAAAGCATCCTATACTTAGAAAGAATTTGGAAGCCTGGGATAATATGTAAAATAGGGGGGAGCACATATTTGATGGTAAAAGGTGAAATAACTCATTGTTTTCCCTAGGAACATATTTGGAAGTAGAATACATTTAAGCAAAAATTGACAAATAAAACAAAGGGATTCTAGCTGGAGGAAGAGATGTGGCAGTTCTTAACAGGAAAGTGACAAAACATCAAAGCCTTGAACTGTGTTATTTGATTGAATGAGTCTCAGACCATTTCCATGGTAGCGTTTGCAAAAAAAGTGATTCTTAGAACTTTAAGCTGGTATACTTGCCACACTGCTAGAAGTCCACTAGAAAGGAGGGCCAGATGTAGTGTCTCTTAATACGTGTCCATGGACCACCAGCATAGTATCATTTGGGAACACTTGTGAAAATGTAGACTGCTGGACCCTCCTCAGATGTACTGGATTATGCTGTCCAATAATTATGCTGTAATTTCTAAGCATCTAAAGTTTGAGAACAATGAATAGAAAAGACAATGTCTAAAGAGTCTCTCTGACTCTGGATGTCTATGGATAGAGTTTCCCATACCATGTCCCCAAAATGTTCCATCCTGTTGTGTTTTGTTTGTGGTTTTCAGAGCCATCGATCTGTGAATTGGGTGAAGGGGAAATAGTCTAGTAAAATGTCTTAAGATGTTGTAACAGGGAAAGGGAGATAATTTAAATGCATTTTTTAATCATTGTTAATATCTATGACTGTACAATCATTAAAATATGTATAGTTGCTGGGTAGAGGTCACCTTTTCTTGTGATGTTTACATTTGAACGGATCTTAATTCCTCTGAGTGTGCAGTTGTTGATTGTGATGATTTGAGCCAATAAGAAGTAATGATGGCTAAATACCTAAGATCTATTGCCTTGTTAGCTATGCTAACAGCCAATGACAACATAATCTAAAGAGATTTACTGTTTGGCTTTAGAAGAAGTATCAAGCTAAAAGTATAATTAAAACGTTTATTAACCTGCCAAGTTGAAAAGGGTAGGTTAAGACTTATATGTCTGAAGAGTGACAATGTTTACCATTTGATCTTAGGCCCATCTTGCCCCATGGAATATCCCCACCTATTCTGTTGAAACTGGGAAATGGGCTCACTAGTTTTCCTTGATTTATAGTGTTAACTCTAAAAATAAACTTTTAAAAATCCTTTATTGCAAAGCCAGCAATTATCAAAATTCTCTAATAACCTTGTCTGAGACCTTTCTTCATACTGGATGATACAGACTGTCTCTTGATTTTTTTAAAGGTCAAATTGCCTTGCTTCAGTATCTTCTGGTGATGGGCCAAATGAGACTAGCTTAATTTAATATGTCTCTGCTACTTTTCTTTCAATCCAAAGGGGCATCCATCATGGGCTTCTCATTCTGACTGATATTGATCAGGTAATTGCCCTCAGCTTGTCAAACTATCATGATTTTTATAAGAATGAGTCTTTTCTAGAAGAAAGTAGACCCAGAGAGAGATACAAAGATTTTGATTAGAAGTTTGCCCATAAGAAAGTCCAAGTAGAAGGCAAGATTGAAAGGAAAGAGGGGAGTGAGGGAAGGATTAGGGTGAAAGAGAAAGTTAAGATAGTGTGTTATGTCCTTCTAAAATGCAATAATGTTAACTACAGCAATCCACTTGGTACAATTCAGAAAAAAGTTCCAGCCCAGCACATAACATATTTCAGTACAAGCCAGTTTTGACAGTAGCCAAACGTGTGGTTATTCAGAGCAAGCATTATTTTTTTTTTATTTAAAATTCTTTCTGTCTCAAAATCAAGGTGGATACTATCCCTGTGGCTCAGGAACATCATTTTCATTTTCTTTGCTAGTTCAGTATAAATAAATATTAGCTAACTCTACAATTTATACTAGATTATTAAGGTAAAGGTGGAATCTAAAATAAAATGAAAATACCCTTGCTAGGAAAATATTCCTCCAGGAGACTGTCTAATGTTGGTTTGAGGAATATCTTCTTAATGTGGCTGACATGCCAACCCAGCATTTGCTTCAAAACACACTGAACAGTGTATGGTATAAATTCAGCTGTGTGATTTTATGTGAACTACAGCAAGGTTACAAAATCTTATGTGAAGAGTCTAGAATGTCAAAGTGATCCCACACCTAGAGTATTATTATAGTTAACAACCTGTTCCAAGTAGTACAGGGTGTCCAAGAGCTGAATCAAGTCAGCAGGGAGAGCCAGCCTGCTGCAAGAGCTTCATATAATCAACTACATCCCTGCAGATATCCAGGACTAGCTTGATACCCTCCAATTGAGAGTACTTAAAAAATAAAGAATGCAGCTTTGTCACCTTCAGAGAATTCTAGAAATAGTCACTTAAACTACCAGTACCTTCAATAAAGTTGCTTTAACTTTTATTAAAGTTCTGATTTTTTTATCCAAATTTTTAAGATCCCTACTGGCCTTAGGCCCTCTTATATTTGGAGGTCTTGCCACAAACATATAAGCATTTAAAATATATACCACATTAAACCTAATATTGGTATAGTTTTTCTTTCTTTTTATATTTTTATTTTTATTTTTGTCACTATTACAGATGTTCACATTTTACCCTCTTTGCCCACCTCAACCCAACCCCTTCCCTCTGGTCATCACTACCCTGTTGTCTATGATCATGGGCTATGCATATATGTTTTTTGGCTAACTGCTTCACCTTCTTTCATCTAATTCCTCTGCCCCACCCCCCACCCCCACCCCTCTGACAGCTGTCAGTTTGTTCTATGTACTCGTATCCATGGCTTGGGCTTCTATTTTGTTCATCAGTTTATTTTGTTCATTAGATTCCACATATAAGTGAGATCATATGGTATTTGTCTTTCTCTAGCTGACTTATTTCACTTAGCATATTGGTATAACTTTTTTCAAAAAATATTTGTGAATTTACTTTTGAAATTAGTTGGCTACAAGTAACTGAGTTGATTTACAAGATGTTATGAGTTCTCAGCACTCATTATGCATAGTTGAAATTTTATAGAGTAAGAAAATCTAAACCTACAAATTCAGTGACATTTTAATAAATACCAAAATTAACAATTAATTATGGTGGCATGCTATGACAACATGTAGATGTTTATTAGAACATTTATTAAAATCCATTGTGATTTGCTTTTTAGTATTTTGGAGCCTTTTTTTAAATCAAAATGCTTAATCTTTTCTACTCATCTTAGCTGAATGTGCTTTCTAACCTTCCCATGGTAGTAACATGAGTATTATAAATATGTTTGTTGGATCTTCACAGCAAATTTGCAGTAGAATTTTTTAAAGTTTCCCCTTAGCAAAGTAATTCTCACATTGCAATTCATTTCCTATTAAGAGCCAGAAATATCATGAACAACTGGACTACTCTTGGACTAATTACCTGGTACTGGATGTTTTATTAACATAGCAAGGAGAGTAGTGTAACCCAAAGGCAAGTATAATTCTGAGTTCCACCTGAAACTACTTATCTATTCCCCAGAGAAAGATAATAATAAATTGAAGTTACTGAGGAAGAAAAAGAAGATACAAGAAAAACAACTAAAGAAAATGGAAAGTGGTTTTTCAGTTTTTATTTCTGGATTTAAACCTTGCTATTTTAATTTCTCAAATACTTTCCTTTTATTTACCTATGTCTCAAAAGAATTTTCAATGGCATATTGGGTTAACACAGTAAGCACATATAGATGCAGCAGATCAAAGGTTTATTTCATTATGTTTCTTCACTCTCCCAGTTTGCTTCCCCCAGAAAAACACCAATGACTGACTTAGCTGAGTTGTGTACATGTCATGTCTGCACATGAGCTGAGTGCATATGCACGTACATTCACAAGTGGGTGCTTTTCCTGTTTGGATTAACCCCCCTAAATGGCAGGTGAAGTTACAAACCTTGCATCAAGTTCACCACAAGACCTCCCCATCCTACACCGTCTTCTTTCTTGGCCCCTGACTCCTGGCTCCAGCCTCTGGAGATATTAAATCAAATGTCACACCACCTTTCAGTTGTGCAATCTTAGATGCTGAACACTTTCTGTGAATCTACACAAGCACCACTGCTCAGGATGAATGCTGTTTATTTTGTTTATATGTCTTGTACTTACATGACATCATTTTTTTTTCTCTCATGTTCAATGGCAATGTATGTTTACATATATGTGTGTGTGCCTATCATCTATCTATCTATCTATCTATCTATCTATCTATCTATCTATCTATCTATCATCTATCTATCATCAATTTGTTATCTATCTATCTATCTATCTATCTATCTATCTATATCTATCTATCTATCTATATCTATCATTTATTGGTATCATCTATCTAAATATCTATCTATTTGGTGTGTTTGTCAAATTGCCAGCCAATTTAACATAACTATCCTTTCACATTTTCTTAATTAACCACATTTGTGAAAAGGATAAACCCTCCATTGAGCTCTTTTTTCCCTTAAATTGTGTGTGGAATGTGTTTTTGGCTCTTCCCTGTGTAAATAATGTGCAAAATAATCAAGGTGCCATCATGGCCTGACAGCTCAGGCCTTTGATGAATAGGGCTGTATGTGGGATTACCATATGACATTTCCAAACTAAATTATACTTATGAGTCATATAGAGTACTATTGCATTATCATCCCTCTGTGTGGACTTTGTATATTTTGCAAGGAGTATCTGAAAGATAGGGACCTGGAATTAAATTCCTTTATTTTTTAACATGATTTTTTTTTTAAAAAAAAAAAAAAAGGAAACCCTGTTTACTCTTCCCTCATCTACTCATCTAAGGTTCCTGAACTTCTGAAAGGAATATGATGTTCTTTATTGTCTCTGAGATTCTGTTACTTCATATACTAGAAGTTAAAATCAATGTGTTAAAAAATTTTGGGGAATGAGCTAATCTAACACTCCTTCTTTACAGATGAGGGAACTGAACAGTTAGAAATGCAATTCAGAGTCCCCAACCCCTTGAACACTTTCCCACCTTAGAGTTTTCCTAGACAACCATATATACAAAAACTTGGGAAAAAGACAGAGATGACAGCACATAAGTGAGGCAAAGCAAAGGTATTGTACATGGAAAACTAGTTTCCAAAAGGAGTTATCTATGTACTTCGTCAGCCATTTTGAAAGACAATTTACTATTCAAGTCAAATAACAGTTTTCCTTGATTAAATCAAAAATAATTTCCATCTTTTCTATACATTACCCTATAATTTCTTAGGAACTATAATAGAAAAAGACAAATATGGTTCTTCAATCACCTTTTCTTTAACCAGAGCCCTCAGAAAACAGTGACAGGGGTCCTTCAGTCTCCCTCTCATTTCTTTGCACTGGTCCTCCAGACATATGGCCATATCTGCCAGCTCTAACCCTGATCTACTTGATTGTGAGAGTGGCATTAGGGAATTAACCATCACCTCAAGGAATGGGTAGGTTCATGGTAACATGTATGTATTGAGTTTGATATAGCACATTACATGTTAAATGTTCTTCCAAGGCAACATGATAGCGAGGTTCCATATGGATCATTCTTCTGTAAATAGAATGCTATCCAGTCAATTCTGTATTTTATAGTTTGATATTACAACAGGTAAGATCACTACCTAATGTGGCAATAAAACAGCTGCTATTGCTGCTTTCTAACAAAGAAAACTGTAAAAATTACCTATAAACCACGAGTCACAAGAACAAAAATGAATACAGATATGGAACTACTGTCCTATTATGTAGAATAAAATGGTATCCTCTATCCAAATCCACTGCATATAAATGTATAGTTCATCTGATCCCATCATTCACCCACATGGAATTATCTTAAGTGTATTTTAAGTAAGATAAATTGACTTAAAATAAAATCAAATATACTATAGGGAGATAGTCTTTATCAGCCTCAATAGGAAGAAATAACTAAAACATGATAACTAGAGTCTTCCAAGAAAGTAACTAAAAAGTCCTTTGAGTCATCAAACTGAAATTCTTAGCAAATTGCTAGATATTTCTTAAGTTCCATCAGTGTGAGCAAGGAGCAAGGAGATCATAAAACAAAATTCTGACAAAAGTGTTGTAACTTCTCTTCCTAATCTATATATATAAAAGCCTAAGTGACCAGAATGATCAGTCGCTATGACATGCACTGACCACCAGGGGGCAGACACTCAATGTGGGAGCTGCCCCCTGGTGGACAGTGCACTCCCACAGCCAATCTCCTCTGGCTGGCCACCTTCCTCCGTCTCTTCCCCCAGCTGGCAGGTCCCAATCACCTGATCAGGGCTGGGCCCTGGGCTGGGACGGGAAACCAGGGAGGGGTGGCAGCAGATGCTGCCCCTTTCCCGGGGAAGCCAAGGGCCGACTCCCTCCTTGGGGCCACTGGCCAACCTCCCATGCCCTGTTCCTCCCCCAGCCGGCAGGCCCCAATTGGCCCACCACCCACCCACCAAGGTGGTGGTGCAGCAGCGAGGGAAGGAGAAGAGGGGTGGGGAACCACATGGTGGTGGGGCGCCGACGATGGCAGCGCTGGTGTCCAGCGTCTGTTCCTTCTGCACCCGGCCCAGTGACTGTCACCTCCTCTCCAGCCCAGCCCTGATTGGCCTGGCCCCGATTGGCCCTGATCGCCAACCAGGCCTAGGGACTCCACCCATGCATGAGTTTCGTGCACTGGGCCTCTAATAATTCATAAATACCAGCATTGACATTTCTAAATTTTCAAAGCTTTCCTTCTTACTCTGATTCAGAAAGCCACACTTCTTTTTACAAATTACATAACCACTAAACCAGAAATTTACTGTAAATACACACAAATTTGTGTGACCCAAAGGAATAAAACAGACACCATGACAACTTGAAAAGAAAAAAGAAAAGAAAAAAAAAAAACACTTGGTCACACTTTCTCTTCCTTTTTATACTTCTTCTAAATATGCAAAACAGGCAGTCATGGTAGGTGTTTATCCAGTTCACTGATATTGAAGTAGCCAAATTTGGTTAAATGATGGACCTCCAATCTTATCAGACTTACCGTTAATATAGCAGATTATTTCACTAAACAGTCAAACTAAATGATCTAGATTATATCCACACCATTTACATAGCGGTAACTGTAACTTGCCAAATGTTGAATTTCACCTGAACCAATTCAGAGAGTTTGGATGTTCATGCAGAGAAACTTACTCATTGTCATCAATTGATTTTAGAGAATTGAAAATATGTGGGTAAAGAGAAACAGGGCTCTCTTCACAGTGATCTTTAAAACTTACAAAATTGAATGTCTACAACATGGGACAATAACAAGCAGAAAACCTCCTCGTGTTCTCAATCATGTGCAGATGCAAATATCTCTCTCATGTTAATAAAATAATGATACCGTTTTCGGCAGATTCATTGACAAATAATAAGAAAGATGTCTAAATGGGTGTGGCAGTGTGAGAGTTAAATCTGATTGTAATTAGATTGCAGTATGTATAGTCATGTGGTTAATAGTAAATTTTCCTTGATTAACTGGTCCTGTTTGTTAAGAGCTCCTATTAATAATACATTAGTGCTCTCTGTGTTGGCTGTAGAGACACACCATGGACCAGTGCAAAATTAATGAAGGCAGGTACGCATGCTGATTAGAATGTGGCAGTTTAATAAACTCTTCCAACATTAAATTATTTAATGCATTCATGCTCATGCAGGCTATTCGATGGTCAGCTTGACCACCTATGTGTTAATATTGGGAATTGAAATGCAGAGAGTGGAAGAGATATAGTGGTGTATGAGGCAATTAGCTCTCATGTCTGATAAATGGGGCAATACCTATGTGTGCGCATGTTTTAGCAAACCACAAATAGTGCTTTCATTAGCTGGAATCTTCTGTGGAAATTTTTATAAATGTTTAGTTTCATTTTTGCACCATAAACAGAGGGTCTGATAGCTGTAGTCACTGTCAGTTGAATATTTGAGGCAAATTTAAAGTAAGCTATAAAGTAAGTTGCCTTGTTAAAACAAATGGGTCACAAAAATTAGATAGGAAGCTTATCAATAAACATCTCCAATCTGGACATAATCTCCATCTATCAAATAGAAAATACTTTATATAAGTGTAAATTATTTCTATATATAAATGCAAATAGCTATTAGATTTTGAGCAAAAGAATAAGATTTTACATTTGAACATTCTCTATAGTTTACACAATGCTTATAAATGTTATTTTATTTCATTTTCATCATAACCATTTTAAATGAAGAGTGAGTATTATTTGCTAATAAGTGGCCGATCAGAGACTTAAAAATCTCAGTTCTTATAATTCAAAGTCAAGGACTTTTTATAGCTGCCTACAAAACTAGTACTTGTGAGAATAAGCTATTATTTGTAAACAATATACTTTTAATTAATTTTTAACAAAAGGTTACTTTTTTTGCAGTAGGTAGGCATTCTAGGAATTCAACCTCTCTGGGAACAGGATGCCTCACAGATTTGGTAGAAATATAAAAGAAGACATTTCTATATTTTAACACTATCTAATTATAAACAAATACATTTGTAAATGACATACACTTTCTTAAGTCCCAGAATACTTTCCAGCTGTATTTTAGGCATTCACAGGAACTTTCACAGTGCTTGCATGGAAAACATGCCAACACAGAACGATCCAGACTCTGGACCTTGGAGACAGCGTAGAAAGCATGATCTATGCCTTTGGTGAGGTCACCAGCAAGTCTAGCTTTGCTGAATTACAAGATGACCCACTGTAAAAGTAAGCCCTGGAAAAATGGTTGAATGGATTTATCAGTCTGGGGAATTCCATGATTTTGCCATTCTGTCTTCAGTTCTTCACCCATTCTTGGTGTGTCAGCTAAAATAATAAAAAAAGGAGAAAATGATTCTTACCCAACAAAATCAAAGGAGAGTAGCAAGGAAGCCTGGACAGACTAAAAGGCACAGGAAGCCAGGATAGCAGGTCTGTCTACTAGACTTGTACGTTCCCAGGAACTGTCAGTCTGACTCTGAGCAATTAACTTCTCTGGGTCTCCATAGATATTTTCATATGTAATTGAGGGAACCAAGGAAAGGAACTTGCAAGTTACTAAAATCTTTAGCAAAAAATGTCTAATTGTTTTTTTATCCGGAGGAATAATCCCAAGAATCCTTTACACACACATACAAAAAAAGCATGCACTTCTGTGGCAGACAGAAAACACCATCTTTGTATAGCACACCACACTGTGGAATTCTGTGTCTCCTAAGGGCCTGAATGAGTAATTTTGGGGCTTTGGCTGGCCTGTGATTTCTCTATGGGCCTAATCCAACCTGGATGGTCTGAATTCCTGCTATTGGTTCCCCCCACCCCACCTCTCTGGCTAGCTTCATAGAATGCTGTGGTCATGAATTAATATTGTCCTCTTGGTTAGCTATTACAATGTTGGTTGCAGTATCAATGGTGCTTGTCCTTACTGCTTCCTTTTGACAATGTGGACAGTTATTGATGTCTGGCACTTGCTAGAGGTGGTTGGCAGCTACATGAATATTGTAACTTACAATAGGCTTTCCACAACATTGCTGTGTGCCCATGAATTCTGACAGCTATCTGAAGGATATAGGAGCTGCCAGTCCACTTTTCCCAGTCATGGTGTGTGCTGACAAAATGGGTTTTACTTTTCTCTGGATCTAGCAGAAATTTTGCAAAATTAGAAGAGTAAACAATTTCAACTTGTTTGTATATTTTCAGTCAATAAGCATTAAGCAAAATCATTGTATTCTACACATCTAAGTTACTTATCCTAACAAATAAAGTAGCTCAAACCAGGCTAAGTCTTAACTTCTAATTTTCAAGCCTTTGGCTTCTATGAAAACCAAATGTGAGATGCAAAAAAAAGGCTACTCCCAAAAGAAGGCAAGGTCTCACCTGATGCACAGAATGAACTCAAAACAGCAATAATAATTAAACATTAGGATAGCATGATTGGAATGCTGGGATAATGGTAATGTTTTGAACATGGAATTACAACTTCAATACCATGCATTTTTCGAAATGCCCTCAGATAGGCATAACCAACTTTATCAGCAATATCATTCCCTTTGCATCATCTAGTGTAGTAGATTTACTATTTGTCAATTATTTGGAATTTAACCTCGTGACAACTCAATGGGATAAAAACAATTTTTATCTCTGTTTTACATATTATGAAATTGAATCTCAGAAATTTTGACTTGCCCATGGTCACAGAGGGAGCTGAGACAGAGACAATACTGAAATCCAGAGAGACTTAGTGTTCTTAACACTTACAAATGGTACAGCCAATCCTTCATAGTTCAATATGGCAGCCACTAGCCACATGTAGCTATTGAACAGTTGAAATATGTGTAGTCTGAATTCAAATGTGTTACAAGTGTAAAATAGACAAGATTTGAAGACTTAGTATAAAAACAATAATGTAGCATATGTAATTAGTAAATTTGTTACATAGCTTACAGGTTGAAATGATAATTATTTGAATATTTAGAATTAAATAAAACATATTATTAAAATTAAGTTTACCTGTTTCTTTTAAATTTTTAAAGTACCTACTAGAAACTTGCATATCTACACTAATAAAAGAGAAACATGCAAATTGACTGTACCTCTGCTATGCCCACAAGCCATGCCCACCAGCCAATCAGGAGCAAGTATGCAAATTAACCCAACCAAGATGGCTGCAGCCACGGAGCAAGCAGGAGTCTTGGGTTTCCCCAGCAATGGAAGAAACCAAGCTTCAGCACACCCTGGCCGGCCCTGGCCTCTGCTCAAGGCTACGAAATTCAATTATAGAAGATAAATAAATCCCAGATACCAGGGCCTCTTCTTGGGTCACCAGGGGGTGTGGCTGGCCTACAATCTACCACAGGCCCCTCACCCAGGCCACCCATACCCCAAGGGAACCCCCACCCTGATCCGGGACCCTTCAGAGCAAACCAGCTGGCCCCCACCCATGCTCCAGGCCTCTATCCTATCTAATAAAAGAGTAATAGGAAAATTGAATGCCCCCCCCGCCACACACACACACACAAGATGGCTGCCCCTATGTGGTCAAAGATGGCTGCCCCCATGTGAACACAAGATGGCCACCTCAAGATGGCCAGCAGGGGAGAACAGTTGGGAGGGACCAGGTCTGCAAGGGATGGCAGTTGTGGGAAATCAGGCCAGCAGGGAAGGGCAGTTGGGAGGGACCAGGCCTGCAAGGGAGGACAGTTAGGGGTGACCAGGCCGGCAGAGGAGGGAAGTTGGGGGCGACTGGGACTGCAGGGGAGGGCAGTTAGGGGCAAACAGGCTGGCAGGGGAACAGTTAGGCATCAATCAGGCTGGCAGGGGAGTGGTTAGGGGGTTATCAGGCTGGCAGGTAGAAGCAGTTAGGGGCAATCAGGAAGGCAGGCAGGCCAGCAGTCCTGGATTGTGAGAGGAATGTCTGACTGACCGTTTAGGCCCGATCCTATCGGGACCGGGCCTAAACGAGCAGTTTGACATCCCTCGAGGGGTCCCAGATTGGAGGGTGCAGGCTGGGCTGAGGGACACACACCCCCGTGCATGAATTTCATGCACCAGGCCTCTAGTCCTATATAATAAAAGGCTAATACGCAAATAGACAGAAGGGCAGAACAACCCAACACCCGAAGAACCGGTTGCTATGACATGCGCTGACCACCAGGGGGTTTGTGCAGAACATGGCAGGCATCAGCAGCAGGAGGCAGAGCGAGGAACATGGTGGGCATCGGCCACAGCAATGGGATGGTGGAGCAGGTGAGCAGGGGCGCCAGACCAAGGCAGGGAGCAGGTTGCTGTCATCGGGGCGAGCCTCTGGTGTACTGAAAATTCTTTGCTCCCAGGCACCTTGATCCAACCCAGCGCTTGCACCTGCTGCTGGCGCCATCCCCGCTCGCTCAGCACCATCAGTGGGTGTGAACGGCAGCGCCAGCCCTGATAGCTTCTCCACCTCCACTGCTCCTGAGGGGCAATAATTGGGGCCAGCAGCTGCCTCTCGCACCTGCTGCCAGTGCCCTGCACCTGTCCTGATCGCTCAGCACCATCAGTGTGTGCAAGCGATGGCTGCTGGCCCCAATCACTCCTGAGGGATTTTCCACTTCCCCCTGCTCCTGAGAGGTGATCTGGGCAGCAGCCCCTGCTCCCATCTGCTACTGGTGTTGGCCCCAATCACTCCCCGCCATCAACGGGTATGAGCAGGGCCAGCACTGTCAGCATGTGGGAGCAGCAGTGGCGGGAGCTGGGCTGCCAGCAGACAGGGGACTGGGGCCGAGGCAGGAGGGTCCAGGCAAAGTCATGAAGGATGGGCCGAGACCCACCCCTGTGCCCACCACAGCCTCATGTCCCACAGTTCCTTTCAAGGTGCATGAATTTGTACACTGGGCCCCTAGTATTTATATAAATATTGTGTATAATATTTCTATTGATTAATTAAGATTTTTCACCAAGTGAATCCAATTTTATTGGTTTTCATTATTTTCTTTTTTAATTTAAATTCTTTATTGTTTAAAATATTACATATGTCCCCTTTTCCCCCCCTTGACCTCTCCCCTCCCTCCCCGACCCCGCAGCACATGCCCTTACCTCCCGCCCCCCCTCCCCCGAATCTGTGTCCATTGGTTATGCTCATATTCATGCATGCAAGTCCTTTGGTTGATCTCTTATCCCCTTACCCCCAGCCTTCTCTCATAGATTGGACAATATGTTCAATGCTTCTGTGACTCTGGTTCTATCTTTGTTATCAGTTTATGTTGTTCATTATATTCCACAAATGAGTGAGATCATGTGATATTTATCTTTCTCTGACTGACTTATTTCGCTTAGAATAATGCTCTCCAGTCCCATCTATGCTATTGCAAATGGTAAAAATTCCTTCTTTTTTATAGCAGCATAGTATTCCATTGCATAAATGTACAACAATTTTCTAATTCAATCATCTGCTGATGGGCACTTAAGTATTTCTAAATCTTAGCTATTGTAAATTGTGCTGCTATGACATAGGGGTGCATATATCCTTTCTAATTGGTGTTTCTAGTTTCTTGGGATATATTCCTAGAAGTGAGATTACTGGGTCAAATGGCAGTTCCATTTTTAATTTTTTGAGGAAACGCCATGCTGTTCTCCACAGTGGCTACACCAGTCTGCATTCCAACCAGCAGTGCAAGAGGGTTCCTTTTTATCCGCATCCTCTCCAGCACTTGTCCTTTGTTGTTTTTTTGATGATAGCCATTCTGACAGGTGTGAGGTGGTACCTCATTGTTGTTTTGGTTTTCATCTCTCAGAGGATTAGTGATTTTGAGCATGTTTTCAAATGTCTCCTGGTTTTCTGTGTGTCCTCTTTTGAAAAGTGTTTATTTAGGTCCTTTGCCCATTTTTTGAATGGATTGTTTATCTTCCTTTTGTTAAGTTGTATGAGTTCTCTGTAAATTTTGGAGATTAAACCCTTATCAGAGATAATACTGGCAAATATGTTACCATGAAGTGGGCTTTCTTGTTGTTTTGTTGATGGTTTCTTTCACTGTGCAGAAACTTTTTATTTTGATGTAGTCCCATTTGTTTATTTTCTCCTTAGTTTCCTAGGAGTTGTGTTGGTAAAGATATTGCCACGACAAATGTCTTCTATTTTTCTGCCTATCGATTCTTCTAAGATTTTTATGGTTTCCCATCTTACATTTAAGTCCTTTATCCATTTTGAGTTCATTTGTGTGTGTGGTGTAAGTTGGTGGTCAAGTTTCTTTTTTTTTTTTTTTTTTTTTTTTTGCATGTATCTGACCAATTTTTCCAACACCATTTATTTTTTAAAATATATTTTATTGATTTTTTACAGAGAGGAAGGGAGAGGGATAGAGAGTTAGAAACATCGATGAGAGAGAAACATCGATCAGCTGCCTCCTGCACACCTCCTACTGAGGATGTGCCTGCAATCAAGGTACATGCCCTTCACCGGAATCAAACCTGAGACCTTTCAGTGTGCAGGCTGATGCTCTATCCACTGAACCAAATCGGCTAGGGCCCAACACCATTTATTGAAGAGACTATCTTGACTCCATTGTATGCTCTTGACTCCTTTGTCAAATATCAACTGAGCGTAATGGCTTGGGTTGATTTCTGGGTTCTCTGTTCTGTTCCATTGGTCTATATGTCTGTTCTTGTGCCAGTACCAGGCAGTTTTGAGGACAATGGCTTTGTAGTGTAGCTTGATATCTAGGATTGTGATCCCTCCAACTTGGTTCTTCTTTCTCAAGATTGCTGCAGCTATTCAGGGTCTTTTTTCTGCCAGATGAATTTTTGGAGAGTTTGTTCTAGGTATTTGAAATATGCCATTGGTATTTTAATGGAATTTGCATTGAATCTATAGATTGCTTTTGTTAGTATGGACATTTTAATGATGTTAATTCTACCAATCCATGAACACGATATATTCTTCCATTTATTTATGTCTTCCTCTATCTCTTTTTTTAGCCTCCTGTAATTTTCTGAGCAAAGGTCCTTTACCTCCTTGGTTAAATTTATTCCTAGGTATCTTAATTTTTTTGTTGCAACATGGTAAATGGGATTTTTTTTAAGTTTCACTTTCTGTAAGTTCATTATTGATGTATAACAAAGCCATAGATTTCTGGGTGTTAATGTTGTATCCTGCTACATTGCCAAATTCATTTATTTATTCTAGAAGTTTTTTTATGGAGTCTTTATTGCTTTCTATGTACAATATCATGTATTCTGCGAATAATGACAATTTTACTTCTTTTACAATTTGGATGCCTTTTATTTCTTCTTGTTGTCTAATTGCTATCTATGGCTAGCACTTCCAGTACTATGTCGAACAGGAGTGGTGAAAGTGGGCATCCCTGTCTTGTTCCTGTTCTTAGATGAATTGGTTTTAGTTTTTGCCCATTGAGTATGATGTTGGCTGTAGTTTTATCATATAAGGCTTTTATTATGTTGAGGTATAATCGCTCAATTCCAACTTTGCTGAGAGTTTTTATCAGGAAAAGGTGTTGGATTTTGTCAAATGCCTTTTCTGCATCAATTGATATGATTATGTGATTTTTGTCTCTTACTTTGTTTATGTGATGTATCACGTTTATTGATTTACGGATATTGTACCAGCCTTGCATTCCTGGAATAAATCCCACTTGGTCATGGTGTATGATCTTTCTAATGTAATGCTGAATCCAATTTGCTAGAATTTTGTTGAGGATTTTGGCATCTATGTTCATCAGGGATATTGGCCTGTAATTCTCTTTCTTTGTGGTGTCTTTATCTGGTTTTGGAATTAGAGTAATGCTGGCTTCATAGAATGATCTTGGAAGTGTGCCTTCCTCTTGAGTTTTTTGGAATAGTCTGATGAGGATAGGCTTTATTTCTTCTTTGAATGTTGGTAAAACTCCCCTGTGAAGCTGTCTGGCCCTGGGCTTTTGTTTGTTGGAAGTTTTTTGATGACTGCTTCAATTTCCTCCTTAGTTATCAGCCTGTTGAGATTTTTTTTTATTCTTCTTGGTTGAGTTTTGGAAGGTCGTATTTTTCTAGGAATATGTCCATTTCCTCTAGGTTGTTTAGTTTGTTGGCATAGAGTTGTTCATAGTATTTTTTACAATCCTTTGTATTTCTGTGGGGTCTGTTGATATTTTGCCTCTTTTATTTCTGATTTTGTTCATTTGTGTCCCCTCTCTTTGCTTCTTGGTGAGCTTGGCTAGAGGTTCATCAATCTTGTTTATCCTTTCAAAGAACCAGCTCTTGGTTTCATTGATTTTTGTATTTATTTATTTTTTGGTCTTTATGTTATTTATTTCTGCTCTTATATTTATTATCTCCTTCCTTCTAGTCACTCTGGGCTTTTCTCTTTGCTCTCTTTCTAATTCTTTAAGTTCTAGGTTTAGATAATTTATTACTATTTTTTCTTGTTTTTAGAGGTAGGCTTGTAGAGCTATGAACTTCCCTCTCAGGAATGCTTTCACTGTGTCCCATAGGCTTTGGATTGTGTGTTTTCATTGTCATTCATTTCCAGGATGTTTTTAATTTCTACTTTGATCTCTTTGGTAACCCAATCATTGTTTAGTAGCATGCTATTCAGCTTCCACGTGTTTGAAAGTTTTTATTGTTTTTATGTAGTTTATTTCTAATATTATGTCATTGTGGTCTGAGAAGATGCTTGATATGATTTCAATCTTTTTGAATTTGGAGAGTCATTGCCTGTGCCCCAATATGTGGTCTATCTTTGAAAATGTCCCATATGCACTTGAGAAGGATGCATATTCTGTAGCTTTGGGGTTAAATGTTCTGAAGATGTTGATTAAGTCTATCTGATCTAGTAAGTCATTTAGGATTGCTGTTTCTTTGCTGATTTTTTGTCTAAGGGATTTATCCAGTGATGTCAGTGGGGTATTAAAGTCCCCTACTATGATTGTATTGCTGTTGATCTCTCCCTTGGTTTCTTCCAGAAGTTTTTTTTATGTATTTTGATGCTCCTCCATTAGGTGCATAAATGTTGACCAGACTTATATCCTCTTGTTTTATCTAACCCTTTAGTATTATAAAGTGGCCTTTCTTATCTCTTGTTATGGCCTTCACTTTGAGGTCTATTTTGTCAGATATAAGTATTGCTACTCCAGCTTTCTTTTCACTTCCATTTGCCTGAAAGATATTTTTTCATCCCTTCACTTTCAGTCTGTGTGAGTCTCTTGCTCTGAGGTGGGTCTCTTGTAGACAGCATGTATATGGGTCATGTTTTCTTATCCATTCAGCTACTCGATGTCTTTTGATTGGAGCATTTAGTCCACTTAGATCTAAAGTTATTATTGATAGGTAATTGTTTATAGCCATTTTTATTGTTTTCACTATTTTCCATCATAAGATCATTTCCTTTATATGAAGAATCTCATTGAAAAGAAAAAAGAATAGGTAGAAAATCGTAACTCCAACCAAAACCACAATGCCCCTAATATTGGCTATCTCATGATATGCTTCATGTGCATAACCTGATGTGGGATTTCAAATAGTTGTCCATCAACAGTAACTATAAACCAAATTTTGCTGTTTTACTCAGTTTGCTAGGAACCATTCCTAATTCACAATAGCCATATTGAAATCTTTCAATGTTTGGAATTCCTGGCCACTTGTTGGCTAAACATCAGCATATACAAGGTCAATTGCCTTTCTGTGTTGAGGGCTTTAAGAGTAGGAATCATATATTATTCATTTTTTGTAAAATATTCTAGTACCAAGGTCCTTGGTGAATCCGATGATGGTAGACAGAGACTCTGGCCCAACAGCATCAGTAAAATTGTGTCTATTAAAGAGGAATAAAAATGATTTCCTCATGAAGTCTAAGAAAACAGCTCATTTCATTCACAATTATACAAATATCTGAGAACCCATATTATCAAATAAAACACATTTAAGCCACTTTTCACACAGAAGTTTTTCTATGAGAAGAAATGAGTCAATATTAAATTTTCCATAAGTATTTGTTGCTGACTGACTAAATGTATCTTCTAAATGAAACTACTAAGTCAGCAAGGGTCATGAGGTGCATGCACTGAAAAGAAAACTTAAATTCCACTGTGAGAACTTATATCAAAAGCAAAGCCAATGAATTATTTCCTTCAGTATTTAGCCTCATGATGAAAATATAACACATATGAAAAGCCATAAAGTAATGGGTTTTGAGTATGGATAAACATGGGTAAGAATGAATCACATACACTGGGCTTTTGTGCAGCATATAAGTCAAGACATTAAAGAAGACAGATAGGTAGATATAGGGGGAGATGCCTATTTAACCTCCACTTATGAGTTTTAATTTGATTTATGGGCAAATTGCATGTTATTTTTTAAATAATTGATTTAGAGTAAATCCAAGTTTTAACTTTTGTTGAAGCACTAACAACAAAAACAAAAAGTCAATGTTTTCTCCTCATCTATAGTTAAAAACCAGCTGAATTTTAAAACCAAATTTGGCAGGCACTTGACGGCATGCTTTGAGCATGATGTTTTAAGATTAAACTATGGAGAAATCTTTAAACATGAATGGAGGTCACACGGCACACTCCTCTCACGCAATAGAATCATCGTGTCCATCTCTCCAAATGTGTGTCTTGGGCTCTAAGTTGGAAGAATACAACAAGATATTTTTATTCTTTCTCCGCTTCTTTGGGTTCTAAGAATAAACACCCTTTAAATGTTTCTGTAGCACATCTAATTCCTCTCTAATACATTTTGCTGGCTTTGGTGTTCAATTTAATTTAAATCAGCAGAATAATCCAAGTGAATCTAGGTTGCTGTAATGTTACATTAGGAAGATCAGATCCATTTGCAGCTAAGGTACACCCAAATTCATTAACATTTGCTCAATAGGCTTCCAGCAGGTGACTTTATGAAAGGAAACAGATGCATCTGAATGTCACCTTACCACATATGTGACTATTAATAGATTTTTTTTCTGTCTATATACTGTAATTGATGCATCTCATTCTAAGGGAATATGGATAATGGCATTAGTTTACTTTCAAATACACAGAATTATCCAGAAATGTTCTCTAAGAGGCTTTGACATTTAAATAAGTCCAAATTTTACACAAGCGCAATGGGGATTAACCTCAATGACTTTCTAAGTGCTAATTAGTAAACCTAAATGCAGGATGGCTCAAAGGGCTAAACCACAGAGAGGTTGTAGGTTCTAATCCCCAGGTTAGAAATATGGCCAAAGGCAAGACTTCCTAGAACAGAAAAGTAAAAGAAGCAGTCCAACTGTCTGGCTTCTGCATGAGGGCAAGGAAGCTGGCTGGAGACCTATAGTCTCAAATATGGATGCTGTACATTTTAAAGAAACACAGCCCCTTGCCAAAAGGAATATGTATACTTGAGCCAGCCACTGTGATGGAATAAAATGAATACAGATGGGAATCACAGCACATTATTAGTTCTAGGACTGGCATGTCTCTGAGCCATGGTTTCCATCCTGCATGAAATAGAAATGCTAGTGCCTGACCTGTAAGTGTGCAAAATTATTGTGGGGGGAACAAATGAGACCATGAGTAAGAAAACATTAAAACACTATAAAGATCTTCTGTGCTGAATAAGTTGTTACGTATTATTGGGTTGCTGGATTGAAGTGATGGTAAGTCTTTCCAAAACATTTCCATTAGAACAGATAGCTTTTGGCCCAGCCGGCATGGCTCAATGGTTGAGCATTGACCTATGAACCAGAAGGTCACAGTTTGATTCCAGGTCAAGGCATATGCCCGGGTTGCAGGCTGGATCCCTAGTGTGAGGCATGCAGGAGGCAGCCAATCAATGATTCTCTCATCATTGATGTTTCTACCTTTCTTCCCTTCTCCTTTTCTCTCTGAAATCAATAAAAATATATATTTATAAAAGGAAAGAAGATTTCAAACAGTATATTAATATTGTTTGGAGAGGAGGGGTCGGGGAGGAGAGGCATTCACCTCTGGGAAGAGCACCACAAGACACTGAGGGCATATTGCAGTTGGTATTTGTGTCTACAAAGTCCTCCTAATGAGGAGAAAAAGGGTACTGCATTTACCTTCTCTCCATAAGCTAATAAAATAAATCCCAGGTTAAAATTAAAGGAGAAGAAGAAAAGAAAAGGGAGAAAATGAAAGGAAGGGAAAAGGAGAAAGAATTATAACCTTTACCGAAGTCTCTTGACAGATGCCAAGAGTGATCAGCATTGCCTGGGGTTCAGCCATTTATCTATTCATACCTAACAGACTTCTCTCCAGCTTGGTGTATCCTCCTTTCTTCCCCTCTTCTTCTCTTCCATTCTTCTCCTCTTTCTTTGCCTTACCACTGCTCCTCTACTTTACTAACCCGCCCCCATAAATTCTCTACTTAAATCTGGCCTCCTGATCTCTCTTTATTCCCACCTTCTTCCCATTTTCCAAACAAATTCTGTTCTGCTCTGCATTGCTGCATGTCCTTTCTAGTCAATGTCAGTCTGCTCTTTCTTAGTTCCTTTCCATTCTTTGCTTTTCCATTATCCTAAGTACCAAAACAAGGGCCAAGAACTGAGCAGACAAAACAAGATCTATCAGCATTACTATATCACATAAGAAGATGATATACACAAATATGTCTATGGGATGCCAGACATTGTTTAGAGAGCTTTACATTTCTTAACTCCTTTAATCCTTCACCACCCTATGAAAAAAGTACTTTATTATCTCCATTTTTTTTTTCAGAAGAGGGCAATGAAACCTAGAGAGAATAATAAATTTGGCCAAAGTCACAAAGCTTTAAGTCTAACTAAGGAGCCTGACTCAGCCACCGAAGAGGATGGATATCTAATTAGAGAAATGAATCAATCTACAAAGTATTGAAGTGGGCTTTGTATGGCTGGAAGTGTGAGCGGGGCTGAAATTTCATGGTTAGACAGGGTAATGGGTCATAGCCAATCCCAATGCAACCTATTATAAACTCATGACATGGTACAAAACTGTCTAAAGTTAACCTCTCTCTAGGTAATGTTTTCTTAAAGGCTGAATTTGTGGAGTGAGTCATTTTTGAGAAATCAAATTTGTATTGGCTACCAGTTTCATTAAATTCAAGAAATGGAAGAGTCTAACAAAGCAGAATGAGAACCAAAGTAAACTCAGTGAGTGTCCATATGGTAAATTTAGTTCAGATCTGCCAAAGTATTACAGCTCTGTGCAGATTGCTAGTCAGGGGCCACAGAGCATCCCATATTCCCCATACATGCATATAGGAATGGCGTGGCTTGTTTTATAGGTACTGCATGAAGGTTGTCATGTCATCTGTTTTGGTTCTTCCAATGTTCCCACACCAACCCTATATAGGTCTGGAAAGATGCCAAAACCATATGATTTTGCTCCACAAGTTCAAGTAATTTTTATTTATAATTATGGCTTGTGGTTTTTTTTTTAATATTCATATTTTCTCTCTTTGATTCCAAGAAAGTTTATACTATCTGATATTGAGTTTGACTAAAATAAATTGTTTTCATGTATTTAGGCTTTAAAAGAAATTCTTCTGGTGCATTCCAGAATCTAGTAATTGGCTGTTATTAGTATTAATAAGAATTACACAGCCAAATCCCACTGCCCTGCACTGAAAAGATACCCCTTAGGATCAAGACTCAGTAATAATTTGAATGTGTTGAAATGTAATTTCCAGTTCACAGACCTCTCAAAAGGCAAAACAGATATGGGAGTTTATGTTTGAGATAATAGAAAGGAAACTTCCTAGTTCGTGCTGCTTGGAATTAGAAATGTATAAGTAATCATATTTCTTCACAATGCAGGAATCCATTTGCTATGCAGAGGACAAGCAATCATTCCTATGAGGGACTCTTAATAGTAGATCTTTTCTATGCATTTCTTCAAAGGAAGACTACCTCTGGCTGTCTTTTTTTTCTGTTAGAGCCATTTCCGTTGCCTTCAAATCTCTGTAATACATATTACTTGAATATCTGGAAATGTATTTATTGCCTTGTAAAAGTATATTGTGAAAAGTACCGGCCCACACAAATTTTATCAGTATGTCTCATACAAAATAAATTTGCCTTTTTTCCTCTCCACCTCATACTTACTTACTTACCTTATGTCTACTGATAAACAATTACTGATATATATGTTAAAACATGGGTAAATTCTTTAAAAAGGTAACCTAGGCTTTCCTGATTCTACCTGTTTAGACAAGAAATTGGTAGCGTCTTTTGTATTAGTCTTTCTGTAATGATACCACCAAGGAACCGCCCCAGCTATTCCACTTCTCTGTGTTAATATCTTCTGTATTTTAGAACTTGATTCAACAATCATTTCATACCAGAGGATATATTATGACTTGTGAAATGTTCAGTTGCTTTCAATAAAAAAAGATGAAATAATTTTACATAAGCCAGTTTAAAATATCAGAAGAACAAAAAATGGATCTATTTGGAATTGTTTCTGAAACAAAACTTGATTTTTGTCAGTAGTGCATAAAAAAACAATGAAATAGCCAAGAAAACATTTTCTTATATTACATGGTCCTTCTGACAGAAGGTCAGTCCTAGTCTTTTAAATTTGGCATCCTAAAATAATATCAATATGTTTATTTAGAATATTTTCTGAAAGTTTGCTTTCAGTGAAACCAAAATTGAGATGAATTACAACAAAATATATTAATAAACTACATCATGTGCTGTTTTACTGATGTGCTTAATGGGGAGTTTTGTTTATCGTTTTATACTCATCTTAATTTTTTAAATTGCTGTGTAAGAGGTTTCTGCTGCATTTCCATTGTGAAACATGCAACCATCCAAATACCAATTCCCAAATTTTTAAATAAATATACTATGAAGACATGTCTTTCTTTTATTCAAAACTGCAACCAGAAGCCAAGTCAAAATATCTTGAAAATTATACATTTTACATATTTCCTGAAAAATTCAAAAGTGGTGCCTATCATCAAAGGGTCTGTAGGGAGGAACTGCTTGTACACAAAGACAGCTTTGAGTAGAACGTGATTTCTTCTTTAATGTACTTGTCTTCCTCTGGAAAAAAATATTCTAGTTTCATATCAACATTAGGTTTTTGTGTGTGTGGTTTTTTTCCTGAACCATGAGTAAATTTATGAAACTCTTTTTCCTTCTAAGAACTCAGAGAAACCATTACTTTCATTCTGTAAAAGAGTGTCCATTATAATTGTGATGTTTTGTATTTACAGAGTCAAATTACCTAAAAAGATGGGGAAAATGCTCTACTCATAATGTGGCTCTTTTTTTTTTTTTTTTCAAAGTCTCCTGATAGCCCTGACCAGTTTGGCTCAGTGGATAGAGCCTCGGTCTGCGGACTCAAGGGTCCCGGGTTCGATTCCAGTCAAGGGCATGTACCTTGGTTGCGGGCACATCCCCAGTAGGGGGTGTGCAAGAGGTAGCTGATCAATGTTTCTCTCTCATCGATGTTTCTAACTCTATCCCTCTCCCTTCCTCTCTGTAAAAAATCAATAAAATATATTTTAAAAAGTCTCTTGAGATAAGAAAACTTATCCCTGAACATTGACATTTCATTGGTTTGAATATGTCAACATTTCTAAGAACAGCATTGTCTGTAAAGGGCCCAGGAGTGAAATGGAAGCACTCCTGTCAATTATAATTTTGAAAATGGAATATGATTCCCAAGTTTCTTGAAACAGAAATCAGTAGTGGGGAAAATTGATTGCTCCATTTGCCTTTAATGAGATGGAAGAAGTGATCTCTGACCAATGAGCAAGGGACACTAGAACACAAAGCTAAAAACAATCTTCTTTTGTGAGATGAATGAAAAGAAAATACCATTGCACAATTCTAAAAAGTTATACTTTTTTTTAAAGGAAATAGGGTAATTTAGCTGGATCAGACTCCTTTTCTTCTTAATGATATGTATTTGTATTCTGTGCATTTTCTTTCTATTTTACAGCATTCTTAGAGTAGCCTCTTCCTGGCCTGTTGTGTCTCCCCTGGCCTCACTTTGGGCTTTGGGGCCTTGATACCTTTGCAAGGGAAATGCCTGAGCTGAGAAAGCTCTTCTTCTCTATCATACTCCATCCTTTCTCTAGGACCCAATTCAAACACCTTTTCAGTTGGAGTTCACCTTTTATCTCCTAACACATTATATACGTGCCATGTGTTTTCTATGTAATGGATATGTTTCTGAATGGATGCATATCACTGATGATTTTACCACTCATACACCACTTAACAGCATTGCTGTGTTTAAATGTTAGATCTTCCCAAACAGAGTGTAATTTCCTGAAAGCAAGAAGATATCTTTCACTTTGGAACTTCTTATATAATAGATCAATGATTGTATTTTAGTGAAAAGCACACAAGAGATATTAGTAGAACATATGAAGACTCTTAACATAAAAAGTACCTAACATTTAAAAGTATATTCACATTTGGAAAGCAGAACTATAAGAAGAAAAAAATCTCATCTAAGGATGGATCTTAAAAATTTCACTATAATACACATTAGAAAAGAAATCATTAAATTAAACTGCAAAATTCAATAAACGGAACACTTAAATTTTCACAAAGGAAATCTTTGAAGGATATTAATGCCACACATACATGAGGAAAAGACAAACTTATGTTTAAATGATTAACAATATACGAGTTCTGATTCAAACTGCAAGCTACCCTCCTCCCTTTGGGGGGTTGGAGTAAAAGAAAAATTGTCATGTATCCTAAAAATAATTCATTTAATTATAAAGTGTATTTTACATAGGAAGCTTGAAACATTCATCTGCCATGGCCATATTGATTCTAGGGGCAGTGGAGGCAGGAAGTATGGAAAGTCCAGTCACGCAGGGTCAGTAATCTGATAAAAAAATAAAATGTGCCTTCCAAATCCGTGACTCATTCTTTGACCATGGAGTAACATTTCCCATATTCCTCATTTAGCAAAAAAATGAGAAACATAATTTTTTAAAAACTACTAATAACCACCAAGTTGAAAATTTTATAAAAATCACCTTTTCTTATCCATTCCCACCGTCACTGCACTAACCTAAATTTCTTTTAATCTATCAGTAGATGATTGCCATAGTTTCCGGCAAGAATCTCAAGTTCCAGTCTCTCCCTTTACCAGATGTTCCTCTTACTACTATAACATGTCTCCCCAAACCATACAGCTCAAAGGTAGCACTGCCCCAATCTCATTTCTCTAATCACTACCTAAAGATTTATAAAATCTGATCACACACTAACTTTGTTTCCCTACTATTTAAGAGAGTAGTACATAGAACACTTTTCTAATCAAAACAAGTAAATGGATCTTGACTTTTCAGATCTATCTTAAATGTTGATAGGCTCACCACAATTCCAGACACAAAATAGATTCCCAATATACATACACATATGTTAATTGATTAAATAATTGAAAACCCTTTTTAAAGTGCTTGTGAGGTACTGGTAAGCTGCATGTAATGTTACCATCTAATCATATAACTGTAAATATTAATAGGGCCAGCAGTTCTAGGAAAAATCAAAAGAGGCCCTTTTTCCTTTTCCCATCAAAATTGCTATGCTCTAAAACACTCCTCTAACAAGATTTGCAAGGGTTTCATCATCTTTTTCAGAATTATAAAGACTCTTCTATTTTAGAGGTAGTGAATTTATTTGAATACAAAAAGGCTAAAACCTAAGTTTATTTGCCTTCATAGAAGCACTTCAATAAAACAGACCCAACAGTTATCAATTTAAGAACAACATCTGGATCTCTCATACTTGCCTAAT
Organism: Eptesicus fuscus; assembly: GCF_027574615.1. Taxonomy (NCBI): domain Eukaryota; kingdom Metazoa; phylum Chordata; class Mammalia; order Chiroptera; family Vespertilionidae; genus Eptesicus; species Eptesicus fuscus. The sequence continues at coordinate 65,526,516 of NC_072481.1, forward strand.
AGATGCAGTGTTCTGCTCAAGGATTCTAAGACAATATGTAAGAAAAATAAAAAGCTAGCAAACCAGAATAAAGACCACAGCTCATTTTTCCACAGTTGAGAAAAGTGGGAATATTTTCTCTGTAGTTTTCACTACAATTAGTTGGAAGATGTAAACTCTTGAGGAGAGTTTGCATCCATCTTGAGTCTTTGTTTGCAGGACAGGTATTCACAAATGTCCACTTCCCTGGTTTCATTTCAGTATTAGGTGGGCAAACAAGCATATAATACACACTTGATATCTTCTTGTCAACCAAGATGATTAGCTTCTTTGCAGTTTGGTGGTGACCCAGTAAATGTTACAGTTGGGTCACTCATGAGTCACTTCCTTGTGATTCCCCATCCTGCCCTACCTGCATCCAGCAAAGAGACAACATTTTTTTTTTGTCTGTTCCCATCAGACAACATCTTAGGTAAAGAGCAAGATAAAATGCACAATTTCTAATAAGCTCTTTATAGAGGTCAGATTCCTGATCAGCTATTTCCATGTAATAGTTGAGAGAACCAATGTTACAAGTAGACACCTGACATTTTGCCTGAGCATGTATCTCTGGCCAGTGATAATTAACCTGGAGGCAAAGAACCAGTCATTTTCTTAATACAACAAGGCACCACTTTCAAAGTTGGGGCTCTTCCTGTTTTAATAATCAAAAGGAAAAGACCTTTGGTACTTAATATTTAAACAAAATGTTTAATATTTACACAGTAAAGTTCTTCTTCTGATATTAAACCAGCATTAAAGCAGGGATGGAAATTGGTTTATAATCTCTGACACTAGGTCTGGAGCCTTGTGGTGTAGTAAACAATGTCACTCTTCAGATGGGCACCACCTGCAATGGGTTCAGAAATGTCAACTGTAATTAAACATTTTATTTCAAAGATAATTCATAGGTTATGTACATGAAGGACCGCTTTACGCCATGAGAAATTTCAAAGTACTGGCCTGTGTAAATAAGAAGCAGGTCTTTTTTTATTGTCTGTGTTTTTTTTTAAGGACATGAAAACTGCCTGAGACCTAATTAATAATATTCTTAAACATGTGCTTCATATTTTGCAAAGATTTTGAAAGTCCTTTCCATGAAGCTTGACTGGTAATGATATGTCTCTGCCTTACCAATTATTTCTTCTAGCTACAAGTAAGAACACTGCAGGTGGGGGAAAGGATATGGCTTTCCATCAGCTCACATGGTAAACTAATGGCAAAGTTGGAATTGGTTTTCATCAATGCTAAAGTCCTGTTTGTGGACTCTGGTTTCAACGTATGGTTTCTACGAAAACCTGGAGAAAAGTTATTATTTTTAAAAGAATGACAAGATTTTCAAAGGTGTGTGGATCACCGAGACCCTGTAATAATGCTTCTAATCCTAATGAGAATTGAGTAAAATTATTCAATTAAGAAATGAGTGAGTGTGTGTGTGTTCGCGCAGGCACGCTCAGACATGCACGTGAGAAAGAGGGAGGAAGCAATGCTCCATTTTTTTCTATATAAATAAAAGTTCACTCCCTGTTCCATTGGTAGAAATTTGCTAAAAGCTAACATAATGACTCAGAGATTTAACATACACCTTTCCTGGCCCGCCACTCTAACATTCTATATCATTTTTTTCTCAAAAACAAGGCTTAAGAGGCAAACCATTAAGTAAAAAATGCTATTAAAATAATAGAAAAAAAATTGGGAGAAAGTGATGCCTCTTTTGTACATTTAACACAGTCCGTTATAAAGAGTACTTGTTTCTCTAATTATTTAAGGCAGCAGGAAAAAGTATCCTTCACCCGCCTCTCACTCACTGGCTTTTCCTGTTCTTCCTGTATTATTTCACAGTCAAATGTTTATGACATGTATAATATACCAAGAAGAAGGCTTTAGGTACATGAGCAAGCTGAAACACAAGATGAAGAGGCAGGCATCTGACTGGGAATGCAGAGCCTCACCTCTACAGGTGGGGGCCCGGCAGAGAGGCCTGGCACTAAGCAAATGGAGCCACTTCCACTGTGGCACTGTTCTGATATAGAATGTTAGTTCTCTGTCATTTGGGGGAAATTTGTTGTTAATAGAAAAAAGCAACAGATACCAATTCTTCTAAATCACTGTTCGAAAATAAGTATAATATGGTTATTTGTTAAATGAGTTTTGACTGCTTCCTTTAATTAATAATATTTTCTTTGGGAAATATGATCACTACAAAAGCAATGCAAAAATATGGGGGAGATGGCACAGTAAGAGAAAATGCTGGAAGTAATAGGTATACTGCTGAAAATTGTATTAGAATTAAAAAGCTGATATATAAGAAAAAAATACTTGAAGAAAATATGACCACGGTATGTTAGGATGGTGGGGTTATGAGTAATAATTTTTTCATTTCCCAGATTTTTTTAGTGAGATCATATGACTTTAAGTATTAAACATCTATGTCCAGTAAGAAGATGATCACCTTGGGGAATGAAAAAGTTCACAGTAATGCACTTGTTCATTGAACCACAGTAGCAAAGAGGTGGGGAAGAAATTGGTTGAAGGCTCAGACCAAACACAATTTAAATTTCTTTTCCTCTACACCGCCCACTTAATATATAGAGAATAGTCCAAGAAGACTGTTGGCAGAATAAGATGAAAGGAGAAGGTAGAAGAACACAATATCAGAATGGTTAGTAGGCCTGAACCTCCAGTTTCTACTAAACTGATTTCAGATCCTAAGTATTAAAGAGTCCCTTTATCTTACTGCTAAAATGATGCTGCCCTGACTGCAAGATAGAAGAAAGACAAAAGCTCTCTCAGTCCAGCCATACCCCTCCTAATTAGGAGCGTAGTAAAGTCTGTGGTTTTGTTAAAAAGCTTATAGCTATGGCAAAATAAGATTATAGCGGAGAAAACATTGTTCAGCTACATAACCCCCAACTAAATCAGACCAGATGTAGAATTAAATTGACAATGCATTTTCAAACTCAGGAGTCTAAGGCCACAGAGCTAGTAAATGACAGAACTGGTAAGATTGAAGAAATGATCAACTCGATAGTTCCACAAATTTGTGTATTCAAGTCATATATGCAAACTTCTTTTGTCTCAATCAATTAGCATTTGGTGAATATTTGTCATGTGACTTAGAGAGCAACATCTCTCACTTTCCCTTTCACACTAACATGATCCCCCACTGCATCTCCCAACCATAATTGCCTCTTTGTAAAACATGCCATGATTGCAATGGACCTGCTGTAATGACAAACCCCATAAGCCAGCTTTGCAGCCTTTAGGGTGAGAGGTGCAGGGTTTGAGTTTGAGACCTTTTGCATTAAAAAAAAAAAAAAAAAAATAGGGGAAGGGCATGGCAGCCATGCAAAGTAATTAGATTAAAAAAAATGTTAATCCCATACAGCCTTCTCCTTTGCCTATTGAGATGGAAAAGACTTAGGAAGAAGAACCCCAAAGCACTACACCTGAGCAAATAATAAGAATTCATTTAGAACAAATATAATATTAAAAGCTAATTTTTCCACCACAAAATTAATTGATTAACTTTTCCTTCTACAAATATATTACTAAAACTTTCTCCTTGCACAAACTCTTCGAGCAATATTAATGGTTTTGTTTTGAAAATTAATTTAGATATTAAAAAATTATATTTTCCACCAAGATCTCAGTTACTCAGATTAAATATTAACCAAAAGCTGTCTTCTGCTTAAATAGAATTTAGCCTTTGAAGTGTTTTTATTAATCTCTTCTGATGTAGGTACTTGAAATTCTATGAAAGTGCTGCTGCTACCCGCTCTGTGCATCACTTACTGTAATTTATTTTCAGAACATAATTCTATTTATAAATGAAAATCCTATTAAAAGAAGACAAGAAAAATTAGTCCTAGACTTTGCATTGGTAGAGTAGAAACAAAATGAGCGGCCTAACCTGAAGTGACATTTACAAATTACCTGTTAATTTAAACCGGGGTGAGGGATGACGGAATTTAGTCAGACTGACAGGAAGTACCGAAGGAATGACAGTAGGGTCTGGTGTGGTCATAAAGCTCTTACTGCTGGCACATTTATCTGTGTTCCTCCACTACCCCGCCACCTCCCCAAAAGCTTCCTGCCTAGTAAATAATATGTTTGTAAAAACATTTACATTTTTGTCAGATTAGTGAGTAAAGGTTGTACACAGCTGGAAGCTCTCCCCCTTTGTTTCAGGGGAGGAAATCATTCATTAAAAAAGACTTCTGGCTGTAGTTATGTGGGTGATGCCTCCATCTCAAATATGTAGGCCCAAATATCAGTTGTTTGCTTCAGGGGTGTCTTTGACTAAGCATGTGGGGCAAACAAGGCTACAACGTAATACTTCTCTGTGGACATATACACTGAGTGGTCAGATTATTATGATCTCTGAATGCATAATAATCTGGCCACTCAGTGTTTGTTTGTGTGTGTGTGTGTGCGCGTGTTGTATTAGAGGCCTGGTGCATGAATTTGTGCATGGGTGGGGTCTGGCCAGCCTGGCCAGGAGGAAGGGACATGGGCGGTTGGCTGGCCTGCCTGCCGGTTGAACTCCTCATCAAGGGGACAATTTGCATGTTAGCCTTTTATTATATAGGATATACACTGAGTGGCCAGATTATTATGCGTTCAGAGATCATAATAATCTGGCCATTCAGTGTACATACATATAACATGTCCCTCTCTTTCTCCACCTCAGTGTTTCTGAGCACAAGCTATCAGAAAGAGCTGGTGCTCCTTTTACTTTTTCCACTCCATTTTTGAAATGTAATATCTGAAATTATCTTGTAAATAAAACATCTTGTAAAATAATAATTTTTAAGAGGAAGCCAAAAAAAAGTGGGGGAGGAGGTGGAGTACTATAGACTTGGATCATTTTAGTTCAATTTAAATTACTATCAGCTGGATTACACATCTGCAGGTAGTATATATATATCTAAGTAGAGATCAATGTGTAGTAAATAAAACATTTTATAAAACATCTATTTTCTATTGAACTTATAAAAAGGTATATTTTTCTATCTGATAGGCATGCCCTTGATAGTACTAATAAGAGCTTTACATATGCATAGAGTAGAAATATGCATGGGCACAAATACACACACATAATGTGCATAACACAGAACACGTACATGGGACATATACCTAGTCATCTGGTTTTCCCATGAACAGGGCCTCTTCATATCTTAAAAAACAAAACTAATGTTTATTTTCTAAATAGTAAACCATCTTTATATTCACTAATTAATGACAATAAACACATTTAGATAAAAATAAAGTAGAAATGAAAATACATTGAAATAAAATTAAAAATTATACAATAAAAATGGAAGAGCATCTTTGCATTCCTCAATTAATGACAATGGATAAATCCTGGTGTTGCATCTGCCTGCTCCTGCTCTATTTTGTCTTCTTTAAACGAATTTCTCCATTTGAGATTTCAGCAATCTTCAAGGAATTGTTGTTATACTCCTTCTTATTTGTCTACTACTAGTAGAGGCCAAGTGCCTGGATCCGTGCACGGGTGGGGTCCCTCAGCCTAGCCTGTGCCCTCTCACAATCTGGGACCCATCAGGGGATGTCGGACTGTCAGGACAAAACCCTGCAGTCTGACATCACCCCCGTGGGATGTAGCAGTGAGGAAGTGGCAGGCAGCCAGGGAGGAGCCCCAGCCGGGGCTGGGTGGAGCTCCACTGCTGCTCATCCTGGCCCCGCTGCAACTGCAGCTGCCACCGCTGGTCGTAGCACTGCCATGTGGGCGAGAGAGGCTCCGCTGCTGCAGCTGCGCTTGCCAGCCATTAGTCCAGCTGAGCTGAACAGTACTCTCTCTGTGGGAGCAAACTGGACCATGGGCAGCTCCTGCATTGAGTGTCTTCCCCCTGTGGTCAGTGCACGTCATAGCGACCAGTCGACTGGTCTTTCGGTCATAATGGTCGCTTAGGCTTTTGTATATATAGATTTTGGAATTTTTTGGACAGTGCAAGGATAATTCTGTAACACAAAAGTAATTGCTGTGTCGCCCTAACCGGTTTGGCTCAGTGGATAGAGCATTGGCCTGCAGACTGAAAGGTCCCAGGTTCGATTCTGGTCAAGGGCATGTACCTTGGTTGTGGGCACATCCCCAGTAGAAGGTGTGCAGGAGGCAGCTGATCGATGTTTCCCTCTCATCGATGTTTCTAACTCTCTATCCCTCTCCCATCCTCTCTGTAAAAAATCAATAAAATATGTATTTTTTTAAAAAAGTAATTGCTGTGAATTATTCACACCCTGATTCTCAAATCTTCGCACAACTTTCAGTAACTATTCTGAGCTGGAAAATTATTGGGTGTAGGCCTACTTATTTAAACAAATGTCTCTACACATGGCTTAGGATCCTACCTTGACTATGACCCATGAATGTGTTGTTTCAGAAGAGTGATGTTTCCAAAGGAATAAAGAATTTTATCTTGAAATTTTGATACAATGTCCCTAATTTTGTAGCATTTGTTATCTAGCAATAAAGAATAAATCAACATCTTAAACTAGGATAATCAGAATAATTAGATGAATGATTAGTATTTCTGAATGAGAAATTATTGTGAATAGACTAAAATGTTAATTTTGAAAGATAAAGTTTAAAATTTGAGATTCTGGTGAAAAGTCTGTTGGGAAAACAAATCATTTTCCATGTAGTTCTTTAGCCTTGCTGGATGAGAGCCAGTCCATGTTAAAATCCACTCCATACAAATTCCATGATTCTGATGATCAAGCCATTTAAAGTTAACACCAAATTTAAAATAAAGTTCAGAGAGAAAACCAAGAGAAATTATTCAGCTCTTCCTCCATCCCTCCACCCCAGAAGTGCCATAGGAATCTTCCAATACCCAATAAAAAATAATTAAAAGACTCTCTTGTCCTCTTTGACACAAAAAGAAACACTTTTTATACTAAATACCACTTCTGATTCTTTCTTCAAGCTGAGTTGGAAGATAAATTATAAATTATCTGTGTCTTAGACTCCTCTGTCACGTTGCTGTCAAAAGGCACATGCCTGTTTGGACAATCCTGGTTATTTCTATAAGATTTATGAAATGTTACTTTGCTCCAAGATTGATATCCATGTCCTTATTCAGTATATCAAGGGCATATGATAATGATAGCGATCAATGTTATTTTAACACCGCACAAAGGCCGGGTGTCAAGGCCATCACTTCATTAGACAACAGGACTATTGATTATTAACTAGAGGCTGGCTAAAATCAAAATACCTTTACGATCTCCCCATGACAAAAAATTATCAGTGGGCGAGCAGATTACATAATCTGTCAACCTCTATGGAACTTTCTCAAGACTAAACAGAGGGTATGAGGAGCGTTTCAAAGGGCATTTCACAATGAGCAATTTCTCAGTTGTGTCCCCTGAACTTCTGCTATCCTCCCTCTTAAAGCTGAAATCATTTTAGACTTGCAACACTGCTCAAGTCCTGACCTGATGATGTAAGAGCACATTAGAAATGGAGGGGAAAAGGGATGAGAAAACAGTTAAGAGTGAGAGGAGAGGAGAGAGAAAGGAAGGGGTTACAGATGTGAAGGGAAACAATTAAAGGCTATGTATGCCCTATCTTTCTCTAATCTTCCTAGTTTGGCCTTTTTAAAAATAGATATTTTGTAAACATCACAGGGCTAAAAGAAACCAAGTAGTTTTCCCTCTCTGGCAGGAGATGTATTACTATTTAGCTGGCTCCAATCGGTTTTTACATGCAAATTTATCAGAGCCCATTCCCTTTGCCCTGAGCTATGAGCTATGAAATTTGTACACTCATTGCAGGTGTTACAGAGGCCTCTATCCTGGAATAATATATTTGGACTCTAAGGCAATTTTCCCATCATGTCTGCTTTAATTGGACCATGTTTCCTAATTAGCATAATTTCCCCCTTGACCAGCCCTCTATGTGCATACCCTTAGAAGAAAGGAAGTGGGTTAAAAGGAGGGCATTGGGAAAACACACACACACACACACACACACACACACACACACACACACACACAGCCTGTTCAGAACAGTGACTTGAACACTTCCTAATGGAGCTCTAAGAACTCATCCTAAGTAAAGCAAATGGCATGAGGCATGTGGAAAACTGATTAGTGAGGACCAAAGCAGACGTTTATTGCCCAGAGGTAGAAAGTCCACTAATCTTCCTGTTAAACCTCTGTTTTCATTTCCTCCTCAACTAACCTCACTCTGGACAAAATTCATCACCTGTCTGAAGCCTCCAGTTGCTACTGAAATCAAAGAAGCCAAGGGAACAGGGAATAGAACCTCATGGGAATTTATTTTCCCCACCCCTCCCTGCATTCCCAAAGATCTTTTTGAAGTGCTGAAATGTCAGGTCATTGACCCCTACAACTTTCACTGCATTTTTGCTTTTCAGAAGCAGGCTCAGGAATTCCACATCATGGTTCTGAAACCATGCTAGTAGCCTTGGGGAAGAAAGATGGGACTGACTTTGGTGAATTGTCAAACAACTGAGAACAAGACCTAAATCTGTGTAATGGGAGACTTTGCTGTCATAAGATTAACTCCCTGGCCAAGCTTTTTTTAATGGTGTTAGGCTAATATGGTGGAGCCCATTTGATAAATGAGAGACCCTAAAAATTCAAATATTGACCAACAAAATAGGACCAGAGGCATGAGTATAAGGAACAGACTGACACATCTCAGAGGGGTGAGGGGAAGGGGGGACTGGAAGAGATTAGCCAAAGAATATACTGTATATGCATATATGCATAGCCCATGGACACAGACAGCAATGTGGTGAAGTGTGGGGAGCAGAGCAGGAGCTGGGTGGAGGGGGGAAAAAGGGAGAAAATGGGAGACTTCTGTAATAGTGTCAATAATAACAAATAAAAATAAATGACCATCAAAGCTGGAACAATTTGAGTAACAAAATAAATAATAACATTGGATTATAGCTCAAAATATTAGATATATATCCATATTGCTATAAATAAATGAATGAATCCTAAAGAGGTAATATGCAAATTGACCATCACTCCAACACACAAGATGGCCACCCCAATGTGGTCAAAGATGGTTGCCCCCATGTGGACACAAGATGACCACCACAAGATGGCCAGCAGAGGAGGGCAGTTGTGGGCGACCAGGCCTGCAGAGGAGGGCAGTTGCAGGGGACAAGGTCTGGAGGGGAGGGCAGTTGGGGGGGACCAGGCCTACAGGGGAGGGCAGTTGAGAGGGACCAAGGCCTGCAGGGGAGGGCAGTTGGGGGGATCAGGCCTGCAGGGGAGGGCAGTTGGGGGGACCAGGCCTGCAGGGGAGGACAGTTAGGGGTGACCAGGCCAGCAGAGGAGGGCAGTTGGGGGGGACCTAAGCCTGCAGGGGAGGGAGTTAGGGGGACCAGACCTGCAGGGGAGGGCAGTTGGGAGGGACCAGGCCTGCAGGGGAGGGCAGTTGTGGGGGGGACCAGGCCTGCAGGGAAGGACAGTTAGGGGCCATCAGGTCAGCAGGGGAGCAGTTAGGTGTCAATCAAGTTGGCAGGGGAGTGGTTAGGGGTGATCAGGCAGGCAGGCAGGCGAGCAGTTGGGAGCCAGTAGTCCTGGATTGTGAGAGGGATGTCCGACTGCCCGTTTAGGCCCCATCCTTGAGGGGTCCCAGATTGGAGAGGGTGCAGGCTGGGCTGAGAGACACAAACCCCCCATGTACAAATTTCATGCACCGGGCCTCTAGTAAATAAATAAATGAGAAAAAGAGAAAAATATCTCTCTCAGAAAATTTTTGAATGACTTATGTACTCTCCCCTCCAGGAAATAGTCCTTAATGCCCTGCCTGTATTGCCCCAACCACTTTCTCTGCCCTTGAACTAGGCTGTATTTAGTGACTTGTTGCCAAAAAACAGAGTATGCAGGAGAGAGTAGGGAGTTAAGTTTAGAGTGGAGAAGTTTGCCAAATGTTACCTGGGCCAGATGATCAAGATTAATATCACTAGGGATAAGTCATGTTGATAACATGTACCCTCATAAAAGGATGTGACAAGGCCACATTATTTCTGTGGTCTTCTTTCCCAAAACTATAACACCAGCTTAAAGAAGAAAAACATCAGACAAATCCAAATTAAAGGGCCTTCTACAAAATAATGACTAGTAATCTTCAAAACTGTCAAGGTCATGAAAAGAAGAAAGGACTGAGAAACTGTAGCAGACCAGAGGAGACTAAGATGTGATCTTTAAATGTATAAATGCAATGTAGTATAATAAGTTTGATCCTGGAACAGAAAAAAGAAAAACTAGAACACAAATGAAAAAAAAAACTAGTAAAATCTGAATAAAGCCTGGAGTTTAATTAATAGTAATATAGCCATGTTGATTTCCTAACTTTGACAAATGAATTACGATATGCAAAATATGAACATTAGGAAAAGCTGGGTTAGTGGTGAGGGGTATACAGAAACTCTCTGTATTATTCTCTTTGCAACTTTTATGTAAATCTGAAATTATTTCAAAGTAAAAAGTTAATCTAAAAACATCTCTCTAATCACGAGCCTAAATTTTTTAAATTTGTATAAAGAAAAAGAATTAAAATTTAGAGTATAGCATTTTTGACAAGAAAAGGAATAAAATGAGAAAGGATAATCTATTTGTACACAGCAGAACAAAACAAAACAAATATACATATATACACATACATACATGTACATATAAGATATAGACACATAGATGATAGATACACTATAATATGTAACTACATAGATAAATCAGTATGATCACTACCATTCTATTTATTCATTCATTTATTATTTTATTCATTCACTCACCTACTATTTTGAAACAGTAACCACTACATGTGAGGCATTTTACTTTGGCTGGGGTTCCAACCATGGACACAATGAATATAAAATTTACCCACAAGGAGCTCTTATATAAACTCATTCTTTCATGTTCCAAAACTTTAAGAGTTTTATGTGTGCTTCAAAAGAGTTAGGATTTTTTTTAGTAAAATTCTTGGGTTCCAGATACTGTACAGATTTACCATTTATTAAATATGCGGTTCTGAGCAAGATTCTTAACATCTACCTGTGGCTCAGTTTCCTGATCTGGAAAGTGTGGATCATAATAATTACTACCTCTCAAAGATAAGGGTAAAATAAATCCTCACATATGTGATAAAATGCTGTACAAATGTTACTTGCTACTCAAAGGACAGTGATCCCATAATTTAACAGAGCTCATTAGAAATAGGAACCACAGTAGAAAAAGAAAAGGAAGTTCTGACTTTGGAGGTGGGAAGGGACTAAGAAAAATCATCTCTATTTATAATCTTGCCTGGAGAGAACTTTGGAAATGAATATGTTAAATGTCCAGAAGAAAAGTACAAAAAAAAAGTAAAGTCACACATTACTATCCCCATAAATGTATGATGCACCTAAGACCCAAAATATTGAATAACTTGCTTAAAATTCCACACTGAGCCATTAGCACATGGAAATTAAGAATTTTGTCTCCTTGGTATTGAGAGTTTTTTGCCATTTAGCACATCCTTTGTGTTATGCCTACCTTATCAGGACTCAAGACCTAAAACTTCTGTTTGGGTTTATCTATGGCTGAAGTTGGGAGGTTTTTGTATCATTGATTTGTGAGAAGGACTATTAAAGACCCCATATTACTGTTCTTCATTGCAATCCTAGTTAATGCTTTGAAATTCCTCACTTCCTGCTCATGGTCTGTTTGATTATTGCTAACCCCACACCACTGGTCACCCATAAGAAGTTTCTAATGCAAGCTCTGTGCCAGTGCTCACTCTCTTCCCTTCCCTTCCCTATGTTGTATTTCACAATTAAATCCTGATGTATACTTATATTCCAATGTTATATTTATAACAATGTTATATTTATAACTCCCAAAGGCTTAGTGGGAGTTACATTTTTATATCTTGAAAAGAAAATACATATTCAAAACATCAGTTTTTAAAAAGCAAGAACATTCTTTTATTAGTTTTCTTCTTTTTGCGAGACCAGAGTAAAGTCAAAGTTTTCCCTAGGCTAGTCTAGGAAGAATTCGATTAGTTTGAAAAAAAAAAATTGCTTTTATTGAAAAAATTCTGATGGTTCTTCTAACTCACATGGCATTTAGGTGACAGTATATTTCAACTCACTATTTCAAGTCCATGACCATTTATTGAGTTCTAAATTCTTGAGATAAGTAAAATGAATGGGTTTCATTCCTCAAATAATTTACTATTTAGTGAGTGTGGAATACAAAGCAAATAGCTACAAAATAATATAATAACTTTGCATTTGGTTTACATATAGGTTGCTATTGAGGATTACTTGGGTTTGTTGGAGAGTCGTGAAGAAAAAAAGTAGAGAAGAAGAAAAGATATTTGAGCTGGATCTTGAAGAATATATACAGGTTTGATAGAACAAGATGAAGTATACTGTATATCTAAGCAGAGACAATCATGTGAGTAGAGACCCAGAAACAACAATTATAGGAGACTCATGGCACTAGGGATTTGAAAAGGCAAGACCAGAAATGACAAGGAAAAATATGGTATGGTTGGGAGCGTCTTTTGAGGGCTCTTATATTCCAAATTAAGGAGTTGGGGACTTTAACTTACCAGCTATTTAGATCTATCAGAGAGTTTTATGTTGAATGGGGATTTAGAGAGGCATACAGAAGTCATGACGAAGAACAGAATACTAAAAAAATAAAAAATAAAAGGACTAATTAAATCATCCATGCTATTTAAATAGTATTCTTGGAAAACACTCATTAATTCACTAAACAAATTTAATTCCATTTTAAAAATATGAACTCACTGATAATGGCTTATATCAGTCATAATTTGGTCAGGAAAACAGAAACCACTCTAGATATTTCAGGCAGAAATGGATCCAAAACAAGGAGCTAGAGATTTAATATCTCTTGGAAAGGCTCAGGGAGAAGAGGTTGGGAAAGCCAAGACTAACACCTAGGAAATCATGAAATGTATAAATTTAAGGAAAATGATCCTGATTATTTCAGCTGTCTTCAGCACCTAATTGTTGCTAAGGAATTGCAGGGAAATTCCTAGAAATCTCTGGCAAAATCTTACTTTTTGCGATGTGACATAGCCCAAACACCTACCCAGTGCTGCTCAGAAGCCATAGGTTTGTTTCTCTTTTGCCTTACATCTCTTGCATAAGTATATTTCATTGGTGTAATCTAAAGCAGAATTTTGATGACAGGTAGTCTAAGAAATTTAGTTCTTATGGCTTTAAAGCCCTGAAATACTGGTAATGCAGAGAAGATGGAAAATAGTATTGAGTTGCCAACAAACATCCTGGCACATTGTACAAGGAAAGTCAAGATCTAGGGCAGATATTATTTAAATGGCATCAGAAGTAAAATCTGCAGTTTTTAGATACATTGTAAAATCAAAACAACAAATAAAAAAATAAAGAACTACTTCCCAAGAATTCTTGGTCTCTGTTCTCCCCTTTTCTAATTCCCCAAAGCTTCCCCAAACTCAGGTGTACCAAAAAGAAACTGAGTTCTTTTATTTCAACTTGTTTAATTTACATATGTAAATCCGGACTCCTTAATTCCTTTTCCTTGGCCAGTTGAAGTCTCACAGTCCTTGAGTTCTCCTTGAGCCTCAGTTTCCACCAAAGCTCACAAAGATCAGTGCCTTGGGAATAGATTCTGTGTGTGAGAGAGAATGAGAAGTTTCAACGAAAAGAAACCATGGCCTCTGAATCAGATTCTGCCATTGGACAACCTCTGGGGGGTCTGGCCATCTAGTCCAGGAATGAGAAAGCTTTTTCAAAAGCCACACCACCCTCTTTTCTTACAACTTCTCATCTGTGGCAGCTGCATCTTCAGAGTGGCAGTTAACCAAAAATGGGTGAAATTAGCAGGAAAAGACACTTATTTGAATGCTATCACCTAAAATAGGCCATGAGATGGGGGAAGTATAGAACATTTTTATCCAAAATTACTGTAGACTATAGATAACCGGAAGAAGTTGGGCTGCTTTTTTTTCAAATGTGTTGTCAATAAGTGATTGTCAGATAACTCATGTTTTTACATGTAATCTAAATCAAAGTTCAAAATGCAAAGCCCAGCACTCAGGGAGGGACATCATTTGGATTTTTAATTCTCCCTCGGGAACCTAGAGCCCTCAAAGCAATGAATGGATTACCATGAAGCATAAATATAGTATTTTCATTTCTGACAAATATAATCTTGTTCTAAAATGGCCTGCTATTTAAAGGAAAAATATATCCATATTTTAGCAGCCCAACATTGAAATTTCAAGAGTTAAGAATCCCTCAGCTCAGATAAATTCACAAACATATGAAAATTAATTTTGTATTATTCTTTGAGACTTCACACTTACAAGACAAGCAGCAAAATTGGTACAGTCTTTCTGTTATTCTGTCAACTTAAAAGGAAAGAACACAATTAGGGATGTGGCAATTTTTCCATTCCTTTTTCTGCCCCTCAGCAGCTGAATGACATCTTTGTGCAGTAGCAACTTAAACAGCAGAGATGTTGATGATCAATTCATTGAGTAATCCCACAAGATCGGGTTCAATATCCAAGTTTAAGAATTTGTTGGTGGGTAAGCCACACACACATAACAATCTAGCAAAGACACCATTCAAAAATTGCCTGGGTAGAAGTAAAGTATGGGGGTGAAAAGCATGGGCTCTGAAGCCACATCACCTACATTTATTTGTTACCAACAGTGGAACTCTGAGCAAATCATTTATCCCTCTGACCTCCTTTTTCTCATCTGAAAAATAGGGGTAGTAATAATATCTCCCCAATGATTGCTGTGAGGCTTAAATGAGCCAGTAAATGGGGAGTGGTTAGACAGTCATCTGAAGCATAGTAAAACAGATAAATGGGACTATGAAGATGACACCTTCATAGTATCTTCAAGAGTCTAAAGGCTGGACTCTTCCTCTAAATAAACATATTCATGGTTACCTTTTGGTATCTTCATTCATTGCTAGGTGTCATATACTTACATAAATATGCCCTGAGTGATAATAACTCTGTGTTTATGGTGCTAAGCCACACATAAGTGTTCATCTAAGGCAGTTTCTGTAAAGGGCCAGAGAGTAAATATTTTAGGCTCTGCATTTTCTCAATTCTGTTGTAGTAGCATATAGCAGCTATGGGCAATACTTCATGAATGAGTATGGCTGTTTTCCAATAAAACTTTATTTGCAAAAACAGAAGGCAAGCTAGATTTGGCCCCCAAGGTATAGTTTTACCTACTCCTGATCTAATGAATTCTTCAACTAAGAAAATTTTGCATAAGTAGTTTCCTACATGAAAGGATTTGGAGAAGTAATATTCAAATTTCCTTAGATATTTGACCCAAGGCTTCACAAGGCATTCTTTACATTTGAGTGAAGTCCTTCCTGACATCAAATTTAAATCCTACTGAGGCATTTAGGAAGCCTCAGTTTCCACCAAAACTCACAAAGAAAATGTCAGACTGATAGCAGTTTACTTATTAATAACAATCGTCTACCATTTAATAAATGTTTACTCTATAGCTGTTGATGTTCCAAAGAAATTACGGATCAATTCACTTAATGATGATGGCAAATTCTAACCACTACACTTTCAGAATATATCCACCTTCTGCTTACTTCTTGCCACCCTGACCAGGACCATGGTGATCTCATGCCCCTTCATCCCTTATCTTGTTTCTACTTATAGCTCTAACTGCTCTCTATATTTTATTTTTTAATTTATTTTAGAGAAAGAGGAAGGGGGAGAAAGAGAGACAGAGACAGAGAGAGACAAAGACAGAAACAGAAAGAAACATTGATCAGTTGCTTCTTTTATTTGCTCCCACCAGGGATAGAACCAACAATCTATATATGTGCCCTGACCAGGAATCAAACCCACAATGATCCAACCAACTGAACCACACCAGTCAGGGCTCCCTCTATATTTTAAAACTTGCTCCCTATAGCCCATCCTCAACTTAGCAGCCAAAGTGTTCCTTATAGAATGTGTCAGATCATGTAGCTCTTCTACTCAAAACCCTTTAGCAATCCTCTGTCTCACTCAGAGTAAAAGCAAAACTTCCAAGGTAGCCTACAAGGCCCTCTGAGCTGACCCTTATTTTCTCTCTGGACTCATCTCTTACTATTGTCACCCTCTGCTTACTCCAAGTCTCTTGCCACAAGGGGGTTGAGCTTACTCATTTTTTCCCTGGCCACATGGCTTAATCATCTCCAACTTTAGGTCTTCGCTCAGATATCACCTTCCAAGTGATCCCACACTGAAAATTCTATTTTAAATTGTATCTCTTCCTATTGGCCCTCTTATCTTACTTCTCTGCTTCAGTTTTCTCCATGCCCCTTATTAGATACTAGAGACCTGGTGCATGAATTCATGCACAAGTGGGGTCCCTCAGCCTGGCCAGCAATCAGTGCTGTCTTGCCCAGTCTGGGGGGAGGGACTGCAGGAGATTGGCCAGCCACATGAGGTTGGCTATGGGAGCACATTGATCACCAAGGACAGCTCCTGCATTGAGCATCTGCCCCCTGGTGGTCAGTGCACATCATAGTGACCGGTTGGCAGGTCATTCGGTCAACCAGTCGTAATTGTCACTTAGGCTTTTATATATATAGACTAGAGGCCCAGTGCACGAAATTCGTGCATGGAGCGGGAGGTTCCCTCAGCCCAGCCTGCACCCACTTCAATCGGGGACCCCTCGGAGGATGTTTGACTGCTGCTTTATGCCCGATCCCTATGGGATCGAGCCTAAATGGGCTGTCAGACAACCCTCTCAAAATCTGAGACTGCTGGCTCCTAACCATTCACCTGCCTGCCTGCCTGATTGCCCTAACCCTTCTGCCTGCCTGTCTGATTGCCCCTAACTTCTCTGCCTGACTAGCTGATCTCCCCTAACTGCCTCTGCCTGCCTGCCTGATCACCCCTAACTGCTCTCCCCTGCTGGCCTGATCTCACCCCCAACTGCCCTACTCTGCTGTCCAATTTGGTTCTGATTGGTCAATTTCTATGCCACTCAGCATCAAAAGTTCCGCCTCCTAGGCAACCATTGGTTCCTTACATTCACCCAGATTTGGTTCTGATTGGTCAGTTTCTATGCCAGTCAGTGTCTCTGGGCTATTGATGGGGCCTGATCTGAAAGGCGGGGCTGATAAGCAGCCCTGGTGGAGGCCTGGAGAGAAATGAAGGTGTGGCCATTGGCCAGGCTGGGAGAGAAAGAGAAGCAAGTTCTGATCAATGGCTGTCACAGAGGCTACGGATCAGACCCTGCCTCTCTCTCTGTAGGCCTCTCTCTAGGCCTGATTCGCAGCCCCATAGGCAGTCAGTGCTGGGTCGGGGCCCCGGCAACCCAGCACTGACTCCAGTCTGGTCGAGCTTTCGGTCATAATGGTCATTATGACTCTGGCTATTTATTATATAGATATTTATTTGCTTTTTAAAAATGTCTTATTTTACCCATTAGAATGAGAGCTAAGAGGAGAAACCAAGATGGGGCATAGATAAACACCTAAACTGCTGCCTCGCACAACAATTTCAAAACTACAACTAAAAGACAAAACAGACATCATCCAGAACCACAGGAAGGCTGGTTGAGTAGAAATTCTACAACTAGAAGGAAAGAGAAAAGCACACTGAGACTCACAGGAGCTGCAGAAGGCAGAGGTACGGAGGCGCACATGCAGAGAGGGCTGGCAACTGAGTACCTGGCTGGCTTTCTCAATCGGGAGGGAGACAAAAGCTCCCGACTGCTCTAAACTCAAGTTCCGGGCGGGACTCTGGGGACCTAGACTCATACGTGGAGAAACTGGACTGTCTGGCAGCGGGCAAAACTCGAGGGAGGCATTCTCTCAGAAGAGCTAGCAGCATTTACCGCGGGACACAGAACCAGGGGCCTCTTAGGGCAAGGCTGACGGGAAGCCATCACTGTTTGCTCTACCCTGAGATCCCGCCCCACAAAGCCATTGCTGATTTCTCTGCCCTGAGACTCAGCCCCATCCAAGCTGAGTGCAGAGGCTTTTGCATATGAATGGCCTGGTCCTTTGAATTCTAAACTTACCTAACAAACTGCAGCTGAGTCAGTGAGACCCACAACATCCAAAAGAAGGCCCAAGGTCCCACAGCAGCTTGCATTGCTTCACAGCTGGGCCTCATCTGGGCACCTCCAAAACCCAAACAAAGAAGAGGAATCTGCAGATTTCTCTGTAGCTCCTGCTGGGTGGCCTCAGGCAAAGGCTAAATTAGCACCTCCTTAGAGATCCAAGAGCCAGTGTACCCAGGGTTCAGAGTGGGACCATCCAGATTACAACTCCTCAGATGCATAAGGGACACACTCAGGGGACAGATTCAGTGAGAACCAAAGCCCCACTGAAGCAAGTCTTATCTTATAAGGGTGTCTCCAGCACAGAAGTTCTCCCATCATAGACACAGCTGATTCTCACAGCCAATTGGCCTGGAGGTCAATCCTCCCAGTGATACCAACAACAATCAAGGCTTAACTACAACAAGACTGTGCACACAGCCCACAAAGGGGTGCACCAAGAGTGTCCACCTCAGGCAACTGGGGAGGCTGAGCCACTGGGCCCTACAGGACACCTAGCACACAAAGCCACTCTATCAACTCAGGGAAGCAGCCAAAATGCAGAGACAAAGAAACAGGTCACAAATGACAGAAATGGAGGAAAGCAAATGACTGGATACAGAGTTCAAAACCATGGTTATTCAAGAATTTTCTAGAAAAGGCTGATAAATTTAGTGAGACCCTTGAGGATATGAAAAAGGACCAACTAGAAATTAAGCATACACTGTCTGAAATAAAAAATAATATACAGAGATCCAACAGCAGACTAGAGGATTGTAAGAATCAAGTCAAAGATTTGAAATACAAAGAAGCAAAAAACACCCAACCAGAAAAGCAAAAAGAAAAAATAATCCAAAAATATAAAGATAGTGTAAGGAGCCTCTGGGACAACTTCAAGCGTACCAAAATCCAAATTATGGGGATGCCAGAAGAAGAGAGAGAGCAAGATACTGAAAACCTATTTGAAGAAATAATGACAGAAAACTTCCCCCACCTGGTGAAAGAAATAGACTTACAAGTCCAGGAAGCACAGAGAACCCCAAACAAAATGAATCCAAAGAGGACCACACCAAGACACATCATAATTAAAATGCCAAGAGCAAAAGACAAAGAGAATATTAAAAGCAGCAAGAGAAAAGAAGTTAGTTACCTACAAGGGAGCACCTATATGATTGTCAGCTGATTTCTCAACAGAAACTATGCAAGCCAGACGGGAGTGGCAAGAAATATTCAAAGTGATGAATAGCAAGAACCTACAACCAAGATTACTCTACCCAGCAAAGCTATCATTCAGAATTGAAGGTCAGATAAAGAGCTTCACAGATAAGAAAAAGCTAAAGGAGTTCATCACTGCCAAACCAGTATTAAATGAAATGCTGAAAGGTAGTCTTTAAGAAGAGGAAAAAGAAGAAAAAGGTAAAGATAAAAATTATGAACAACAGATACATATCTACCAACAAGTAAATCTAAAAATCAAGTGAATAAAAAATCTGATGAACAGAATAAACTGGTGAATATAATAGAATCAGGGGCATAGAAAGGGAGTGGACTGACAATTCTCGGGGAAAGGGTTGTGGGGGGTGCGGGAAGAGACTGGACAAAAATCGTACACCTATGGATGAGGATGGGGGTGGGGGTAAGGGCAAAGGGTGGGGTGGGAACCGGGTGAAAGGGAGCTATGGGGGGGAAAAAGAGGAACAATTGTAATCATCTGAACAATAAAGATTTATTTTTTTTAAAAAAGAATGAGAGCTAAAGGGGATAAGACCTTTTGTTCACATCTTTCTCTCCAGCATCTACAATAATGCTGGATCCATCCCACAAACAAGTATGGTTACAAATATTTTAAAGTTATTATCTACTTTAATCTTCACAACTTTGTGAGTAGATGCTTACAATCCACATGCTCAGGTGAGGAAACTGAAGCAATGAAAGGTTAAATGAATTGCACAAAAACACATGGCATTTTGGCCATACAGCCCCAGCCTCTGTGCTCCTAACCACAACACTCTACTCTCTTTATTTAGTCCTCACTTCTCCTTGAGTGAGGGACTATGATTACCTTGGTTTACAGATGAGGAAAGTGAAGTTAAGTGACATTAAGTAACTTGACCAGGGTCACAAGGCCTGTAAATTGAGAGGTGAGGATTCAAATGTATGTTTGCCTATCTCAAAAATCACCACACACAAAAAATGTATCACAGTCTTTAATGCTATGTGATATGATAAACTTTGATGAAGGAAAGCTGATGGAATTTTACAAACACAGAACCTTTTATATGTTGATGGGCATAAGGCAACCTTCCTTGTCCAGCATCTCACTAAATGTAGCCCATTATTTGGATATTCTTCCAAAACTAAGGTTTTTGCTTTATAAAATAAGTAATCTTGGGTACAGACATTGCCATAAGTCTCACTGTATTAAGGAGAGAAAAGGAAAGAATGGTAAACATCTTTGTATAAGGTGACAGGGCTACCTGTAATGAAGAAGAAGATAAATCCAAGGACTTAATGATTCAAAATTGGCCAATTAGCTCATCCTAATGCTCTAAAACTACCAAATTAAATTCTAGCCATTTAAAGTTTGGCTAAGTATAAGCTGGTATTCAAGAAGAGCTCTAAGATGGTGCCAGTGTTCATAGAAAAATCAATAACCGCACCCGGAACACAGAAGAAAGCAATGCCTACTACTGAGCATGTGTTGAGTCAGGATCTCTTTTTATTTAAATATATATTTTTTATTAATTTCAGAGAAGAAGGTAGAGGGAACTCAGGCATGTGTCCTTGACCAGAATTGAACCTGAAACCCTTTAGTCTGCAGGTTGACCCTCCATACACTAAGCCAAACCACCTAGGGCAGGACCTCTTCTTCATAAAAGGAAAGATTGAACAAAGGTCAAGAGCAATAGGTGAACTAGACTCCTCATCAGTAACAGGAAGAGCTGGACAAATCCAAGCAAAGGTGACAAGCACACACAGGAACTGTTGTTTTCATTCTGAAAGAGACTAAAAAAGAAAAGATCACCTGGAAATTCAGATTTTTAAAAGGACATGGATAAACACAAATGCTTTATTTTATGTTTTATTTAAGAAGGCTATAAATACTACAGGCTCACTCTTGCTTGTATTTTAAAGCAGTTAAAATTTGCAGTGATGCATCAAGAGGTATCACAAAAGACCTGGCATTTTAATAATTTGGAGAGGGCTTCTGATGCACAAAGGCAAGGGGAGGGATTAGATTCTTGATATCCAGTTCTCATCACACCAGGAATCTCATATTAATATTTGTTAGGAAAAGGAATCCACCATAATTCCTGCAGCCTTATGTTGAACAGAAATGTCAATATGTTTTATTCAACCTTTTATTTTTCTTCATAAGGTAAAATCTGGCTCATATATCTAAGTGCATAATAATTCTCAAAATGTCTAAGGAAAGACAAAAATATATACTTACTAGTATATTTTATAATTGTTTGATAGTTACTAAGTTCCCATCATTATCCAGAATGCACAACTACAATTAAAAATTATGTATATGTGTGTGCATATATATGTATAAACACACACTAAATACTTTTAAATATTTCTCAAATTGTTAAGGAAATAAAACACTATAAGAAAAATCTAATATGATTTCAAATGTTACATGTGGAAGAACATTTTAAACAGGTTCCACCATGTCTATATACATATACAACTACACACAATCAGGATCCGTATAATAAAAGGCAATCACAAAATCTCAGAAACTCGACAATGATGAATAGAAATAATTTGATTAGAGAATGTAACCTTTGACGCTAAAGAAAGCTACATAAAAATCCTCAACACGGAGCTCAATACTTGGAGGTTAAAGGAAAGGAGAAGAAATGAGGTTTTAAAAATATTTTAAAATGCTGCTCTGAAACTGATCCATAAGTGTGGGCCATATCTTACTATTATCTACAGCCACACTCGTGTGTGCATGCGTACACACACACACACACACACACACACACACACACACCCCTAAGTTGAATCTGTCGCTATAGGATATTTACAAGCCAGACTTGCTGCATTTAAAATGTATGGAATTTATTTTTAAACCAGCCATATCTGAATTCAATGCCTTATATTTTGAGTTTTAATTCCAATCATGCTAATTTTAAGTCACAAACATATATCTGCCGGTAATGAAGGTTGTTTAATTAGGTCCAGATAAAATAGCTCCAATTCTGTTTCTGATCCACCTGTCAAAGCAAATCAGTCTTTTACATGGCTAAAAAAAAACAAATTAGACTAGCTGATGACTTTTTGAATATTCAAGTAGACACACCGAGGATAAATCCAAACAGAACTTGTGACTGAACAAAAGCCTGAAATGTGACCTCAAGGATAAAGACGCCTTATTCTGCCAAAAGCTGATTTGCAAGCAGGGTCCTCCCAGTATTATGAAGTCAAGGACAGGGTGCTAAGAAGAAGTTATGAGAAGGCTAACCGAAACGAAACAAGTACGATGGAAATCAAATCTGCCACAGCTTAGGGCAATGCACCCACTCAACGCAGTGCAAAATAAATACAGGCAATGATGAAAGTTGTAATGGAGAGGGTCTGTTTACCATTTTCGCCAAGAAAATTTCAAAGCAAGAGACATCCTAACTCATGGAGTACCCATTATTCAAAGTCACATCTAGATTATTTATAAGGTTACTAAAAATAGAAAAACTGCTGTCCTTAGAAGTCTAATATGAATAGTTTTAGAATATTTTTGCAGTATATTTCTAGTTTACTTGTGTATAATACGCTATACATTTGGGGACAAATCCATGAAATCAGCATGATGGACATATAATAAGAAACTTTAGTCCTTATAAAAGGAGGACAGAAACAATAAATAAGCATAATATGTAAAAACAAAACAAAAACAAAAAAAAAACTCTTTAGATGGGAGGATGCAGAGGGGGAAGAGAGAAAGAATAACCAGAAAGCCAAATCCTCAGAGTCTGACTGGTAATTGGCTGGTAGATAAGACCCATCCTCACATGGTCGGTTCCTGAGCAGAGATGTGAGATGGAGTCAGTAGTCAAGGCTCCAGATATGACTATCCTCTAATTCCTTACTCTCCCATATGCATTCAGAAAGGAGACTCATGCTCAACTCTTTCATTCCAAGTTGCTTTAAACAAGAGACACAAAAACAATAATAATAATCTATGGCATAAACATTTCATAGAAGTTTCTTCCATATATACATACATTTATTTTATTATAATATACTATGTATTTCATATATTAGTACTTATTGTTATAGTAAGAAGTTACATCAATATTATAGTAATAAGTAACATTATATATCAATAAGTAATAATGTATAAATATATATTATTATCCTACCTGATATTACCTATAGCTTTTATACGTATAACTTATGTTATATGTTATATGAGCAGCATGGATAATTCAATGAGGAAAAGATAATAAAACAGTGAAACAATTGGATATCTCTTTGGAATAAAGTGAATCTATAACCTTATCTCATACAATACACAAAATTCAAAATATACTTAAATGTAAAAAATTAAACTATAGACAAGTACAGAATAAAATCTTCCTTAGGGTAGGTAAAAATTTCTTAGATTAATACACAAAACACATGAATCATAGAAGATAAAATGATAAATTGGATTCCAAATTAAATATGCCATTAAAAAGTAAAATACAAGGTAAAGACTAAAAGTTCTTTGCTATAACTGTGCCTGTCAAATAATAAGAAAAACAACTCAGTTTTTAAAATGAGCAAAAGATTTGAACAAATACTTCACAAAAGTGTTGTACAAATGGCTAATAAGCACATAGAAAGAGGCAGATTGTCATTAAGTCATCAGGAAAATACAAATTAAAACCACAATGAGATACCATCACACACATTAGAATAGTCAAAATTAAAAAGACTGACAATAACAAGTATTGGCAAGGATTTGAAGCAACTGGAATTCTCATACATTGTCAGTATAAAATGTTACAAACACTTGAAAAACAGTGTGACAGCTTCCCATAACCTTAAAAATACTCTTATCATATTGCCTGAAACCGAACATTGTCACTTGGTAGTTAAAGGGAACCCAGGAAGGCTGGTCAACCTTTAAGCTAAAGGTCAGAGCCAACCACTCCCTATCTAATTGAGACAATGGTAACTGAGGCAACTTCCCCACCAAATAATCATGTAAATCCTTATTGATAAGATAATCTGCCTGTTACTGGAATTACCTGCCTAAAGGACATGGGTGTATCTCAGAACCCCAATAAAAGGGATGGCAAAGGCCAGAGCAGTGAGCAATCCTCCCATTAGAGGTGGGCTCCCACCTGGCCCCCCATTTACCCAAATTAATTCTTTTCCAGTCTCTTTTCATTTTGATTTCGGCCTTCTCTAGAAACTGGACCTGAACGGGAACCCTGAAACACGTGGGACGTGATAAGGGGCTCCCACATCATATGACCCAGAAAACCCATCCAAATCCATTTCAGCTCTGATTTTAGCCATGCCTGAAAGTTACTTGAGGCAGAAACTAGAAAAAAAAAAAATCTCTCTACAAAATATTGCCTGGAAAGTAGTTCAAAATAGCATTTTGAAGAGATTGTAATGTTTTCTAGATCTTGAAAACAAGGATATTAAATTTGTTAAAACTCATTGAAATATATATTAAAATGAGCATATTTTATTATATACTAGAGGCCCAGTGCACGAATTTGTGCATGGGTGGGGTCCCTCTGGGTGGCCTGCAGGGATCAGGCCAAAACCTGCAGTCCAATGCTGCCTGCAGCTCCTACCTGCTGCTCCTGCTCATCCTGGCCCCACTGCACCTGCCGTGGGCTCACACCCAATCAGTCCTGATCAGGAGAGGCTTGTGCCACCACAGCAGCACTCACCAGCTGTAAGTCCTGCATCTGGTGCCCTCCTGAGGGCAGTGGCCTGTGGGATGGGGTCGGAACTGGTTCTCTGACATGCCCCAAGAGGTCCCAGATTGCAAGAGGGCACAGGCCAGGCCAAGGGACCCCACTGGTGCATGATTGGGGCTGGGGAGAGACAGTGGAGGGCTCCAGGGCATGTCCAGCCCCATCTCACCCAGTCCCAATCAGGGCCATCAGCCCGCCAGCTGGGAGGGAGGGATGTGGGAGGTTGGCCAGTTGAGGAGGAACTATGGGAGGGTTCCAGGGAGTGTCTGGCCCATCTCGTTCAGTCCCCATAGGCTGGCAAGTTAACCTACCGATCAGAGCGTCTGCCCCCTGGTGGTCAGTGCATGTCATAGCTAGCAGTTGAGCGGCCTTAGTCTATCATTAGCATATTACACTTTGATTGGTTGAACAGTTGACACTTAGCATATTAGGCTTTTATTATCTAGGATAAATTATAACTCAATAAAACTGATTTTAACAATATTAGAGTTGGAATAACACTTTTGAAAACACCTATTCTAACCATTTAATGTTATAGATGAAGAATGAAGACAGGGAACTTGGTCAGCTCAGTCAGAAAGCTAGTAGAGCTCATAGAGGTGGGTCAAAAATCTCATCTCCAAAATCTCAGCTCAGCACTCTCTCCGCCTAACTTCTACCTTTTCACTGAACTACATACTTAATTTAAATGGAATTTATCCTAAAATGGCCTGGAAATTAGTAATTTTAATGCCTTAAAAGTTAAATTTTGCGAGGGTGGCAAATGATGATGATGGTGATGAAGATGATTTTGCCTCTAAAAATTTTATTCTCTCTTTTCTAAGAAATAAATGTCAGTTTCCATTCACTTGTTACCCACTCTCAATTCATGGAGTCTGGGGAATGGATTGAATCCAAGTGGTAGTATGTGACTCAGGTTGTAGACTGTCATTGTCCAATACAGTTGCCACAAACCACATGTGACAACTTGAAATGGGACTGCTTAAATTAAGATGTTACATTCTTTTTCGTGTGAAAAGAAAAAAATAATGTAAAATAGCTATTTATAAAATTTATATTGACTCTACATTAAAATAGTATTTAGGACATATGGATGGATAAAATATATTTTCAAATTAATTTTGTGGTTTTTTAACATCTCAATAGAAAATTTTAAATTACATATGAAGCTTGCATTTTTTGGTTAGCATTATATTTCTATTAGACAGTAATGGTTTAGACAATTGTACCCATAAGCTCCACCATATACAGTCCTTTTCAGAAATGCATATGTCAGGTTATAGCAGAACTGACTGTTCTTAATCCAGTAAGCTATTATATCCTAGCCACTTTGTGTTGAGCTGTCACTTGCAATTGAAAGCGTCCTACATATTACTATTCCTAGACTGGGTGTAAATAAAAATACTGAACTATCTTGTTTATGCTATTGTATAGTTCTTGGGCACTTTCACATTCATTATCTTACTTTGTTTTATAAGTAGTCATTCTTACCATAAGGAAACTGGGGTTCAATGAGGGTAAGTGAGCCAATCACGGTCAAGCTAAGAGATAAACAGAGGTGAGTTGCTAAACTCAAGTGGTTGGATTCCAGGCCTTATTTCTTCCCCTTTTGGCACCATACTCCGCTGACCCACTTGGAAAGTTAACTTTTGAAGCCTAAAGTAACACAGTCAACATTAATGAGGTGATACATCATTTGTGGATCCACTTAAAAAATGATTTTTGACATGCTGCTCATGAGATTGATATGCATTATAAATGTTATCAGAACATATGAGGCACGTGGTAACCCCTTGTTATACTGTCAGAGAAACACTATTCTATGACTTCAGAAGTAGAAAGTAAGAGATGGCTTATTGGTGAAATGACCAAGAATGTTTGGAAGTCTCTGAAAACAATAATAAAAAAGGGGAGGTTGTATAATAAAGAGTTTTTACCTCGTCATGGCTGTCCAATGGAGAGTTAGACTCTATACGTTGGGCCCAAGGTGCAGGCCACCAGATATATTTTCTACAGGTGAAGGGACCTGGAATAATTCTGTGGGTTCAACAGTAGCCTTGGTAGACACGCCATTCTAGTTTCTCCAAGCTTCTCAGCTTGCTTACTTGGCTTCTTAGGTGCCCTGACTCAGATATAAACAACATTTCATAGAGATATAAATTAAAAGATATATTTGTGCATTAAAACAAATAAATAAATTCTACATCCTGGGGATGCTGTATTAGCTTAAACAAATTCCCTGGAGTATATCTGTCCCATAAAGAGAGTACCAGGCCTCAATTTTTTAGCAAAACGCACACACCCTAAAAACAACAGCTGACTACTCTCCTCCCAGTTTTTTCTATAAAAGAAAGTGCAATTGTTATGGTGACATATGTCCTGCATTTACCAGAATGGCCCTGATTTCAAAATCCTTTATCATTGTCCCCACGAGAAAACAACTTATGCCCTGATTAAAATTTATGACCTGGTTTTTAGTTACAAAAACCCAAGATAAGAGTTATAAACGTAAGCTCCAATTCTCATCATCACGGAGATTGCGATCTAGTTGGGAAAGTGAGGAATGATGTGTACCAAAGGAATAGAATGCAAGCGCCGAAACTGGTTTGGCTCAGTGGATAGAGCGTCGGCCTGTGGACTCAAGGGTCCCAGGTTCGATTCTGGTCAAGGGCATGTACCTTGGTTGCGGGCACATCCCCAGTAGGGGGTGCGCAGGAGGCAGCTGATCGATGTTTCTCTCTCATCGATGTTTCTAACTCTCTGTCCCTCTCTCTTCCTCTCTGTAAAAAATCAATAAACTATATTAAAAAAAAGGAATAGAATGCAAGGGAATTTACATTAAGTGCCAAAAGATGGGGCATGCTCTCATGAGGATATGCCAAGAGACAGTTGCCCAGGTTACCCTGTTCTCTTTAGGGGTCACAGGTGGGAACATTTCCTAGCAGGAATCTAGGCAAATAGGATAGTTGCCTAACTTCCCTGCACCTCAGTCACCCCATATATAAAATAAATATAACACCTATTTCACAAGGCTGTTGTGGGAATTCAAATGTGTGCATGAAAGCACTTAAAACAATGCCAGGTACATAATAAATGCTCTGCCCATGGCATCAACAAAGCATCACCTCAAGGGTCACTACCACTCTTTCTCCATTGGGACTTGTTGAACTTCCATAAGAAAACCAAGACCTGTTTGTTGCTCCTTAAAAACAAACAAGCTTTACTCTGTTTTCCTGTGGAATATGGAAGTTCACGAATCTTTAGCTACTGAAATTGTTTGAGGGGAATGGCATAGCTTTGCACCCAGGCCTCAGCCTCCAACATGGTAAATGAAAAAAGTTATGAGCCAGTAATTTTACCCCAGTATGTCTTTAAAGCTTCCTTTCCAATTCAGTTTCCTCCAATGAAAGTTGCTGTATAAGCAAAAAATATTATTAGTATTAATAAAAATATTTCAGCCACGCTGCTTCTTGCATCATATGTAATTCATTAGCAGCAGCTCATAGGCGAGGCAAAATTTTCATGTCAAATAATGTTTTACGGGTCTTTAGAACATTATACTCACTGGGTGTCCCCACATCATGATAAGACCTCCCTAGGAGGGAAGACAGCAAAGGCTATTTGAAGCCCTGTGTGTGTGTGTGTTTAGATTTGCTTGGGGAAAAGGTTACTTTCTGCTTTCCTGTTCTGCAGCCACACAGTGCCAGGAAGTTTAGGTGCTTTTTGAAACGGCGCCTGTTGTATTGCTCATGGAAACAGGCTTTATAATGATGTTACCTCAAAACAAGAAATTCCATATAAAAAGGTTAATGAAAGGTTTCAGTCATGATTACAGTGACCATGATCAATCAAAGGCCAGAGAAATTGCTGCTTTACAATTAAAATAACCTGGTGCATTGTTATTTATCACTACTGCTGTATTGCAGCAGCAGGCCACAATTAATCATATAAATCACTCCCATGAACAAAAATCTGAGATTTCCTTTTCGTCATATAAGATGGTGTATTATTGTTAAAACTGTTGAAAAAACTTTTTTCTTCTGATATTCTGATTTAAAGTGCTCTTGTTAAAGATCTCTTAGGCAAAGGACTTGTATGCATCCATAAAAGCCTAACCAATGGGCACAGACAATAGGGGGGTGAGGGCATGAGTGGGGGTTAGAGGGGTAATGGGGCGATAAGGACACATATGTAATACCTTAATCAATAAAGAAAAAAAAATCTCTTAGGCAGAGATTTTAGGAAGAACTCTAAGCAAGAAACTTCAGTGATTTCCTAAAAGCTCATTAGATTTCCAGGGTGGGTAAATACCTCCCATTCAAATACATAATAGTGTATTCACCAAGGTTTATCAAAAGATGAATTAGTAGTCATTCATTCATTCATTCACTCACTCATTCATCAACCAGTAGTTTTTGAGGGCCTATTATAAGTCAGGCACTCAGCTAGGCTCCAGCAGCCATTGTCCTAATCTCATGTAATTCACAGTCTAGTAGAAAAGAATGCCATTGAACTAGTAATCACAAAAGTAGAGAATGTTATGAAAGCTAGAGTATGAAGACCTAGAAACTTATAGAAGTTTGGATTGGGGTTGGGATGGTGAAGAAGTGGCATTTCAACTAAGACCTGAAGAATAAGAAGGAGGAGTTGGACAGGTTGTGGAGAAATATTCAGGCAGATAAATTAGCTTGTACAATTGATCACTGCTGTGTTGCCAGGTCGTGGCATATTGTATATACAATAAATATTTGTGGAATAAATTAATGCTGATTATTCTATTTTAAGAGAGAAGTGGCTTTTTATACCCAGAGCCATGCCCTAAAGATTGATGGGTCCCATTAGGAGAAGGTGCCCACTCCTTCTCAGTGATGCCTGATTCTTTGGTAGTGAGGGACATCACCTCTTTTTTTACTTCTTCCCTTCTCCAAAAACAAAGACTCAGTGTGGTCACTCTAGATCCTTATGTACAGGGTCACTGTATGACCTTATGCAATGTGTACCCTGCAAAAAGGCACACCAAAAGTGGTGAGTAGCAGCTGAAACAATCCTGGGCTCTACCCTCCAAGTTAAAAGCCCTGACATGGGGCTGTTACCTCACAGAAGTGGCACCTTTTTCTAATTTGTTCACTGCAAAGGATTTTATTTATAAATTGCCACAGACACCTTATAACCCAGCTGCATCTCTGTTCCCTTGTATTCCTCTTCCCTTTGGATAGTAGGCTACATGTTTATTCATTTCATATTTGTCACTCGTGTTTACACACACACAAAAAAAAATGATCTAAACCAAATGGAATGGGAATGATGTTATCAAAATGGAGGCCTCTGTGGTTATAATTTGTTCTTCTAAAATGCCCCTATGTGGACGAGAAGTCATTATTGTAACCCCATTGCCTCCATGACAAAGCAGCATATAGTACTGGGAAGCTCTAATTTCACAAGCCCAATACATAAAGACCATAGACAGGGCAAGTTAAAGCCAACAATGTATATTCTTCAAACCATGCAACTTGCAAGCAATCGAGTTGAAGCACTTTATGTTAAAACACTTCCTCGGGTCTATGTTTCATAGAGAAAACAAAGAGGTCTGAGATTTGTCCCTGCCTTTAGAGAATTCACATATAGTAAAAAATGTGGAAAGAACAGCCTTTTTCTACCATGAAAATATGGATAAAAATTGTTCAGCTGCACAAACATAAGATGGAAAGTAAAAATGTCTGTTCCTGTTTATGAACATAATATCTGGAAAATATGTGTCAGGACTAAGAGTCATCACATGTCAGGTTAGCCTCTGCTTTACAGGTTTAAGAGTGCTTTCAAATATATTATTCCAACTGTACCTCACAATAATCTCAGGAGGTTAAGAAGGCCAAACACTGTCATGTTCATTTCATACCCAAAATAAAATAGGTCCCGGGAAAAGTTAGTGATTTGCCCCAAATCACGTGAAACTCACACCAAAAATTAGAAATCTGGCCCCAAGCACAGTGCTTTCTTTACCAAAATGCATATAGAAAAACCATGATATGTGTCACTTGTACATGTGAGGCCATGGGATTGTTGTATGATTACTGGTAGGACTACGTTTGCTATAAATTATTACAAGTATCCAACACAAGAAAACCTGATGCATGAGAGATTCCAACAACATGTGGCAGGTAATTGAACATATAATCAGGGACTGCACCACCGTAGCGGCTCTGGATTATATCAACAGGCATAATGATGTTGCTAAAATTATGCTCCCACAATTATCCCTTAAAAGTAGGTGATAAATGAATTAAGTACTAGAAACACAAACCTTTAAATATTTAAAAATTGCTGACAAGTGTGTGGTGATAGCATCAGGTAAAAAATAGACATTCTAAGTGATTAGTATGCTCTTTCTTCATAGCAATAATTTAGTAAAATATTGATATAAGTGTTCCATGTAATTGAAACATCAAAAATAAAAACTACAGAAAAAAAGGAAGCATTATAAGTTGGCTCTAGCAATAGGAGCAAAAGCATGTAGAGAATTTAAAAAGTCATCAAAATAAAGCAGAAATGATTTCCCAGGCAGTAGGGTACAGATGATCATTGTTAGTGAAGAAGGAGTCATTTCCTGCACCAGCACCATTCATGATATTTCACTACCAGGAACTTCTAGATGAGGGTTAGCCAACCTCTAAAAGATGCTGGATTAAGATGTGAAAGGAAAAGGGGTTGTGTGTCCAGGGGATGGCAAGCAAGCAGATGTCAGAGGCATCGTGGAGATCCTGAGATCCTCACATGCTAAGGAGAGGGAAGGTGGGAATACCAATTCTAGAGTCTGAAGAAGAGCTTAGGAGTTGAACACACCTGCAGTCCTCTCCAGGTTCTCACTAGCACTGCATGCACAGTGCGTATTTAATTTCGGTCAAGCCTTCGTTTCGTTATCTGGGAAAAGTGGATAATGATTGTCCCAACCTCACCAATTTTCTGTGAAGATTAAACACAAAAATGTGAATGTTTAGTCCAGTATTTCCTGCAGAATGATTGCTCTATAAATGGACACTGTCATTATAGTTACTATCATTGGGCTTCGGGCCCCTACAATGTGCATATGCTATAGATGACTGTGGAAGCTTTACTTGTCTAATGGCTCCAAGTCATTAATCATGAAGTTCCTGCATCAGTCTCCATCAGTTTCTGCTCCGTGTTTTATAGAGATACACGTGGTCATCAGGCAGTGCACCTCCTTTGTTTGTTTATAACATTTTGATGGGCAGCTTATCAGCCAAAATAAATGAAAAAGTGACCAAGATCAGCTACTGTAGCAGTTCTGGTTCAATATTTGATGGGGATGGAGGTTTAAAACGAATCACATAAATGAGGATAGAGAATTGCCACTGTATTGTCTTCCTCCATGCTGGCCAGGTCCCATTACCATAGATAATGGAGAACTGACTGTATTTATTCCCAAAGACTTCCTTAAAATGGAAAGATATCTGTGGCATCTATAAGATTCAATTAGAGGACCTTTATAAGCACACATCTAGTTGAGCCAAATGAGAGATAAATTAACCTATAAACAGCATGCTTTTTCTTGTGGAATCCTCTAATGGCCTGATTTAGGATATCAGCAGATGGGAGGTCAGTGCCCAGTGCTTTCAGAGTTCAACCCATTCATTACAATCAGGTTCCCAGTGCCACGAAGAGGTTCTAATGAAATGCACTCCAGTAAGCCTCGGAGGGGGCACAGCTCATGTGTGTACAAGGCATGGGTTTAAGGCAGCAGACAGACTGTGATTTTGTATTTCTAGACAGGTAGGGGTCCAAACAGAGCCACTGCACATTTATTAAGTTGTATTCTTTCAGGGAAGAAACTCTTGCCGAGACATCTGACCTATAAGCTCCTTTAAGCTTTTAGCCGAAATGCTCTAGTTCACATACAAAGAAAATTGCACTGTTTGTCACTAGTCAATGTCCTCTAACATCAAGGTTTTAGTGGGAAAAAAGACACATTAAGAAGGTAGCTGATCTTCCCTGTATCTCTTCCTATACCAGCAGAGAGAGCTTTCTCTAAATCTTTTTTTCTCAAGTCTGGGGGAAGTAAAAACTTCCTCATTTTGAATCCTGCCAAATTGTAGCTCCAAATAATACAAATATGTGCCTGCTATGCATTTTTTTTAAATCAAAATGTTCCAGAGGCCTACAAAAAAACACCTGCTTTTGTAGCCATGTCCACAGACAAAAAGCTTTATAAATTGTCTAAATCAAATTAAGAACATCACAGAGAAAAATAAAATGCACTTTAGCATCCATGGGTTAAAAACACCCAGTTTTATGTGGTGCTAGCAGGTGACAGCTAAGACTGCCTTGTACATGGACTACACAGATGATCCTGGGGTACAATGAGATGGGCACGCAAATGAATTGTGGATAACACACTGAAGTCTTGATCTAATGCTTCCCCTGAGGATTCATGCTGAGAGGTGCTCTTAGAGATGAGAGAGCTTTTCTGAGTTTGCATTGGTACTTCAGTAAATGAATCCTCTCAGATAAAAGTTTCAAGTGGCTCTGTTTTATATTAAATTCCAACATATTATGAATAGTTTTTCAGTGTAGTTCTAAAAACATTTCTCTTATAGTTAGCTATTAATAGTTTTGCTCCCATATTAGTATATTTATAAATCTATGTGTTTTATCTCTCTGCTCAGCTAATTAAAATCATTGTTGAGCTCTGGACATTCTTTCACTATGACTGCAGTAGAGGTAGGTCAGCTGATTAAAGCTAAGACCGTGGTAGGCAAACTGCGGCTCGCGAGCCACATGCGGCATTTTGGCCCCTTGAGTGTGGCTCTTCCACAAAATACCACAGTCTGGGAGAGTCTATTTTGAAGAAGTGGCATTAGAAGAAGTTTAAGTTTAAAAAATTTGGCTCTCAAAAGAAATTTTAATCGTTGTACTGTTGATAGTTGGCTCTGTTGACTAATGAGTTTGCCGACCACTGAACTAAGAGCAGCTAAATTAAAAATTAAAATATGAAAATTTGGTACTTTATAATTTACATTTTAGAATAACTAAATGGCCTACCTCGCCTGAAAAGTGGTTTTGGTGCATATAAAATATTCTCTTCTAACAATAAGTACCAAACTATTTTTCCCAGTCAACATTGTTTTAAACAAACAAGATAATATTTTCTCTTTATAATAATTAATATCCACCCCTCTGCTATGTATTCACTACCATTCTGACAACTAAAATTGACCCAATCCCAGGAAAATAGTCTCAATTGTATATAGACAGTGAATTTGGTATATCCTAACAATTATAAAGTTGTAACATGTGCTTAATGGTTTCCCCAAAAGTATTATATGGCTCTTCCTCTATGTTGCAGAAAGTTCTTCAGAACTCTTAAATATCTGTTCATGTCACTCACTCATTTAGGTAAGTCTTCTTTCATCTCACACTTACTCATTGTTATAATATATGCACTTTTTAATAAATATGACTTTGACAAGCATTGTATGGCAAGCACTATGCTAGGTACTGCAGATATAGGAGGAAAGAGATTACATCAAGACCATGGTCCTCCAAAGCTTAGTGTGCCAGGAAATGCAGACCAGTAAACAGACAATTATAACACAGTGTGGGAAATAATAGAGGAACCACATAGGAGGAACACCTCATCTAGATTTGATGAAGGCAGCAAAGCTTCCAGGAGAATGGAATACCTAAGTTTCGTCTACTAGAACATAGGCACCAGCCAATGAAAAGAGATAAGAGTGGAAATCAATTCAGGTATCAGGGAGAAGAATAGCTTGTATAAAGATTAAGGAATAGGAAAGAGAGCACTGCATGTTAAAGAACCTGAATGGGCAACTAAAGTTCCTGAGGATAGTGCCAAAAAAAGAATTTTATTGATCACCCAAGTTAATACTGTCCCATAACCCACTCCCATGTTGACCTCCATGACATTAGCTTGTAAGTACAATAGAGCAAACACTTCATTTATCTTAAACCATAAATATGTTGATTTATCAATCATTGATTTAGGGATAAGAACTCTTCTTTGAGAATGAACCTACTTATTGGGGTGAGGGGAGTTTCTCTCTGTTACATAAGCCATATCTGTAATATATCATTAACAATTTCCAGTTTAGATGATTTTTTTTAATTCACTGATATTTTTACTTTTTTAGTTTTTACTTTTTCTTACAATTCTATGGAGATATAATTGACATAGAATACTGTATAAGTTTAAGGTGTACATCATAATGACTTGACTTACATACATGGTACAATGATTACCACAATTAGTTTATTAGTTTAGTTAACATCCATCCTTTAAAATATATATATATATATATATATATATATATATATATATATATATATATATATATATATACTAAATATTACATAATTTTAGAAAGAGTTGTTTCTGTGAAAATTAATTTGGGATCTACTCTCTTAGCAACTTTGAAATATACTACACAACATTGTTAAGTATAGTCATCATTATAGTGCATTACATCCCCAGTACTTATTTATCGCATAATTAATTGGAAGTCTGTATTCTTTGACAACCTTTACCCAATTTTCCCTACCACTCACCTCTGGTAACTACAAATCTGATCTCTTTTTCTGAGTTTTATTTTATTTTATATTCCATGTATAAGTGAGATTATGCAGCATTTGTCTTTTTCTGACATTTCTCCTAGCATAATTCCCTCAAGACCCAGAGTATTGGAGGGTTATTTTTGGAGTAGAGAAAGAACTTAAAGACAATTCTGAAGTAATCTGAATGTAAATTTTTATTATATTTTCCCAAACTTTTATAACTATCTTATCTATGCCTGAATTTTTAACATTTTTTCATTTAATCTCCTCAAAGTGTTCAAATTAATTTTCACAGAAACAACTCTTTCTAAAATTATGTAATATTTAGATAATTGTTTATTGTTTTGACTCCTCCTGAAGGCAAAGGCCTTAAATTTAAGGACCCATTGTATATTTAGGTTTTAGAATATTTCCTGATGCCTAATGGGTATCAATAAATATTTATTAAATGAACAAACATGATGTTAGGGAAGCATATTTTTAAAGACATAGCAAGCCAAGATAAGGAGCTTGAATATTTGGGTAGTCATAAAGAGATTTTGAAAGAGGAGAATGGCACAATTGAGACATGATATACTTTTTATGTTAAGAAAATTCTTTTGGTTGATATACAATTTTTATGTTAAGAAAATTTTTCTCCTATGTTAAGAGAATGTGGGATCCTGAAGCTGAGAAACCAATTAAGAACAAATGTTAGCATGGTATAGGCAGTAATGATAAATGTAAATTGTAAATAGATATGAAACAAATATTTATTAAGAAGTATTTGGGAAACAGAATTCACAGAACTCACATTGATGCTGGTTATTTTTATGTCCATCTTCTCCATGAAATTAATATCTACTCCTTGCCTTAACTATCAAAGAACATCAGTTAGAAATTCCCTCTTGTTCATCCAGTATTCTCCCAGAACAACCAGCAGTGTTTGTATGTATAATATATGTTCAGTAAATGTTCCAAGGTCCAATAACTGTTTAAAGTTTTAGTTTGTTTTGACTCATACAGGAAACTTGAGCTGAATGTCAAAGAATCATAATGAGCTTTTACCCATGTTCTCAGGACCTAAGATAAACAAAAGTAAGTCAAAGGAAATCAAGCATAAAAGACATTCAGAAATCAAACTGTTTACAGTGCCTTTTCATGTTTTCCTTGTGAGATTCTGCAAAAGTGATAGATAGGTTTGAGGAACTACCTTAGAAGCAGAGAAGAGAGATGCTTGGTAGCACTTATCCAGTCATTTGGGGGGGAACATGCAATGGGTTAGAGAGCAATGTGAATGCAGTTGGCAGCAACATTTTCTGAAGACATCAGTGACTTAGGCTGACAGACCATCAGTCCTTCTAGAAAGAAGAACTTTCAGGTACATTTGAAACAAAGATTAGGAGAAATGGAGAAGAGGGGAGATCCCTTTAAGTACAGGAATAGGAACACACTTGATAGGAAGAAGCCTTTTTTAATCTATGCATTAATCTGTAAATTGTCTTAGAGTAGAGACTTTATCTAATTTTTTATTATTATATCTATAATGCCTATAATAGAATCTGGCCAAAAATAAAATATTTGATGAATAAATGAATATAGGGTAGTGATGGAAGTAAAGTTGATGGGGCATTTCTGGTCTTAAATGTCAAGTGAAATGTCTCTACATTTCAGTAGGCAATGGTTTTTGAAGGAGTAGTAGGTGTGAGAAAGAGTGAGAAGTGAAAAAGCAGCATTTTGGAAAGATTAATATAGCATCTTCGTGCAGGGGAAGTAAAAAGAAAGAAGACGTGCATCTTAGGAATAGTCTGAACCTGGGATCAGAAAGAAAATGACAGGTGTAAATGATATAATAAAGAATTGTATGAACTTGAAAATGAATCTTATATGGGAAGAGAAAGGAGGTAAGGAGCCCAAGATAAATACAGGATTTGACATTGCTGCAAAGGGTTCAAAAGAGAGAAGGCAGTTCTGAGCTCCTGGGAGGCTGAATTCATCCAAGTCTTGGACCAAGGGGCACATGCCCAAATGACAAAGCAAAGGAGGTAATTAGGCAACAATGTAAACTGGCCAAGTTAGAATTCAAAAGACAAAAAAGAAATGAAACATTCAACCAACAGAAATCAAACTCAGTTCTGTGTTCTCAAAATCAAGAAGGAAGGCATGATGATGTTAGAGAAATGGGTGTGGAATTCTGGCTCCTAAGGCCAATGACAGCTAACATTTGAGAGTTACTATGTGACAGACACAAACTATTTTGTCTTCACATAAATTATGTCTTGATTTCCATTTTACAGATGAGAAAACCAAAACAAAGAAAGGTTAAATCACTTGCCTAAGATCACACAACCAATGCAATGCCAGACCCTATATTCATAATCACCTGTCCATACTCCTGTGTAAATTTATCAATCAGAACAGTCCATACTGGAAATTCACATCACCAACAGAAAGAGGATAACTTGTGGTTAATAAATGCCCTCAAGTGACCCTTCCTTAACATTAAGCCTGGCTCACTGGCTACCTATGTAAGTCAATCATCCCTTTCAAACCTACCCTAACAGCAACAGGGATAAAAATATTTCAAGCCAGAATGCATAATTGCAGTCCCTATGAATTTAGAAAATATGAAGGTTACCAATAAAAGAACTAAAACACATGGAATATAATAATAGAATCTTTCAAATATTGCACATTTAGATCGAGTTATAATTTACATCTTCCACAAATTGCATATCAATTTCCTACATTTTTACATCTCACAATTGAACTGCTTTCTAGTATTCCACTATCTTATTATGCAAACCTATATATGATTCCATCTTTATTTACTGCTTAAAATGTATATATATGTAAATTATTATTCATTGGAACCTTTTGCATCTGAGATATAAGTGCTGAATCAAGGTGGGAACCATCAAGTGTCTGTTATAACCTGACTTGATTATATCTAAATATAAAATATAAATTAGCATTTTATTCTTTGTTGTATTGATTGTTGTATTATATCATGCATTAATTAAAAACATATGTGTTTTAAAACACTTAATTTACAATTCACCTGCCTATACCACCATGAGATCAAAATCTGTAAAGACTAAAAGATTTATACTAAATTTGAACAGAATATAATAAATATATCCTTATTGATTACTTTTTAGATTTATTATCAATTTTAGCTCAGTATTAAAAGTCTAAATATAGAAGATAATCAGGTTCCAAGATGTCTGTGTTTTGTAATGTTGCCAAACATCATTTTTCTAGTCTATTGATGTGATTGACATATAGATATGATTCAGGAGAGAAACCATTATTAATAGGAAGAAAAGTTATGACTATTGATTCATGACACTTTGCAGTTTTAAGTAATTTGCTGGCTCTGTGTTCTCAAAAAGAACATGTTAAAATGGAGAACAGGTTAAGGAGCCTGCACCTTTTAAAAAAATCAAAACACTAATGGAATGAGACATTGAGATTTAAAATAAAATAAGTACCCAAAGGTGGAAAGTGTCAGAATGGCTACAACACCAAATCAAACTCTGTTCCCAGCTTCCTACTCCCACCCCTTTCTCAACCAACCCCCAGCCTTGGTTACGGGAATGTGAACCTTCCACAGTTGTCATGCAAACAAAAATTATGTCCATGCCATTGGCTGAGAGTTATCAAAGAAATTTCATTTGGCAAAATATGACTTACCTACAAAATTTGAGGCACAAACTCTCTGAAATGCAATGAGAGATCCTAATGGGAGCTACTTCATCATTTATTGTAATAAATTCTACACTATTTGTTCAAGTGTAGAATTTATTAAAATAGAGAGCTAAAAAGGAAAAGATCTCAGCTTTATTCTTATTTTGACCTTCTGAATTGTGGGTGTTTTCCTGTCTCCTGTAGTCCTGTAATGTATGCCACCCTTAACCTTAGCCTTAGAAATAATTGGGTGCTCTTGGACATTGGATAAGTAGATGATGAAGGTGGTGAGTACAACCCTACAAATCCATCATTATGATTAGAGGGGAAATAATTGACAATATTCTGTAGTTGATGTATCATCTTTGGAATCTAAGTACTCAATCTTTGAAATGGGTTTAGAATCCATTCTACCATTATATCCCTAATTTAAGTTTTCATCATTTATTGTCTAAATTTGAAATTGACCCAAGCTGGGTTTCCTGCTCCCAGTTTCCTACACTTGAAATCATCTACCACTTTCCTAACAGAATTATCCTTTAAAAGCATAGTTCTAATTATGCCACTTCCAGCTCCCAAATCTTTGGCAGCTTTCTTTGTCTCCCAGTTAAAATTCAGAGTCTTTACATGGTATTCAGGACCCTATATAACTTGGCTCCACTCTCTCTCTCTTCTGTCTTATCTCCTTCCACTCTCCTTCAAGCTCTAGACATCTTACACTACTTGCTGATCTCTAAACATGCACCCTTGTCATACCTCTGAGCCTTTGCACTTGATGTTGCCTCTGTCCGGAATGCTTTCTTTTATTCCTCACCTGATGAAATCTTACTTTTCTCTCAATGCACAAATCAAAAGTTTCCTTCTCTGTGAAGACCTATGACCACCACCATCCATATAATATGTGTCTTCTTTGTCTTCTGAGAACACTATCATGCCATGAGCACTTCTCTCATTGTGTTATACTAAATTGAATCTCTCCCCCTAACAGACATGTCGGCTTTGTGATATAATGTCTTATTTATGGGGCGAAAAGGAGCCTGTGTTGCAGCCTCACAAACTCAGAGACCTAAAGTGACCACAAAGGGTGTTCTGAAATTAAAACTTTTTAACTAAAAGCAGTTTATGGCAGGTAGTCATGTCCTGGGCTAGAATCTTCCCTGACAAAAGTCAGTCTTTACCTTAACTAAGCCTGTCTGTTGTCTTTTTGCATCTACAATAACATACATTTGGAATGCCAATACAATTTCCTTTTTCTGGACCCTTCAAAGCATAGGTACTGCACCAGATGGAGACCACAAATCCTTTCATTGCTATTCAATTAATTACCGACTATTAACTATCCTGCACCACCTATGCAGAAGATGTGTCTATCATTTTACTTTTTATCCAATCCCAGAAGTTTTGCTTTCTCCCACCTCCCTAATATATACAAATAAATTTCATGTAACCCACTTATATCTTCTCTTTTGATTGTACTGTATAAAATAAGGTGCAAAACTGCCATTCTCTAGAGTATTTTCTCAATCATTGAGATTTTGTTTCCCAGCAATTGTCAACAGTTTGGCTCAAATAAACTCAAAAAAATTCTCTACAGGTTTAAATGTTTCTTACATTGACATTTATCTTTGTGTTTCCAAGGCTTAACACACAATATGTGCTCAATAATTATTTCTTAAAAAAATTCAAGGAAAGTTGTTCTCTTATTCCATATAAAATAGAGTAATTTTAAGTTATGTAGAATAAAATATGTAGGCATTCAGAGGTATTGACTGAGTAATAATTAAAGATAATGTTTGTAGGTTTGCATGTAATGTGATCCACAACTTTAATAATGTTACAGACTCAATGGGAAAACACAAATAAAGTAATGCATGCATTAATTCAATAAGAATTTGTTAGACACTATATGCAAGACATTCTAATAAACAAATACTAGGTAAATATTGTAGCTATGTATTTCAATAAATTCAGAAAAAAGTGAGATTATCAAATGGCACAATTGGGAAAGGCTTCATGGAGAAGTTAAGCTGTGAGTTGGACTCTGAATATGATAAATACTCAAAAAAAAGTAAGTGAATCATATATGTAGAAGACAGCAAATCCCGATAGAATCAGGCCTAAACGGGCAGTCGGACATCCCTCTCACAATCCAGGACTGCTGGTTCCCAACTGGTTGCCTGCCTGCCTTCCTGATTGCCCCTAACTGCTTCTGCCTGCCAGCCTGATAACTCCCTAACCACTCCCCTGCCAGCCTGATTGATGCCTAACTGCTCCCTGCCAGCCTGATTGGCCCTAATTGCCCTCCCCTGCCCACCTGGTCACCCCTAACTGCCCTCCCTTGCAGGCATGGTCACCCCTAACTGCCCTCCCTTGCAGGCATGGTCACCCCTAACTCCCCTCCCCTGCAGGCCTGGGCCCCCCCAACTGCTCTCCCCTGCAGGCCTGGGTCTCCCCCAATTGCCCTTCCCTGCAGGCCCAGTTGTGCCCAACTTCCCTCCTCTGCCAGCCTGGTCACCCCTAACTGCCCTCCCCTGCAGGCTTGATCGCCCCAACTGCCCTCCCTTGCAGGCCTGGTCCCCCCAACTGCTCTCCCCTCCTGGCCTGATCACCCACAACTGCCCTCCCTTGCAGGCCTGGTCCCTCCCAACTGCCCTCCCCTGATGGCCTGATCACCCACAACTGTCCTCCCTTGCAGGCCTGGTCCCTCCCAAATGCCCTCCCCTGCAGGCCATCTTGTGGGGGCCATCTTGTGTCCACATGGGGGAAGCCATCTTTGACCACATGGGGGCAGCCATCTTGTGTGTTGGAGTGATGGTCAATTTGCATATTACTCTTTTATTAGATAGGATAGAGGCCTGGTGCATGGGTGGGGGCTGGCTAGTTTGCCCTGAAGAGTGTCCCAGATCAGGGTGGAGGTTCCCTTGGGGCATAGGGAAGCCTGGGCAAGGGGCCTGTGGTAGTTTGTAGGCTGGCCACGCCCCCCAGTGACCCAAGCGGAGGCTCTGGTATCTGTGATTTATTTATCTTCTATAATCGAAACTTTGTAGCCTTGAGTGGAGGCCAGGCAGGCCAAGGCAGGCGGAAAGCTTGGCTTCCTCCCTCCATTGCCAGGGGCAACCCAAGTCTCCTTCTCTCTTCAGCTCTGTGGCCTCCGCCATATTTGTTGGGTTAATTTGCATACTTGCTCCTGATTGGCTGGTGGGCATGGCTTGTGGGCATAGCAGAGGTACGGTCAATTTGGATGTTTCTCTTTTATTAGGATATTCATGTTATATATAATTCATTATACATCATGTCTCAAAAGTGTATACACACACTTTTAATAACTATAAAGGCAGTGTTTACTAAAATACATTTTATTTTCAAAATTGAGCTATCAGCTGTTATAGTGTGTATACGTTTTGGGGGTACACCCTGTATATATTCCATAGTTATGTAATGGAGCTAAATGAGATAATGCATATAAAATCAATAGAAATGCACAAGAAGGCAAAGATATATAAGACAACTAAAAGTTGAAGAGTGACTTTATAATTTAGAACCTCTGTAACTGCGGAAATAATAATTTCACTGACAAACTGAGATGCTAGATATATATATATAGATAGAGATTTGAGGAATAATAATAGTTTGGTTTTGGACATGTTGAGTTTCAGGTGACAGAAGACATTCAACTATAGAAAACCAGTGGGCAGCTGAAGAACTAAGACCAGTGCACAGAAGAAATAACTTTGACATGAAGCTATTCATATATTTGTTCAACAAATATTTTGTGAGTGCTTTTGTTCATTCCAACCACTGTACTAGATGTTAGGGGAAAACTTATGAAAAAGGGAACACAAATGCTGTTCTTACATAGCAATCTATTAAGAACACCATAATCACACAAACACTAAAAACTAGGATAAGTAATGTAAATAAAAAGCCATCCTTTGAAAAATCACAGAGGATACTATGGGCATGTCTAATATAGCCAACACAAAGTGCAAAGAAAGATGTGCAGAAACTAATCTTTGAGATGCAGTTTGTTAGACATTGCAAGGCATCCTAGTAATCAAATACCAAATAAATATTGTGGTATGTATTTCAAGAAATTAAAAAAAAAGTGATATCATCAAATGGCACAATTGAGAAAGGTTTAATAGAGAAGCTACACTGTGAGTTGGACTCTGAATATGATAGATAATCAAAAAGAAGTAAGTGGATCATATATGTAGAAGATAGCATATGGTATAACAGAATAGGTAATAGGGAACCCAAGTAAATCCATTTCACCATTTATGGCTATATTTAGAGCTGGACTACATTAGCTGGAGATTGGACAGGAGAGGACCCTAAAATAAGTTAGATGGATCTTACTTCAAAGACATTGGTGAGTCATGGAAAGTTAGAGTAGAGAATAGTATATTGAGGCCATTATAAAATGCAAGGAGAGAGAAAAATAAAGACAAGTTTTTTGATAAATTTATAATAGTGCATCTCAAGAGGATGAGGAAATGAATTTGGTGGCAGCAGCAGAAAGAAAACACTTCCAGGTAATAGATAAAATATTCTAATAATTGGAGAAGAGGATGCAGTCCATAAACAAGATCAATCAGAATAAGTCAGGGAGATAGGAGGCAAACCAGGGCACAAGAGGATTGTGGAAACCCTTGGAGAAGGATCTATGAAGAAAAGGAGGAACATTCAACAGTGTCAAAATATAGAAGAAGTTCAAGGAGAAAAAAAAGTAAAAAATGTTGGAGTCAACATTTGGGAAGACACTTAATAGC
This sequence comes from Eptesicus fuscus, assembly GCF_027574615.1. Lineage (NCBI taxonomy): Eukaryota > Metazoa > Chordata > Mammalia > Chiroptera > Vespertilionidae > Eptesicus > Eptesicus fuscus. The sequence continues at coordinate 65,570,585 of NC_072481.1, forward strand.
TTTGATAGCACATTCTCAGAAAAACTGCAGAGAAACAATCAACACTCAATGTGCTGGGAAAACTTCTGTGGAAATGAAATGGGAGTGTAATAGTGTTCAGATCAGTTATTGGAGAAGTCCAACCCCAGAAATCAGCAAAATCAATAATGCAAATGAAGAATGGGAATGTTATGCAGCTGTGAGCAATAGATTTAAAAAGACAGGATGAGCCAAAACCGGTTTGGCTCAGTGGATAGAGCGTCGGCCTGTGGACTGAAGGGTCCCGGGTTCGATTCCGGTTAAGGGCATGTGCCTTGTTTGCGGGCACATCCCCAGTGGGGGGGGGGTGCAAGAGGCAGCTGATTGATGTTTTTCTCTCATCGATGTTTCTAACTTTCTATCCCTCTCCCTTCCTCTCTGTAAAAAATCAATAAAATATATTAAAAAAAAAAAAGACAGGATGAGATACAAAAGTAAAGCTTATATTATTGCTGGGATTATCAATGAATACTTCACATGTTTCATTTAATTTAAAATCATCTATCATTCTAGTGGTTCCTCCTCCGTTTAAAATTTTGTAACTTTTGATTGTTTAATTTTCAGTTATGCAAAGAGCTAAAGACTTCTAAGTATGTCAAGCAAGGAAACTTTATCATCTGCTACTATGGGTTGGCATAACTTAGGAAATAAGGGTGAAAGTTAGACATTATACAGTACCAGGATTTTTCAGTCTCACCCGCCTACAAAACTTTTAATATGAGATGATTCAACTGTAATATCAGAAAATTCCTAAATCTTAATTGCCAGTGCTAATTGGAATTCAGCTGCAATAAAACAGAGCACCACGGAGTGATCCCTCAAACTACCTCAGTTTCTCCCCAAATCCTTCAGTTCACCGCATCAAATCAACCTTCATCATTTTAAACATGTAGTCACACAGATAAAAAGCATCAAAACTGGTGTGGGCAATAGGTCAATACATCTGACCTATTGGGTCTACAAAGATGAACCCAAGAAGGGGTGATTGCAAAGGAATAACTCCAAAATAAAATTCATTGAGTATTGTATTATTTGACTCACCATTCACATCTGATAAAATTTAAAAGGAAAAATACTTGAGAATGAGAATGCAGACACAACTTCTATTACACACCCAAAACGCAGACGGGCAAGAAAAACTTTGTTTTGAGATTCTTGTTTAGAGAAGTGATGGAAATGTTTATTATTCTAATCCAGGCTTCTTTTGTGGTCTTAGAGTATATCCAGCCCTGCAGCCATACCTTCTAAAAAAAAAAAATTATGGAGGCTAGAGTGACAATGAGGGCTCATCTTCACATCACTGCTTTATTGTAAACTTTGTGCAAATACAACATTCTCAGCTAAAACACACAAAAGAACCTTTCACATGTTTTGCAGCCTTCCTCTAAGATGTGGAAGAGCCTGAGGTCAGACCTTTGTTAGCACAAGTCGAAACTTGAGGAGCTTTGGGTTTCTCCCATAGTTGTTGGACCAGACCGTAATTACCATTTCCATTGGGCCACTTCATAGGGAAGCTTATGGCAACACTAACCCAAAATTTATACCGATGTAGAAATTCCCAAACACTGGAGCAACAAATATTGTCCCTCGGTTGAAAAATAATCACATTCTCCCTGTGTCTCATGTCCAAAATTATTTGATTGATAGGCTGCAACCATTTCAGATTCTCAAATGATCCCACTCTGTCTATACCCACAGACTGCCGTGAAGGAAAAGGGGGCCTAGCTGATCAATCACCCTTGCCCCCATCATCTTTTAGCACAGCGATTAAGAACACAGGTTCTAAAGTCAGGCCATGTGAGTTCCAATATCGCTGTCACTTCATTTGTTGGGAAAATCACTTAAATTCTCTTCCCCAAATTGGCATTTGCAAAATGTGGATACTGATCCTACTTACCTGGTAGAGTTGCTGATATATTACAAGCAAGCAATAAAAATGTTTGCTAATATAATATAAACTAATTTCATTCCATTTATTCAACAGTTCACACATTATTAACACATTTCTTAATTCTTTTATTGAGTCCCTGTCTCCAGATGAATAAACCAGGGTTACCTTGGGAAGGAGCACTCTGAATTTTTATTCTGCCAGGTAAGGGTTGAGGGACTCAGTGGAAGCAGGCAGTCATTCATCTAAATAGCATCCTCAATCCAGCACAGGTGAGAATCCATTCCAGGGGTTGGGCAATCATTCCTCTGCCTGCACCCCACTACAGTGCACAGAAATCACCTTTTCTTGTTACTGTTTGCATGTGTATTATCCTTACAACTTGATGAGCCCAAGGAGACGAGCTTCACAGATGCAAAACGTGTGCAGTTGCACAGGGCCCCACACTCAGATAGGCCTCACGCTTGGTTTAGTGCCATGAAATTATTAATCATTTTTGCACAAGACACCTTGGATTTTCATTTTGCATCAGGCCCCACATATTATATAGCTGGTCCTGCCTGGGGCCATGTCTTTTTCATAATTCCAGGAACAGTGCTGAAAGCTTGATCAATTCTATTAAAGGAATGACATTTATGAACAAATGAATGAATTAAATGCATGAATGAATGAATGAATGACTCCAAAAACACTCAAAAAGTGAGATATTTAAATCCAAATTCTATTTATTTTTCTCTTAAAAAGACAGTGGAGGGCCAAGCCCTAGCCCAGGAAGGAAAGGATGTCCAGGCATTGCCAGGGATGCTGACCCTGAGGGGCACACAGTGAGGGCCTGCCCTTGCTGGTTTCAGCCATGGATCTCCCACCAGTGTTAATGGGCATAAGGAAAGGGGATGGATGGCAGGCCTGAGTCAGGCCTGCAGTGTTCATTTTGATAACTGGATTCAGTCACATTTACTCCTTAAAGGTTATTAGTTATTTTAAATAATTTTGTTAAATGCTCGAGAGGGAAAATGAAGACATATTAATAAACACACAATTATGCAGGTTAGAGCAACAATGCAGTGCTGGTCATTCAGGAACCTTGTGCTAATTTTAATTAGCTGCTTTCCCTTGCTTTCAAATGTAATTAAAGGAGCTTAGTTGTGCTCAGTGATGCAAGCCACCTTATTTAATCACTAACATTATTTCCCTGAACTATTAATGATTTTCAAAACGCTTGTTTATGCAGAATTAGAACAGTAATTACCTTACCAGTTAATTTTGTACCTTCACATTTCACACCTAGCTCAAACGTCATTCATTTACCACGGCTTCTCTGTCAAAACAAAGAAATGCTTGTTCTAAATGTGCTCCTGAGTGCCAAATTGAAAGCCAAGTTTTGTAACACTAATAAAGTAGCTCCCAAGTGAAACAGGTGTAGTAATTTAGACCCTTCCTGTCTCAAGCTTGCACATACATGCTATGTCTTTTCTTTATTAGCTTTAAAATGAGAGCTTGGTGTGCAAAATAAGCTATTTAATGCAGACTTGTGGAGCAGAATATAATCTTTAATTTAAACTAGTGCAGTAAAAAGCGGCCTTTAATTTTAACTGGCATGTGCGTGTGAATTTGAATTAATAATCCAGAAAATTGAAACTGTTTTGCCGCTGTTGCTGGATATTGACTGTTCTTCACATGCCCTTAGTTTCACTCACTCAATTTCTCTCCCAAACCATGGCTAGCGCTTTCCTTCCCATCTTTTCCCCCTTATGATGTAGCTGCTTTATGCAAAGCAGAGCTTTCTGAAAAAGAAAGGTCTCAGTTAACTGAACTTCCTTTACCAAAACAAACAAACAAAAATGCTTTAATAAAGGAATACTAAATCTGTATTAATTTAGTTTACAAAAGGAATATAATTGATGTATTCATTATATCTACTTAAAACGTAATTCAAGTGCACTCTGAATTCATGCCTGATTGAATCCTTAGGTGGGAAAATTATTTATCCACATTTCTAGGGATGAAACCCCCTACTCCAGGGGTACCAATTCCTACTCTGAAGCTTGTTCTCATATTGGAAGCAACTCTTTAGAAAATATTGGTAACAACAATTACACCTATGATGTTATAATGATTATAATTTGGATAGAACCTAAACACAACCACCCTTTAGGGCCTCTGCATAAGGAACCTCACCCAGGAGGCCTCCAGGTGTACTGCTAACCCTGCCTGGGCACTCCTTCCCTTCACCCAAGGAACACTGAGCATGTGTAGCACACAGTTAGCTTCAATCACAGTATATTAATTCCTTCACTAAATGCAGGGCATTTGTAATTAATAACAATATTTGTTTGTTAAAAGAAAGAAAACACATTTCCCGGTTCTTAACACCTTGGGGCTGGGACCATGTATTTTCAGTTAATATTTGCATGTGATTCATACAAGTTTCAAGGTGGAATTTAATTAATACTAGAGACATAAATGTGCACTCCAAGTCTCAAATAAGTTGGCTATTGTGAAAAAAAAAAAAAAGAGCATTGAACTGAAAGAATGTCAAGCATATTAGGGAACATAAAATGTGCATTTTAGGGCAGACAACAGCCTAAGTGCCCATCAGCAGATGAGTGGATTAAAAAAACTGTAGTACATCTACACAATGGAATACTACGCTGCTGTAAAAAAGAAGGAACTCCTACCATTTGCAACAGCATGGATGGACCTGGACAGCATTATGCTAAGCAAAATAAGTCAGTTGGAGAAAGATAAATATCACAAGATCTCATTCATTTGTGGAATATAATGAACAACATAAACTGATGAGCAAAAACAAATCCAGAGACAGAGAATCATCGATCAGACCATCAAACCTCAGAGGGTGGGCAGGGGAGGGTGGGGTAAGGGGGAGAGATCAACCAAAGGACTTGTATGCATGCATACAAGCCTAACCAATGGACCCAGACACTAGGGGGGTGATCACACTAGCAGGGGAGGGGGGTCATGGGAGAATAAGGATACCTATGTAAAGACCTTAATCAATAAAGAAAAAAAATTTAATTTAAAAATTAAAAAAGAGATAATAATTTGATTAAGATTAGGAGAGGTTACTGATCATATCTGAAATGCATTTAGATTGGAAAGAGAAGAGAAGAAAAAGCAGAAAAGTAAAGTCCTGACAGGCTAATGTGTCTGGATCAAACAACCTTGAGAGCAGGCCCATGATCAAGTTGACAGTGAATACACTCAGCCTCTATTTCCCCAGGAAGAATCACCCATCAGACCTTCAACAGGAGGAGCCAAGCCCCTATGAGAGGGGAGAGTGCCCTTCTGAGGAAGAGACCAGCGATGGAATTCCAATGGTCCCACTATCCTCTAAGCCAAATATAGAGGATAAATAGACTGCCAGCCAGAAATAGACATGCATTTATGTAAATGTCTATACCTTTTGCTAGTTCATGATGCTCTTTTAATAGAAGGCAAAGATTTTCATTAATTAAAGCTTAAAATTTAAATTGCTAGAAGGCAATTACCTGTGCAGTAAGACTCATTCACACTAGAATGTAACCGTCAACATAGGTACATAACAATTCCAAGTGATTTTAGCTGGATGCTATCAAGAGAAGACATGTGCAGAGGCAATTTGACATTGTCCAGAAGACAAACACCTCTATTTCTGCGTCAGGCATACCTTTGCTATAAAGACACTTCATTGCCAGATGATTTTTAAATCAAGGTATAGATATGTTTTTGTACGGTACAGCTTTTAATTCTTTTAATTTGGTCACATTTCCCCAAACTAGGTTTCACCAGAGTAAACAAGCTCCTCAAAGGCAGAATTCATGTTGTATTCACCTATCGCCACTTAGGGCAAGTACTGTGCTCAGTAAATAAAATAAAACAGTGATAACCAAAACTTGATAGTAATTGATACATTGCTTGAATCGTTGGCTATGAAAAGCTAAATTTTGCCAAACTTCTCAGCCTACTTCATTTTTGGCGCATACAGCTCAGCACTGGGGACCTCCTTAGCATGGGTCGTGGCTATGCCTTGTACATGCAGTTTTATTTAGCAAACATTGGCTACATGCTGTCCAGCTGCCAGGCACTGTGCTGAGCTCTGAGAAAGCAAAGATTAGTAAGACCCTACCCTTGCCCCTAGTGTGGGAAAGAGACATATAAAAAAATAAGTTGAATATGAATGGGAGTGAGTTACAGAGGGGGAAAGAATCTCTCAGAATAGATTGTTATTATCAATGATTTAAAACATTGCTAGGGATATTTGGGATATTTGTATTTGGTTCCACGTTGTATCTTTATTCCTTACAGTAATACTCTTCTAGAAGTCTACTGAGGATCTTTTCAGCTCTGAAATGTTGACTTACTATTCCTTAAGTCAAACAGGCATATATTCTAATATAATTTAACAATTTCCTATTAAAAATTTCTTGACCATGGAAAAAAGCTGGTCTTAATTTCCTGTAGAAATTTTTTATGAATCTTAAGATAATAATTAAGCCAATGTGTAACCCTCTCTTCTCTAAAATAAAATATTCCTATTACAGTAGTCTTCCTTCATAAAGGCTATTTCCCATTCTTTAATAAGTATGACCCTTTAATAAGTATAAAGTATACTTTGAAAATATAATGGAAAATAACCATAAAGTTACTTTCCATATCATTTTCTCTTTCATTTTTTTAGTTTTTGTTTCCTCCCTCTCTCCATTCTTCACTTCTTATAAACATATAGTCTTGTAAGACATTCTGCATGGAATATGAAAGCTGATAAAATCAATTCTTGCCTTAAGCATCTTACAGCTCTATCAGAAAGATTGTTTAAATGTGTTACTAAGGAAACCACGAATAAAGTACGTAGGTGTTCAGAGTGAGTAAAAATGAACAATCAGAAAAAGATTGATAAATTAGATAGGTGTAATTTCCATAGGAAGAAGAGTTGAGAAAATACATTCTAGCGGGGGAAGTAAATAAATCATGTAACAAGGAGAGAGAGGAGATGGGGGAAACATTTGGTGTACTTAGGGAATTCCAAATAATAATCATTTTGGGATGGATGTAGTAGAACACCAAATAACTGCAGTGAAAAATAAGGCTGCAAAAGCAAGTAGAAACCCAAGGTTCAGTGTCCTTTTCTGTCATGCAACAGTGGTTGGACTTTATTCTCCAGGACAATGTAGAGTCACTGAGGACCTTTGAGCAGAAGACCAAAGTAAATTAAACAAAATTAGTCTTCTTGCCTTTTAGAACATAGAATAGATAAAGCATGAGTTTTAAAATCATGTAAAAGCAGTTTAAGTTCCAGCTATTCCTTTTGCCAATTGCTTAATCACATAAACATTTCTTTGGACTCTCCCCTAACCTCAGTTTTCTCATCTATAATAATCTATACTAATAAAAGGGTAATATGCTAATTAGACCCGGTGACGGGGCATCTTCCAGATGTCTGACTTCCTTCCAGACAGTTAGGGGGTGACCAGGCCAGCAGGGGAGCAGTTGGGGGGCATCCAGGCTGGCAGGGGGGCAGTTGGGGGGCGGCCAGGCCTGCAGGGGGGCAGTTGGGGGGCGATCAGGTAGGCAGGCAGGCAAGCGGTTAGTAGCCAGCAGTCTCAGATTGCAAGAGGGTTGTCTGACTGCCAGTTTCGGCCCGATCCCTAAACTGGCAGTCAGACATCCCCCAAGGGGTACCTGATTGGAGAGAGTGCAGGCCGGGCTGAGGGATCGCCCCCCCATGCACGAATTTTCATGCACCGGGCCTCTAGTAAAAGCATAATATGCAAATTGACCAAATGGCCATCTGGATGTCCTTCCAGACAACCTTCCAGATGAATCAGGGCTGCAGCAGCGGGATCGAGGCAGCCACCTCAGCTGGGAGGGATCAAGACAGCTGCAGCAGCTGCGAAGGCCTACTCTTGCACAAATTTCATGCATTGGGCCTCTAGTTGATAATAAACCTCCCTCATTGATGTGTAGTGGAAGTGAATTTCTGTGCTGTTATAAAATGTCTATGCCTGGCATGGAGGATATGTTCAACCAATGTTTCCCACACCCTTTCCTCTATTTCCTATTTGCTTTGATGATATCTCTGATTCATTGAATACCTCACCTCCCCTTCCCCACCCAGTGGACAAACCCTGTCAATTCTATCTCTGCACTAGCACTTGTATCTACACTTTTCTTGACCTTCTCCCATCCTCTACCCTATTTCAAAACTTTATATCCATTTGCTTGCGCAATCACTTCAGGCATAATCCTAATTTAGACCACCTCTCGGCCCTCTACCCTCCAGCCTACCCTACTAACTGGCTGGATTCATCTTTATATAGCTGGTCCTATCATTGCCTTATCTAAAAAAATATGTGTGGTTCTTAATAGTCTGTAGAATTAAGTCCAAACTCTTTAGTGTCACAGCGAGGGTCCTACAATTCCTGATCCAACATACCTTTTTCAATAAACTGTCATTAATTCCCACACTTTGGTCAAATAAAACAATTCTTATTTCCTCTGTTGCCCTATGACTTCCTTACTCTCTGCACCTTCACTCATGCTGTTACACTTCATTCCTCCTGTTACACTTCATTCAACTGTGAAGGGAGCTGATTTGTTGAGGAAGGCATTAAGTTAAAACTAAAATGGGTCTTTGGTGACATCATTGGACCACTGCATTAACTAGTCCTAGGGCCATCCAAACTCAGGACTTCTTGTTTTGTGAGCTAATAAATGCCTATGTGGTCTAATACAATTAGGTTGGGTTATTTTATTACTAGCAGTTGAAAATGTCCTGTATGATAATGTGGTCACTCCTAATAAGCTCAATTCAGCGTGATAATATAGGAGAAAATAACTGATAAGCAACTAATATTTTTTATAAGAATAGAGCTTATGTCCCAGAAGAATTCATGCCTCCATACTCTGTGCCCTATGGAACCAGAATTGTTAAATCAGTTCGCTTAATTGGCCATAAGAAAACAAAGACTTCAGAAATAATTAAAAAGTTTATCAAAATTCAAATTCATCAGTAAAACCACCCACTGGCCTAGAGGTTAGTCCTACTTCTCCCCTAAAAAGGTATGAAGACAAGAGAGAAAATATCTGTGGGCCTCCCTTCCTGCTAGGTTCATGCCACCTGCTATGGCTTTCATTTATGGCTTGACAATTGCTGGCCTTTCAGGAGATATTTCTTTCCTGACATAAAAATTATTTCAGAAAATTTTAGACATTCAAACTTTAGAATGAATAAACAATCTTGTCCAAATTTAACTTTTTAAAATTCTCTACTTTCCTTCTCAGAGAACATATGCCAACTCCTCAGAAGCTAGGCCAAGAGACAGTGCAATACCAAAGCCTTTTGTCCTAGAGATGGACCAGTCCCTTTGCTTCATGACTCAGGGGGATTCTTGGATTATCATTCTAAAAAAAAGCTAATGTGATCATTTATCCACTTATTATTTTTGTCTAATGTTTGTAGGTTCAAGCTCCAAATTTATTTTCTCATATTTCCAAGGAAATCTATAAAATAAGATAGTTTTCCTGGTGGGTGATACATCATGAATCTTGTGATCTGAACATCTCCAATTGTATCACTAACTCTTACATTACAGTGTAGTTTGAGTGCATGCTTTACCTTGGTTTGTTTGCTGTCAAAAATGAGAGGGATAGAGAGTAGGTATGTATAGAATGGGATGAATGGGGAGGAGACAAGCCAGCAAAGCTAATTGGAAGGAAATGATCCAGAGAAGAGGAAGTAAATGCCTATCCTAGGCCAATGGTGGTGGAAATAGACAAGTGAACTAGATTTTGGAGATATTAACGGGGAGTGTCATAAGAGATCGTGATGAACTGCTTAAGAAAGGAAGGTAAATCAACCTGATTATGGAATATGAAGGACAAAAGTTTAAAATAACATTAAATGAACATCAGAAAAGAATGAAGAGCACATATGAAAGTGGGAACCAGAAGAAATGAGTTTAGTTTTAGGTTATTTACATTCCTGCTGATTGGATAAGCAAAATGCACCATAGCATGCTAGTAGGGATTCACTTGATGGGCTAAGTCCTCAGAGTGTTGCTCTGAAATATTTCTTCTAAAGTATCAATAGTTTTCTGCCAAAATCTGTGTTCTCTATTTCCTGAGAACATGGCTAGTGTATATTTCCTAGCCCCTCCTGATTCTTGAGGTGGCTATATGACAGCTCTCACCAATGAACTATGAACATAAGTAAAATGTGTCACTTGTGGACCTCGTCCTTGAGACTGGTTATGCCTTCTCAGTGCTTTCCTCCTGGTCACTGGTTAGATCCCACAACAATCTTGTATCAACTATGATAATGCTAATAAAGGCCTGAAGGATGGATGGTGGAGCAATATGATCGAAAAAATCTGGATCCTTGAATGAAGAGCAGAGCCACCAGCTTACCTGAAATGCTCACCTTGGATGGTTACATCAGAGTTAAATGAGCTCTATTTTTTTTTTTTTTTTTGAGGCCATTGACATGGTTGGAGCTTTTTGCTGTGGCATTACCTCAACTCACACATATACTAGTTTCTGTTTACTTGGAGATCATTTGGCTTTAAAATGAGCCATCAAAAACAGATTCTGAGACAGAGAAGCATCGATCAGACCGTCAAACCTCAGAGGGAAGGTAGGGGAGGGTGAGGGTAAGGGGGAGAGATCAATCAAAGGACTTGTATACATGCATATAAGCCTAACCAATGGATACAGACACCAGGGGGGTGAAGGCATGAGTGGGAGAGTGGGGCGCAATGGGGTGATAGGGAAACATATGTAATACCTTAATCAATAAAGGAAAATAAATAAATAAATTGATTAAAATAAATGAGACATTCTTATCCTGAGGCTAAGGAGAGCTCCATTGTCTCTAAACTATTTACTCATTGAGATGAAGTAAAAATACTCATAGAAAAAGAGGGATGACCCTAAGTGTAACCTAAGGGTTAGAGGTTAGGTTAGCTATACAAGTTTTAAAGAAACTTTCCTTGCTCTCAATATCAGAAAAACCTGGTCTGGTCCCAGGCAGAAAGCTTGTTTTCATATAAATCCCAAACCAAGTCCTTTCCCTCCTTGCCATGGTTTCTAGGAAACTCAGAGACATATTTGTGATGTGATAGCAAATATGGTAGCAAATATATAGGCCTGTGGACACATGATCTGTAAATTCTTGGTCACTGCTATCATTTTATACTTACTCATATTTTCTCTCTTTACTAATTATCTAAACTATAAATTATGCCCTCTTTAACCATCTACACTAATAAAAGAGGAAGATGCAAACTGACCATTCCTTCACAACACCCACCAGCCAATCAGGAGTGAGTATGCAAATTAACCCAACAAAGATGGTGGGTTACTTTGCATACACAGGCACCCAGTGGCCAGGGTGGGACTCTAGCATCGTTGCCATGGCAACAACGCAGGCGTTTTGCACTGCCCCAGCCACTCCGGGCCTCTAGGTAGCGTGGGAAGGTGGAAAGTTGGCTCCAGGTGGAGCAAAGGCAGAAAGGTGGCTCCAGGCAGGAGCAAAGGCTGTGCCGGCAGCCCGGGTAAGGAAGGCCCCTTCTGCACGAATCTTCATGCATCGGGCATCTAGTATAGGGTAACTGTAAGTCACTTCAAATCATTTCAGGGCTGAAATGAGACATAAAAGAAAAAAATAAATGCATTTCAAAAGGACTCTTCTAAAAACTGAAGTTTTACTGTATATGCAGAAGCTATAAAACTCGTTGAGATAATGAGTATTGCTCCAAAGGTGATTTCAAAACAGCACCTTTTGGATAATCTACTTTGCAGCCTGCAATTTTGTGCTTTTACTTGCAAGAATATATTTATTAAGCTATTTATAGATTTTGAACGTATAATTTAGTGTTCTAAACACTTATTTCTTGATCTTTGCTCTTTATACCAGACATCCATTTAGTATAGCATATATTATTCAACTGTCATAATAACAGAAGCAAAATGAAAACACCCTGCTTTAATTTAGCACAGAATTATATTTTAGTAACTTCTTTTCTGCTTTTTGGTTATATTATTTATATGTAGAAATTAAATAAATTATTTTCATAAGAGTTTTAACTATATTTAAATGGGGTTTTTGTAATGGCTTCCACCTCCTACAAGTTTAATGATACCATATTGAAGGAATTATATAATCACCAAAAAGATTCTAAAAGGTAGCACAGTAGTCATGTTGCACCAATTCAAAAGTTATTCAAAAGGTCAATTTTATTTCAGATTTCAAATATAAACCCTAATTTTAAAGCTGCCTAACACTTTACATATAATCATGAACTCTTTATGTGTAATAGTGTCAGTGTTAGTTTAAGAAAAATATATGTTGAACTTTACACTAAATACATTTAATATTTAAATATATATTTTGAAGGCTTAAGGTGACAAAAAATATTTCCAATATTTCTACAATGCCCAAGATTCATGGTCTCCAGGCAACTGGGGAGCACATGGCTGTACAGGGTTGGACCTGTTCTCCCAGCACTGTTATGTGTTTGGTTGATGATTTATTCAAACCCAGTTTCAAACCTGCTATTAGCTCTCTCATTGCTTTAATGCAACTAGTCCACCATTCATAACTGTCAAGGACCAATTCGTCGAAACTAGGACATTTTAGGCCACCAAACTCATAAAAATGTCTTTTTTCTTGCTTGCATATATGAGACTAAATACACTATTTTACCCATTCTTTCATAGTTTCTACTTTTGTAAATACTTTGGAAGACATCAACCCAATTTTAAACTAACCTGTCAAAGGAAACATACTTGAATCATGAGTACTTACGGCATTTTTAGAGTTTTTTTTGCTATATGCAAAAGTGATGATCATGATGGCCCCTGAATGCCTCTCAACTAGTCATGGGTAAGTAGCATTGGCTTCATAAAATAAAAATAAACCACAGAATATACAACTTGACAGGAATAAGTGATCCAGTGACTAAAAATTTGATGAGATCTTCTTTAAAAGGTGACAGACTGACCACTTAACTTAGACTGCTCTGATTCTTTGCGATTTAAAAAAATAAATAATTTGTAGTAATAGATGAATCTCAAGAGCACAACACTGCAGGAAAGAAGTCAAAGAAAAATCCATAGAGCATAATCCCATTCAAATAAAATTAAATTTTGCAAATAAAAAATTAAAAGAATTAACCAAAATTTCAGAATATGGTTACTTGGGGGACAAGAAGCTGAGATAATGGAATTTGAAGAGACAGCTAGGGGACTTCTGAAATTTTTGTGAAAACTTTAAAAAAAACAAATGCCTTATATCAGAAAAACATTCAGATTTTGGTTGTTGTTTAATGGGCAAAACCTTGTTCCTTTATAATTTTGGTGTGAAAAGCTTATTAGTATTTTCAGAGAACAAAAGGTTTATGGTATACTAGCTCAGTTTGAAAACGTCAGTCTTATATTATGAGGGCTCAGAAAGTCTTCTTGGGAGAATTTCCCGAGGTTTTGCCCGTCTCATCAGGAATGTCGACAGAGGAATAAAATGGCACTCGATCTTCTAGACAGCTTGGTGTTTGTCTTTGGCTGTCAAGAAAAAAAAAAAAAAAAAAAAAGCCGTGATTCCACTCATCTGGAGAAGATTAGAATACCCTGCAAAATCAGAGAAAATAGAAAATGGAATAACAGCATGCAGGCCAGTCATTTTCTCCAACTCCCTTTGGAAGAGGGCATAGTCCCACCTCAAAGCGCATGAATTAATGAGTTACAACCTCAACAGATAAACACAGAGAGATGGAAATGTACCAGGGCACTTACATTTTGGGTCATGAGGCATAAAGAGTACATGGAAATTCATTCAAAGGGGAAAAAGCATACTCAATAAACAAATAGCTTTTTAGTTTTGAATCTGAAAAATTCTAGAAATTAATCATTTATTCACATAAACGGAAGTATTTTATGTGTTAAAATGCACATACTTAGAGTCAGAAAGCTCACAATTTCAATTCCAAATTTAAACTGAATGATTTTGATATTTTTCAGTTGTTTCTCTAAAAGCACATACACCTACTCTACGAAGAGGGCATTTACTACTAATATTACCTGGAGACCATTTAACTTCAGGATGAAATATATATGCATGTATATATGTACATATATATACATATACATGTACATACACACAAAGACAATCATACATATATACATGTAATATATATATATATACATACATATATTTATTGCAGTAAAAATTTAAATAAATATACACTTTTGTTTCCTTAAAATTAACTTAAAATCATTTTAAAATTGCATTCCTCCTTTAATACCACGTACTGTGCAATAAACCTTGTATTACATCATTATATCAACTGAACACACACATTCCCCGAAGAACTGGCTCAGGAAAGTGCCACAACATGGCAGCCTGTCCCATCCCCCTTTGGCTTAGATTCCAATTAAGTCTAACCATGAGGGAATGGCTTTCTGCCAAGAGCACAACAGAGGGAAAGGACAATGTTAGTCTTGGGCCATGGGGAAATTAAAGGCAATAATGGAGACTGGTGCTTCTGGAATTGCCCCCTCTGATCTAACGTGGAAAATGCTGAGAAGAAACTGGTGTGAACCAGTCATGTCCTCTTAATTTCTGATTTGTTTATTTTTCTATAATACATCTCTAGTACATTATTTTTCTATAATAAACCTCTAGCTTTAGAGTAAAACTCCAGCACCTAGGCTGAAAAAGGACAAGTCTCCTGGATCCTATGTTCTAATCCTTGCACCTCTTCTGACAGCTGTGTATCACCACCACCCTTTCTCTCCCAGAGCCTAGTTAACTATCTGAACCCAAGTTTCCATAATAAGAGACAGGGAGAGACCTGGCATTACATCACAGTGTGGACAAAGCTGGTCCTTTGGTACTTGAATCTTGATATAATGAAGAAACAGGATACCTGGTTTCTAATCCCAGCTCTGCCATCAACTCACTGTGTGCTTCTGAGCAAGTCATTTCACTTCTCTGAGCTTTGTTTTTCCCTCTATGAAATGGGATACTTTAATGGTTTTCCAAATGTGGACCACATTTTCAAAATGGCAGTTTCTGAAATCTTTTCAAGGTGTTTGTGAGATTGCAACAATTTTCATAACAATACTAGGATGTTATTTGCCTCTTTTCCTCTCATTTACTCACAAGTGTACAGAAGCTACATGAGAAGGACATGAGACTGTGGTGCTCCAATGCTTTGATAGCTACTTAAGCAAATCAAAACCTAAGCCAGAGTCAATGCATTAGAATCTGAGAAAGTGAAACTTAACAACTAATCACAAACAGCCAAGTAGGCTTTCCCAAATAAGGCAACTGCTTAAACTATAGCCAATCAAGTAATTTTGGCTTCTGCATCTTCCCTATAAAAAGTTCACCCTTACCTCCCATTGCTGGAGTGCTTCTAACCACTTTCAGTTTGATGCTGCCCTATCTGAATCAATGTATGCACAAATAAACTCTTAAAAATGTCAGTGTACCAGATTATCTCTTAACACATGTAATATCACAACATATTAAATGCTGAAGCCGATAAAGAATATAGCTATCTTCCATGAAACCAGACCTTAAAGAGATTTACCAAAATAAGTAAAACAATGCCACTTTTCTCACTAATAAAAGGTGTTGTTTCTCACAAATGTACATTTTTGTTTACTTAATAATATTTTTAAATTAATACACGTTTGAAATTTTTAAAAATCTAATATAATAACTAATGATAGATGCAATTCACATAAACCAAGCTCTTTGGGGTTCTCAATTCTCAATAACTTTTACAATTGTAAAGTAGCCCTGAGATCAATAAGTTTGAGAATGGCTAGACTAGATAATTCTTGAGACCATTTTCAGCACTATGATTCTTTGATATCCTATACATTATCACCTTTTATTACTTACTAGAGGCCCAGTGCACAAAATTCGTGCATGGGGGTGGAGGGGTCCCCTCAGCCCAGCCTGCACCCTATCCAATCTGGGACCCCTCAGACATCCCTCTCACAATCCGGAACCACTGGCTCCTAACTGCTCACCTGCCTGCCTGCCTGATCACCCCTAACAGCCCCCCTGCTGGTCTAGTCACTGACAACTGCCCCCCACTGGCCTGGTTACCCACAACTGTCCCCTCCCCACTGGCCTGGTTGACCCTAACTGCCCCCCCCCACGAGCCTGGTTGCCCCTCACTGCCCCCTTTGCCGGCCTGGTCACCCCATGCAGCATGTTCAGTCATCCATTCGGTTGCGATAGTCGCTTAGGCTTTTATATACATAGATAGTGAGTAATTTCATAGCAGAACTGAAATCACCTATTCATCTTGTCTTGTACAGACATAATATGTGAACAAATAATTTAAATTAAATTATTGTTAAATAATTGATTTTCCATAAAGAGAATCTATTAGACCCACAATCTTCTTCTAAATAAAGCCACATTTAGTTACTCATATGTGGGTTACTCTGCATTTTGAAGCCTCTATTTATGGAATTTGTATTCTAAATGTTTGGACCAAGAATTAGCACCTGTTCCAAAATTTTGCAGAATTTTGACTCTGCAAAATTCTAACCAATATGGTCATTATATACTGAACACTAAACTAGTCAATCAGATCTTAACCTTAGAAGATTTGAAGGTGCCAGAGCTATAAAGAATAGTGTGCCACACACTCTGACAGACATGTGGTGGTAAACTGAAGCTATGAAATAGTAGAAGCCATACAGTAGTAGAAGTGCTATTTTAAAAAAGCCATGAGATAAAGAGAATCAAAAAAGAGAGGAAAGCTATTAGTCAATGGAGTGGGGGAAAGGGGAAGTGGAATTAGAGGGAGAAGCAAAGACTAATCGAAACTGCCACACCAGAAGGGCATACTGCTAGAGTTGCTACCAGCCTGCTGGGACAGTCTCCCAAAAGATGCTGCAAGTTTCCACAAGCCTCAGTGAACTTTTCCAAGCACTTCGTACAAACATGAATCAACTAGGCTCTCCCCAAGAAGAATACTAATGAAGGAAATTTCCTTATATAATTACAGAAGTACCAGTGCAATGAAGACAAAGGGTTTTAAGCTATGATAACTGGGAGAATGATTTTGGATTTAATAGAAATCTGAAAATAAAGAGCTGGCAAAACAGCACCAGAACCCAAGGGAGAGTTTAGGGCTGGGAGCACGAATGCAGAGTGCACTCAAGATAGAGTTCAACAAATGACAGGAATAAGAAAGAGTACAGAGAGAAGCAAAGCCTGAGAAATAGCAGAGGTAAGCCCTATGATAATGAGGCAGAAGCAGAAGCAGGAAAGGGAAAGTGTGACGAAGATAACAAAGTCAGAAACTTAGAAATGAAATTGGAAAGATGCTCTCCTTTAAGCAAGAGCAGGAAAGAGTCTCATGTGGCTCAGTTGCGGAGGCCAAAACCATAGGAACCATCTTTGACTCCCACTCTTTCTCTCACACCCTGTGTCCAATCCATCAGCAAATCAGGTTGACTCAACCTTCCCACGTTTGGACACTTTTCTTCACTCTTGTCTTTTCTACCAGCCTGGTCCAAGCCATCATCTTCTCTCGCCTGAGGTTGCTGCAGTCATCCCTGCTTCTGCCCTTATCCCCAGTGTTCTTAGTCCAACACATCAGTCAGGGTGTTGGCTCTTAAAATGTCAGGCAGATAACCTCACTTCTCTTCCCCAATATCCTTCACTTGCTACCAGTGTTTTAAAGCCGAAGTCCTTACAAATACTGACAACCGCCAGTGCCCATGTGATATCTCCACATGTTACATCTCCCCACTTGTCCCCTCTCTAATCTTATCTCCCACTGCTCTCCCCAGCTCACTCTCTTTGCTCCATCACTGGCTTTCTCCTCCTGCTAGAACCTAACAGGCATGCTCCTGCATTTAGGCTTTGGTCCTGGCTGTCCTCTTTTCCTGAAATGTTCAATGAGATATCCAGGGTACAGAATTTAAGGAGGTGAGGTAGTGCAAGTGCAGACCCTTAAAGTGAGTGTCAACTTAAATGTTGAGGCTTCTCACTGGACTCACCCAAGCCCTGTGTCCTGCATGCCTTCAGTTGATATGGTTCTTATTTAGCCTATCAACTACTCATTTTCTTCATACTTCCTTTAGAATATAAGGGCAGAACTTGTTATTTGCTTTGTTGGATACATTTCAAGCACCAGACATAGTGCTGGAACATTATCGGTACTCAGTACATGGTTGGATGCATACATGGAAGATAGTATGGCTCAGAAATATCAAACTGCAGATTTTAAATGGATTAACATATTTAGGAGTAAAATGATTCTTACTTCTTTCTTAAAACACAGTTAAGTTCAGAAACCCACATGTATATGGTTAAAGAATGATGGTTAAGAAGTAAAAGCCATGAATGCGAGGTCTGCGTTCTAGAAACAAGACAAAAATGTTCTAAAGAGTAAGGTGGTAAGCATGTTACCTTTTCTTGGAATTTGTCAAAGAAGGAAAGTTGAAAAATAAGGTATTTGTTTGTAAGAGCAGAGACAGTGTGAGACATGGGGGTGGGCTAGTAATCGTAGTTTGTAAGAAGAGAAAGACCCATGGTCTGC
The DNA here is from genome assembly GCF_027574615.1 of Eptesicus fuscus. Classification (NCBI taxonomy): domain Eukaryota; kingdom Metazoa; phylum Chordata; class Mammalia; order Chiroptera; family Vespertilionidae; genus Eptesicus; species Eptesicus fuscus. The sequence continues at coordinate 65,589,062 of NC_072481.1, forward strand.
AGAATAAAAAGGAAAGATCCAGAGAGCATTACGTTGTTGAAGATGCAAGAGGCAAGTGATATATGGCTCTGGAAGAGGTAGGATTAAAGGGAGGAGAGGAAAACGAAAAAGAAAATAATATGAAGCAGTTTAATGAAATGGCACACTGCTCATGAGATTATTATTACATTATTACTTATTAGTGGTTCTTACTCCTGTAATGAAGGCAGATTTCAGCAAGGAGGTAGTGTTTGAACTAACTAAATTGAAGACTAGTCCACAGAGGAAAGGTTCGATCAACGGTCATAGGTGCAAAACAATATTAGTCAGGTCTCAAGATAAAGGTAAGAGGGATGATGTCCAACTAGTAAAGTTAAATTTGCAATTTTAGGCATTTAGAATGGTGATCAAGTCTGCTGTTTCCTATCAGGGCTCAGTCTTTCCCAGAGGGGTCTTCAATGTACTCATCAATATTTCCCACAGGACATTGTTCCTTTTTCCCCAGGATCTTGAAGAATATGCATGCCTCCTGCCCGCCCGCTACTAGTAAGTCCCTGGGAGATACACCTACACATTGCATCACTTAGTTATGTCAAACCTTCCCCAATTGGGCATACATTCATTGTTATAGCTTCAAAAAATTCTGAGTGATAAGTTTCATTTCTATTGTACCAAAAAACATATTTCAAAAATAGAACCCTTTAAGTAAAACAAATATCATATGTATCCGAAGCACTCAACGGCTTTCCAGGCTTACAATCTTTGTTTGTTTGGATAGAAATTTTAATTGTGTGCATGTTTTGTCTTCTAAAGCATAACAGAGCTCATACCTCAGGAACAGTAAGCCCACACCCTTTTTAGCAAATTCTATCACTATACAGAGTTTCAGCCCAATAGTCACAGGTGCAAGAGGCAGTGTGTCTGCAGTCCTCAGTCACATTGTCTTTAATATGGGCTATTTCAGCCAGCATCGTCTATAATGAAGGTGTCGGGTTTTGCGCTCTTTCAGAAATTCCAGCCAGTGTCCGTATGCCTTTCCCTTGGTCCTGAGAGCAGAAGAGCCTCGGGGAGGGGTGGACAAAATCAGAAAAATATAAATAACAAATCAAAAATTACAATTGATTGGATAAACAATTTCCCTTCGTCTGTTTCTTAATAAGTGATTGATTTCATGATCAATATTCATTATTTCCCAGAACATACCAAACTGCTTATTGAACAAATGAATTGCTGAAACTACAATGACATAGAATCAAAAAGGTGAACCAATTTCTTTAATAACATGGGTTGAACGGACTGTCTCATCTTACTGGGTTGTTCCACATCAATGCACTTTTCTGCATAGCCCTTTGCAAAACAGCTGAAGTTCAGAGAAACAGGGGAGGTAATTCATTACTCATTAAAAGAAATGGGCTATGGGAGCACGTGTTTACACGTGTGAGGGCTGAACAGCAGTTTGCGCTTAGCTGTCTTTAGTCTATTTCAAGTAAATTCTCAAGCTGCCAAACCAGGCTCTCCCCCAAGGCATTGTCTTTTGAATTTGGTGTACTCAGTGGATGTGTAGAGAATGGAAAAACCCAGAGCATATTCACTTTCTAGATAAATTATTTTAATCAACGAAAATGATATACATACTTGGGGTGAAGTCATCAAGGTTAAATCAACTTCTTGGTAGCGAACACGGTCATTTCGTTTGCTGTTCTGTGATACCTTGCAAAGCATTTAATTGAACTTATCCAATTCTGATAAACTCATAGGCATCTAGGATATTCTACTTGGGGGTTCCCTTCAATATCTAGAAATAATATGATGACCAATACATTCTCAGATGGCTGTCTCCTCCTTAATTTTTAGTGATTTCCAATGGTCTTGTGTACATACAAAGAAACTGTGGAGAAATGCAATTGCATCGGCAGTTAGTATCAGCACTCAGCACTCACTTCACGAAATTGCTAAGACTAATATATGACCGAACTCCAATTATTAGCAGAGGTGATGAGCAGGAACCCTGGCCTAGTGATGTGCACACTGTCGCAGGCAGACCTCCAGCTGTGGCTGCTACCACACCCTGCCCCTTTGCAGCCTGTCCAGGACAGGAACCACAGTAGCTTGTTTAACTCCTTTGGGCTCTCCTTTCTCATTTTTCATCGAATAGTCCCATAGTGTCTACGAATTACCCTGCTCAACGAGAAATGCTGGACTGATCAATTATGAAAGCAGCAAATGATTTACCAGCTTTAAAAAGTACAAAACAAAAACAGCACATCACTTACTTAAAGTCAGTCAGCCAAGGCTTATCCAAACTACTTAGGAAAATCTCATTAAATCAGACTCCTCTAATTAGAAATTAGATAATTCTAATAGGAGCAAAGCTAAAGTTTACCTTTGTACTGTCTATAAGAAAATATATTTTATTTTTAAAGCAAAGGAATAACATAAACAAGCCTTAATGATTTGTAAATCTCAAGTTCTAGAGAGGATTCAACATTCTGCTAGGTATCTTGACAGCAAGTCCTCAACCTTGAAACTATCTTCATTCTGTATGTAAACCTCCACCTACAAAAAAACACTCAAAGCTTTGACTGTAAAAATATTCTTATCTATCACTAAAGAAAGTCTCAGAAAGACCTTACTAAGTAGCATAATTGGAGCCCAGATGTAATTAAATATATTTTAATATATGCATAAATGTCTCATTTATATTGCATCAGCACGAATTCATACAGGTAAAATTTCCAGACAACTGAGACTTTGGCTTTAAGCAGCAATACTTACTTATTTTAATTAGGGAGATATGACACAGTAGCTAAGTGTGGGAGCTGAGTCTGAGACTATTTCTGTTTCCACCTTGGGCAACTGAATGTTTTTTGGCTTCCGTTCCTCATCTGTAAAATGGGGATAACAAGGGTAATTCTTTATAATGTAGTTCTGAGGATTTAATGAGGAGATACATGAAAAGGCCTTCAGATCAATGTTTGTTCCAGATTAAATGCTCAATAAATTCAAATTACTATTATTTAATCCTTTTTTTAAGAACTTCAGAAAACATATTGCACAATGATCTGCCTTATCAAGTAGAATGCACTGAGCGTAATATAACCCATTCTTAATTTATTCAAAATCACCATCATGAAAATGATTGTATTATGCCTTAGGGACCACTTTTTCCTTTATCAAGTCATGTCAATTATCCCGCTTACATTAGGTTTTAATAGTTCTTCATCTCCCTCTTCTCATTGTTGTTTATTATCTGCTCTCTGTGTGTCTCTGCTGTTTCTAATAAAGTGCCTTATTTTCAGAGAAGAAGGGAGAGGGACAGAGAGATAGAAACATCTAAATGAGAGAGAATCATTGATTGGATGCCTCATGCACACCCCACACTGGGGACCAAGCCTGCAACCTGGGCATGTGCCCTGACTGGGAATCCAACCATGACCTCTTGGTTCATGGATCGATGCTCAACCACTGAGCCACACTGCTGGACAAAGTGCCTTATTTTATACACAACTAGAAGCCCAGTGCATGAAATGTGTGCACTGGTAGGGTCCCTAGCGGTTGCTGGCTGCCAGCCAGGTACTCCTTACCTTCCCCCGGCTGCCTGCCACTGCCACTGGCCAGGGCCTCCCTTCCTTGCCCTGGCCGGACCTGCCCCCTGGTCAAACTCCCGGACAACTCCCAGTCAAAAGGACAATTTGCATACTATGCTTTTATTATATAGGATAATCCAGATGAGATTCTGTGAGGAATGCCTGATTCACATATGAAGCACATTACATGTGCTTTCTGAGAGCTCTTTTCTGCACTGCCAGTATGACCTTTGTCATGTTCTCCTGAATTCTCGAGTCTAGTCTGGATGACTAAATTGGCTAGACATCTGGGTTCTCCATAGTACAGTACTATTCTATTTAAAAGGACTAAGTATATATTTATTTAAAGTACCATAGTCCAGAATTTTCACTGAGACTGGCCATTCTCCAGTTACTAATAGTTTATAGAATTTATTTCTATGTCTTGTGAGCTCCTTTTAATTGGTAGAGGGTCACTGTAATCAGACTTGCTTATTTGGATTCTGTAGAGGAAGACGACTTGATAATGTACTGTTTTCAGTCTCTCTCCATCACCCACTTTCACCAATGAGTTACATCAATCTAAAAAGTATACAAATTTTGGGGAGATTTTATAGTAGAATTTTTACCCAGTCTTTCATCATCTAATCTGAATTCTTCAAAATAAGACTCATATCAGAAAAATGAGATATGGGAAACTGTTAACAGCATAGTCTCCAAGCATGGTGAGTGCATTCCTCTAATAGGTTTTCATCCATCAGCATCAGACTCAGCACAAACAGAGTATAGACTTTACCTTACATATGCTACATTGAGGGGTTTTTTCATCTCATGGAGTGTAACATAAGCTGATGTGGCATTCAGGATTTACAGAAAAGAGATGTATTGTTACTCATCAAGGAAGAAGATATTTTCTCCAGAGAAAAGATAGACGTCACAAGATACATATGCTCTAAAATGTAATATTAGAAAATGCTCATTTTATTCTTCTCAATGTCAAGTATAAAGGAATCATGATCGAATTATGCTATTAGATGGCGATCATTTGTGATGGTGAATACCATAAAGAAGTCAACTACTGGTATTGACTTCCTGTGTCTGGAGATAACATTTCAACAGAGAATAGTGTGAACAAAAGAGAGAAGATGGAGAAAAAAAGGTGAGGAAATGGCACCCTCATTCCAGAAATTAAAATCATAGAATCCCCTATTTCTTCTACCAGGCTCAAAATGAATAAGAAGGAGAACCTTACCAACCCCAGTCACTGTCCTGAGAGGCTTGATAGTCTTTTCTCCACTAGCATGTGGGACCTTATTGAAACACAATTAAGTTGAACACCTCAACTCTCTCATTGGAAAATGGCATAACCCCGCAAAGCTACACTTAGATTTTAGAACTCAGAATGAATGCCAGACTGCACTCACGACCTAACAGATGGTAACTAACCATTCCTGGAACAATACCATCCTTTGGGTTCAAATCACCTGTGCTTTGACCAAACACCTTGGCCATGGCTGGGGGCATGCCCTGGCTCCAGGTTGAGACTTGGCTATGCCTTAGCCCAGCACATTTCCTTCTGATGGGCCAGGTCCAGAGCTGCACTCTGATGTGGAATGAGAGGGCAGCTGAATTCACACTTTGCCCTGCTGAATACTCCTTAATTCTCACAAAAGTAAGGGGTGGGGGGGAACTGCTGCAAAACCCTAGAATTTATGTTTCATTCTCCTAGCTTCCCAGTTTTGTACCTTATCTTCTCCGTCTTTCTTTGAATTCCACAACCACTCACCACCTCCAAGGGCCAAGCCTATTTATTTCACTCATGTTCTCACCCTATCAAAATCTATTTTAAAAAATGTTGGATTAATTCACACTGAGTGACATCATTTCTTCAAGTACTTCCATCACCCAAAGAGATTTGCATTATAAGAGAATCAATGCTATAAAGGCAGTTTCCAATCTGGGGTACATATGACATAGTGGGGGAAGACAGGAAAATAGTAGTTCTTCTATTCATATGTATTTTCCATGTAAAAAAAAGTAAAAGTTTCACTAAAATTGAATATAAATTGACTCTAGCACCCCATTCAGTTTGCCTTCCACTTGGTCACATGTCACAAAATTTATATAACATAAGTTAAGAACAGGAGGTCCCTGTGGAAGGGTTAACAGAACTGCATCAGATTGCCAAGTTTTTGTGATATCATGCAGCTTACTTAGGCTTAAAAGCTTAAGTAGATCAGTGTGTTATATTATCAAGTTGTAACTAAACTAAGCTGCCCAAAATGTAGGAGGATATTTTTTAACTTATGTCAAAAAACCCTAAAACCTTCATTGGCATCATTCACAAGCTATCATAGCAAAAAAGTTGAAGTTCAAAGTCCTACAGGATTAACAACCATGACATCCACAAAACCTTTAAAATAGAATAAAATATTTATTTCTCTGCAATAAAATAGAAAGGGCCTATAAAATTATTTCATACCACACAGAGTGCAGCTGATGATCCCATGACCAAAACCTTGTGACCCATATTTACATAAATGTGCATTTTTCTTTTAAAAAACATCCAGAGGAATGAAATTGCTGACTTTGGGAAAGAAAACATAATTGATCTCACTTTTAAAGTTTAACTTGATGTTTCAACCATGGATGAGTAACACGGCATTACAACAACAAAAAAGCCAAAAACGTGGGCTATGGTAAGAATATTTAAAAATTGGTATTTAGAATCAATTCCATTTTAATATGATTTTACTACTGAAAATGATATGTCTGTCACCCATAAAAAGCTCCCATATTTTCATACTTCATCACAACTTGAAAATAGAATATTGTAACTTGATTAAAAATCCTCCATATCAGAACTCTCAGAGGGATTTGAATCCATTTGTTAAAAATATAAGAATGTATATCTTCTAATTAGTTTTCAAAGACAACTGATTAGCATTTGAGAAGATGACCATTTGTTTGCCAAGGAGCAACACAAATGCCTGTATAAATATGGGACGGGAGGGGGCGGGGGGGGGAGCTAAAAGCTGGGTATCACAAATCAGAAAAGGCAGACACAATGCCTTTTTGAATTTTACCTCCACATTTTAATGAAGTATTCCTTTTAGCTCTAACAGGCATTAAAACACAATTTTAAAATAAGCTTAATTTAAAACCAGACCAAGCTAAATCACAAAGTATTAAACCAAGATGATAAAAATGTCTGAATGATAACCAATCACAGTCATAAGAATTTTTGTGAAGGAAAAGGACTGGATACCACTATTAAATAAAATATTTTATTTCATTTTTTGTCTCCTTCAGTTAAAATGTTTGCATATGTTTCATTATGTATGAATATATTCATGGAATAGTATATATATAATTTATAAATCAATAAATATGCATATTTGGGGGTAAGTACTCAAAAAAAGTTCATTGATGTGATGTATAACTTTAGAACTTTGGGCCACTACTTTTAGGAGTTTCCTTTTATTTCATTCTCCTATTCCTTTAAATAAAATACCATAAGCGGAATTTCAGATTGCAGTAAATACGTGAAAGGCATGGGTACAGAAAGGTCTGTCCTTTCACCTCTGGAAGTATGCTCAGAATCCACCTATGTGTGGAGCAGTCTTCAGCGCATGCCCCACCTCAGAGCTCAACTAGATAAATGTGTTGGGGCTAACAGACATAAGTAAAAACTTCTACACAACTGGGTTAGCCTCAAGTTGGAAAATGTGACATTTCTATTTATTCATTTTTAAAAATCTTCCTTGATCTTGAATCCCCGTAGTTCCCAGGTGCTACAGCAACAGAGATGCTTTAAAACTCATTTATTTCTGGAAGAAGTCAACACAGCTTATTTCCCCTTTGCCTAGGGAGGACCAACAAGAACCCAACTTTGAAATAAGGAAGCCATATGAAGCAGTTATACAAATTGCATTTGCAATGTGTCTTTAAATTGCAGGGAGCAGAAGTGCACCTGTGATTTTAAAACATTCCTAGCAGTGTCCTCTGGATATGCTCCACCTTCAGTTCCCAACATTCTGCCGGCAAATGCTATTCCAGTCATTCTATTTCCTTCCTCGGCCCTTCTGTTACTCTGCCCACACGTTTCACGGAACTACCAGAAGCCACCAGGCAGGCAGCTGCCACAGAGCACCAAGCAAAGATGATGATTTTAACTTCTTGGGGTATAGTTTCCAAATGCCAGAAAACACAGAATCAAAGAAAATTAGCTATTCTGACAATCACACAGTTCAGACAAGTAGGCAAATTCGATTCTGCCCCCACTTACAGGAAAAGGCAACTGTTTCAAGATCTGTTTTGTGTACTTGTGGTTCAGAAACATTTTTCCTGCAAATATGCTGGCAAAATAGCTCAGACCTATAATACAGACCTGAGAAAGTACCAAAATTCTGAAGCATGTGCTTAACAGTGCATGACACACTTTCATACATGAACTCCATGATGTCCACTTTCTCTCCAGGCTTCTTCTTTCCAACTTCCAAAGAAATATTCACATCAGAACCTAATCTTTTACAATCCAAAACAACAAGGTGCATTTTTTAAGAATAAATATATATGTGGGGAAAGTATAAAGATATGCACCAACCAAATTCATTATCAGAATTACTTCATAGAGGGAGAGTCCAGTAGTGCTCTACTGATAGGTAACCTTACTGTTTTATATTGAAGGGTGAGTGGGTAGTCTTTACACCTTTGGAGAGTCTTAAATGTAGTTTGTAATACATTTTTAACCCTAATGCCTTTGATTCTCTATGACACAAACCTTCTCATTACCTAAGCACTCAGGGTGAGGAGACTGAGCCCTAAAGTCAGATAAGCCAAAGTCAAAACCAGGTCTGTCACTTACTAGATGAGGCAATTTCCTTAATTACTCTAAGAATTGGTTTGATCTATCTGAGAAATACACAGAGATAACTGTATCTACTTCAAAGATGGTTGGGTAAAATAAATTAAGTAATCAAGCAAGACCTTAGTACTCTGCCTAGCACATAGGAAGTACTCGATAAATGTTAGCTATCATGAGTAAATATTTTATGCTTTCTCAATGACCTGCCTACTACAAATTCACTCAACTTTGGACTATATTCACTGAGAATCCCTTTCCATCTTTCCTTTCTGAAGAAACAAGTAAAATATACTAGTAGAATACCAAGGGATATGACTCTCCATCAGAGAAAAGTCATACCCTTAGAGCCAAATTCTAGAAGTGTTTAAGACAAACATCTTCTGCTCTAGAAAATAGTCTGGTTTGTTCTTTTTAGCATTTGAAATGGGTTTGCTCTGGTGCTAATGCATCAGAAGGAGTTTAATGTAAGAATAGTCTCGCCATGAATTAGATACTACAGATGCTCAGCCTGTTGGTTTTCCCACAATTCTAAACCTGAACATTATGATAATTATATATGCACATATTCAGTGACCACAACCAGGTACTACATATCAGTATCTTTAGCTGTCATAAACGAAGACACTTCTGTAGCACACCAGCAACTTCTAAGTATCCCCATCCAGACAAAACTGCCCAGCATTTACCAATACTGCCTGGCAGTATACCATATCATCAGATATCCTTTCGACTGAAATGTCTCCCATGGAATCATACAGCTCAGATATACATGGGATGCATTCAGCCCCTAAGTTGCCATCACTGCAGATAGGCTGGCTGCTCTCCATGGATTGGGGATGGCTCTGTGTGAGACCAAAGAGGTAATTTCAGCAGCAGCAGCAGTCGCTTGGCTAATTGTTATCAGCATTATTCAGGGAGCCATGAGGGTGGGAGGTGATCCAGGAGAGATTTCAAAGCCTTTGCTAGTAACACAAAGACCACATCTGCTGCCTGACCATTGGCCATGGCCAATGAGCAAAGCCAAGAGGCATTCTATTTTCACTTGATTTTGTTCGCTCTCCCCAGGATGGTAAAGCTACCCACATTAACTGTGGAAGCTTCACTTTACATACATTTATCTTCAGGATTTATGTAAATGCTACATTTTCCTTTGGAGTTGCCTAATGCAGGAACCCGAACCAGTTCTGTCCTCTGGTTCCAAGATGTGGCTGATAAATGAAGAAGGCGACTCCTTTTCTCTTTTAGGTTGATTATCCCTGATGCTTAAGATAAACTGACTCAACTATTATCATTGACTTTCAGCTCTTCACCACAACCCACACAAGTCAATCTCCAACTCTGTGCTGTGATCAGGTTCTCTTGTTTATGGGCACTTTATCTAGGCTCTGATTCCAGAGAGATTTCCGTTACCAAAAGTCCAAGTCCAACCTATTAAGGATTGCTGCTTCCTGTTTGCCCTACATGTGGTCAGTAGCAGGAATGCCCTATCTGAATAAACCTGGCACATTTTTAAATAAGATGTGCATCTGCATAATTATCTTTAATTGGTGACCTAGTCCTTCCAGACATCTCAAGACATAAGTCTGTGATTCAGCTCAATGTTCTCTACTGGAACGTGTATGATGAATAACAAGGAGGAACCAGTGTCTCTTTACTAAAGGCAAAGTTTCTCTCCACCAGATCCTGGCCTCTACCCTAAGCCCACCTCCCAACTCTCCCACCCCTACTCAAATTCCTCTTTAAGACATTTTTCCTCCAAATCTGCAGCTCCATGTTCAGAAGTCATTATTACTTTTAACTTGTTTGTATCAATCGTAATGCACTGAGAGTCAGGATGCCTTTTTAATTACATAAATATGAGACACTAGTCTCAAGCAACTTTCACATTTAAAAAAACAAGAACAGCTTAGATGCAAAGAAATAGATTTCAAACACATGAAACATAATTTAAGTATTAAAGCAAAATACACAGTTTCATCCATAAACATGTCTTTAAGTCTGTTTTGATGTAAAGCTCCCATTGCTTTTCTGGGTTGACTTCAAAAGTATCCTGTTTTCTCCAAAAACTCTGTATAAGGAATATGTGTTCGTTGGAACTCTAAAACTTTTCTGATTCAAACTTAAGTAGACTGGCATTGTGCATATCATGCATATAAATTTGTAAGTGTGACAATTCCTTGAAAATTGACCTCAAAAAGAAAGTATGTGAATGGGCCTAGTACAATGGCTGGCAAATAATAATAACAAGGACTCAATACATCTGAAAGATGAATTCAAGCCATTTTGTCATAAGCTATGATTTACATTTTTTCTATGAAGGACTATACAAGAGAAATGAATTTTTTTCTTGCATTAACTATAGAAATTCTAGCTCCTGAAAAAAAAAAACTTGAAAAAATATAGTCAAGGACACTTACATATGTATTTGAAGAGAGAAAAAAAAACACAACAGGCAAATCCGATAGGAAGCTGTCATCAAATACCGTCTTCTACATTTCTGTAGCATTAAGATACTTGTTTAATAAAAAAGTAAAATAAAAAAGTCATAGAAATCTTCTTTTAAAAAATTGTCACAAGAAAATAAAAGTAATTAATAAATGGTTATTCGCCACATTCTTCTCTGGCAGCCATCTTGCTTACTACACTAACATATAAAGATAGCAATTCTAAAACAATAAAGATAGTGTGGGGAAACCCCTTACTAATGAAACACTTTAAATGAGTTCCCTAAATACTTTAACTAGCATTTAATTTATTTTTAATCAGGTGCTTATCATTGGTTAAATAAATTCCAAAGGCCCCAGGATTCCACAGCCCTTAGATAGGCTAATCTCCCGTTGGGAAGCAACACATATTAAATAGTTGCTAAACCTTGGTAAATACACTTTTAATAATTAATTCTAGAAGTATTTAACTTGCAGTAATATACCGGATATTTTAGCAACAGTGTAATCCATGGGGTATTGCCGAGGGATTTCTCAGATTAACACATTTGGGTCCCTGAGTCCCATCTGTATTCCTCTACCTGAATTAACAGCAGGTAATTCAACACATGGCTGCGAGCCTCTGTGTGTTTGAGTGACCAATGATTTTATTACCACATCAGTGAGATCAAATCAGTGAAATGCATCAGCCAAGGAAATGCTTAGTAAGGGATGAGACAGACGATGGCTTACAAGTCAACCTGGCTTTTCAAAAATGATAACTACTGAAAAGAAAAATTACTTTTCCTGTTGAGATGTGTAAATATTATGTAGATATTCTAACTCAATCTCTGTGATGGATGGTGCTCAATTTTAAACATATTTCAGTAATGCCTTAATTTAATAGAATGGGAGATACACAAGATGTTGAAGGATCAAGGTGAGAATAAATTTTCTTGCACAGATGGTTTAGTCTTGTTCTTAAAAATCCATGGAATTCTTACACTTCTTGCTCTATAATAAAAAAGGGGGCTTTGCTTTTTTGTTCCTTCTTTAAAATGAGATACTGTAAATAACTACTTTGATACATTCTTATGGCCCGTCTGGTTCTCCTTATCCTCCTCTAAACCCTTATTTGGTGTAAATTGCAACTCCCATGCTGTATGCTGACATTGAAGTCAGGCATGACCTTTGTCTCAAGCAGAACGGGCCACTTCCCCACCCAGACTGACAGAGAGCACAGACTGACCAGCAGATGGTGCTACAGAGCAGGCCGCAACCCAGGACTGAACTTGGAGCTCAAGGATCTGCAATCTTCCAGCTAGTTAGTTATCTCAATGAGTAAGGGATTCTCCATTCCCCATCTTTTCTCTTCTCCACTTCCCCCGCCCTCCAATTTTATAAATGTAGTCTTACAACTAGCTTGGTCTTTTCCACAGCACCATTCTGAGGCCTGTTCCTTCAGGGCATCATGAAATACCTGGGCAAACGTGAACGGTACAGATAGCCCTTTCATTCCAAAAGAAATACCCCGTTTCCCGCACCTGCTAACGAAAGCCTGCGCCTTGACGATGTTTTAGTAGTGATAAAAATCAAGCATTTTCTGGAGCCATAACAGTCTAAAATGTTAATGCAGTGTACTTTTTAAAATGTGATCGATAGATGGGGGTGGGGAGAGGAGTGCCGATAAATTACTAAAGGCAAAAAACATTCTATTAGCACACAGTGGATTTTGCAATGTTTGTTGGTCGCTGTTTTACTAGGGGGAGAATTTTTAATTTACTGAGAGCTTGAGTTTTATTTTGTTTTGTTTTGCTTTTTTTTAAAAAAAAAAATACCTGCCTTTATCTGTCTCTGTTCAAGAGGAATATTTTTAACATGAGTCATTTAGGAAATGTAATTCTAATGTGGTATAGCTATAGGTTTCAATTAACGTTCTACCTTTCTGACAGCCTTTACATTACGTGTTTTATGAAATCATTAACTATTGTCATGTTTCTATTATGATACTATTAGGAAATAAAGAGACTTATGTAAATGGAGATGTAAAAGAAATGTATGACAGTTACTCCGAGCAACATCTGTGCACTATCATACATGCTCGCACTAATTTTCTAAAGATTGTTCCATTCATTACAGAGCATTGTTAGTTGCAGTGGCACAACCCTTATTTCCATGCATTTAGGGAATGAGGCCGAGAGTGGGTAAATGAGAGCCTAATCAATACCACTTTTCATTTTGCATCTAATGTGCTGCCTTTCCCTTTCTTTTCCTCATGCGCAAATCCAAAAAAGATCCTGACGTTACAGTCATAAAATGTAATTCTTCTGCAGAAACACAGACAATAATGCTTTCTGTATTCAGGCGTATTGCATATTCTAATGGCATTTGGCTAAATTGAGTATGGATTTAACATCAAAGGCTTCATGAATTTTTCAAATGAGATATTAAAGTCAATATTTCAAGTGAAAGATATTTCAATTTAGTTGCATACACAACAATAAAAAACTTCTACAAGGTAGAGGCACTAGTGGCTGTAGCAGTATTAGTTCATTCACGAAATTATTAGTTTATAAGAAAATCAAACATGAGGTTGTGATATGGCAACGACTCTGAATAAATTAGACTAACCGATATGCACTAGTGTGCTTTATCTTTTGCAGGCTGAAGCAGTCCACTTGCCACGGGCATGTTCAGGGATCCTGGCTGGTTTTTTTCTAAACTCTGTTGATTAGCGTGAAGATTTGCATTGCCATTTCATAAATCTCCTTATTTTCCTTTGTACCAGTAGAAGACTTAAGATATGGAAGACTTAAGAGAGAAAAAAAGGAGCTGTTTTTCACCTTGCATTTCAGTGAATCTTACTTTAAGGTGTCAATACTAAAGTGGGTCTCCACAGTGATGCTAAATGTTGCCTTTCAGGCAGGTTGGAGGATGCTCAGTGTGTGTGTGTGTGTGTGTGTGTGTGTGTGTGTGTGTGTGTGTAGGCACTGCGGCTTGCTGACAGCCATCCACGTCCTGGCAGATCACTGAGACTTGCAAACAACATAGCGTTTATGGATTTCTGAAGCAGCTTTCCACCAAAGAACTCCAAGCTCATCCACACATGTTTCATCCACCCAACCAAATCCCCAGTGAGGAAAGGGTCGGCAGAGGCTGTGTCAGTCCCATTTCTCAGACGGGCAAATGTAAGGCACAACACAGGAACACGAGTTGCTTTCCTACCGGCCTGTGGCCTTATGGGGAAGGCTGGAATGGAGCCGTCTGCACTAAAACTAGAAATAGAACATGTCTTATTTCCAGAACGAAGTCCTAGATATGCAACCAAACATGTTTCCTCTTCAGCCATGTTGATGGAAGGCTGATGTGCCTATGTTTGTATTGTCTTTTTGGCTTTGCTCTGTAGGCACACAGAAAGGCACTAGCCTGAATTTCCCGGATGCCAGGCCCCATCTTACCTCTTTATTTTGACTATTGTAAACTATAGTGCCTTTTACCTGGTATTTTCAAGCCCTTCATGGGTTTAACCATGGATTAACTAGACCACAGATAGACACTCTGTACTCACAGACACTTTAGGTAATAAAGAGTAAAGCAGCCATAAACCTGCCATCCTAGAGGAGATGGGCATTTCTAGATGAGGACAAGCAGATCCCCCCACCGACCAGTATGCAAAAATGTATTCCTATAGTTCATGGCAAAGCCAGACAGCGAACAATGTAAAAGCACTCAGCTCTGCTCCCTGCCTTTAACCTGTCTGCTACCCAGGCAGTTTAAACCAGTGCATTGTCAGAATCCCTCACTTGATCGAGGCCTCTTAAAAGAGTTGGCATTTTGAAGACCCAACAACCCTGAAGTGCATAAAGATTTCATTCCGTAATTTGAAGGACGATTGCCCATCTCTGAAACAGAAAAAAAAAACAAACCCTAACTTCATAAGTACTCTGAAATGAGGAAGATAGGAAAATGCACACCGTCACTAATGCTTTTTCTGCTCCCTTTTTTTTTTTTTAACACGAGCAAACTATTAGAGCCATCATTTCTATTCAAAGGATGTGGCGTGTCCCAAGAGGGGGTTTACCTTTGGCCCATCCACCACACACATGTACCCACAAAATACTCACCTCACCTGTGCAAGTTAACACACCTCACAGGACGGGACTCATGTTGCAGTGGGATTGCACAAAGCTGGTTTTCAGTGTATCTATACCCACCCCCAGCACCAACAACAAAAAGCCTCCTGAACTGAAGATTCTTTCTTTGCTTCATTACATCTAAATGATCAGACTCATTTCAGCCTCAATTCTCAAACTTCCCTCCCTCCGTTGATTCCCCTTTCTTTTTAAGGGGCCCTATTGTAGGGAGGGAAAACAAACCGGAACAAAGCTACAATTCAATGCTCCTTTTAAGGCTTTCGGTTATAACAGTGCTCCTGGGCATGACTATTACATGTTGGCTTCTTTGGAAAACTGTTGATCTTTTGATGTTTATCATTTCTTTATTTAAACTGTAAAAGGGAGCTTTGTGGAGAACTAGACTTCATCTCGAACTAAGGCCTGTATTAACGTTTGGCCCTGGCCATGAACGAAAATGGAGGCTGTGGGCTCAAACTATTCCCTCACTGGCCCCTGCCCACATCATAAAACCAGTAAGCGATTTGGCACAGAAGAAAAGAGATGGGAAAAGGCAGGAACTAAAAGCCAGGGCCGACCATGTACCTAAGAGCCATGTACGAATATAAACACAGAAGGAAGTGTTAGCTTAGCTCGAGGAGGTGGCAAGGGGGACATCAGAGGTTTATGTGATATTCAGTGTTCATATTCCTAAAAGAAAGTGCACATTTTAAAATTTTCACTGCACATCTGTGCATTGCTACATTTTTAAGGGCCTGCGAGGACTGGAATTACAGGAGATTTGAAGCTCACAACTGAGTAGCTCTGGCAAAGCGGCATGGGGGAGGAAGGCTACTGAAAATCATGGGGGAAAGGTAGAGCCCGTGCCAGAGAGGAACATTAAAAAAGGGTTCTAGCGGAGGAAACTGTCAGCTTTATATATGGGAAGTTGAAATGGAAAAATTGGTAGTGCCACTGAACCTTAACAGCAGCTGCGAAATCAGAATTTACTCCCTAATCTGAATTAACTAATCAAAACCAGGTCACTCCTCCACCGTCCCTCCACTACCCACCGCGTCGCCTCTGGGTTATTTTTCATGACCAGTAGCATTCTGCAGCAAAATAAATAAGGAGCAAGGAAAACAGAAATACTAAAGGTCACCGTTTCCCCACCAGACCCAATGCACTGGAGATTTATCAATGGAAGAAAAAGACGTAGGTGTTCCACCTTTTGGCTTTTCATCTTTGTGGTGCATAGACTTACTTAAAAAAGACCAAGGTTACAGCTGCATCACGAATGCACTCAAATAGAAACCAAGAATGATTTTTAAATGATGACTTCTGAGATCTAAGCTCCAAAGAACACTACAAGGGAAGGGCTGCGAGAAGCAAAGGGACCACTGTGCTCATAATTTAAAAAAAAAAAATTTCAGATTCACAGCTAATTTCATACACAAGCACTTTTGAATCAAGCATAAGTTTTTAATAAGATTGTACTGGTAAATTATCCAAAGAAATGCATTAAAGGGTGTACAATAGCCAAAGCATGATTTGAAGCTCTTATTAACTGGTGATTATCTTCACTGATCCACATTACCATTCAGTTGCAGATGTTACTGACATTAAGATGTATGATGCGGAGGCTGGAGAAAAAGCCCATTTAAGACAGGTGAATACTTAATAGTAATTCAACATACCCGGCACAAAATGTCTTTCACCGGAGTTCAAGGATTTTCCCTTTTTTCTCTCCTTGCAATTTTATGTGAATGTTTATAAATAAAATGAGAAATGAAACTCCATTTGGTAGCCATTTGACTTGTTCAAGTGTAATGGCCATTTAAAACTTTGCAATTTATCATTTTAGGCTTCTTTCTCATCTGGCTTTATTTTTATTTATTTATTTTTAATTCTTCCTTGCCTTTGAATCCTTATGAAAGATTCACACTTCAAGTATGCAGATAACATTTATCTGACATGGAGGGGTTGTTTATCTTTTAGTTTCCGTAACTCCACGGCTGATATTGCATCAGTTAGCTGACTGCCCACTGGATCCAGACAGACCCCTTAGAGCCTGGAGCCCCACCCTCTTTGCTATTCACCTGCTCAGTATTACCTAATGACCCGCTGCCTTCATCCCATAGCCCCCTCCCTACCCTGTGCTATCACCCTAAGCTAGATGCAGGCACTGATGTATCCTATATGTCTCTAAGTGCAACAAAACAGCAATCAGCTTACTAGGGATGATTTTCATAAGCTGAATTTTAAGAAAGAGAACCTAGATATCCCAGGAAGAGGTAGAGACTTAAAGTCAAGAATTCCATGGAGAAGCAAGTCAGCACAATTGGAAGATTTTTGAGAACAAGTCAGGCAATGAGTCCATCTCCCTCTCACTGTCTTTCACATTACAAATGCCACTGGGTTACTAATTTCATACACAGGTGATGCACGGGCTACGTAGGTAGCAACAAAGCCCCCCGCAGCACCTCAGTCCTCTTTCCGTCCAGTTCTGATTTTAAGGGTGCGACTGTCTCAGATAACGTGTGGCGCACTGCAGGTGGTCAGTGTCCCCCTTCCAAATCCAGACTAAAAAATGTTCCCCCAAACCCAGCGGCTTCTCTCTGTTCCCTGCTCTCTGAATCTTCTCAGTCCTGTATTTTACACACTCCCCTGATCTGCTCTCTGCAGGATTGATTGAAAATAAAATATTAAAGGTCAATAATGACAAAATATATGCCATACCCCAGCTGGTATTTCTTTTTCAGCAATTGCTTTTACCCAGAGGAGTCGGTAATGGCAGACCCAACATAGGCAGCAACAGGGCCTGTGGAGAGTATGTTTTGTCTGAGAAAGTTTTTTTTCTAATCACACAGCATAAGCATCTACTTATTCCGCATAAGCATAACTCTGATCCTGTAAACATACACATATGTGTATTCATAGTTTTCTCTTCCATATTTGGAAATATATATGCATTGCTAGCTATTGTATATAAACAGAAATTTTACTTTCTTTAGGGGAATCTGTATTATAAAATGTATAACACAGTCGAACATGGAGTTTCCAATATCCAGACAAAACAGAGAGTAAAGAGTGATTCTCTTAAGGTCAAAGGACATGAGTCCCAAGGAGTCTGAGTTGTCTTGAGCAACCCATTTTCAGACTGTGTTTAGAAAAGCTATACCTTTCCTCTGAGGTTTCTAAGGGGCGTCTTGGGGAAGAGACAAGAAGGAGGCTGAGTCTGAAGGAGGTTCTGTCCTTAGAACCTCCTTCCTTAGCCAAAGCAACTCTACTTTTATCAATTTTACGTAAAAGAAGTTTGTGAAAGATTTGCCTACAGACACTTCTCTGCTTAGAGGCAGAATGTTGGCCTCTTTCCAGGAAGAATGGTACTGGGGAGATGAAGACTGACTCTAGGGGCCCAAAGGGAAAAGAGACTTTCTCCTGAAACATCTTTCTTTATAGTTAGAGTCCTCAGCACATTTCACTGTCCTGGCTAGTGATTCTGCTAGGGACTTTTCAAATACTAGGCCCGACCCAACATTGCCATTTTCTAGGTTCTCAACGGCCTTCAACAAAGTTCATCCTTGGTATCCTTCTCAGGAATAGAAGTGATTATATAAATAAACTATGCTTATTTTACTTCTCAAAGAGACAGCATTTCTAGGGGGATAACATCTAATTTGTCCATTCACATAAGGATAACTTTATTTCTTTTGTACAATCCAGTGGACTGAGCTGTAAGATGACAAACATCCTTGCAAAGTTCTCACTCAGAGCTGGTCCTTAGCCTAAACTGTTAAACTCTCAGCTGCCAAGTTCTACTTTACGCATAAGTGCCCCCTGCAGCAGCGTCAGACATGCATTTTATGTTTGTGTCAGTGGGAGAATGACATATTTATAGGCTCTTTTCCTACTAGTCATCGTGCTCAATAGATGGTAATATAAACATAGCTGGAATCAACTATTGTAAGCACTTTCTGAAGGCAAGTGTTATCTCATACTGTATGGTCTGCCATTACTTCAGAGTGCACTTGGCCTTCCTCAATGGGGAGTTGCTAAACTAGTTATCTCAACCTCCGAAAGTGGGGTGAAAGAGACAATAAAAACTAAAATCACAATAATGACTAAATAATAATAAAAAATGTGCTCTCATTTTGTCAGAATCCGAGAAGTCCCCAGTTTGCAAAGGATTTCTCACTTCCTACATCTCTGCCTCACATATGGTATGTTCAAGCCGGTGTTAATTACCGTTCATGTTTGACTGTTGATTCATCCCTGTTTCAGAGCACAGTGGCAGGCAAAGGCTCACACAAACTTGGAGCTACCAGTGGCACCCGTTCGTCCTTCGGTAAAACTGATGTGCAATCAATTAAGTTCCAAATTTGCAATGGCATCAAAAGTCCAGCACCAAAAGTTGGACATGCCAGGGGGTTACCAAACTGTGCGTGTCCAATCAAATGTTTCCTTTGGTTCTATCTTTGAGGAAGCTTCTCTCCTTCTCTAACAAAGGAAGACGATGCTCTGGTGGAACATTAAGGACGTAAAGGGTTTTCCTACTGAGGCAGTTACGTGGTACAGGAAGGCTCTTGTCACCAGGCTGCTCGTGGAGAATAGTGTGGTGCTTAAAATACAGTAATTACTGTTACAGTGTGTGCAGAGCAATGTAAGAACCAAATCTAGAGCTATACGTGGTACCGAGAGTCAAGAAACAGCTGTAATTTTGGCTTTAAATATGTTTATGAGCATTCTGAATGGTTTAAGCTTGCTGTGCAACATATGATTTTAATTTTCTTTATGGATATAGGGGGGCCATGAAATGCTGACTTTTGCTATAATAATCTTGCAGGTTTCGGAGGAGCTATATAGGAGGCCAGTCAGTTCTCAAGCCTTCCTCTTAAATCTCCACATATAAATTTCTCAGTGGTAGATGTAAGTTAAAAAAAATTATACCACACATTATATAGTAAGTCTTATGTCTCTGATGTGAATGAGCCCTTTCAGTGGACTACTGAAGCTTGAAGAAAAGGAAGAAAAGAAAACCTGTAGAATGGAGGCACGTATCTTATTTACCAAATCATAACTCTTTCCTTTGGAACAGAAGAAATAGAGTATTTCAAAGAAAAAATTAAATTTCCTTATTTACTACAGACAAAATTCAAGGAATAGTCATTTTTATATCGAAACTCATATTTAAACACACTTCAAAGCAAGTGCTAAATTGGTCACTTCTTAGAAATTGCTCAAGCAGATTTGCTTACAATTAAAAAAAAGAAAAAAACACATTTGAATTGCCTCTAGTTATTGTAAGTTAATTGTGCCTACTTTGGTTTATTTTATTTAAAAGAACACATCCCAGACCAGTTCATAGTTGAAAAATTAGTGATGAGAAAAAATGGATTCTACAAAAAGATGCACTTAATGAAAAAGAAATGATGTTATTTCCCTCAAATGAATTCTGTTGTGAGAGCCTAAAAACACCCATTTGACTAAAACTAGAGAATATAAACTTTGATAGACAAGTATTACTTGCTAAGGTGTGGACTCAGGCAGGTGATTTCATCTGCTCTTTAAAAATATTTTTCTGCATTATAATTTTTCAGCAACATGTCTTATTTCTGTCATCAAGATCTGAAGTTACTTTCAAATTTTAAAAAAAATACATTTGCCAGTCAAATATTTCTACCAGCTTCTGTTCACATCAAGAGAATATAGCAAATGACACACTAAAAGCTCAGGAATGTGTTGACAATTAAGTCCCAAGAAGCTAATAGCCAATCTGTTCTGATTAAAAGTACATATATATTTGAGGAGTACAACCCATTCTATGACAAGGGCAGCTAGACTCTGTGCTTTCTTAGATGACAGTGTGGCAGGTGCAAGGCTGGATTCATCAAACTTCACCTTATCTTTCTCCTGGTACATAACTAGATTACATTTCCAAACCTTCCTTGTAGCTGGAGTCATTAGCGTAAGCTCTGGCCAATAAGATGTGGTTGGAGTTGTATGTGCAACTTCAGTCTTTCACCTTCTCCCTGGTATTCCAATCACTGAAGGATGAAGTCCCAGGACATGGCAGAGCCACGTGACTGAGCAACCCTTGTCCTGAATGACTGCATGGAGCCAAGATGTGAGGGGAAAAACCGCCTTTATCATGGAGAACCACTGAGATTTTTTTTACTAATATAAGCAGTTACATCCTTGTATCTCACACAGTTTAGGATCCAACTAAAAACCACAGTAATAATAGAAAGCTTAGTTTTGTTTTGTTCTTAAGACCCCTCAGGAAGTAATGAGTGTATTCATTCAAAAACATTTACTTAGCATTTGAAAGATACATTCCTCCTCTTTCTTTTTTCTTTAAATATGTTTTCATTGATTTCAGAGAGGAAGGGAGCATGAGAGAGAGAGAGAAAAACATCAATGATGAGAAAGAATCATTGATTGGCTGCCTCCAACGCGCCCCCTACCAGGGGTTGAGACCACAACCTTGGCATATGCACTGACCAGGAATCGAACTGTGACTTCTTGGTTCATGGGTTGAGGCTTAACCACTTAGCCACACCAGCCCGGCATCCCTCCTGATTCTTACAGTCCAATTGGAGGGAGAGCGTTCCTGGGATTACAATGTAGCCTAAAGGAGGATATATTGCATTGGGTGTTAGTAGACATGCAGGAGAGGCTTCTAACACAGGCAATAGGGGTTATTGAGGACTTCATAATGGTGGTTATAATTCAAATAAAAAAGTTAGTGGGTGTGGGCCACATAAAAAGTGAAGTTATGCCTAATGGTGGGAAGGCTAAGGATGCCCTAGGTTCCATGCCATGGTATAAGGACCTCATCACTCAAGAACGTTACAGTGCTGTGGATTTATTATACACTGTAGTCAAATCCCAGGTTCCATCAGATGGTTTCATGACAGAAAAACCTATTTTGCTAAACTTAAGCATATAATCACTCTCCAGGAAGGAAAAAAAGCTACATCCACAAAAGTAAGGTCCAAATGAACCTCTTACTGATTCCCTTAAATGTGACACATTTGGCCCATTCCCTAAAAGTGATGAGGATGTGGCAGCCTTGTTAGTTTTCAATTTTGGAAGAAATATCTCTATGTTTTGGCTATATAACATTAATTCTTTTGGCATTTTCTTAGAGAACCAAAATGATAATTTTGTGCTCTTAAACTTCAGACTAATATTTGTGTACTATAATTATATATAGGTACTAGAGGCCCGGTGCACAGATTCGTGCACCAGTGGGATCCCTCAGTGTGGCCTGCAGGGATCAGGCTGAAACCAGCAGTCCAACACCGCCTGCCACTCCTGCCTGCAGCTCCTGCTCGTCCTGGCCCCACTGTGCCTGCTGCGGGCTAGCGCTCAGTCAGTCCCAATTAGGAGAGGCTCACGCCACCGCAGCAGCGTTTGCCAGCTGTGAGCCCTGCGTCTGGTGCCCGTCAGTCAGCTTAGTGGCGCTCCCACTGTGGGAGCACACTGACTATCAGGGGGTTGCTCCTGCATTGAGCAACTGCCCCCTGGTGGTCAATGCGTGTCATAGTGACTGGTCGACCAGTCATTCGGTCACTTAGGCTTTTATATATATGGACTAGAGGCCCGGTGCACAGGATTCGAGGGGGCATGGCCTGCAGGGATCGGCCCGCTGTGGGAGTGCTGCTCATCCGGGTCTGCCAAGTGGCTGTGGACCCGCCCTCTGAGCTGCTGCTCCCTGGTCTGGCATCTTCCATGGAGCCAGAGCACTCGCCTCTCCAGGGGACCTGGTCAGGGCTGGGCCCAGGGACAATAGAACTGAGAGGCGGTAGAGTAGGCTTCAGTCTGTGGCAGCCATGACCCACCTCCCAGCCTCCTGGATCAGCTCTGCAAGCCCAGGGGCAGTGCTGCACAGCCTGCAGGCATCCGGAGGAGGCAGCAGGGAGTGAGGAGGAGGATCCTGGAGCGATGAGGCAACGATCGCAGCCCACATTCCTGCCCATCAGCCCGGGGTTCGCAGCGAGAGCAGCCACTCATCCCGGTAAGCTGAGCGGCACTCCCACTGTGGTAGTGCACTGACCACCAGGGGGCAGCTCCTGCATTGAGTGTCTGCACACTGGTGGTCAGTGTGCATCATAGCAACTGGTCAACTGTCATTCTGGTCATTCCACCATTTGGTCACTGGGCTTTTATTATATAGGATTTCTGGAAAAAGTATGGTTATCATTCTTTGAGTCTCAAGTGTATAAACTTAATAATCAATAGAAGTGTGTTGCATAGTATAATTAATGGGACTGCTTTTTATTTATCTGTTTGCTTGTTTATTTATTGTTGGTTTGAGTAGGAGATGCTAGTTTTCCTTTATGCATGCTTTCTTGACCAGAAGATGAGGAGAAATAAACTTGTACAGTTTCATTCTGGGCTTAAAGAAAGTGATGTAGAGAAGGGATCCACTCAAAACACTGAAACTGACATTTCTCTGAACCAGAGAAATAGACAAAAAGAGAGTATTTAAGAATAAAGCTATGTTTCAGGAATGCCAGAAAATAAAAGTGGTTAGGTAACATAAATAAGCAGACATTATGTTACAAGACATTAGTCACTAGCTTTAGGCAATATACCAGGTTCAGACAAAAGTAACCAATAAAATGCGTCCATGCCAATGCTATCTTGGATATGTACAGAATTTTTCATAAAACTTTGGACATTGTGGAAAATAGCAGAGAAGACAATAACGCCCCAGGAAACAATTGTACCAATTGTATGCATAGTATATCATTTCCTAGCTACCTGCAGTGTTTCTCATCTAAATCTTTATTTAAAATAAAAAGGCCCAGCCTATTCTGATCATGTAGGAAGGCTTAAATTTATTTTGAGTAACAGAAAGACCACATTTCTATAAAAACATAAAAGAAAGGCTCCTTAACATGAAGAATGTGTTTAGGAATCTCAGTCTAAATCTTGCCTACATTCAGTTCTAAGCCTCTGAAAGCAGAAGGCTTTCATAGAATGGAACATGTGCTTGTCAAGTCTCTTATTCTACAAACAATAGATAATATAAGAATACAAAAGCAAAATATATTATCATACTTAAAACCAAGGTAAGGATCCTTTTGGCTCCAAAAAGAACAAAAATGCAAGGCCATGTGCTGAGCTGAAGCTGTACAGCTCCTGGGTTTCCAGTCTGCAAGCAGCAATGGAGTTTGGAAGTCCAGGTCCTGGAGGAAAAATAGAAATTCAATTGCTTCAAGTGAGATTGTGGAGTTGGGGATAAGGTATTGGCGGGGGGGAGGGTGCTGGTGAGTGGAAGAGGGTATAAGAAGAGAAATCAGAGCTTGGTGTGCTCTTGAAGGCAGAAGGTGAAACTAGCTAGTCTCTCCTGTAAAGATGGCTTAAAACAAAATATAACAACATAACATAATATTACAAACCAAAATATGTTGCTAACCATCATAGTCAGGAATTGAGTCAATCCATCCATTGGCTCAGCAGATACATCTGTGAGATCCCCTCATCACTGTAAAACAGACCAGAAATAACATGAGAAGACAGGTGTCTGAAAGGAATAGAGGTCAGAGATGCATGGGTAGGAGGGAGCAGTCACCAGGAACAGGGAGGATTACACACAGAAGGAGAAAGAAAAATTAAAAACACAGCAACAAAATTACAACAAAAAGTTCCTCTCAAAATAAGTTTTAAATCAAATTATAAAGCTCATTAAGAAACACAATGTAAAGAAAGGTAGCTAAAAAATTAATTTTCAGACTAGTAATCATTCAAAGAAATTAGTTTTATAATGTAGAAACTTTAATAGTAGTAAGTTGAGGATGCTCAGGGAAAGAAATGAAAAAAAAATAACCTTGATTAAAAATGAAGAAGGTATTTTCAAAAAGAGATATAAAACAAAAACCAAATGGATATAAAAACACAATTAGAATTCTGGAAAGTCAGATATATCTTCCAGAAAAAAAAAATAGTATGTATGATAAACCCTGGACTGAAAATGGTTGAAGAAAGAATTAGAAAATTTAAAAATAGAACTGATGACTTTATCCAGAATAAAACATATAGAAACAAAGAGTCTTCAGAGTGTGTGTGTTTTTAATATAAAATGTTAGATACAAGACATGGGAAATACATGACAGTATCTGATTTATGTCTATTAAATACTGCAAAAAATGGAAAGTTGTGAAGAGGTATTATTTGAAGAATTAATAACTATGAATTTTGCAGAACTGAAAAAAGACATGAGTATTTAGATCTGAGTTACTTCTCTTGGTATAGAGCAGGGTAAAAAGAGATAAATCTTAGCCAAAGTCATCTTAAGAAAACTGTAGGATATTGAAGAGGTAAAAACAAATATAAAAAAAAAAAAAAGAAAAAAGAGATAACTCTGACAATTATACTCATAGTAGATGTGTCAGTAGTAGCAATAAATAAACAAACTTTTTGAAAGTGCTCAGAAAAAATTACTGTCAATTTAGCAATTTTTACCCAGCTAAGCTATTTGTCAGAAAGGAAAGCAAAACAGAAGCATTTGCAGATATACAAAAACAAAGGTAGCTTACTACTCAGACACTTTCACTAAAAGATATATTAATTAATGTACTTCAGGAAAAAAATACAAATTAACACAGAAAAAAAGTGGGAATTAAGGATTAGTGGTGAGAAAAAAAATTGATAAACTATATCAATAAATATAATCAAAGATCAGCTGTGAAAGTAATCTTTGTGTGTACATTTAAAACAAAGCAACTTAAAAACTGCCATAGTAATAAGAAGTACTGTGTGTGTGTTGGGGGTAGAGGGAGGGAGGAGGGGTTCATTGTCTTCTAAGATAAGTGGGATGCTAGAATTAGTTCATATAAGCCAGCTGTTAAATTTTCAGGAATTTTGCAAGTCAGTTATTAAATACATTATTAAAAATTTAATTATATAAACTTAAAATGAAATAAATTCTATTAAAAGCAAAGGTAATAAATATTAAACCCATCACTTTCTAATTATTTGCCACATTTAACTATTTCCTATGTTCTTGAGGTAATCTATATTTACTGTAAATGCAATACATCTGTTAATGTGCTATAGAGCATTTCTTCCCATCTACATATTCAATGGCATTATATTGATAACTCAAAATCAGCCATGGAATTTCAAATGGAAATTTTTACACCAAGGGAATCAGTAAATACTATAAATCAGAGCTTTTTCCCTCTCCATGTAGCTGGTAGCTACACATTTACCAGCACAGCATTGGATAAGGTTCATATTTTTAAGAGAAGGCTAGAAATACTAAATAATTCTCTACTTTATTATGCTACATATGTTTATTTTAAAATTAAAAATAACCACTCAAAGGAAAACAAAGAGAGAGGAAGAAAGAAAGGAAGGAAGGGAGGAAAGAAAGGAAGAAGGAAGGAAACGTAAAGGGAAGTGGGTAAAATATTATTGAAAACTCTATTAATCCAAGAGTTAATAAAGGAAAGAAAACAGGGGAAACACTGAAAAAATCCAAAATAAGATTTAAAAAATAAGCTCAAATATAACTATATTTATAAGTAAAAATGGAAAAAAGAGAATATCAAAATAGATAGAAAAGATAATAGTACCATATTGCTTAGTAGATATATATAAAACAAAATGATACAGAATGTTTAAAAATAAAGGGATTGAAAAATATCAGAAATATACAAATTAATACAGAAGGAAGTCATGGAAATTAAAGAACATTGGTGAGATAAGAAATCAAAATAAAACAAGTCTAGCTATACTTTTTAATCATAAGCATACATGACAACATATTAACACTAGAGGTCCAGTGCATGAAATTTGTGCATGGGGGGGGGGGTGTCCCTCAGCCCAGCCTGAACCCTCTCCAATCTGGGACCCCTTGAGGGATGTCCAACCACCCGTTTAGGCCCGATCTCAGTGGGATCGGGCCTAAACGGGCGGTTGGACATCTCTCTCACAATCCAGGACTGCTGGCTCCCAACTGCTCGCCTGCCTGCCTTCCTGATTGCCCCTAACCGCTTCTGCCTGCCAGCCTGATCACCCCCTAACCACTTCCCTGCCAGCCTGATTGACACCTAACTGCTCCCCAGCCAGCCCAATAGCCCCTAACTGCCCTCCCCTGCAGGCCTGGTCACCCCTAACTGCCCTCCCTTGCTAGCCTGGTCACCCCTAACTGCTCTCCCCTGCAGGCCTGGTAACCCCCAAACAGCCTTCCCCAGCAGGCCTAGTCACCCCCAACTGTGCTCCCCTGTAGGCCTGGTCCCCCGCAACTGCCCTCTCCTGCAGGCCTGGGTCCCCCCAACTGCCTACCCTTGTTGGTCTGATCTCCCCCAACTGCCCTCCTCTTCCAGCCTGGTCACCCCTAACTTCCCTCCTCTGCTGGCCTGGTCATCCCTAACTTCCCACAACTGCCCTCCCCTGCAGGCCATCTTGTGGCGGCCATCTTGTGTCCACATGGGGGCAGCCATCTTTGACCACATGAGGGTGGCCATCTTGTGTCTTGGAGTGACAGTCAATTTGCATATTACTCTTTTATTAGATAGGATTTGCTCAAGCCACTTGTTATATTATTTTATTGCTCTCTAGAACTTTCTGTGTAGCAATATTTTGTAATAAAAATATTATTTTAAAAAGAAAGTATATTGGATCCAGGGAGCCAGGAATTTTTAAATAAATTTCAGCTATGTCACTAGTTTTTGTACCTCCATAGCTTTTAAGTAGAAAATTAGAATTTTGGATTTTCAGTGGTTCATGTGTCTGCTGCATCAATATCATTGTCACATGTTAAAAATATCTGCTGGATCACAATTTACCAATGGGGCTAAGATTGATACAGGGCAGGCAGGTCTACTTTTAAAAACCTATTCCCAACCCTCATGAAGATATGTGGTTTTGGAGACCATTGATAGATGATCTCTCATTTCAGAAGAAAATTTGACTATAATTTGTCATAATCTTGGAAACAAACTATTAAGAATCTTTACTCTTCCTTTTCTGTCAGAAAGATCTAAAATGCAAACCAAATAAAAGGCTAAAAGACATGAGATTCACATGTATTAGCAAGCAAAGCAGAGCAAATAATTATTTGTGATAAATAATACTTTAAAAGCTTTCTAACACTCTCTTCAGAAGTTCTTAACCCAGAGTTGAAACTCAGAGGGTCAACAGAACCCCCTAAAATGTGTGTATGTGTGTATATATGTGTGTGTGTGCATGCATGTGTGTGTGTGTGCTTTTGCAGGAGGACAGGGTCATTAGCTTTCATTTAGATTATTACAAAAATGTGTAATTCTAAATAGATTAGAAACCACTGCTTTAAGAAAATGACAAAAAGAAACTAAACATACTACAAAGAACCTTCCACAAACCTTGTAGCATTTTAGTGTTGTGTTAGAAGTCATGACTAAATGTTGCTATGTGCAGGACTGAGGTCAGCAATAAGAGGTGGTGACTGAGGATTCAGGGGAGGTAATTTATAATGAATTACTCTGAGGCCTCTAAAGTGCCCTGAATGGAAGGGGGGGATCTGTAAGCTAGGAGATTGCTGTAGGAGACTGGAAACTGGTTCTAGGTCCATCTCACTCCAGAATGAACAGTGTCCATGGGCAAGTCATCTGGCCTCTCCTCATCAGCAGAATGAGAAGGTAATGGCACCTGACTTAAAACTTCCTTCCTGTTCTAGATTCCATATTCTACCAGGAACACTGTTCTCTGCTCCAGAATAGAAGAAAATCAACATCACACCAACTGCTGATCTAAACAGAATCTAGAAAATCCTATTATAAATGAGAGATTTTTTTTAAGAATTCCAATTTTAGAGGCGAAAATTAATTTTGCTATCTCAATAATAAAACATCAATTCAATGAAAAACTAGCATAACATACTGTACCCCTTTGAACACGTAATTGAGTTTCAGCAAACAAATAAGGACCATTAGAATGACTAAAAGTATGGGATGTGATTCTCCATTCAAGGTGTTTTCATTTCTCTTGAAAGTTCAAAATCAACAAGTAAGCTTGGCAGGCTTTGATTTGCTTGCTGGCAGTTAGCCCAAAACACCATTTATCCCAAGAGTCCCAGGGTATAAGCGTAATCATATGAAGTTTGTGCCTACTAGATCCCTAGAGTAGGGATTAGTCTGCATTAGTTTTTAGCTGACCCTACCTATTAGTATTTAATATTTCTCAGAATCCCTCTATTTAATTCCATCTTTCCCAAACTGTGTGCCAAGGTACTATGGAATATTGCAGGAAATTCACAGGGCACAGGGATATTTAAAAATTTTAAGGGACACACAGCCACATTTTTCAGACATCCCATGAGCAAGGTCATTCAGGGTTTCAACATTAGGTCTTGCTACATTCCTTTCAATGGCATTATAACTTTGCAAAAGTAAAGGGTTTTTTTATGATTGCAATGATAAAAACTAACACACAAAATTCATTGTGGGATAAGAAATGAGAGAGGGAGTATCCAATCTGATGGTTGAATGTGAAAAGTTAAGGTACTCAATAGGTACATATATCCCCATTAATGAGTAATTGTGGTTATTTAAGAATAAAATAAAAATCTGATTTTGTCTTTTCATTTCTGTGTATTTCTTTTTTTTTCCAAATGTTATGCTAGAATATAACCAATTACTAAGTGTATTTGGACCTACCTGCTTAATAAACAGAATAGTTAAGTATTTATTTTGGGCATAAAAAAAATCATTGAGACACCAAAAGTCTTGAGAAAGTCATGGTAATATTAATAATAATGGTTATTAACTGAGCATTTACTAAGCACCAGGCTTTGGGTTAAAGCATTTTATCTAACTTAAATTCTTTCAATCTCATAACTGTTCATCCAGCCTCTATGCTCTCTGTTGAATTTCCTCTGTTCAGGTTCGCAAACAGCAGTCCTAGCCCCACCTCCAGGTACCCTTCTGAAGCACTTACAATATGATAACTAAAGCAGCCTTGTTCCATTTGTTATGATTGATCAGTGCCCCTGCCTTCCTAATTGTGAAATATTTAACATTCACTTGGGTTCACGCCTCACAGCAATGTGGGTGTTGATCTTGATTCTAGTTCTATGTGATTCCCAAGTCCACATTCTTCACCACCATATGTAGGTAACTAAGCACAGTCTAGTTAGAACTGTCCACATTTCTAATGCATGCTTGACCCAATAAGCAAGATTCCAGGGCCTGAAAAAACTTGGATCTGCAGCCACTTTACATTCCTCTTGATTAGAGGACCAATCCTAAACATGAGGGACTCTTTCCACTAAAGTTTTTAATTAGCTGACATCAATTTCCCAACTTGTAAGTACACTATCTCATATTCTATAGCAGAATTTGAAAAATCACCAAATACTAAATATTCTGCAGGAAGCAAGTTCCAGTGGTTTAAATATCATCATCCCTTGCTTGTCAATAGTCTACGGAATCAATCATGTTAGTAGCAGGCTTTGTTGGCAGGAGTAGCTTCCACGGTACCTGCCCCAAAGGCTACTTGTGCAATGGCCTCTCCTGGTCCCAGGCACCCACACTCTCCCAGGGTGCTCTCAATGTTACTAGAAGGAACCTGGGAGTTTCCCTTCTGATTTGATGCAGGACTACAGCTTCTCCAGGAGACTGTATGTCTACTGATAGCAAAACACATCCAGAATTGCCTCCTCTTCTTGCAGAATGAGGTCTGGATTCCCATACCACTGTGACTAGTGGAAGAAGGAGTTGTCAAAAACAATCATTCTATTTTTTTAAATAAGGAGAGGGTGAAATAACCACACGCCAACCAAAGAGTCCATTGTATTTTGACTATAGGACAGGGTTTCCTCCCTCTCTTATTCTATGATTTCATCAGAATGCCCACACAATGTGCTCTTATTGGGTAATACCATGAGATTTCTAATGGTCCAAAAGCAGCCCCCTGCCCCTCCCTCCCAGCGGAAGGTCTTCACTCTTCTATTTGTGTCTGTTCTCACCTCTCCTGAGGCCACCCTTCCATTCCACTGACACAAGTCCAAATTATTAAAACTGCAGTGATTATAAAATGATCACAGTAGAACAAACAACATCAGGCTTGGTTCTGTGTGAACAAGCAACTTTCTGGAAACAAAGTGCCCTTCACTTTTCCAGGCACTATTAAGTACATTTCCTCTTCCAGGACTCTAATCAGCACCTTACAAGGGCAGATTCATCTTCTCTGGGTAATGATTTGCTCCCACTGACTAGTTTAATTACTCCACCTCACCAAAGGTTCAGGTCCACTGTAATTAGAATTCTATAAACTTCAACTGGGTTTAGCAAGGACTGTCATTTGTGTCTGTACTTTGCCCTATTTTTTACACATTCTTAAAGTAAGTTTTCAAAACTCTAGATATTCAGAGCCAGATATTCAGACAGAGTGGATTGGCTTGATGCCATCAGAGAAGCCTTCCTTGCTAAGAAATGGAAGGATGGGTTGGTTGTTTGATATAAAATTCAGTGACTAAAGATAGCAATGAGTTGATACCTTTATTTAGGTAACCAACACAAGTGAAAATAAGATCTAAAATAAGAGTAAAACAAGTAATCAAATGATCATATTTTAGAGCTGACAGGAACTTAACTTCTACTTCCTCGGTTTAGAGTTCAAATAAATTAAGGTTGGTGGAGGTTATCATACAAATTCACATAGCTGGTTGAGGGCAGAGCCAAATTAGAGCCCAAGTCTCTTGCATCTCTGGTCTCCATTGTTTCCCATACACCATATGGCCCCACCAATCATGTAGAAGGAAGAGCTACCCTTTGTTTTTTTTGTAACTTTACTCTTTATATATTCTTTGATTACTGGTATAAATACAAAGAAGCAAGTCCAAACCTCCAATTTCACTAAAATTAACTTACTAAACCTTTTCCATGTGCAAGCAACTATGCAATATACTAAAGGAGTGGGGTAGGGCTGGAAAGTTGATCAAGGTATGCCCTCTGCCCTCAAGAAATACACAATCTAACAGTATTGACCAATTTTCCCTGAGCAAAATAGAGATCCAAGCTTATTCTAGGTTAGTCTCCAAATTTTTACCAAGTTTTTCAAATAGGAATTGATTTTTTCTGACTTGATAGCAGTCAGCAGACTATAATCCTTTCTAAAATATACCATTATATTTTTAGAAGTGGAATTGCTATGTCAGGAGGCAGTCCTGTTTATAATTGTAGAAAGTACTATGGAGATTTATAGTAATTTTTTTAATCTTTATTGTTGAAAGTATTACATATGTCCACTCTTTTCCCCCGTTGTCCCCTTCTTGGACAGATCCTGTCCTTAGAACTAAGCATTCCCCCTTACCCCTTGAAAATTTGAAATTCAATTTACAGGAGCCACACCTGAATGAATTCCTAATGATCTATTTTAACTATTATGAATTTGCCTTAAATACTGTGATTAACCTCTCCTGTAAAAGATAGTTTTCTAAATATAGAGCAGAGTTACTTTAACTGAAGAAGCCTCTTTGTAAGCCAGAGTTCTCCCTCAGTCAGGGAGGATCAGGTGGAGAAGACGCATAGAAGTCACCAGAAGAAACTGCCAAAATCAACTCCACTATTTTAATGAATCCCTTTGTTCTCCCTGCAAAGAAACAAATGGGGTTTCTAGGAAGAGATGGAAAATAAATGGCTTCCATTGATGATAAAGCTCCCACACTAATTTTGCTTACTTATAAATTTCATAGATAAAAACTGTATTAGGTAGAAGACAAGCAAAACCATCCAAAATCAAAAAGGAATAGATATAATTTAATTCCATCATTAACTTATTGAAATCAAGAGCAAGAGTCCAGGGCCCCACATGATCTGTAATACATTATGTGTCCTATGCCTTCTAAGACTCAAAGAATAACAAAAGTAACTGAGGACAGTATTTAGATTTTGAAGATTAATAAGGTGAAATTCAAGAGCATACAATGCCAGCAGTGATATAAATATCCGAGAGTCTAAGAAAGTTCAGGACAGAGTCGCGTGTTCTTACTCATGACCATCAAATGATGTGTCAAGACAGATTTGTGCCATTTGGGATTTCCAGCCCAACAATTCTCAGACTCCACATGTGGCCTAAAAACAGCTGGCATGAAATTGCAACCACTCTGGACCTGATTGTCTACTGTGGAGTCGCACAGTCAGTGTCTCAAATTAGGCCAGGACGGATATCACAATTGTGTTTTATCTTCTGTACAGCCAGCTCAGCGCAGCTGTTCTTCCCTCCCACCATCATGAGATCTCTCCTGTCAGGACTGCCTCTGGAAGAGTAAGTCCATCCGTGCTCAAACAAAATAGAAGTCTGGAATCAGAAGTTCAATCACCTCATGCACATGTATTGAACACCTGTAATTGGCAATGCAGGGCACTGAGGATGCAGGATAAATGAGACCCATCCCAGCTCTTCTGCCTCTCCCAATAGGTCACAATGGCCCCACATGCAGGATTCCAGGACAGACTTTTCCCCAAAATATGTGGTCAGAGTATGTGAGTGACAGAAAGGGTATAATAACATAAGCTCAGAGGTAAAGGCAGAGAAAGATTGTGGGAGCCTCTTAGGTTCTAAAAAGTTATTTGGATATTTTTTTAAATACACTAGAAAGTTATTGGACTACTTAAGTAAGAGATTTGTATGATCTGACTTACAAAATACCCAGTATGGGGAGAATTATACAGGTGGATAACAGTGAACCAAATAGGAGAATATTGCAGTTCCAAAGTAAGAAATAATGAGGATTTGGCCAAGGACATAACGGTGAAAACATAGTCTGATTTCAAAGGCACAGCTGTCAAAGTTGTGGATGGCTTGGATGTACGAAGTGATGGAAAGGGAAGAATTAAGGATGTCTCCTCGATTTTGCCGTGAGCAATCAGGTGGAGGTGGTACCTTTTGGTGAGTCATGGAAGAATGTGGGAGTCTCAATTTGGATAGGTATTTGGAAGACCAGTAATTTTGCCTTGCTCATATTAAGTTTGAGATGCCTTTAAAACACTCAAGTGGAGATGCTGAGCAGATGTTTGGAATTCAGAGGGAGTCATCAAAGTAGAGATATGGAAGTCATCAATTTGAAAGTCATAAAAGTAGAGATTAAATAAGTCATGTACATAGAGTCATCAATGCATTCAGTAATATAGACTAAATGAATTACCTTGGGGGAATAGGATGGACAAAGTTGAGAAAAAGAAGAGGGTTGGGGACATGGAAAAGGAACAACCAGCAGGCAGGAAAATCCTAGGAGAGACGCTCTTGGGAGTCTTTGTCCTCACCTTTAAAAGGGAAGAAAAAAATGCTGGCCTTGACTACCATCCCAGGAGAATGATAAAGGTCAAATGAAATACTATAGGTTAAAGATAGCAATTGAACTTACAAAAGGCAACATAAGTGGAGAATATATATTTTTTAATTATCTCATCTCTGCCTTGTACTAAATTTATAAATTTGAACAAGTTGCTTTTCCTCTCATTCTCAGTTTATGAATCTGTAAAATGATACTGGCCTCAAAGCATTTTGTATTATTTTAGAATAAGTGAAATAATATGTGTTAAACACTGAGGTTGACTGGCTTATATTAGGTGTTTAAAACATGATGACTTTGATATGCCTCTTTGGCCTTATGGTCTACAGGAAAAGAGCCTGGACTTTGTACTCAGATAGGCCTTATTTTAAATACCAGGTCTACCCATGTACTGGTAGGGTGACCTTTAGGAAGTTATCAAATCTGTCTGAGTCTCCTTCCCCATCTGTAATATAGAGAAAATAATAGCTGCCACTTGGTGGCATAGTGAGGATTAGAGTGACAGGTGCAAAGTGCCTGGCAAATAGAAACCATTTAATAATGTAGAGTGTTTGTCATACTTATAACATTATCGTTGCCTAAGCCACATGGATGGAGCATAGCACAGCTCAGATGCAGCTTCCAAATTCCAGCTCTTTGACTGTAAATTCAGTGCTTTTCCCACAGGATCCCATCCCTCAATAAGCACTCTTCAAGCAGTCTGTTTGTCATCTGTGATGAGAAGAAAACCACTTTCCCTATAATTCTAGAACCACCCCACCAACCATAAGTTCACAATCCTGACCATTTATGATCTAATGGTTTCCCAATGCCTTGGCACTGAAAATATCTTCCCTGGGAGGAAAAAACAACCTCCTGACTTTTCCACTGGGATTGTAAAGGTAAATAACAGAACTCTTTTCTTTGACTGCACTGAGTCGCAAGCTAGCAGGAAAGGAGAGTGAATTTCCATGTTTACGCAGAAAGAGGTCGTGCTTTCACATGCACCAAACTAATAGTTTAGGATTTTTAAAAAATGGAGTCCTCTGACACAAACTTGATTGCATATTTGAACCATCTCTGTTTTGACATTAAAAACTGGTGAGAAAAATAGATATTATAAAATATAATTATTTTTCAATAAGAATTCTTTGAATTCCTGAGATACAAGATATTTATATGGAGTATATAGATGACCTTTCTTTTATGATTAGCTATATTCTATCCAAATAGTAAAGTGTGTGAATAATATCCCTAACCATGAATATTGTATTTTATATTTATATTTTCAAGGTTTTATTACTATATGATTATTATTCAAATAGTTTTCTCTAGCCAAGTTCTGTGTGTTTACTTTGAATAACAGACCTTCACTTGAAACAAATATTTTTAAAATGGCTCCCACACAAGAAAATAAAAAGAAGTGAGATGAAGTTTACTGGTTATACACATATACACTGAGCACGAAATGAAACGTGCTGAAGAAATAAAAAGCCTTTGAAGGAGATAAACTTAGAGTTTGAGTGGTAGATGTAATAAAGCGAGGAATCAAACAAATTCTCTATGAATTAAACTAGGCTACATTTATGCTCTTACTGGAGCCTAAATCCATCTGTAGACACTCTGAGTTATTTCAAAAGATGTAATTTTTGCCCATAAGGAGTTAATAGGCTAAACAAGAAGCAGTGCACACACACACACACACACAACACACACACACACAAATATACAAGATACACACATTTAAAATACTTACAAAACAATATAGAAAAATGTATAAAACATATAGAAAAAACTTCATTTAGGCTTATTTCTTTAATAAAAACCATAAAGCAAATCTATATATATGAAAGGGTACAGAAATATCACATTTGATTTATTTATTCTTTTGATCTAACTTGCAGTTTTTTGGGGCAGTCAAAATTATGTTTGTGCAGAGCACTCAGATCGATGTAAGGTAATCATTCTGCATCCTAGAATGTCCTGACAGTGGACAAGCTTTCAAGAATCCCTGCTCAATCAAGCCCATTGAATAGGCCATGGTGGAGATGCTGCAGGAAATGCTTGAGTCTCTTTAAGTTCATGCATATTTCACTAAATAGCCTCACAGAAAGATGTTTTTGTAGAAATTCCAATATTCCAGAGAGAACATAAGAATTTTAGAATAGCTTAATAACCAATTAATATGACTCCCAAGACCTCCGGAGAGGGAGTGATGGGGCAATGGACCGCACTTTCAGCGAGGCTGAACAATCTAATAACACAGCTGAGATGGGGGAAGAAGAGCTATGATTCTGTCCATGAAAAGCCAGCTGAACTTCAGAAAGCTGCTTCCTCTTTGGATTCTCGGTACCACACTGACAGCAGGACTGCAAATGACAAGTGTCTTTCCAGTCTTCAATGGAAAGTCTCACACAGGTGATTCTGCCACCTGTGGACCATTTCTAGGTTACAAGAGTTCCTCCATAGAGACAAGGCCAGTTCCCATACCAAGGCCCATGAAGATCAGCTATCTTCTTTGTACAATACACCACCACTTTCACTCCATCCAAGTTCTATGCCCTTACCAAGCCAAGACCAAACCCCAATGCCTCCAGGTCCTCTCCTCCCCCTTCTTTGGTTTCCAATAATATTTCCTATGCCACATTATTTGTTCTTCTTATTGAATATTGAATATCATAATAAAATGCTTTCTCAAATTTGCCTTGTTCCTTTCCATAGTCTTTGTAAAGCATGGACTGTATTTCATATATGTGTTTATTTCTAGGGAACCTACCGTGGTACTTTGCATTGCATCTTTTAGATTTCTTCAGGGTACCTATTAAGTGACTCATGAATAGTCATTGAATTGACACTGCTGAGTCTTTAATAGTGTTAACCAAGGATAACATCACACTCAGGACTGAGGATAGTTGTGAGCATGAAGCTTCTCAAGCAGCAGCAACCATGACAGAAGGTTATAAGGCAAAAACTACAATGGAGGACACTGGCTGACTGTTCAACACACATCACCAAGTGTCTTCTCAGTGCCTGACCTAAGCTAGGCACTGAGGATAAGATGTGTTGTCCGCTTGTCACTCCAAAGCACTGGGCGCCTGCAGATGCTCTGGGTCTGGTATCTAAAATCAGTGAATGTCAGGCCACACAGTCTCTGAAATCAGTTATTACAAATCAGCCATAAATATACTGACAAAAGTTACTCTGGCCCCATCTATGAAACTAGGGCTAAATTGCCTAGCTGCCCAAATCTATAAATTGTTTCAGATGATTCTCTAGTTGGGTAGATACTTCTCTGTGAAGATCGTCATCGTTTCACAGCAACAAATGAAAACAGGCACCAAGGATGGCCCAAACTATTCTAATGCTGGCCTGTTTTCACATACTACAATGAAGATCCATATTTGGTTTGTGAACTTTTTAAAACCATGTTATCTAAGACAAGAAATCATTTTTAATTAACAAAATTTCCTATTGCATTCATACACTAGGCAAAATTTGTCCATTTAGAAATTTTGTTTAAAATCAATCTAGGTTTTTTTTAATCAAACTCCATGTAATGTTAGAGAAATCTGAGTCAAGTTTGGGTGCCTCTGGGATAAACCTTTAATGCATATACCCCCTCATGACTAGGAATTTGTAAGAGAATTACACCTTCATCCAGAAACTATTCAATGCCTGATGATTTTTATTTTTTAATTTGGCTAACCAGGAAAAAATTCACCTTGTACAACTTGATATGCTCTGTTCAGACTGAGACTCCAAGAAACACATGAGATGCAAGCGCATTTGGTCTGAGCCCAACAAAAGATTTCCTGAACTCCTTGCAAACTGAATTCTGTGCACGCATCTCTGATATCTCCTGTTATCTCTATGATTAACCAGGCTAATGGATCAAGTGCATCACATATATGAAATGGCTCATAAAAGATACTGGGAAGTATCATATAACTTCATGAATAATTGTGTTTATAAATTTAGTCCTACCAGTTACAGAGAAACATAAAAGACACTGCATATCTAGGGAGAACCAGCTATGCAATAAAAGATGGATTATCTATTCTTCTGCTGGAATAATTTATTGTTTACAAGCTAATACTCCACTGGACTTAGGTAGGCATATTCCATAGAATCCCAGCTGATATGCTCATATATTTGCATGCTATTCTGGGGATTATTTCTTACTCTGAGAGACACATAATGCACAAAATCAAGGTTGGAGCTATGTGTCAGAGAGCAGGGCTGATTGATTAAACTAAGTTCCTTTTTAAGACTAAAATAAGGAATGCCTGAGTTCTGGCACTGCCTTTCTCAAGGGTATGCAACCCCACTTCAGATATGATATTTTTTGAACCGAGTCCAGCATGGCCAGGAGTAAACCTGAGGAGGGGTGATGAAGGATTAAAGAAGACAGACAAGAGAATACAGTTGGGACCAGGTGAATCACTGCCTGGATGAGGAAACAGTGACCCAGCCTATAAGGCAAAACTTTATTTTATAGTCAGATCACACAAAACAAAGCAAGGGGGGTGGTCAACATGTTTACTATGTTCTTGCAAGTTTCAAATCTATTTCGTTACTCAAGCCTTGTTTTGGCAGCACTTGCTGCACCTCCCACAGCCCATTAGCTACCTAGGAACAAGGGAGGACTATAAGGTGAAGCTTAATTGTGCTAGGAGGGCTCTGCCCTCCAAGCTCGAACTTGTATGTAGCTGGCTCTGCCACAGTTTAGTCTGAGGCTTGACCCTATAACTGTTCCCTACAATTTTTCTTCTATTTTGTTTTATTCTATCATTATTTATATATTTTGCCAGGTCCTGTGCTAGATACAGGAGAATAGAGATGACTAAGACATGAATTCATCTTGAGATAAAGGTAACACTGGCCACAGGTGCACAACAAATGCTCACAAGTCAGCCTCAGTCTGTTTTCCGGGCTCAATAGCACTCCCCACAACTGGGGTCTTGGACCCACCTCCAGGCTCAGAACTACCTAATACTCTGACTCTCTTTTGTTGTCAAGGTCCTAGCTATATACAAAAGTGACTGAATATTTAACAGCTGGTTATCAATCTTTCTGGGCTTGAGCCACAATTTGCCTTTCAATATTAATAAATGTCAGAGACTAGACTCAGCTCTTTCCAAACATTGTTTGCTCATATACTCACAATAATCCAGCAAATTATTGTTCAACCCATTTTACAGAAACAAAAACTGAGAATCTGAGAAATGGCATATTAGTCCGTAAGTCACAATGTCAAGTATATGAGGAACCTAGACTTGTAGGACCTCAGAGTACTCCAAGAAGTTCAAGATCTGACTTGAAGCTCAGCTGTGAGTTTTGCTAATACTTTCAGTTCTCATGGATGCTGACCCCTCCCTTCTTATTGCCTGTCCTTCCAAGGACCAATCTTTCAGCTTCCTTTTGACTGACACCATCTCTTCCACCTCCCCCAGCCACCATAAAAGACTATTTGTCTGGCATAACCACTCCCCCAGAAGGCATTTGACCTTCCAGAAGGAGATCCCACAGCTTCAGCCCCTGCTGGTGAGGAAATCCAGTGCCAAGTCTCAGCCCCATCCCATCTGGCTGAAGGGCCATGGTTGACTAACCATGATCTTACAGTTTTTAAGATAACACTTTCTTACTCCTTTCTTCATTGCTATGTAAGAATCAAGAGTACAGAAGTAGTTTGCCCTATGTTCACAAAATGCCCAAAAGGACACAAAGTAGTAACTATAATCTCCCCACTCCAATTAATTTTTCTAGGGATAGCCAGATTTGAGGTTTTGTGAAGATTCTGGACCTCTCATAGCATATCCTGTAGGCCAGTGCATGTGGTCTATTAATTGTTTTGATTAAAAGACAACACTACATTTAGAAGCAAATATAATTGTTTCAATATATTCAGTTCTTTCTTCTTCCTTTCCTCCCTCACATCCATTTCCAAATAAGTATCAATCAAAACAAACAGAACAGCCCTGGCTGGTTTGGCTCAGTGGATAGAGCATCAGCCTACAGACTGAAGGGTTCCAGGTTCGAGTCCAGTCAAGGGCACATGCCCAGGTTATGGGTTTGATCCCCAATAAGGGACATGCAGGAGGCAGCTAATCAATGATTCTCTTTCATCATTGATGTTTCTCTCTCTCCCTCTCCCTTCCTCTCTGAAATATATATATATATTAGAGGCCCAGTGCATGAAAATCCGTGCACTGGGGAGGAGTTCCCTCAGCCCAGCCTGCCCACTCTCACAGTCCAGAAGCCCTCAGGGGATGTTCTACTGACAGCTTAGGCTGGCTGCCCATGGGGAGCCGGCCTAAGCTGCAGTCTGGCCTCCCTCTGTGGGAGGCAACCCACCTGGCTGATCAGGGCAAGGTGCCGCCCCATCACCCCGCTGCTGCTGCCACTGCCAGCCACGGCAGCTATGAGGCCTAAGCCCTGGCCCTGCAGCCACCGGGGCTCACGGCTGCCTGAGCCCCGGGCCTCACAGCCGCTGTGGCTTTGTCCAGATGGATGTCCAGATGGACATCTGGAAGACATCCGCCCTAATTAGCATATTGCCCTTTTATTAGTATATATATATATATATATATATATATATATATATATATATGGGGGAGTGGTCCCTCAGCCCAGCCTGTGCCCTCTCGTAGTCTGGTTGAGCCCTCAGGGGATGTCCGACTGGCAGCTTAGGCCTGCTCCCCACGGAAAGCAGTCGGACATCCTTAGTACTACAGCAGAGGAGGGAGAGGCTCCCACTACCACCACTGCGCTTGCCAGCCATGAGCCCAGCTTCTGGCTGAGCAGTGCTCCCCCTGTGGGAGCACACTGACCAGCAAGGGAAGCTCCTGCATTGAGTGTCTGCCCCCTGGTGGTCAGTGTGTGTCATAGTGACCGGTCATCCCACTGTTTTGTCGATTTGCATATTAGCCTTTTATTATATAAGACTAGAGGCCCAGTGCACAAAATTCATGCACTGGGGTGGGGGGTCCCTCAGCCTGGCCTGTGCCCTCTCACAGTCTGGGACCCCTCGCTCCTTATCACCTGCCTGCTTGCTGCTCCCTACCACTTGGCTCGCTGCTCCTTAGTGCTGCTGCTGCACTCACCAGCCATGAGCCCGGCTTCTGGCTAAGCGGCGCTCCCCCTGTGGGAGCGCATTGACCACCAGAGGGCAGCTCCTACATTGAGCATCTGCCCCCTGGTGGTCAGTTAATAGCGACCAGTCATTCCAC
The DNA here is from genome assembly GCF_027574615.1 of Eptesicus fuscus. Classification (NCBI taxonomy): domain Eukaryota; kingdom Metazoa; phylum Chordata; class Mammalia; order Chiroptera; family Vespertilionidae; genus Eptesicus; species Eptesicus fuscus. The sequence continues at coordinate 65,630,508 of NC_072481.1, forward strand.
CACTCAGTCAATTTGCATATTAGGGTTGTATTATATAGGATAGGATATTGAATGTGAACTGTAAATGAAAAATAAAATTTAAAAAAGAACCAAATAAAATTTTAGATGTGAAAAAATTTTTAATATATATATATATATTTATATTTAATTCTCACCTGAGGATGTTTTTTAAATTGATTTTGAGAGAGAGAAACATCCATGTGACAGAGAAATACCAGTAGGCTGCCTCTGCACCTGATGACCCAGCAGGATCTAACCTAAACCTAAGTATGTGCCCTAACCTAGAATCCAACAGGAAGTCCTTTGGTGTACAGGTTGATTCCAACCAATTGAGCCACCTGGCCAGGGCAGATCTGAAAAAAAAAATTTTTAATGTACCTCCAGGCCCTGGTCGGTGTGGATCAATAGTTAGAGTGTCCTCCCACACACCAAAGTGTCATGGGTTCGATTCCAGGTGAGGGCACATACACAGGTTGTGGGTTCCATCTCTGTCCAATTGCTTGGGAAACTGATTGATCTTTCTCTTTCCCTCTCCCTTCCTCTCTCTCTAGAATCAATGAAAAGAACATATCCTTAGAGGAGGACTTAAAAAGAAAAAAAAAAATGCTGGTTTGGTTCAGTGGATAGTGCTTATGCAGGTGGAATGAAGGGTACCGGGTTGGATTCCGATCAAGGGCATGTACCTGGGTTGCAGGCTTAATCCAGGGCTCTGGTTGGGGATTCAATAAGAGGCAACTAATTGATGTCTCTCACATTAGTTTCTGTATTTCTCCCTCCCTTCCACTCGATATAAAAAAAAAAAAAATCAATGGAAAAATGTCCTCAGGTGAGGATGAACCAAAACAAACAAACAAACACCCATTCCCAGTGTGATTATTGAAGGAGCATATGAAGTATTTGTTGAATGTTGGGAAAGGATGGGACTTCGCTTTCTAACTGTTTTAGCAACTCTGCAAGCCAGAAGATTTATTTTTATTTTTTTTAAATATAGCTTATTGATTTTTTACAGAGAGGAAGGGAGAGAGATAGAGAGTTAGAAACATCGATGAAAGAGAAACATCGATCAGCTGCCTCCTGCACACCCCCCACTGGGGATGTGCCCGCAACCAAGGTACATGCCCTTGACCAGAATCAAACATGGGACCCCTCAGTCCACAGGCCAATGCTCTATCCACTGAGCCAAACTGGTTAGGGCCAGAGGGTTTATTTTTTATTTTAATTTTTATTGATTATTTTAGAGAGAGGAAGGGAGCGAGAGAAACGCCAGTGTGTTGTTCCACTTATTATGCTCTCTTTGGTTGCTTCTTGTCTGTGCCCTGACCAAGGACCCAACCCGCAGCCTTGCTGTATCAGGAGGAGGTTCTAACCCACTGTGCTGCAGGCTGCCTGTAAGGGCCCCTCAACAAAACCCCTCTGGCATGCCCTGGCCCCTGCTGTGGGCCGGAGCTCCTCTGCCATGGCAAAGGTTTGGGTTCCATTCTGTCAGGGCACCTACTTAGGTTTCAGGTTTGATCCCCGGTAGGGGCTGACTGCTGCTCAGGAAGTGACTGAGGACCATTGAGGTCCATGTGCTCTAGTCATTTGGCAGGGAGCTGGGGTTCTATTGCTGACATGGCCAACTCTGGTCCCTGCTACCCTGGCTCCTCCATCGAGGGCAACTTCAACTATGGCAGCTGCGTGGCCTCCAGGTAAGTCACCCTCTCCAAGGCTCGCCAGGCCTGGCTGCTGCACAGTCGCTCCGGGAGGCGGATTTCCAGGTTCCTAGGGAGAGTGCCCTCTACGCCAGACTCCCAAGGAGAGTGAGTCCCAGAGGGACACTTGGCTCCACCTCCCTTCAGGGCTCCCGGGACAGAGTGGAGAGCCCATCCTGATTAGAGCTCGGAGGAGAGAGCTACCCCAGGGAGTCCTCCTAGTTGAGTGTGAGAAAACAAAACTGGAGTGTCCTTCCTCCTTGAACCCTGTCATCATCAGGCATGTGAACGCATTTTATTTAATTTGATGCAGCCTCACGTGCCCAGCCTCGTGCAGCACGCAGCCACACCCACCCACTCCTTCCAGAAGTTACCTGTGAGGGCGTCTCGGCTAATTAGCATATTCCTCTCTTATTATATAGGATACACACACATCCTATCTAATAAAAGAGTAATATGCAAATTGACTGTTACTCCAAGACACAAGATGGCCACCTCCATGTGGCCAAAGATGGCTGCCCCCATGTCGACACAAGATGGCCACCACAAGATGGCTGGCAGGGGAAGGCAGTTGTGGGCAGTTGGGGGTGACCAGGCCAGCAAAGGAGGGCATTTGGGGGAGACCAGGCCAGCAGGGGAGGGCAGTATGGGGGACCAGGCCTGCAGGGGAGGGCAGTTGTGGGCGATCAGGCAAGCAGGGAGGCCAGTTAGGGGTGACCAGGCCAGCAGAGGAGGGCAGTTGGGGGAGACGAGGTCAGCAGGGGAGGGCAGTTGGGGGAAAACAGGACTGCATAAGAGGGCAGTTGGGGGGCAGGCCTGCAGGGGAGGAAAGTATGGGGGGACCCGGGCCTGCAGGGGAGGGCAGTTGGGGGAGACCAGGCCAGCAGGGGAGGGCAGTATGGGGGACCCAGGCCTGCAGGGGAGGGCAGTTGGGGGGGACCAGGCCAGCAGGGGAGGGCAGTTGGGATGGACCAGGCCAGCAGGGAAGGGCAGTTGGGGGGACCAGGCTGGCAGGGGAGGGCAGTATGGGGGGACCCAGGCCTGCAGGGGAGGGCAGTATGGGGGGACCCAGGCCTGCAGGGGAGGGAAGTTGGGGGAGACCAGGCCAGCAAGGGAGGGCAGTATGGGGGGACCCAGGCCTGCAGGGGAGGGCAGTTGGGGAGGACCAGTCCTGCAGGGGAGGGCAGTTGTGGGCAATCAGGCCATCAGGGGAGAGCAGTTGGGGGGGACCATGCCTGCAGGGGAGGGCAGTTGGTGGGAAGACCCAGGCCTGCAGGGGAGGGCAGTTGGGGGGGACCAGTCCTGCAGGGGAGGGCAGTTGGTGGGGTCCAGGACTGCAGGGGAGGGCTGTTAGGGGTGACCAGACTGGCAGGGGAGGGCAGTTAGGGGTGACCAGGCTAGCAGGGGAGGGCAGTTAGGGACAATCAGGCCGGCCAGAAAGCAGTTAGGCATCGATCAGGCTGGCAGTGGAGTGGTTAGGGGGTGATCAGGCTGGCAGGCAGAAGCGGTTAGGGGCAATCAGGCAGAGGCAGGCGAGCAGTTGGGAGCCAGCAGTCCTGGATTGTGAGAGGGATGTCCAATTCCCCACTGGAATCGGGCCTAAACAGGTGGTCCAACATCTCTCAAGGGGTCCCAGATTGGAGAGGGTGCAGGCTGGGCTGAGGGACACTCCCCCCGTGCACGAATTTTGTGCACCAGGCCTCTAGTATATATATATATATTGTATATAATAAAAGCCTAATATGCTAAGTGTCCAGTCTACCAGTCGGCCATTCAACCAATCAAAGCGTAATATGCCAATGATATGCTAAGACTGCTGAACTGCTTGCTATGATGTGCACTGACCACCAGGGGGCAGACACTCCAACTGGTAGGTTAGCTTGCTGCTGAGGTCCGGCCAATAAGGAATGAGCGAGACAGGCCAGACATGCCCTGGAGCCCTCCCACGGTCCCTCTCTGGCTGGCCAACCTCCTGCCTCCCTATCCGGCCCTGATCATGCACCAGTGGGGTTTGTTGGCCTGGCCTGCACCCTCTCACAATCCAGGACCTCTTGGGGGGATGTCAGAGAGCCGGTTTTGGCCCAATCCCACATGCCAGGCCGAAGGATCCCACGGAGAGCGAGGGGCCCTGGCATACACACACACACACACACACACACACACACACACACACTAGAGGCCTGGTGCACAAAATCCATGCACAGGTAGAGTCCCTAGGCCTGGCCGGCGATCAGGGGCTGGCGATCAGGGCCAATTGGGGCCTTCCTTCCCCTGGCTGTCAGCCAGGGCCTTCCTTCATTCCTCGCCACCTGCTGGTGATCAGCACACGTCATTGCAAGCGGTCGAACTCCCGGTCAGTGAAACTCCAGAGGGGACAATTTGCATATTAGCCCTTTATTATATAGGATATACCAAACAGAACAAGGACATTAACCCAGTGTCTAAAATAATTCTGACTGGGATTAGTGGTTTCACAAATGAAATCTCCTGAATGTCCCTTATAGATTTTAGGTAGGTCCACCATGATTTCCAATATCATTTACATGCAAATAGCTCCTTTTCTTTAAGGATCCCTGAGAGCTTTGTGGATACCAGTATTTATTATTTCCATTTTATAAAGTAAAAATCAAATGTCTAAAGAGGTTAAGGCATCAGCAGAGAACCAGAGTGACATGTTAAAAGTTGTGCAAGGAGGCTTCCAGAAGTCTAATTTCTAAAGCAGTCTTCTAGCCATTCATTCATGCTACTGCTCATTAAGATGGCACCTCCCATTAAGATGAAACATAATTATTAAAAATCCTTTCACTTTCTAACATTAACTACTTTTTGCATCTCAAGTCTAGTGCCTCACAAAAGCTCGGAAGTGAATTAGACGTTTTATTTAAATGCTACTTAACTAAAAGTTAAGAAGTATAATTTTCTATTGCAGAATAAGAACCGGAGAGACTAATTTGGTGGAGTTGTTAAATTTCACAAAGCCTGACTCTCAATTCCCTCACAAATATTGTACATTTATTTATTGAAGTGAATGAAACATTTGCTATAAAACTATTCAATGGAAAGTTTTTTAACAAAGCATAATTTACTTTTCATTTACAGAACAATGGAAAGTAGAAGGAAGTCTTCTCCAAGGTATTAGAATCATGTACAGTTTCATATTTGACTAAAAAATTATTTCCCCAGCTTGTTTTCTCAACTCTAAGGATATGCAGAAAAGTATCGCTTGCATTCATCAGGAAAATTACAGGAAAATGACTGAAACTACTGAGAACATTATTAAATAAAACATACACTTATTATCTATCTTTTTGTCTCTGTCTTTTATTCTATAGTTTACAGAACATTGCATCTTCCTTACTAGTCCTCCTACTTAGAAATTAAATTTCACTCTACTCCCAAATGTGAGAAGTCAAAGAACTCCCACACAACTTCATCTGGGGCATTTGAGGGTGAAATCCACACCCAGGTTGCAGATCCAGGCTCTCGGCAGCCTACAAAGAATGCACACTTCAATTTAAGTGTGGCAAATGGGGCAGTGACAGGCCTTCTCTTACCCCAACAGATGGTAAGCAGAATCAGAGGTTCTTTGTTCCAGGTGCATTGAGTTTCAAAATGGGGATGGGGCCCATTTCTCCTTATCTGATTATGCATGTGCACAGCGTTTCAACCCAGGAGGCTAAGGCAATGAATATGTACCCTGATACATTCAATGTGATAATATGAAATTAGGGGAAAAAAGAAAAAATGTGTCCTTGTTACCACCAATTATTCATATTCAGATACAGATCCAGTGAACTGAGCTTGGCACTTTAGCACTTGCCATCTTAATATTTATTCCAGAAAATCCTATCTGAATCCCTAGTCACCTATTCCATGCAAGTGTAAATGTTTGGGGGCATGTAACAATAAGTTGTAGACTCAAAGAGGTAACTGATATCATTAAAACACTTTTTTCTGGTAGAGTACAATAGAGCACACATTATAAATGTGTTGCATGAGAGTATGTCTGTGTTTTTATGTGTGCATGCTTGTAGGGAACTTCTCAGTTGCACAGGATATGAAGATGCCCCCATAAAGACATGGACAGCCATGGAAGCATACTGCTGACTTCAGTGAGCATAGGCTTCTAAGGTAGACACGCAGGTGTCAGGTACGGGACCTAGGCAGCAGTAGTGAGGTGGTGGTGAGGAGAAATATGATGGAATCAGGACCCAGCAAACAAACAGATGCAATGAGAGCCAGATGAACTCTTAATAGAGGTCCCAGCAGCAGACAACAGATTAAGACTTTCAAAGGAGAATGGGATTCCATTAGACTAATGCTTTTTGAGCAAGGATCGGTATTCATTGTTGTTTTCTTAGAATAGAGTAAGCATACAGCAAATGTTTGCTGAATGAATGAATGAATGAATGAATGAATGAATGAGACAGTAAGCAGAGGCATAGGTAGTTAGGACTAAGGAGATCCAACTGTAGGTAACAGGGGCCCAGGTCAAGAGTACTCCCAATCAGAATTTGCTGGGAGCAAAAAACTGTAGAACTGACAGGGGGTGGAAGGCACAAGACTGAAATTAGCTATTGCAAGTGAAATAAGTAGACTCAGCGACTCAGAACAGCAGGAGAGTTCAGATCCTGAAATCAGCATCCACTGTCAGAGGAATCCAGCAGCCAGGTTGACATGATGCTAAGACCCTGAGCTCGTGAGGGGAAAAAAGGCACATGGCTTTGGTTTGTGATTAGACCCTCCTAGGGGTGTGTGTGTGTGTGTGTGTGTGTGTGTGTGTGTGTGTGTGTGTGTGAGTGAGAGAGAGAGAGAGAGAGAGAGAGAGAGAGAGAGAGAGAGAGGAAGTAAAGGAGTAAAGAAAACAAAAATTAAGAGAATGACTATGGAGTTTTTCTTATTTCATTTACCTATTCATTCAAGCACCAACTTTGTTTAATGTCCACTTTTTATTAGTCACTGTTCTGGGCACTGGAAAGACAAAAAGTCTATTTCATCTGGAGATTCACCAAGAGAATGTGGAAAAACAAACATTGATATATGTTCCTCCCAGAGCCGGGCAAGGACCACCGGCATGACAGCAGGAGCATCAGCACAGTCCATGAGGGCGGAGGAGTGGGCAGAAGTGCCAGATAGTGTACAGGTCATGACCAGCCAACCCTTCCTGTACCATACAAACCATGCAAATACTGTTTCTACTCCCTTGGAAATCATAGATGTCTTTCTTGACAAATCACTGCTTTAGGTCCAGAAGCAGCCAAATAAAGAAGCAGAGGATGATGATGCAAAGAAAATGTATCTTACTCTATAATTCCTACAGAACTTCTTATAGAAAACCTAATTTTTAAAGTTTTGGATTTTATTAAGATAAGGAAAACATCATTTCTGCAGGCAATCAGGTAAAAAAAGTTTTACCACTTAGTATTACACAAATAAGATGATAAACACATTCTTAAGAGATAATACATAATACAAAAAAAGAAGGCTTCATGAAGACATAAGTTCTATCTTCAGATACCTGAATACATGAGTTTGGTCATGTGGAAGAGAAATTACTGTTATTCCATGACGCTCTCAAGGAGCAGATTTAGGAACAATGAGTTATAAGTTCTGCTTCAATATTATTAAATAAACTAGAGGTCCGGTACATGGATTCATGCATCTGTGAGGTCCCTTGGCCTGACCTGTGGGGATCGGGCCAAAACCGGCTTTCCGACATTCCTCGAGGGTTCCTGGATTGTGAGAGAGTGCAGGCCAAGCTGAGTGACCCCACTGGTGCACAATCAAGGCCATGGAGGGACCGCAGGAGGGCTCCAGGGCATATCCAGCCCGTCTCACCCAGTCCCAACTGGCTGGACCCCAGCAGCAAGCTAACCTACCGGTTGGAGCATCTGCCCCCTGGTGGTCAGTGAGCATCGTAGCAACTGGTTGAACGGTTGAACAAATGGTCGGACACTTAGCATATTAGGCTTTTATTATATAGGATTGCCAAACTGGGAGTTATCCACAGAAGGAATGTGCTATCATAAAATGGGTTGGCTCGAACACACAAAGCATGCCTAGACTTCTCCCAGGAGAGAATGCCATGGACATCTGTGTGGTCTGGAGAAACTGACCAATGTCCTTTAAGACTGAGAACCAAAGAGTCTAAGATGCCAACTCAGACCCAAGGATGGTAAGTACAGCAACAGTAATATAACACAGGCAACACTCCTAAGTCCAGTGGGTTCATATCTATATACTCCCACGTGATCATTCACTGAGAGCAGGATTCCAGCAAACATGTGGTTGACAGAAAACAAAGTGGGATCAGTCCTTACCTGAGTGACAGAGTAATTGTCTGGTACCCTGAGCAGGCCTTTAAAGGGTTAGCTTGTAACATTCATTAGAATTAGAAGGTATAAGGCCTGTGTGTTTACCTTATTGTCTTACTCTAATTTTTTGGTCTCTAGCTATATTGTGTGAAGCCCTCCTGTTCTAAAATAGTTGCTCGTATGAGCCCTGAGGAGAAGTCTGAGAAATTAATAATTTGAAATCCCTATTTCCTATTTTAAGGAGCAACTTTTTTGTTTTATTTATGTAAGATTTCTTTGAAGAAATGTTGGTCTTCTTAATTCCAAGCAGTATGTCCAGTGCTCAGCTGAAGTTTGAAAACCATAGCTATAGAAAATGTTATGGCCTTCACATCTCATTCCAACCCCGGGAGAAGAAAAATCCAAGGACATATTGAAGTTCTCCTAGGAGCACTGTTGGGCTATGATAAGTAGGGGAAGAGCTTTGGATATGAGGAGCCAAAAGATAAAGAGCTCTCCCTGCTTCTCTGTCATGCCCCAGAGTCCCTATTTGATGAATTTACATTGCTTAGCTCTCTTCTATCTTCCTCCAATGTTACTCCTTTGTTGGTTCTAATTGCAAGGCCCAATAGGACCAGGGAGGCATAAGAAAATGGTAACATTGCTTTAGTTAGCTCTGCTCCAAATTCTAAAAGTATTGCCTTCTTCATTTTTCTCTCACTCTAACAGCGACAAGTTCCTGAAGGCCACAATCATCACACAGAGATTCAAGCTAGAAAAGTAAAAGGAGTTGTCAATGTGTATGCATAGTCTAGTCCAATTTATAAGTACAGGACAAAATAGGCAATAGGGTTACATCAAAACATGTTTGCTCAAAGAGACTCTGTTTTGAATTGCATTCAGGAACTCGGGTCACAGTGGATGCCTGGTTAAATGAATAGGTAAAATAAATTTAAGAGATAATAGTATTAGATGAACTTTAAGGGTTCAGAGTTCTTGAGGTTTTGCAGTCTATGTTTCTAAGTAAAACATCGCTAAAGGTTAAATTATGTGATTCAGTGATACAAAAATTCAGGGTACTCTCCCCTATCAGTGGCGGGGAAGGACAAGCCTAGATCATTTTGTCTATAGTTCATTGAATATTTTAAACACAGAAATTGTTACTAAAATATTTCCCCACTCTCCTGGGTAGAGCATTTGATTTCAATTTTCATAAATTCTACTAAGTAAAGTCTATATTGCTTCTTCTGAGAAGCAATTTGAGTTTTCAGAACCCAAAACTATATATGTCCCTCCCCCTTTCCTATCTAGATTTACCAAGCGGCCAGAAATCCACAAGTTACAGCTCTGCTGGCTGTTTCCCAAGGACTTGCTTTCAAATTTAAAGAAGCATTATCTGGAGTCATTAAATGAACCATACTCGCCAGTGTACCCATTCTGTCATCCATCTGCTTAAGATGCTTGTCAGATGATACCCTCCTGTATCTGCAGTCTTCATCTGGTATTCAAAGCTATTGAACCTGGCTCCAAGGTAGTTTGCCTTCTGTTCCAAGTGACAAAACTGCCTCTCATCTTTCAATTCTAATGACTAGGTCGTGACTAATAATCCTCCTCCTACAACTCCCCATTGAGGGTATGGGGTCTTTGAGATACATTTATACCTGGAGGACAGTGAATGGAGAACATTTTTGGGATCACCTTATATAGAAAGATGTTTCTGAAAGAAACTCAGATTGTTGCCCTCACTGTCCTTCAGAGAGTCTGAAGTCTGAGTCATCTCACCCTTTCCCATATGCCGGTTCATTTCTTACAACTAATTTGAGAACCCCCTTCTTTCTTCATCCCCAACAATAATAATAATAAAAATGTTTGGCTAGCATTTGAATACAACCAAGACTTTGACTTTGCTGTAAGCAAATCAAAGTATAACCCTCAACTGCAGAGAAATTCAGTGAGTAAGAAGGGTAAAGGGAATAATATCATAAAACTTTTGAAACATAATTATTTTTTAAAACTCTCCATGGCTTCCTTTATTTCAACTCTTTGAACAGGCAATCAAGGTCCTACAAGATATAATCTCAACCTCACACCTTCTCCCCCAAATCACACCTCCACTCCAACCAATTTGATTGAATTGTACTCAGAAAGCCCAATTATATGTTTTTCCATATTCAAACCTCTGCTCAGACCTTCTCCCTTGCCTGTTAACTCTACACTGTTCCTTTCTCCATGAACATCTCTGCAACTATTGGCATCTTCAGTCTTCAGTGGTCCCTCATTCTAAACTCTTATAACAGTTGTTTTCTACATCACTCACCTAACACCTAACATTCACTGCTTTTCTTGTTTTCTTTCTAAGGCAGTAGTTCTCAAACTTAATTATTCACCAGAACATTTGAACTGTTGTTTAAAAGACAGAGTTTATTGGGTCCACTGTAGAGACTCAGATTTAGTAGGTGTGGTAGGCAGAATTCTAAAGATAGGCCCCAAGCCCCCCGTACCCTATTTATTCAATCAAACACTAATTGAGGTACTGCTGTGAAGGGAGTTTGCTGCAAATGTAATTAAAGTCTCAAGTTGATGCACCTTAAAATATGGAGATTATCTGGCTGGGCCTACTCCAATCATAGGAACCCTCTAGAAACAGAGTTTTCTCTGACATGTAACAGCAGAGGAATCAGAGCGATTCCAACCACGAGAAGGACTCCACATGCCTTTGCTGGGTTGACAATTGAAAGGGTCGTGTGGGAAGAAATATGGGTGGCCTTCAGGAACAGAGAGCCACCCCAAGCTGACATCCAGCCAGGATCTGAAGGTTTCCAACAAACTGTGGGGTCTTGGAACTGGCTTTGCTCCCAAAGCTTTCAAATACGAACTTAGCCTAGTGGGATGCCAATTTCAGCCTTGTGACACCTTAAACAGAGAAACTAACCCAGCCTGCATAGACTCGTGACCTTCAGAACTAGGAGATAATAAATTGATGCTGTTTTATACTGCTAAGTCAGTGGTAATTAGTTATACATCAGCAAAAAGTAATACAATAGGTTTGGGGCCAGACCCAGAAATCTGTATTTCAACAAGTAGGTAGTCTCTGACCACAATTTTTAAAACCTCATTCAAAAGTTTCGTATTGTATCTATCCAATAAACTAGATTCACAGCTCTTTTTCTACTTGGGAAGATAATATATTTGCCCCTTTAATTTGTAATTAATTCCACCTCACACGGATGCATCTTTAAACATTTTTTAACTTTGTAAAATTCTCTCAAGTGAATCAAATATTTATGTCCAAAATGTGATGCCTACAGCCTACGTTTGGACAAGTCCTCATTCATGGAGAAGACAAGAAAATGCTGTGAAAGCAAAGGATGACTTCTGATGGGCCATTAACTTTGTAGCTGTGCATTGGCCACACAGCAGTAAACAGGAGTGCATCAGTCTACTCGCATGAAATCTTGACAAGGGTGCCCTAAAACTGTAGTTATAATTGCCATGCATTATACTGTTCTCTCAGCATGACCAGCCGCCTCAGGTGTTAACAGAATTTTGTCAGGTAATGTGTGGTAGCAGGTAGCCAACTTTGCAGGATTCAGAAAATGCAAGGCAGAGAAAAACAAGAATTTTGAAATTCTGTTATCATGGGAATTCTCCCACTCTGCTTGATTGAGGCAGTTGAGCACAGCCTTTCTGAAAAAGAAAATCATCAGTATTAATGATGGAAAGAAACTTGGAACTCATATAGTTCCAGCTCCCACCCCTAATTCTGCTTTACTGCTTTCAGTGATGGGGAGCTCACCACCTCACAAGCCAGCCTCTTCCATGCTGAACAGCTGTGTTAGAGAGCACTTCCTCAGGCAGAGCCATGATCTGCCTCCCGGAGCTGCTCCCTGCTTGCTTTAGAGTGGCTTTTGCAGCCACACCGTGGTGCTAACCTGCCCTTGAGCATCCTGTCGGCATTTGAAGACCACCATCATTCCTCGCTCCTTTGCTGTGTATGTTTTTAGTGAAAATCCTGGTTTCAAAATGAAGAAAGGGTATGATTAATACCATTCTCTGCAATATGGTTCCCTTAAATCGTTTCCCCACGCCATTCAGAAAATCAACCACATCAGAAATAGTGGGAGAAAGGCCTGGGAGAGGCAGTGCTTACAAAAGCAAGAGAGATGATAGTGAAGTCACAAAGGGGAATAGAGAGAGGCAAAAAAGAGAAAGTGACACATTTGGAGGACACGTAGTTAGTATACAGTCCTTCACAGCTCTAAAGTTCCAAAAGAACAGACAGGATTTGAAGTAGCATATTTAAGTACACTGGTACCTTAAAAAATAATTTCCTATCATCACGCCACTGTTTTTATAGACCTACCTCATTCACGTCCCTATTTCTGCCAGAATCGTAAAGCAGCTGCAGTCAGAAGCATTAATGGAGTCTCTAACCTGAGCTAGAGAACAAAGAAGATTTTAAAGACAAAATGAATAGATTGCAGAGGAGGAAAGCAGCCCACAGTCCCTTTTCACCCAGATAATATACTATAGACTCTGTCTTATCTGTCAATATCTGTGAGTCTGAAGAAGCTAAATATGTACAGTGCTTATGTGCCTAGACAGACAGACAGTTCCAGACAAATCGTGGAGCTGAATTTTTATGCTTTGAGAATATTTTAAACAAAGATACTGCTGTGGTGGTTTTCAACATCGCACATGCTCCTAGCAGGAATTCAAGCAAGCGTTTTCAGGTTCTGATGGAAGGGGAAAGATCTGACATTACAAAAAAGTTACTTTTCGGTTTCCCTCTCCCCTTCCAGCAGCCCGGTGCAACACCTGTCTCATCAGCAGGGGCGCTCGGAAGGGATGGGCCTCAAGGCACCTCGGTCCCAAGATTCTCCATGCCTCATTCTTCATCCACGCTGCTCGTAATGTTCCATCACTGGCACAGTTACACCTGAACACTCCGGTGCTGCCAAACACCTGGCTTGATTTTCCACTGTCCAAATGAAAAATAAGCATAATCTGCTTTTTGAGGATACAGCAAATGAGGGAGTTCATGACAAATTGTGTTGGTTTATGCAGAATAGTGATAATAAGATACAAATGAGAATTTTTTGCTTAATGAATAATACTAATCACGTTTCAACAAATGCTGTGCCCTTCTAATTAGAGAGACTGCATAAAATCAGCTTAATTTATTTGTGACTAGTTATACAGAGTTTAAATATTTACTAGAGATTTACTCAAATGTTTGAGAGGATTTTAAACATTTCCTACAGTTGAAGTGGCCTGCCTAGTTCTGTGGGGTGCGGTAACAGCTGTAACTCATGGGAGCGCTCTGATTTTGCTGTGTGACATGAAAATCCTGGTTTCAAAATGAAGAAGAAAGGATATTATTGATTTACATACTAATTCTCCAACTGTTACTCATTTTCTTGATTCCAGCTTCCAAAGTTGTTCCCCCACCATTCATCACTGTGGTACACTAAAGGGAGTGAGCATCTTTTCAATAAATTATAGGAACTATGACTAATTACAGTGATATTAACTATGCAAAGTAATGTGCAACTTAAAATGGATATGTTCATCATTTCAAATTATGCCTTTGACTTTTGATGGTCTAATAAAGTCACGATCTTTTTGTACTGAATGTGTGCTATATTTTCAAAGAGTCTCTTTGTAATTCTAGGTTCTGCTCGTGAGCATACTGACCTATGAAAACTAACCTTCTAGAGCCTTTTCAATAACCTAGAGTGATTAAAGGGAGGACAAGCAGATAACCATGAGTGATAAGGAGTGAAGAGACATGTACATGTTATGCCTCCCTGGCATGGAATTACATATAAGAGGTCTGAATGAGAAGCTTTGCTGAAATCACATTTTTCAAAAGCATTTTGACCATGAATTATTTTTGTCCCATCCTAAGGCAACTTTGGGGGTTTTTAACTATCTGTACCCTTGTCTTCTGGATGAAGATACTGAGGTACCGATAGGTTAAATGATCTGTCCAAGGCCACAAGCTAATTAGTGTCAGTCTGAGACTCTACCTGAGACTTTGTGTCATCTAGTCCTTGTTATAGTCTCTAGACCAGTGATGGCGAACCTATGACACGCGTGTCAGCACTGACACGCATAGCCATTTCTGATGACACGCGGCCGCTGAGGCGGCCGCATGCCGAGGGTGAAACATTTGCTGCTCCAGAGGATGAAACATTTGCGAAATAATGTTTTTTCCTCAAAGTGACACACTACCCGAGTTATTGCTCAGTTTTTTGGCAAAGTTTGACACACCAAGCTCAAAAGGTTGCCCATCACTGGTCTAGACCAACAGAACTGATATATAAGCTCATTAAAGTAACTTAGAGAAAACTTCCAAAATTCTCCCTTTACCTGAGCAATATAATTGGTTCCATCACTCGTTTATGTATGTATTCCTCAATCTACAACACTTTTCAAACACCTTTTCCGTGTCAGGCACTGTGTTAGATACGCAGACAAAGTGTGAGGGGACACAATCCTCACCTTACAGAGCCCTCCCTTTGGTGAGGAAGACTGACATGTAAAGAATTACAAAACAGCACAGGAAGGACTATAATAAAGGTTTGTATAAAGTGTTATGGAACTCAGAGGTGAGAGAACTATTTCTAAAGGACAAGTAAGGAAGTGGTCAAAGGAGGATTATCCAATGGGGTGATGGTTAAATTTAATCTGAAAGAATTCCCACAATTTCTCCCAGCAGACAAGAGTAGGAGAGGCATTCTACATGCTTGAAAGAGCAAAGTGTGAAGGGCGCAGCACCTCACGGAAGAAGAGGCTGGAGAACTAGGCAGAGGATTCTGTGGAGGCTTTATATGACATCCTAAGGATTTCAGGCTTTAGTGTGTGATGGTGAAGACTCAGCGGAGGGTTGTCAGAATAACAGCAATGGGTCAGTGTTCTAGCTCAGCAAGGTCACCTGGAGAAGGTATGAAAAATGGAATGGAAGGAACGGCACTGTAGGAAGAGACCAAGTAGGAGGTTATTACAGAGCTGTGGGAGCAACTGATAAGGGTCTGAGTCAGGACTGGGGAAGGAAAGGAGCTGTGTAGGGGAAGTAAATTTGAAAGGTAATCTCTCTATATAAAAGCCTAAGTGACCGTTATGACCAGTCGATTGGTCGCTATCACATGCACTGACCACCAGGGTGCAGATGCTCAATGCAGGAGCTGCCCCCTGGTGATCAGCACGCTCCCACGGCCAGCCAACCTCCTGCAGTCCCTCCCCCTGGCCAGCTGGCCCCTATCAGCTCTAATCACTGGTCAGGCTGAGGGACTCCACCCATGCACAAATTCATGCACCGGGCCTCTAGTTAGGAATACACTGGTTTACTCAATCATAGTTATGACAGACATAGGCATGTATTCCCCAATCTTCTGTTTCTTTGTTTCTTAGATGTTTAAGTGACATGACTCATTAGCCCTTAAGCTTCTGGAAGACAAGAATAAATGTTTGTGAAAGGGAAATTCTTGTTATTTTCTTGACATTGCATCTATATGGTGTTTACATTATAACTTGGATATTGGTGGATAAGGGCTTTTGACTTCTGATTGGCTGACACGTTGTAACATAATGGACTTACCTCCAACTTACAAAGAAACCAATCAGCTACATCACAATAAAAAACATTGTGCCTATAAGCTCATATGCTGAATAGAAGAATATGTTACATTCCAAAATAGATCTTCCCCTAGACACCAATTGCAAACAACACTGTGAACTTCAAGGACAATATTTGTTCCCACTTATAATATATAGCCCAGATTTTAGGTATTTAAGACGGCATATAGTTTTTCAAGATAGCTTATGATGACATGATTCAACATTTTCAAAATGATTGTATACTAAGTGGGTTAATTATGGGCTCTAGAAACAACTGCCTTTCTTTAAATTCTGCCTCTACCATTAAGCTATGTGACCTTAGACAAGTCATTTAACCTTCTTGTGTCTCAGTTTCCTCATGTGTAAAAGAAGATAAGAAATAGTAACTATCACAAGGGTTAATATAAGTATTAATAAGTTATATATACAGAGCTTAGAATAGCATTGGCATTATTATTACCATTGCTGTTATTATTTATTGTTAAATTAAAGAAAGACAGGCCTAGGTCTTAATAACAACATGTGGTTTTACTCTATACTCTTAATTATGATGATAATAGGCTGGCTATCTTCAAAATCCAAAACAAGATCACATCATCATTACTAATTATAATGAGAACAAAGGAATTGTTTCTCAGTCTTAGCCAGGTTCCTTTCTCTGATATAAAAACATGGTTTACTTTGAGAAAAGCAATTTCAACAGATTAGGTCTGTTTCAAATTATTTTTTCTAGTTATCTTTTAAAGCCTGTTAAATATAGAACATCCCTTAATTTATATAAAAACGTTTTTTGAACTTAGTAATTTTTCCAATCTTGAAGTAAAAAGGCGCATTTTTATTTTTTTCAGCCAGTATTGTTTCTCATTTGGCCTTGGTCTACTTTTTAAATCTTCAGAAGATGTTAAACCCATTTACCCTCCTGAGACTTGATAGCTAAATCAGTGCTTTAAAATAAAGGAAAAGGAACATTTATTGAAACAGTAGATGCTCAATAAATGTTTGTCAGGCTAGACTCCAATATGAGCAGATAGAATGCTCACTATACAGATGCTCTCCTATATAATCCTCATGACATTAGGTAGGTAACAATTATCATCTCTGCTGTGCAGATGAGAAATCTGGGGAGATGCAGGGTCTTACTCAGGGTCACACCATTAGCGGGTGGCTCAGAAGGGATTCGCACACTGAAGTCACCCGAATAAGTCCCTGTGCCCAGTCCCAGCGATCAAGGTGATTGTTGGCTTTCAGTTCCTCATGATGAAGAATCTTAATTCTCTGAGACAAAGTTGGCTTCTCCCATGTGTTTAGGCTCCCTATTTGATAAGGCTTTTCTCAAAATATTCAACTCCATTATGTCTTTTTCTTCTAAGGTCAACTCAGCACCCTGAACAATATGCATAAATTCACATGCAAATACATCATGGTGGAGTGGAGTATCTTAAACAACCCTCTAACTATATGGCATCTTTATCTGAACCTCAATGTGCTGCGTGTAAGTGGAAATTCAGAAATTAGCATGATTTGGAGTCTAGACCTTGGTCATCTCAAGCACTGTTCAGCGATTACATGGGCTCACATGTTGTTACTATTATAAAATAAAAATTAGTTAATTAAATGGAACTTAAAAGATCATTAAACATTTTTAAAAGTATTTAAAGAAGTGACCCTTTAAAAAGAAACTATTAGCTGTCAGATGCCTTTCAAAAATATGTAATGCATTCTAATTAGAACAGAACAAACAGCTGAAGCTTTTAGGACCCCCAAAATCATAAAACTTTAGGCCCCTTTTCTGACACCAACAGCGTTAGGCCTCACTTCACCCCTGGACAGTTGGCGCCCAGCGCTGCAGCCTTGAAAGGCAGCCGGCAGCAGCTCCGACTGAAGTTGTTCTGGCAGCAGAAGGAGGCCCCAAAAGCATCTGATTATTTTAAAATGTGCTTTCATTGTACTGCTTGCAGCTGTGAGTTAATTTTGTTTAAAAAAAAAAAAAAGTATTTGCTTCTTTAAAATCCAGGTTTTTTTTCCCCCTCCTGCAGAGCAGCTGCAAGGAGAGCAGCTCTGACTTGAAAAGCCCCCTGCCTCCCTGGGAGAATCAGTTTGGGAGGATGCCTTCCTCACCAGCAGGGAATCAACACGTGGTTCCAGAGAGTACAGGCTTCCAAGGCTCTCCTCATTGGCTGATTTGTGCAGATGGGCAGATGGGTGGACCAATTGTAGAGCTGCAGAATTTAAAAAGCACTCTGGTGGACTTTCAGCCCTTTTTACAGGTGAGAAAACAGAGAGGTTAAATGGCTGGCCTAAGATTTCACATCTAGTTAATGGCAGCCCCATTATGCCTGTAATCTGGAACCAGGAGCAAGGCTAGGTGGGGGGAAATAGAAATAGGGGTGCCATCATTAAACAAATTCTCCCAAAGAGCATTCTCCTTCCCCAAGGCAGTATTTATTATAGCTGTTTACTAGTATTTGATATCATAAAGATGCTTAGTCACTGGCTCGGCTGTTCCTCTCCAGTTCCATGTCTGAACCACCTTCTCGATAGACTCCTGAATTATGACTCTTATCCTCACCATTTGCCTCTAGCTCAGTTCCTGAAAAATTACACTCTCTCAAATGATGATGCTTTTTGTTCTAACCAATTTGATGTGACTGTAATTCATTTGATGTGAATATATGCCCAGTTTAATTTACTTCTAGCTTTTGCAATCCACGTTGCTCATGAGGTTTCTTCCTTTGACCGCACTACCACATTAAACAAAGGAGTTCGAGATCCTGGCTTTGAAGCTTCTTCAGTCAGAATAAGATATCCAGTGTCTCTATGAATCCCTCCAGGGTTCTATATGTTCTATATGTTCAGAATGAGCCACATGATAATAAACAGTAGTGATCAATCCTGTCTCTGCCATTGCCCTGTTAGCAAGAAAGTAGCTCTGCCAGTCACTTGCCAATCAATTTCACAGGATGTAGGTTGAGCCTCACCCAATTCAAGTCTACTAATTAATGGAGTGACAAAATGTTGACATTTTGTTGGCTGCTCTGGCTCTTCTGGGAATTGGGGGAAAGAATTGAAGGAGGTTTAGAAGAAGATGGAGAGTATGGAGAGAAACACACACTGATTTAATGAGTCTTTGCCAGTTTTCAGCTAGTAGCAATTTTTTTAAATAAAAAAATATATATTTTCCAATTATAAGAACAATATATGTTTGATGCAGAAAATCTTTTAAAAATACTGGAAAACATGAAGAATAAAATAAAAATAGCTTTATTTAAGTTTGGTCTATTTTATTTTCATGTAATGAAAACTTCAATGTCTTTAGCCTAAATGATTAGAAATATGTTAGCTCATTCTAAAATTAGGGCAGACCTGATTGAGACATGTGACATGCCACCAGATACAGCATCACATGCCATCTCTGCTCTGTCTTCTGTGTTCACCTTAAGGCCAGCTTTCCCCTATGGTCACAAAATTTCTTCCAGGATCACCGGGGACTCCATGTTTCCTCATCATTAGTCAAGGAAAGAGGATGGGTGTCTCCTACTCAATTAAAAGTCATTGGACTATTCTGATTGGATCACATGACATTGTAGGCCTATCTCTGAACCAGATATTAAGGCCAAGTTGACGCTTTGCAGTAAATGGCTCAGGCCTGAATTATGTGTCCACCTCTAACCTAATAACCATAACTAAAGGGATGGGGTCATTCTGATTGACCTCACTCAGTGATGGACCACCTGTGGAACTCAAGGTGACGTTGATCTGACCAAACTGCAATGTTCCTGTATATGGGGTGGAGGTAGGGGGGATAATGGGATGGATGCTGGGGAGTCAATCACAATGTCTTCCATACACTAGTAATCTAATTGCCTAGGGAAGAACCATTGTTGGTTTTGCTATATAGCTCTGAACACACACAAATGCTCTTTGTCTGTTGGTTTGTGTGCATATTGTAAGTCAGAATTTTATTGTATATATTCTTTATGGCTTCTTTATTTTTCATTGAAAAAGATAGCATCAGAATTTTCTCATGTCATCAAATGTTTCAAAAATTATTCAAAGGCTACATGGAATTTAAATAACACCTAAGATTTGGACACTTGTTAAATTGTTATATTTTACATCCTTAAAAATTAAGCTGCAATAAATAAACTTGTACATGCAGGGTGTCCCCCAAAATGCATACACACTTTAACAACTGATAGCTCAGTTTTTATTTTATTTTAATATATTTTATTGATTTTTTACAGAGAGGAAGGGAGAAGGATAGAGAATTAGAAACATCGATGAGAGAGAAACGTCAATCAGCTGCCTCCTGCACACCCCCTACTGGGGATGTGCCCACAACCAAGGTACATGCCCTTGACCGGAATCGAACCTGGGACCCTTCAGTCCACAGGCCAACACTCTATCCACTGAGCCAAACCAGTTAGGGCTGATAGCTCAGTTTTTTAAAGTGAAATGTATTTAAGTAAACACATTTGTAATTATTCAATGGGTATACATTTATAATTATTCAATGTGTGTACATTTTGGGGGATACCTTATATATTTTTGTTCACATATAGGCTTGTTTTCATAGTATAGAGTACTAGAAGTGGAATTGATGAGTATAAGAGTTGTAAATGAAACTCCTGGATACTTATTACAAAATAACAACCTAGATATGCAGTGGTAATTTTATAGTCCGGCAATAGTACATATTAACATATTTAAGAATCCACACCTGCTATAATCTTAAAGCTCCAGAGTATAAAAATATTGTTTGAATTAGTAGTTATATCCATGGGAAAGTAAAAGGAGAGTTCACTGATTTATTAAAAACTTAGAATTCAGAACATAGAAACTCTTTATTTTTTTCAATGTGTGATTCCTATACCTGTCCTAAGAAGAAACAAAATAAGATGATATTTGTGTGAAGAAGAGAACTAAAGTCCCTTCGGTGTCTATAGTATGCTACTCTATTAGTCTTGACTCTTCGATATGTAAATCACAGGCATGCAATTTAAACTGCCTTAGGCAAAAAAGCTAAATGTATTCACTCATATGACAAGGAAAAGTAAGAGAGTAATTGGGGATGACTAGAAGCAAAGACTTGATGGTAACAGAATCTTTCTTCAGTCACTACCTTGCCCCATCTATGTCTTCTGCTGGAAATCAGGACTCTCCCAGAAGCTGCACACCAGCTGCCAGAAGCTTCTGAGTCTGCATTTTCTCACCTTCACCACCAGAAAGTCTCACCCTACCCACATGTTCAAAGATCCAGAGCTATACTCTGCTTGGTTAGGCTCAGTTGTTCTGCAGATCCCTTGTTTTAAGGAGAATGAAGGTGCACATCT